>NW_027513816.1:620000-1220000 GCF_048772815.1 Callospermophilus lateralis | reverse complement strand
TGGCGTAATCAGGGTGCGGCCAATAGTCATCCACCCTGTGGGTCTGACTGAGGTTGTCTGAGCATAGACAGCAAACTCAACATAGCCCCAACGTTTGGCCTTGGGGTCAGGTTTATCTAAAGTATACCATCCATTGTTATTGGATGAAGAGCCTTTATGCCACTTTATGTAACTAGAAGTCCACCCTTCAGGGTAACCGAGTGAGTGGTAAGAATAGCTACCACGTTCATCATGGAACCTGCATGACCAATAGGGGCACCCATTATATATCTCAGGCCACCAATGACAATAATCTTTTGTTTGATCAAAAAGGAAGCAAATGAAAGGCCAGTTCCAGCTACCAGGGACGAAGGTCCTTGAAGGTGACAATTTTAGGGAAATAGAGGTGCAGTTGTGGATGAAGCAAGTAGTTGCATCCACTCCGCGGACCTTGTGCATGCCATGTTCTGAGTATCGTTCCCGAAGAGTGAATAAATGCATGGTAGGTGAGGAGGGTAAAGACCAGTCCTGACAGAGCACAGAAAATAAGCAGAGCACAAAAAACAAGCAGTTAGAGAAGACTAGGGTGTTGGGAGAGCTCATTGTGCCTTCTTTAAGAGGAATTGGGCTGCAAGGAAAACTGTGTGAGCCGCAACTTAAATGGGTGAGATGGGTGTGGAGAGCAGGAGTAAAGGGGAGGTTCAGGAGGTGATTCTTGGAGTTCCTCTGGGGTGGCCCTGTGGTCAGCATGTGGGGCCTCCTGGTGATGTGGCTTCAACCTAGACATGTGATTCCAGGGAGTGAGACGGTTGTCTGGTAAGGAGAGTTTGGCGGCGGTGGGGGTACAGAGAATGACAGGCTAGGGGCCTTCCCATTTTGGGGCAAGAGTCCCTTTCTCCTCTGGGGTATTATAATTGACTAGACTAACAGGTGTTAAGGGAGGAGTGTTTGGAGAGGAGACTGGGTCCGGAAGAAGCCAGTCCTGATATTTCCAGAGTTCCGAGCGGAGATGAAGCAAGAGAGGCAAAGACAAATCTCGGGTGAGAGGTCCTTGTGAAATGACCAACGCAGGGGTTATAAGATGTCTTTCATACATTATCTCAAAAGGAGACAGTAAAGATGGTTTCTTAGGGAGAGCTCTGATTTGAAGCAAAGCCAAGGGAAGGAGTTTGACCCAGTCTATGTTTAATTCCATTGTCAATTTGGTAAGGACTTCCTTTAGAGTACGATTTACCCTTTCCACATTCCCTGAAGCCTGGGGGAAATATGGACAGTTGAAATGCCACTTGAAGGAGAGGGCTTGAGAGACCTTTTGTGTGATCCTAGAAGTAAACTCAGGGCCATTGTCATATTGTAGGGAAGTGGGCATACCAAACCTGGGGATGATGTCTGTCAGTAAGATTGAAGCTAAAGTGGAAGCCTTTTTATTGGAAGTGGGAAATGCCTCAACCAAACCAGAGAAAGTGTCCACAAAGGCAAGGAGGTATTTAGTGTGCCATACTGTGGGCATGTTGGTGAAGTCTACCTGCCAGTCAGCAGAGGGAATGTGTCCCCGGGCTTGTTGGGAAGGGAAACGTTTGGGCCTTAAAGGAGTATGAGGGTTGGTCCGCTGACAGATCTGACAATTAGAGGCTATATTCTGTAGCATGGCTTGTCAGAGGGAGTGAGGAAGAAGAAACTCTGTAAAAAGAGGGTCAAAGACTGAGAATTGGAAAGGAATAGAGTATGAAGGAACTTGAAAAGATGCTTGTTCTTACTGAAAGAAGTAGGGGCTTCAGATGAGCTGTCTAAAGTGGCCATTATATGTCCACCATGGGGGCCATGATTGGAAGTGGTAGCAGCCATTCGTGCCACCTGGTCAGCTTTGGCATTGCCCTCAGTGATAAGAGAGCCGTCCTTCTGATGGGACCTACAATGGACATCTCCCAACTGGGTGGGTAAGTGGGAAGAATCTATCAGATTGGTTATAAGAGCTGAATTAGTGATCGCATTACCTTTGGTGGTAAGTAGGCCTCGCTTCTTTCAAATTGCAGCATGGGATAATAAGATATGGAAGACATATTTTGAATCAGTTTAGAGGGTGAGGGATTTGCCTTGTGCTAGAAGGCAGGCACGAGAGGATGCTATAAAATCAGCCTGCTGGTTTGTAGTTCCTGAAGGCAAAACTTTGGCCTCTATAATCTCAGTGGCTGAAAATACAGCGTATCCAGAGTAATGAGTTCCATTCTGCCTAAAGGAACTGCTGTCAGTAAACCAGATAAGGTCAGGCTTGGTGAGTGGTCTCTCAGAAATGGAAGAATGACAGGGGAGGAAATCATCTAAGTTTTCCAAGCAATTATGAGTTGGTGTGTGAGACATGGGAGTCATTGGGAGCAGTGAGGCAGGGTTCAGTGCAGAGCAGGGGAGGAAAATAATATTAGGGTTTTCCAGAAAGGAAGTGAGGAGCGACAGAACTCTGGATGTAGGGAGGGTTTGAAGGCCCTTTTAAGGTAAAAGATCTTTCAAGTGATGTGGGGAGTAGATAGTTCAAGGGGCCCCAAAAGTCAGATTAGAGGCTTCTTTGTGTAAAATATGTCCAGTAGCCAGAGCTCTTAAGCAAGGGGCCCACCCACGGATGGAAAATAAGAAACCATGTCCTCCAGGTCACATAGATGCAGACCCAGGTTGATGGTTTCACTAGAAAGGAGGTTAAAGCACGTGACAACAACATATATTTCAAGTGCCCAACCTCACAGGCAGTATCTCAAGAAGTCTCTAGGACAACAGACCTCCATGTTTTTGAAGTGTTTACCCTGTCCCTTACTTTTGGAAACTCCTCTAACACTTCCAAGGTTGTGAACTCCTGATCGCATTCCATTCCAGATATGTATTCATGGATTTTCTAACTCTTCTCCTCTAATTGTGTCTTACATGGGGTGAAGGTGTTGTCAAGGTATTGTTCTGGATGAGAGTGGGAAGATTTTTGTGTAGCACATATTTACATACACATTGGATTCATTTTCCAATTTTCCATTCGAAATACTGAATCCCTGTCAGTAACCCATACCCTAATAGACTCTGACTACTAATCCTAATATGATGGAGACAAATAACCCAAACATAGTATTAATACAAGCAGTTCAGAGGAGGCATGGTGCATAGTTGGTCTTGCCTTTTGCATGATATAGTGTAGGAGTTATAAATCTGGTCAATTGTTTGTTGAAATAGTACTCCATGTGTTTTTAAAGTTAACACATATGTGAATTTCTGTCTCCTTTTTTCTGTAGCCAATTAAGCACATGTATTTTTATATGCACATATAAAATCATACCTGGTATCACACGTACATTTTTGTGAGGTGGCTAACTTGGCAGAAACAAAGTATGAGAAGAGATCACCCCTCCTAAACGCTTTTGGAACTGAAAATTCAAACTATGAGTGAGATTTTTAGTTGAACAACATTATACATAAATCCATGTTCAGTAAAATTAATATTTTTGGATCGGTGGATGATATATATTTCACGATGAATTTTGATTGGCATATATATTGCTACTTCCTAATGTTTCTCTGTGTGATATATATATATATATTTTTTTTTCCAAATATAAAATATATGTGTCTTATTATACACTCCCTTAATAATTCACTCATGCTCATGTATGTGGTTTTATAATCAAATTTTCATACGATTATTTTCAGAAATATTCATCCACCTGAAATACATATTTGTTTTCTAGTACTGAAAACTCACTTCACTGAATGGTGCAAACAAATCCTTATATTTCTACAGTAACTGACCCAATTTAACATCAATGCATGTAGATTCCAATGGGGCATGATGTGTATTTTGACGTTCATTTTATTTAACACTGGTACATTACTATTTCTTCAGTTTTTGTACATCATAGTATAAACATTTCATCCATAAGTTCACAAATTTAAAGACATTTGAAACACATTCAATCACTTCCTGCTTCAGTACACATGTATTCCTCCTTGCTTTTGACTGGTCATTTCATGAGACTTCTTTCCAAACACATTATTTTCGATTTCCATAATCAATTTTGAAGCAAAACTCACACACTTTATGATAAACCACAACCCTAATATTACCATTAGATGTATAACTTGTTGGAATGAATGTATGTATATCAATATAACATTTACTGTGTATTTTCAGATATCAATTTATTCCAATTTCTAAAGTTGGAATCAGTTATATTATATATTCACACATGGTACACCTATTTGTGCCCCCAATACTAATTTATATCTCTTCTAAATATTGCTCCCAGAAATGGTGCAAGAAATACTCATGTCACCTGATCTACATATACATTTTATCACAGTAATATTCTGGCCACAAAATGCAAAGTCACACTTACAATTGTACCAAAGCCTAAATGGAATGTGAGTATGGATTATGAAAATCACCCATGTCCTTGTTGCCTAATGCTCTCAAATGTCAATCCTATTGGTGACTACATATTTGTTTCTTCCTAAGATTATGTATTCAACCTCAAGCCTGTTGAAAATGTCTAATCCTATCAATCACTTCATCATTTGCCTGATTTCCTAATGTCTCTAATGATATCTGCTTTCCTACATATTTTCCCCAGTTCATCATTGTGACTGACTCTTCAAATGTGCTGACATTTACATTTTCTGTCTACCTGAAACCCTATTGCTAAAGAACTTTTTGTCCAAATCCTATACTGACTCTTTTTTCTAATCCTATCAAGTATCTTCCTAATCCTACCAAGTATCCGTTTTTGACTGGATGTTCTCTTCAACATTCAATTATCCGTACAAGGTCCTATGCCATTATGTATAGATTTATCTGAGACACATGTGCACAACATAATTCAGAGTAAAGTATCCCAATCAAGGATCCAATGCCCTTTTGGGCTTCATACATATATTTTTTGTTTTCATACATATATTTCACCTCTATATATCATTATAAATATTGCAGGTTCCCAATACCATTATTCATGCAGCAGAATGATTCCTAACCCATATCAATCATGTTATTAACAATAACCATACTTTGTTTCCTCAACCTAACTTTACAGAAAAGCAAGGACAAAGTCGGTCTTATATAGAAATGTAAGAGATCTTCCACCTGCTGAGAACCTCAAAGGTCCATGCAGAAGTGAACCCTGGGGAAGATATAGAAAGCTATGAAGGACCTGAGAGAGCGAAAGTCATCTTTCATGACAAAAAAAAAAAAAAAAAAAAAACAGGTCAGGATAAAGGGGTGTGTCTGAAGCAGTCTCTCTCTTCTTAATGTAGAGAAGATGGACCAAACCAGGCCTGTGTGGAGAGCTGTTTACGGGTGCCTATGTTTGATATACCATTCTTACTTGTGAAAGTGTCACAGGAAGTAGGGGCAGCCTCCATCTATTGGGACACTTGGAAGCAACTGTTAGGAAAAAGATGTTGCCAAGGCAGTGACCTCATTCAGTTCCTGAAGGAAGTGACCTATATAACTTTCTTGGTGATGGAACTCTCTGAACTTGGGATCCAGGAAGCCAGGCACCCAGAGTCATTCCCAGTCCCAGTCCCAGTGGCCACACATGTTTGGATTTATCAAGGACAGAATCGGTCTTTCTGTGTAACTACTGATGTGAGGATGGCCAAATTCCAGGAGAGCTCTGAAGAGGGGCCTTTCCTGAGAAAGCAGGTAGTGTCTCACTACTGGCACCTGACAACTTCACAGTGTTGGCCAAGGAGACCAGATGTGACATAGGACAGCCCATTTCGGGGAAACGTAGTATATCCCATCAGTCAGAGGACACTCCGGATAGTCACAGACCTACTTGGGGGAAGGAGTTGACTTTGTGGGTGTGCGTGTGAGTTTGTGGTTTTGTCTCATGATCTGAGAATATATAGGAAAGTCGGTTTGTTTGATTTGGAGTGGACTGTTTCTAGTAAGTCTTTTGACAATGCGAGTGTTTCTATGTCTGTTTATCCCACTGTGTCCGTGGTTGTAGACATTAGAAAAGAGAATGCATCAATGGATGTGTCCTGTCTAGTAGAAAACTTCACAGCATTCATCCTGCCCAATTTATGAATGGACTGTGGCTTGCCTAATGGATGGGCAACAACTACTATCTTCCTAAGTTCCTGTATGTCTTCTTGAATTCTGGCCACTCTCCAGAATAGGTTCAGGGTTTTGTGTCCACGATATGTACCACCTCCAAGCTCTGTGACATGGCCATGTACTGGATAGCTGAAGGGAATGGGATCATCTCAGAAAACTCAGATATCATTCGAGAAACCCTGCAATGGGCCATTTGCTTATCTATTGTTCTGTTGCCCTGAATGTCAGAAAGGTCTTTGCCTCAGGCCACTCCTTTGTGAAGCCTGAAGGAAATGGTTTTCAAGGGGAATTAATGGGCATCACCTGTTGCTCTTTGCTTAATTGCTTTGGAAAGGAATGTGTCTGCATCAGACTCTTGGCCATGTGTGAGGCTGTTGCATAGATTCTCAGCACCTGATGGATCTAAAGAAAGTTCCCACGTGTGCTTTCAAAACCAAAATGGCCAAAAAAGCAGTCATTGTGGACGAAGTCTCTCGCCTTCCTCTGTAACGTTCCTAACCTCCATCAAGTGAAAATAGGGATCCTTTGTGTCAAATGAGTTCTCAAAACCCTGCAGATGATAGCCCATATGTGCTTGGGTTTTCTCATGATTCCAATTCACATAAAGAGTCTATACCCTAGAGTCAGTAGGCCTCAAATTGGAGAAGCAGAGCAGTATTTATGGCAGGCTTATTTGATCACTCCTGGTTCTCAGGAAGGGTGTCCAGGCAACCATGACTTTAGGCAAATTATGGGCAAGGGAGTTTATTTTGTACACTGTCTTGGTCTGAGCCCCTCCTGGAAACCTCCAGCCACAGGTTATGATGAGTGTCTATATGGAAGAAGATGAGGGCCTTGTGGGAGTGTTTTGGTTTTAATTGTGGTCATTTGTGTAGTGCTTGGAAGTGATGACAGGGTCTACCTGGGCTTGAACTCTGGTGTGATTCCCCTTAGAGTGTGAGTTCTGGAACTGAACTCAGAGAAATATTGCCATGAACTGTGTTCAGATTTTAGGAGGCCACGCATTGGATTTCCCCTTGGAAACTGAGATCAAAAAAGAAGGGTGACTTTCCACAGAGCCTTGGAATCTCAGCTAAGATATCACATGATTTTATTCTGAAAGATGTGGCAGCCATAGTTGACAGTCAGAACACCCATGGACGTCACATTGAAGACCTCAATGGGCCTGGCTTCATGTGACCTTTTGACCACTCTATGGGATGACTTGCCTGTGAGATTTCTCCAGAGATTTCATTGAAATGAGTTTCCTCACCATTTAATGGTTCCTGAATGAACTGAAACCCACAATGCCTCCAACTTCATCCATGAAAAAAGGCTAAATAAATACAATAAAATTTTTGAAATTCCCTTAACCAGGTGGCACTGGAGAACCTTTGGATGTCTTTTTCCTGATCATGAGTGTACAAGAGAATGCCATGATTGACGGGGTTTCATGAAAATGGTGTAGAACAAAGATGGCAGTAAGTTGGACCCCGCTGAGTAGTGGGCCTATTGCAGTGGTGGGCAGGTGTGTGATAATACATCTGTGGTGTGGCCAGGAGGATTTTCCATTGCCTTCAAAATGGCTTGTGACTGATATGGTGCAGCCAGCAGACCCTTCTTGCTACATGGAGAGGTTTCTGGGCAAAGTTCAGAGTCAGATTTCTATGGACAAATGGGCAAGCTTTGTGAGATAGAAGCCTGGTTGGTGCATTCTCTGTCACCACAAGTGACAGAACTCCCTCCAATACTGGGTCCCAGTTGAACTCGTTGTATTTCATGAAGCAAATACCAAACTCCCAGTGCAGCAGCAAGAAACACCACGAAAAGTGGAGGATGACCAAATGGCTTCACAGTTCACACGGGGAGACACTTAGCACCAAGTGGCCACAGTTTACCTACAAATACAAAATTCAGCACTGCTGCCTCATGTTCATTAGAATACAAAAAACCATGTCCTCCAGGTCACGTAGATGCAGACCCAGCTTTTATGGTGTCACTAGAAAGGAAGCTAAATCTCCTTACAACAACATATATTTCAAGTGCCCAACCTCAGAGGAAGTTTCTCAAGAAGTCTTTAGGCCGGCAGAGCTCCACGTCTTTGGAGTGTTTACCTGTTAGACCAGGACGCTAGAAAAGACCACTGACTCAAATTAAAATCAAATAAAATTAATCTTATTATTTCCACCGGCTGTGCTGCCTCTCCCTCCCAAAATGGTGGGAACAAGACAGCATCCCCAGCTTTCCTACAGCCCAGTTTTATAGCCCAGAAAGTTACACAAAAGGGGGGTTACAGATAACAGAACTCTGATAAACATCACATTAAAGGTAGTTTACAATTTTTTTTGCTGTCCCTACATCAGAATTCATGAGGACCATTAGAGCCTCAGAGAGGGTTGTTGTCTGGCCAGAGAAGGCAAATATTTATGATGTGTCACTAAAGTTTCAGAGAGGGCTGCTATCTGGTCAGAGAGCTGGGCATGCGTGAGTTCAAGGCGTGGGCAGGCATTCCACGCAGGTTCAGAATTTGAAGTAATTTATGGTAAAGCCAAAATTATCTTTTCATGGCTTTGTGGCATGATGACTCCCAATTTTAATAAAAGATCAGGTTGGGTCTACAATTTCCCCCTTTTCTCTGTGTCCCTTTCAAATCTTTGATAGATTATGGGAAGAACACTGAGGAAATTTTAATCCCTCAGATAAGAGTCTCCAAATTTTTACAACTCACCCAAAACCGATCTCCCTGATTTTACCTGACTTAATTAATTATTTATATTGATAGTCTATTTATCTTTCTCTCCATTGTTGTAAAAAGAGTGGCATCACTAATTTTTTCTTCTTCTGTCCTGAGACAGGGTGACGTGAGTGGGCTCGTCGTGAGGGACATGAGTTGCCTATTAGAAGTCAGTTGAGAGACATGAGTTGCCCTTTAGAAGTCAGTTCGGTTTGAAGTCAGGTTGGGGAAGAACAGGTTGTAAAGTCATCTGTGAATGGATTCTTCTATGAGTGAAACAAAAACCATGAGTACTGAATAAATGTTGCAGCAGCTGGAACATGTCACTGTATAGAAATTCCCTCACCAGTCTTTAATATCCCCAATTATCAGGACTGTCAACTTAATATTTAACTTTAAGTGTTACAGTTGGCCCTCCCAATAAGACACAGTTTAATAATTTAATGTCATCTGATCTTGTAAAAATCCTTTTACTAGTATGACCTCTGCGTCTAATAGAGAAACCTTTAATTCTGTTACTCAGGGCTGGATAATCGTACTAGCAAACACCAAGCCTACCTGTGTAGGTTAGGAATATCTGTAGGTCTTAAACTGAAAACTTCTGCCTGTGGCAGCTCTTCTTGATAGTCTCTTTTTATAAGTATTAGGCATTCCTGTGTGAGAAACCTTCTTTGTAGCCTCCAGTCTTACTTATTTTGGGAGGATAAGATAAAGTGCATACCTTAAAATTTTATTACTATTATTATTATTATTATTATTATTATTATTATTATTATTATTTAAAATGCCCAGGAGTGGCTGTATTTTGGTCTTAACTGTCTTTGCTAAGTGTTTAAGATGAAGCAGTCAAACTGACTTTTGTTTCTATCTATTGATAACAGTCAGCTGAGATTTTGTGGGAATCAATTCTGGGGAAACTTGAGAAGAGATTCTCAGTTCTGCTAGTGCCATTTGCGCTAGGTGGGTCCAGGTCTTGCTTGACCATTTGGCTTCCCTCAGAAGCATCATGGATGTCTCCTTTCTATGATGACTCTCCTCTTTGTAAAAAATGCACTGATTGGCTTTCTGTTCTCCAGTGGTCTCATTAATCTCCCTGATCAGGAGGTTATGTGGCTCAGAGTTGCAAAGCTCTTTAGAGAAGTCCCCTGTTCCCTGGATTCAGACTGACTCAGAGGGCAAGAGCCAAATATTGGTTTTCTTGGCCCTTTTCATTTAACATTCATTTTAAATCCTAATCTTAAAAATCCAGCAAATAAATTTTAACAGCCTTACATTAAGAGTACTGGGCTTTAATGTCTATAACTTTATAATTACCTTTTTATTAATTGGGATCTGTATTATTCTGTCTGTATTGTAGTTGATGACTTATTATCTTGAATAAACCCATTTTGTGTTCTTAAAGCAACACATTTGTAAAACACTAACAGGTAATCTTTAGATCACTTATAATAAAATTTCAAACTAAAATTAACAAAAGTAAAAATACTTAGTTCGTGTAATATCTTCCCTGAATTTTTTAGCTGAATTATACATTATATCCCCTGTTTGAGATCCTAGGAATATTGACAATAAAAAAAACTTTTTAACATAACTTTAAAGAAATATTATCTGACCTAATGGTTTCATAGTCATTCTCACATGTACTAAGATGGGACACACAGCCTTATCTCAGGTAAGGCAGGGCTCTTTATAAATCTTAACAATTTTAGTTCTAAAGCTGATCTTTATTTTTAAATATCATTTGACAATGTTTAAATAAATTGTTTGAGGTCACATGAACATTAGCTAACACCATATGATATCACATTTAAAACATGAATTAAAGAAAGGCTGAAAGTTTTTAACCTTTACAAAGATTAGGCTCTAATTAACTTAAAAATACATTTAAATTGTTCCCCAATGTAAAAAGTAACATAAAAATTTACATATCTTATTGATAACAGGTAAATAAATCCACAATATATTTTTTACCACACAACTTCAGAGCACCAGCTTGATATAATACTCTTTAAACGTTTCTACCTTACAGACTTGCATACCTGTTAGATATGAAAACATTAATAGCATAACAATTACATTTATGTTTCTACATTAATCAAGTTTGGCTTTTAAAGAAATGGCAGTACAGTGCTCTAAAATAACAGTTTTTATTTAATCAGTTGTTTAATTTTTATGGTTGCTTGCTCTAGAAAACATAAATCTTAATAAACTCAATGTTATGGGTAAACTTATGTTTTAAGAAATTTTTGTCTCATTAACACATGACTGATTTTTACAATCTTATACAGAGTTTACTAAAAAAATACAAATCTTAGTAAATCAATCAGATATCTAACAAAAGTACTCATGAATGAGTAATCCCATATCAAATTTACTTTACTTATTTATCAAAAAGTTAGAGAAATGTATTGAACAGTGTAAACCATTTTTATGTTGAAGGAAAGGTACTAGAGCCAAGGCATATTAGACATTTTGTAGATGTTAATATTTTGTTAGATGTTTGAACACCTAGAAAACTTTGTAAGCTTAAATTTAAAGACATTTGTTTTTATCTCTTTATCCAATTTAAATTGAAACATTTAAATCACGTGAATTAAAGATCTTTGGATCCACTTTTTTAAAATTTGTTTTTACGAGCGCTATTTTTTTATGAGCGCTCCTTATATATGTTAATTTGTGTATCATATATATGATATACGGACATATGTATATATAGACATACAACACGTAACAATTTGTGCACACATAATAATAGTAAAGGCCTTGTAGCTTTTCATAGTTGAAATCTTTATTGCAATGTTTCAAAAAGTCCACAGTTGGTCAAAGATAGAACTGATCAGAAAAACATTAACCTAGGTCTGTATGCTCAAAATCATGAGGTCAAAAAACATAAAGTATCTAAGAAAAAAAATAAGAGTCCTAGAAAAAATGACTTGCCAGTAATTAGTAAATAACATACAATTTACCTTTTTTTCCCTTAGACCTCAAATCACTCTCCTACAAAGCTTGCAGGCTTCTTTCATTTGCATTTCAACATAAGTCATGGCTGAGGTCTGGAAGGAGCAGCAAAAAAACTGCTATTCTGAACAGACATCTCAGGACTAAGGCATTTTAACCATAATTTTCAGGTTCAGATGTTGAAAATTATGATACAAGTTTAAGATACAATTCACAAAATTTTATATCTTTACATCTTGTTTTGTCAACAGACACCATACTATGATTTACTATTTATGTCCAAATTAATGCACTGGTACACACAGTGACATTTTCCCAGGCTACCCAATTCAAAATTGGTGAAAAAAAAAAAAAAAAAAAAAAGACCGTATGATTGAGAAGTTTCTTGCCAACTTGGAAGTAGAGTTCTTCAGTTATCCATCCTAAGTATTTAAGTTCTCTGGCATGAATTATCTGAAATCATAAACTAAACAATTACCTAAACCCGACTTTTTACTGCAAGATTGTGCAATGCTTCAAAAACCCATTCAGTTACCAGATTGTTAAAATAAAACATCATCATTTAGACACACATTCAGCTAAGATCATTCCCCAAAAACAATTTATAATATCAACACATTATTGCAGATGCCTTAAAGGGCCAGAAACTAAGACACAATACAGACAGAAAGGAGGTCCAGACTATGGCTGTCAGACAGAACCCTTTAAACCAGAGCAGATAAGAGAAAAATCTCCTACAGCAGTGGCACCATAGATGTCCCCACAAGGGGACCAGATGTTTTCACAGAAGGGCAACCTGAAATGTAAAATAAAGTGTCTCCATGGTGACTTTACTGCATTTAGTGTCACCTTTTTCTTTTTCTCTTTTTTTAACAAGACAGAGGTGGCATAATCCTTACAGTGCAGGGAAGGAAGGAGGTAATTCCCTGAATAAACAGGGCTTTGGCAGATGCTGGGAGTCCCTCAGTTTCCCCTTTTACATACAGGATTCGCTCCTCTGATTAAGTTCCACATCAAGCATGCTCTATCTCCTAACATTTCAGTAGATAGCTCTCACAAAGTTCAGGGGCGGAGGGTGGGTACAAGATTTGTAACTTAAAGTTTGGTTCCTGACCTTGAAGCCAATTAATACAAATTTAATAATGAGGACTGGGTTTTGAGAAAGAGAAAAAAGGAGTTTTATTGCTTGGCTAACAAAGGAGAAACACAGGGGACTCTGCCAAAGTTGTGACTCTCTTTATCTGGAGGGACAAGGGGTTTTAAAGGAGTTTCACTTGTTAACCTGGGAGATACTCAGTTCTTAGGTCCCCAGCAGGCATAGCCCTCTGCAATGGGTGTGCTCCAGGCAGCCAGCTAGGGGCTTCTATCATCCTGCTTTACAATGGGGGATAAAGTTCATTGCAGTTCCTTAAAACACAGTCCAAAGGGGTGTCAGGCTTAATCTCTTTATTTCTGATTTTCATGTCCAATATACTTAAGTTTTTACCACCAAAATCACACAACAAAACGAACAAAAACAAACAAACAAAAAACCAAAAAATAGAACACAGAACACAAAAAAACAGAAACCCAGCGCCTAAACACAGAAACAGGGCAAGAGTGCAACATCTTGCTAAAGCTCCAGGGTAGGAGCGCATGCGTGCCCGTCGGCACCTCTCTACAGTTCCAAAGGAATTCCCTACAGAACAGAACAGAGGACAGAAAGATTCTCGTTACTGTCCTGGACAGAAGTATATGTGAGCCTCCCCGTGCCACATCTCTGTCATCAGAAGAGATCTCCCTTAACCAGATATCAGATGTTATAAAGGAGCCACTTACCTATGGAGGCGTCCTCCATCAGGTGCTTGCTAATAGTTTTAGTGCAGAGGTTCACTGCAGTGCTCCCTGGACTAAAGGCTCTCTTCCAAATATAAAGAAGATGGACCAAATCAGGCCTGTGTGCAGAGCGGTTCATTGGTGCCTATGGTTGATATACCATTCTAATTTGTGAAAGTGCCACAGAAAATAGGGTAAGCCTCCTTCTCATGGTACGCTTGAAAGCAACTGTTTGGACAAAGTGCTTGCCAAGGCAGTGACCTCATTCAGTTCCTGAAGGATGTGACCTCACTTCAATCCCTTGGTAATGGAACTCTCTGAACTTGGGATCCAGGAAGCCAGGCACACAGAGTCAGTCTCAGTCCCAATCCCAGTGTCTCACTTGCTTCGATTTAGCAAGGACAGAATCAGTCTTTCTTGGTACCTACTGATGTGAGGATGGCCAAATGCCAGGAGTTCTCTGAAGAGGGGCCTTTCCTGAAAAAGTAGGTAGTGGCTCACAGCTGGCTCCTGACCACTTCACAGAGTTGGACAAGGAGACCAGATCTGAGACAGGAAACGCCATATCGGGGGAACATAGTATGGCCCAGCAGTAAGAGGATACTCTGGAGAGTGAGAGACCTACTTGGGGAAGGAGGTGCCTTTGTGGGTGTGGATGTGTGTTTGTGGTTTTGTCTCATGTTCTGAGAATAGGCAGGAAAGTCGGTTTGTTTGGTTTGGAGTGAACTGTTTCTAGTAAGTTGTTTCACAAGGCGAGTGTTTCTATGTCTGTGTATCCCACTGTGTCCGTGCTTGTAGACATTAGAAAAGAGAATGCATCAATGGATGTTTCCTGTCAAGTAGAAAGCTTCCCAGCATTCATCCTGCCCAATTTATGAATGCACTAGGGCTTGCCTTATCGATGGGCAACACCTGCTATTTTCCTAAGTTCCTGTTTTCTTCCTGAAATCTAGCCACTCTCCAGAATAGGTTCATGCATTTGCATCCACGATATGTACCACCTCCAAGCACTGTGACATGGACATGTACTGGATAGCTGAAGAGAATGGCAAGCATCTCAGAAAAGTCAGATATCACTGTGACCCAGAAAGTCTCAGTAGAGAAACCCTGCAAAGGGCCTTTTGATTACCTATTGTTCTGTTGCCCTGAATGTCAGGAAGGTCTTTGCCTCAGGCCACGCTTTTGTGAAGCCTGAAGAAAACAGTTTTCAAACGGAAATGAATGGGCATCACCTGTGGTTCTTTGCTTAAATGCATTGTAAAGGGATGTGTCTGAATCAGCCTCTTGGCTCTGTGTGAGCCTGTGGCTTAGATTATCAGCACCTGATGGATCTAAAGAAAGATCCCATGTGTGGATCCAAAATCAAAATGGCCAAAAAATCAGTCATTGTTGATGAAGTCTCTCGCATTCCTCTGTAAGGTTCCTGACCTCAATCAAGTGAGAAAAGGGATCCATTGGGTCAATTGAGTTCTTCAAAGCCTTGCAGATGCTAGCCCATAGGTTCTTGGCTTTTCTTATGAATCCAGTTCAAATAAAGAAT
This sequence comes from Callospermophilus lateralis, assembly GCF_048772815.1. Lineage (NCBI taxonomy): Eukaryota > Metazoa > Chordata > Mammalia > Rodentia > Sciuridae > Callospermophilus > Callospermophilus lateralis. Next base: position 1,204,907 of record NW_027513816.1, on the reverse strand, counting down.
CTAAACCCCACCGTCAGTAGGCCTCAAATTGAAGAACAGAGCTGTATTAATGGCAGGCATATTTGATCACTCCTGGTTCACAGGAAGGGTGTCCAGGCCACTCTGACTTTTGGCAAATGAGGGGAAAGGGAGATTATTTGGGACACTGTCTTGTGCTGCGCTTCTCATGGAATCCTCCTGCCAGAAGTTATGATGAGTGTCTATTTGGAAGAAGATGAGTGCCATTTGGGAGTGTTTTGGTTTTAATTGTGGTCATTTGTGTGGTGGTTGGTAGAGATAATTGAGTCCATCTTGTCTTGAACTTTGGTGTGATTCCCCTTAGAGACTGTGTTTTGGAACTGACCTCTGAGAAGGTACAAGGTCCTGTGTCATTGTATATCCATATTTCTGGGACATCTCTACGGAACGTAATTCAAAGCTAAGTATACCAATCAAGGGCCAAATGAACTTCTGGGCTTCAAATCTAACCTAGATTTCTGTTTTCATACTTATATTGAAAGGTTAATAAAATAGGTACTTGTCACTTCCTGTTTTTCTGTATGCTTAATAAAACACTGTTGAAATCTTGAGAACTGTTTGCTCTTCTTGTTCCCAGAATGTGCTGCCCCCAACTGCCAAACTGCAGAATGTACTCCATCAACCATTTGCACGCAAACCGCCCACTCGCCCTTACCCATCAATAAACTTCCCTCCCTGCCCTCTCCCAGGAAAATATATAAGCACTTCTTAAGCTGTTCTCAGGGCTCTCTGCTCTATTCAAGCGAGCTCTGAGCCCTTGCATGCCGGACTCCCAATAAACCCTTTGCTGTTGCATTAGACAGTCTCTTGGTGGTCTCTTTCATCGATGCTCACCCGACCTTTACTTCTGGTGGCCCCAGCGAGATCCGGCAGCTGCAGATGAAAGACCCCCAACGGGATGCTCTGGGGGTAAATAAGGCCCCTCTTTCTGGTTTCAGGATTCAGGTTAGGGTTTGACAAAATGGCTATTGGTAAAGAGCGTGAGCTCTCTCCCACGGTGGCTGACACACATGTCACAGAGCCACAGGCCATGTCCCTGGGGGATGAACTCGGGAAATCGAGGAACCATAGTCTCCTCGACTCAGTGATATTTTCTTTCAGATTCGGAATTGCCAGCCCATCAGGTTTTGCCGGCTACTCAGTCCTGGTCTCAGTATTGGACGTCCATTGCCTGTCTTTATTGTCTTGTCTTGTCTGTGTCATGTGTTGTTGCTTTCACTGTCTGTGTATATTTCATTATGGGACAGAGCACTTCAATGCCTCTGTCCCTGACCCTTAATCACTGGACCAAAGTCTGCTTAAGGGCTCAGAATCTTTCTTTTTCATTAAAACACCAGACCTGGCAGATTCTGTGTCTCAGAATAACCCACCTTTGTAGTCGGATGGCCTCTAGAAGGATGTTTCTACTTCGCACTAATTTGAAAAGTCTGAGATATTGTCTTTCAGCCAGGGCCACATAGACATCCAGATCAATAGCCATATATCTTAACTTGTCAGGACCTCTGCAAATCTCCTCCTCCATGGGTGAAGCCTTTCCTTGTCCCTGCACCCACTCCTACTCCTTCCCCTATGATTCTATCTCTCAAAATCTCTGTTCCTCAACCTCCACCCTCTGTTCTCCCTGAGTCTCAAGACTCTACTCGTCCTTATCCTCTGCCCTTGTCCCCCAACCCCCAAAACCCTGTAAGTAATTCCCCTGCTGCTGACTCAGCCTCTCCACTATTCGAGGAAGCCAGAATGGCCCAGCGCCCTCCAGATGACTGTCCCATGACACACACAGCGCCTCCTTCCCTGGAGGAAGCTGGCACGGCTAAAAAAACTCAGAGAACTCGCCAACGTTTTCACACCTGCCTACTTGGAATGACTGCCAACAACTCCTAGGGACTCTCTTCATGACAGAGGAATGAGAGAAAAACCTCCTGGAAGCTAGAAAAAAATATCCTCGGACCTGATGGGCGACCAACACAACTTCCCAACATAATAAAAGCTGCCTTCCCCTTTAACCAACCCAACTGGGACCCCAACACCTTTGAAGATAGGGAGCATCTGTCCAATTATTGCCAGGCTCTAATTGCGGGTATCCAAGGGGCCGCTAGGTGACCAACTAATTTGGCCATGGTAAGAGAAATTATTAAAAGGCCTGATGAATCTTCCTCTATGTTTCTAGAGAGAATTATGGAGGCATATAAGAGATATACTCCTTTCGATCCTCAGGCAGCAGATCAAAAGGCATCTGTCACGATGGCCTTAATTGTTGAAGCTGCCATGGATATTAAAAAAAAAAGTTAAAAGAGAGATTTAGTCAGAGAAGCCGAAAAAGTATACTATAAGAGAGAAACAGGGAAAAAGAAAGGGAGCAGAGGGAGGATGAGAGAAGCAAAAGAAAGACTAAGGCATTGACTAAGATCCTGGTCACAACAAGAAAGAGGCCAGAAATTAAGACATAAGGTGACAGGAAGCGATAACTGGGCCCGTGCCACAGGCCACCCCTGGCCTCAGATCAATGTGCCTACTGTAAAAAAAAAAGGACACTGGGCCAAAGAGTGCCCTATAAAGAGACAGACATGCCAGCCAGCCATTCTGGCTCTGGGGGATGACTAAGAAAGTTGGGGCTCAGATTCTTTCCCCTAGCTCAGGGTAAGATTTGAAGTGTAGGGGACCCCAGTAAACTTTGAAGTGAATACAGGAGCAGTATACTCAGCCCTTAAGGCCCCATTGGGCCGTCTATCAAATAAAAGGTCTGTAGTTCAAAGGGCTAATGGCAGTAAATATCGGGCTTAGACTACTAAGAGGACCATGGACCTGGGGAAAGGAAAAATCCATCACTCCTTCCTAGTAATCCCAGAATGCCCGCACCCATTGATGGGCAGAGATCTGCTCACCAAGCTCTGGGCCAAAATAACTTTTAACCCTGAAGGCCCCCAAATGAAATTTCTAAATCCTTCAGTAAAAACTCCTATAGTCACGGCTTTAACTATATTAGTAGAAGATGAACGTCCACTCTTCACACCCCCCCAAGACTGATCAAACAGGCAAGCTACCCCAGAAATGGATAACAGATTACCGAGATGCCTGGGCAAAAACTGCTGTGTTAGGCCTGGCCATGAAACAACCTCCAATAACAGTGGAGTTAAAAACCTCAGCCTCCCCAATCAATGTCAAATAATATCTTCTAAGCATAAAAAGCTAAAGATGGGATAAGGCCCTATATTCAGAAATATCTGGCCTTAGGGGTCCTAAGGCCCTGTCAATTGGCCTGGAACACTCCCCTGCTATTAGAAGAAAAAGCCAGGAACCAGGGACTATCACCCTGTTAAAGTCCTAAGAGAGATCAACAACAGAGTGCAGGACATTTACCCCACGGTACCTAATCTGTTCAATCTGCTTTGCACTCTGAACCCTGAGCAGAAATGGTATACTGTTCTGGACTTAAAACAAGCTTTCTTTTGCCTGCCTCTGCATAAAGATAGTCAGTTGCTGTTTGCTTTTGGGTGGGTAGACCCAGAAACCGGAAAGTCTAGTCAACTAACTTGGACTAGACTCCCAGAGGGGTTCAAAAACTCCCCCACTCTCTTTGATGAAGCCCTTCACAGAGATCTCAACAATTTCTGAACTACACACCCCGAATTCACCCAGCTTCAATATGTGGATCACCTGCTACTGGCATCCAACACCAAGGAAAACTGTGAACTGGGACCCAAGCACTATTATCCGAGCTTGCTCAACTCGGGTATAGAGCTTCGGCCAAAATTGCATAATTTGCCAGCAAGAAGTAATCTTCCTCGACTATTTCCTTAGGGGAGGTAAACGATGGCTCACTGAGCCCAGAAAACAAACCATTGAGCAGATACCAACCCCATCTTACAGCAGACAACTAAGAGTTTCTTGGGATTGCTGGGTTTTGCAGGTTATGGATAAATGGGTTTGAGTCCTTAGCTGCTCCTTTATACCCGCTGTTAAAGGGAGATGCCCAATTCCAATGGACCCCTAAGTACCAGGAATTTTTAGATAACATCTAAGGACACTGACATTGAACGCCTCAACTTTACTGAGCTCAGCCTGCAATTACAGAAAGCCCTACACTACGTTAAAAATGTACATCAACTCACTCACCTTGGTTCAAAGAAACTGCAGGCATTCCTGTAGGATTAAGAACAGAGTTTTCCACTAACTGACTCACAGCGAAAGGAAATAATTGAACTGGTAACAAAAGCCTGTCGGGTCAGTCAATTGTTTAATGCTTACCCTTCCAAGTTTCTTAGACGAAAGCACCTACGAGGAACCAGACCAGGACAATTCTGGGAAGTGGACATTACTGAAATTAAGCCAGCAAGGTATGGACTTAAATATCTCCTAGTCTTTGTGGATACATTCTCAGGATGGATTGAAGCCTTACACACACACACACACACACACACACACACACACACACACACAGAAAAAAAAAAAGGCGCAAATGGTTCTCAAGAAGATCCTGGAAGATATTTTTCCAAGATACGGTCTGTCTAAGATAATAGGGTCTAATACTGGACTTGTGTTCATGGCTCAGGTAAGTCAGGTGTGGATTAATTGTAAGTTACATTATGCTTATATACCCCAGAGCTCAGGAGAGGTAGAAAAAATAAATAGAACCATTAAACAGACCTTAACAAAATTAAGCTTAGAGACCGGCATAAAAGATTGGACTATGCTCCTGCCTTATGCACTGTTTCATGCGAGAAATACTCCCTCAGTTTCTTTGTGTAACCTCACCCCCTATGAAATTCTCTATTATGCCCATCATCCAGTATGGGACCTAATCCCCAACTCTAAGGCCTAACAATCCCTTCCACACCCCTTGCTTGACAGACTTAAAGCCATTGAAAGAACTCAGTGATAACTGTGGAAACAGCTGGCCACTGCCTACCAACCTGGGGACGAGGGGATTCCACATCAATATCAAGTAAGAGACTTCGTCAACATAAGACAACATCAGGTGTTATCCCTAGAACCCCGCTGGAAAGGAACATACCAGGTGCTACTTATAACACCTACAGCCATAAAAGTAGACAGAATCACTTTTGGGATCCATGCCTCTCATCTCAAGCCTTCGCTGTGTCCAGACTCTGGTTGGAAACTGGAAAAAACTGGTAACCATTTCAAATTGCGTATTCGCTATGTGCACAAGACTATAGACTCTCCCCTTGGCCACCAGTACTCCTAACCCTCATCAGCCTGTTCAGCAGTGAAGGCTGATCTGAAATCCTACTAGACAAGAAGTATGGTCTATCTCGCATACAGCCCCCTTAGGGACCTGGTGGCTATCTCTCCACCCAGACATTTTTCAGCTTGGTATAGGTCTTTCCTATTGAGATAACCCCAATGAAGAGGATCCCACTAAAGTTCCATTAAATCCCTTCCATACCATAGATAATTGAAACAAACATTATGGATGCACGGAAACGCGAGCCAGATTCAGGTTGGTTAGCCTAGATTACTATATATGCCCGGCGGACTATCAAAGCCACAAACAGCCATGGCTGTGTGGGGGGAAAGCCAACTTCTTGTGTAATTCATGGGGATGTGAGCATACCGAGGCTGCCTGGTGGAAACCAAACTCCTCATCAAATTCAGTACACAGCATTGGCCATATAACCAATTAGACAACCAAAAACTATGGCCCCCAGAGGGTTCTCTAGATCCTCAAATTCTGCGTGACATTTTTAACTTCGGCAAGTGCTCAAAAGGGGAAAATTCCCCTATGTGGAATCCTTTTCCCTCCTTCACTCACATCCTGTACTATGCTTTTCCAATAGTTCCTCACCCTCAGCCTTCTGCTCTAGACTCTCTGCTGTCACTCCCACCTCAGCAACCTGATTTCTTCCCTCCAATTACTACATCAAAAACCCAAACCTCCGCCAGTTCTCAGACCATTGCCCCCTTGCTGAGGTAGCAGGTACCGAGGTACCCCTCCACTCACTCACTCCTCTCTTTTTCTGTCTGTGCCTGCACTAGGTCCCACCAAGTCCTCTAAGAAGCTAAACCAAAGCTCAAACCAGCTGAGAAGAGCCCTCAGACCCCTATCCAAGATGTAATAAAAATAGCCTTTATAGTTGCTTTGTCATCACTGAAAACAGGTTACTAAGAATTTAAAGTCCCTCACAGGCTTTTTGGAATACTCACTCCCATCTTCACCTCTGCTCTACCTGTTCTACTGCTCAAGTTTTGTTCTAGGAAAATCCCAAACCCCTTTTCCATTGTTCTTTTACATCTCATCTTCCTCATTCTCAGATCCACGGAGCTGCTCTCAGCCTCGCCTTCCCCGTCTTCCCCCTCTGTACCAGGTCCATAGATATGTCTTAAATAACCTTCTCCAGAAGTCTTCACCGAGGCTTACATTAGGTCTTTCAGCAAAAGAGTCCCTCTGAAAGAGTTCAATGTAGATAAACTTCCACTTTTCGTGTTGCCCTGTTCTACTTGGCCACTGGCTGGAAAAATCACCACCCCTAAGCTTGACACGGCCTTACTAGATTTTCAAAAAATATGTGAACAAGGCCTCTGGCCTTGAGCTGGGGCTTCACAGAGATGGCTAGATTTCTAAGATAAAAAAGTTAGCAATTGGGCTTCATGGTGACAGCTGGCAGGGAGAAAAAAAAGAGACAAAAAAGCTCTCCCTTTCCAAGGTGTCTTTGAAAAGTTAACTTGCCCAGAACAGAGGAACAAAAACAGAAACAAAAACTGATTTCTGTGAATTTCTACAGACTGTGAACTTCTGAGCCACTTCCCTTACATGTTGGGTACAAATTCTAAAACTACCGAAACTTGGGGTTCAGGGGATTAATTGATTACAACAGAAGCAATGCCCTCTAAATCCGGATGCAACCAAATAAGACTGTTTTCCTGTGTTTGGTGCTATCTTAGGTCCCTTTCCTTGTCCGTCCCTACAACAGTATAATTCTATACACTTTAACATTATTTATGTTTTCATAAAATGGTCAATATATGTGATTAATTATGTAATGATGCAGATGTTTTCCAGAGTTCTCTATCATGACTTAGGTTCATTTAAAGATCAAATAGGGGGCATACAACCCGGTTCCACTGGGAACCTGTATCCCTCACTTTAGCCATCCTATTAGAAATAATAGTTGCTGAAGGGGTGGGCTAGTCCATGAGACACAACAAAGACACAATTAGAAGCAGAAATATGCCAAAGTTTAAAGACATTAAAAACCGACATCACAGCTTTACAGGAATTTTAACCTCTCTCTTTCTGAAGTTGTTTTACAAAGCAGGCGAGTGTTGGACCTCCTCTTTATGAGAGAAAGGTGCCTTTTTGCTTGCATTGAGGGAAGAATGTTGTTTTTATGCCGACAATACTGGAGTTGTAAAAGAATCTATGAGTAAATTAAGAAAACGACTTGAAGAGCGTCAAAGAGAGACAGAGGCCCCAAAAGGGAGGTTTGGGTCTTGGTTCACATAGTGACCTGATTAACTACGCTTTTATCTGCCATGGCCGGTCCATTAAAAATCCTCATATTATTGCTAACTATAGGACCCTGTTTGCTCAACCGTGTAGTTTCCTTTCTAAACCAAATCGAACCTGTTATTAATCCTAACCATACACTGTTCTCTCAATCTAATTTTACAGAAGAGCAGGGACAGAATTGGTATTAAAATACAGAATTATAGAGGATCTTCCACTTGCTAAAAACCTCAAAGGTCCACGCAGAAATGATCCCTGGAGAAGATGTAGGCAAGTACGAAGGACCTGAGAGAGCAAAAGTCTTCCATGGCAAACAACCTGCTCAGGATGAAGGGATGTGTCTGAATCAGCCCCTCTCTTCTTAATGTAGAGAAGATGGACCAAAGCAGGCATGTGTTGAGAGCTGCTCCTGCATGCCTATGGTTGACATACCACTCTGACCTGTGAAAGTGTCACAGGAAGTAGGAGCAGCCTCCTTCTCATGGTAACCTTGGAAGCAACTGTTAAGACAAAGTTGTTGCCAAGGCAGTGACCTCATTCAGTTCCAAAAGGAAGTGACCACACCTAACTTCCTTGGTGATGGAACTCTCTGAACTTGGAATCCAGGAAGCCAGGCACCCAGAGCCAGTCCCAGTCCCAGTCCCAGTGGTCAAACTTATTTTGATTTACCAAGGACAGACTCAGTCTTTCTTGGGACCTACTGATGTAAGGATGGCCAAATGCAAGGAAAGCTATGAAGAGAGGCCTTTCCTGAGAAAGCAGGCAGTGGCTCACCGCTGGCTCCTGACAACTTCACAGAGTTGGCCAAAAAGACCAGATTTGAGACAGAACAGGCTATTTCCAGGGAACATAGTAAGGCCCACCAGTCAGAGGACACTCCGGATAGTCACAGACCTACTTGGGGAAAGGAGGTGCCTTTGTTGTGTGGGTGTGGGTTTGTGGTTTTGTCTCATGTTCTGAGAATAGGTATGAAAGGCAGTTTGTTTTTTTTGGAGTGAACTGTTTCTTGTAAGTCGTTTGACAAGGCGAGAATTTCTATGTCTGTGTATCCCACTGTGTCCGTGGTTGTAGACATTAGAAAAGAGAATGCATCAATGAATATGTCCTGTCTAGTAGAAAGCTTCACAGCATTCATCCTGCCCTATTTATGAATGGACTGCAGCTTGCCTTATTGATGTGCAACACCTGCTATCTTCCTTAGTTCCTGTTTTATTCCTGAATTCTGGCCACTCTCCAGAATAGGTTCATGGTTTTCTGTTTAAGATATGTACAACCTCGAAGCTCTGTGACATGACCATGTACTGAAGGGAATGGTGAGCATCTCAGAAAACTCAGATATCAGTGTGACCAGGAAAGTCTCAGTGGAGAAACCCTGCTTGGGGCCTTTTGTTTACCTATTCTTCTGTTGCCCTGAATGTCAGGAAGGTCTTTTCCTCAGTCCACCACTTTTTGAAGCCTGAAGAAAACAGTTTTCAAATGGAAATGAATGGGCATTACCGGTGGCTCTTTGCTTAATTGCTTTGGAAAGGTTGTGTCTGAATCAGCCTATTTACCCTGTGTGAGGCTGTGACTTAGATTCTCAGCTCCTGATGGATCTAAAGAAAGATCCCATGTTTACATCCAAAAACAAAATGGCCAAAAGAGCAGTCCTTGTGGATGAAGTCTCTCGCCTTCCTCTGTAACTTTCCTGACCTCCATCAAGTCAGATTAGGGATCCTTTGGGTCAAATGAGTTCTTCAAAGCCCTGCAGAGGCTAGCCCATATTTGCTTGGGTTTTCTCAAGACTCCAATTCACATAAAGAATCCAAACCCCACAGTCATTTGGCCTCAAATTGAAGAAGCGGAGCAGTATTAACGGGAGGCCTACTTAATCTCTCCTGGTTCACAAGAAGGGTGTCCAGGCCACCCTGAATTTAGGCAAATTAGGTGCAAGAGAGCTTATTTTGGACACGGTCTTGGGGTGTGCCCCTCATGGAAAACTCCAGCCATAGGTTATTGTGAGTGTCTATATGGAAGAAGATGAGCGCCACGTTGGAGTGTTTTGGTTTAAATTGTGGTCATTTGGGTGGCGGTTGGAAGAGATGACTTGTTCCACATGTTCTTGAACTCTGGTGTGACTCCCTTAGAGTCTGAGTTCTGGAACTGACCTCAGAGAAGTATTGCCATAAATAGTGTTGAGATTTTAGGAAGCCAGGCATGAGCGTTGCCCTTGGAAACTGAGTTCTAGGCCCAGGGTGGCTTTCCACAGAGCACTGAGCCTCTCAGCCAGGATACCACAAATTTTATTCTGAAAGACTTGGAACCCATAGTTGAGAGTCAAAACTCATATGGACCTCACATTGTAGACCTAAATGGGCATAACATCATATGATCTTTTGGCCACTCTTTGGGAAGCCTTACCTGTGAGTGTTCTCCAGAGATTTCATTGAAATGAGCTTCCTAACCATTTAATGGTTCCTGAAAGAATTGAAACTCACAGTGCCTCCAACTTCATCCTTGAAAAATGGCTAGATAAATACCATGAAATTTTTGAATTTCCCATCACCAGGTGGCACTGGAAAACCTTTTGATGTCCTGTTGCTGATCATGAATATACCAGACAGTGCCTTGATTGACTGGGTTTCATGTAAATGGTGTAGAACAGAGATGCCAGTAAGTTGGACTCTGTTGAGTAGTAGCTTAGAGCAGTGGTGGGCAGGTACGTGATAAAACATCTGTGGTGGGGCCATGTGTATCTTCCATTGGCTTCAAATGCCTTGTGACTGACATGGTGCAGCCAGCAGAACCTTCCATGTAAAGGCAAGTTGTTATTTGGAGAGGTTTCAGGACATTGTTCAGAATCAGGGTGCTATGGTCAAGGGGGCAAGATATGTAGGATAGGATCCTAGTTCTTGGATCCTCCTGCAAAACCTGACCTACCATACATGACAGAACTTCCTCTTGCACTGTGACCCAGTTGAACTCTTTGTATTTCGTGAAGCAAATACCAAACACCCAGTGCAGCAGGAAGAAACACCACGAAAATGGAAGATGACCATATGGCTTCACAGTGCACACTGCCACACATTTATCCCCCAGTGGCCACAGTTTACCTAAAAAGAGAATTCAGCACTGCTGCCTCATGTACATTGGGAAATAAGAAACCATGTCCTCCAGGTCTCATAGATCCAGACCAAGCTTTTATGGTCTCCCTAGAAAGGAAGCTAAAGCTCCTGAACACAACATGTTTTTCAAGTGCCCAAACTCACAGGCAGTTTCTCTAGAAATCTCTAGGCCAGCAGACCTCCATGTTTGTGGAGTTTTTACCCTGTCCCATACTTCTGGAAACTACTCTACCACTTCAAAGGTTGTGAGCTCCTGAGCATATTCCATTTAACATATTTATTCACAGATTTTCTAAATCTTCTCCTCTAATTGTGTCTTACTTGGGGTGAAGGAATTGTCAAGGCATTGTTCTGGATGAGAGTGGGAATAATTTTGTGTAGCACATATTTACATACACATTGGATTCATTGTTCAATTTTCCATTCGAAATGCTGAATCTTTGACACTAACCCATACCCTACTAGACTCTGACTACTAATTCTAATATGATGGAGAAAAGTAACCCAAACAGAATAGAAATACTAGCACTTCAGAGGAGGCATGGTGGATAGTTGGTTTGCCTTTTGCATGATATAGGGTAGGAGTTATAAATCTTGTCAATTTTTTGTTGAAATAGTTCTGCATGTGTTTTTAAAGTTAACACATATGTGAATTCCTGTCTCCATTTTTCTGTAGCCTATTCAGCACATGTATTTTTATATGCACATATAGAATCCTACCTGGTATCACACGTATATTCTTGAGAGGTGGCTAACTTGGCAGATACAAAGTGTGAGAAGAGATCACTCCTCATTAATGCTTTTGGAACTGAAAATTCAGACTATGAGTGAGCTTCTTAGTTGAAAAACATTATACATAAATCCATGTTCAGTAAAATTAATATTTTGGATCTGTGGATGATATATATTTCACAATGAATTTTAATTGGCATATATATTGCTACTATTTAATGTCTCTCTGTGTGTTTTTTTTTTGTGTGTATATATATATATATATATATATATATATATATATATATACTCTCTAGATTTTTCAAAATATAAAATATATGTGTCCTATTATACACTCCCTAAATTCATTCTTGTTCATGTATGTGGTTTTATATTAAATTTTCATAAGATTATTTTAAAAATATTCATCCACCTGAAATACATATTTGTTTTCTAGTACTAAAAAGTTACTTCAGTGAATGGTGCAAGCAAATCCTTATATTTTTACAATAGCTGACCCACTTTAACATCAATGCAAGTAGATTCCTATGGAACATGATGTGTATTTTGACGTTCATTTTTATTAAACACTGGTACATTACTATTTCTGCAGTTTTTATACATTATAGAATATACATTTCATCCAAAGTTCACAAATTTAAAGAAATTTGTAACATATTCAATCACTTCCTGCTTCAGAACATATGTATTCCTCCTTGTTTTTGAGTGGTCATTTCATGAGATTTCTTTCCAAACACATTATTTTCGATTTCCATAATCAAATTTGAAGCAAAATTCACACACTCTTGGTGATAAAACACAACCGTAATATTACCATTAGATGTATTACTGGTTGGAATGAATGTATGTATATCAATATATGATTCCTGTGTATTTTCAGGTATCAATTCAATCCATTATTTAAAGTTGGAACAAGTTATATTATTTATTCGCAGTATGGTCTATTCATGCATTATCTCTATATTCATACATACATGGTACACCTATATGTACCCCCAATACTAATTTATACCCCTTCAAAATATTGCTCCAAGAAATGGTGCAAGAAATACTCATGTCACCTGATTTACATATACGTTTTATCACAGTAATATTCTTGCCACAAAATGCAAAGTCACACTTACGATTGTACCAAAGCCTAAATGGAATGTGAGTATGGATTATGAAAATAACCCATGTCCAGGTTGCCTAATGCTCTCAAATGTCAATCCTATTGGTGACTACATATTTGTTACTTTCTAAGATTATATATTCAATCTCAAGCCTATTGAAAATGTCTTTTGCTATCACTCACTTTATACTTTGCCTGATTTCCTAATGTCTCTATTGATATCTGCTTTCCTACATATTTTCCCCAGTTCATCACTGTGACTGACTCTTCACATATGCTGACATTTACATTTTCTGTCTACCTGAAAACCTATTGCTAAAGAACTATTTGTCCAAATGCTATACTCACACTTTTTTATGATCCTACCAACTATCTTCCTAATCCTACCGACTCTCCCTCTTTGAATGGTTGTTCTCCTCAACATTCAATCATCCAAGGTATCAGATCTTATGCCATTGTGTATAGATTTATCTGAGACATCTGTGCAGAACATAATTAAAAGCTAAGTATCCCAATCCATGACCCAATGCCCTTCTGGGCTTCAAATGTTACCGAGATTTCTGTTTTCATTCATATATTTCACCTATATAATCTTATAAATATTGCAGGTTCCCAATACCATTATTCATCCAGCAGAGTGATCCTAACCCAAATCAAACATGTTATTAACTGTAACCATACACTGTTCCCTCAATCTAACTTTACAGAAGAGCAGGGACAGAGTTGGTCTTACAATACAGGAATGTAGGAGATCTTCAACTTCCGGAGAACTTCAAAGGTCCATGCAGAAATGATCCCTAAAGAAGATGTAGGCAGCTATGATGGACCTGAGAGTGCGAAAGTCATCTTTCATGACAAAAAAAAAAAAAAACAGGTCAGGATGAAGGGGTGTGTCTGAAGCAGTCTCTCTCTTCTTAATGTAGAGAAGATGGACCAAACCAGGCTTGTGTGGAGAGCTGTTCCCGGGTGCCTATGGTTGATATTCCATTCTAACTTGTGAAAGTGTCATAGGAAGTAGGGGCAGGATCCATCTCATGGACCCTTGGAAGCAACTGTTAGGACAAAGTGGTTGCCAAGGCAGTGACCTCATTCTGTTCTAGACGAAGTGACCCATGTCACTTTCTTGTTGATGGAACACTCTGAACTTGGAATCCAGGAAGCCAGGCACCCTGAGGCAGTCCCAGTCTAAGTCCCAGTGGTCTCAAATTTTTGGATTTAAGAAGGATAGAGTAAGTCTTTCTTGGCAACTACTAAATTGAAGATGGACAAATGCCAGGAAAGCTCTGAAGAGGGGCTTTACCTGAGAAAACAGGCAGTGGCTCACCGCTGGCTCCTGATAACTTCACAGTTTTGGCCAAGAAGACCAGATCTGACATAGGACAGCCCATTTCGGGGAAACATAGTATGGCCCACCAGTCAGAGGACGCTCCGGATAGTCACAGACCTATTTGGGGAAAGAAGGTGCCTTTGTGGGTGTGTGTGTGTGTGTTTGTGTGTTTGTGATTTTGTCTCAAGTTTTGAGAATATGTAGGAAAGTCGGTTCGTTTGGTTTGGAGTGGACTGTTTCTAGTAAGTCCTTTGAGAAGGTGAGTGTTTCTATATCTGGGTATCCCACTGTATTTGTGGTTGTAGACAATAGAAAAGAGAATGCATCAATAGATGTGTCCTGTCTAGTAGAATTCTTCGCAGAATTCATCCTGTCCAATTTATGAATGGACTGCAGGTTACCTTATGGATGGGCAACACCTATTACCTTCCTACATTCCTGATATCTTCCTGAATCTGGTCACTCTCCCATAGGCTCATGGTTTTGTGTTCAAGATATGTATCTCCTCCACAATCTGGGACATGGCCATGTACTGGATAGCTGAAGAGAATGGTGAATATCTCAGAAAACTAAGATATCAGTGTGACCAGGAAAGTCTCAGTGGAGAAAATCTGCTTTGGGATTTTGCTTACCTATTGTTCTGTTGCCCTGAATGAAAGGAAGGACTTTGCCTAAGGCCACACATTTCCAAAGCCTGAAAAAATCAGTTTTCAAATGGAAATAAATGGGCATCACCTGTGGCTCCTGGCTTAATTGCTTTGCAAAGGGATATGTTTGATTCAGCCTCTTAGTGCAGTGTGAGATTATCGCTTAGATTCTCAGCACCTGATGGATCTAAAGAAAGATCCCATGTGTGCATCCAAATCCAAAATGGCCAAAAGAGAAGTCATTGTGATGAAGTCTCTTGCCTTCCTCTGTAAGGTTCCTGATCTCCATCAAGTGATAACAGGGATCTTTGGGTCAACTGAGTTCTTCAAGCCCTGCAGAGGCTAGCCCATAGGTGCTTGGGTTTTCTCATGACTGCAAATCACATAAAGAAACTATACCCGACAGTCTGTATGCCTCAAATTGGAAAAGCAGAACAGTATTAATGGCAGACCTGTTTGATCAGTCCTGGTTCACAGGAACGTTGTCCAGGAAACACTGACTTTAGACAAATGAAGGGCAAGGGAGCTTATTTTGACTTTGTCTTGGGCTGTGTGCCTCATAAAAACTTCCAGCCAAGGTTATGATGAGTGTCTATATGGAAGAAAATGAGGGCCATGTGGGAGTGTTTTGGTTTTAATTCTGGTCATTGCTGTGGCGGTTGGAAGAGATGACTGGGTCAACTCGGCTTGAACTCTGGTGTGTTTCCACTTAGAGACTGAGATCTGAAACTGATCTCAGAGAAGAATTGCCATGAATTGTGTTGGGATTTTAGGAGGCCACGCATGAGAGTCGCCCTTGGAACCTGAGATCTAGGACCAGGGTGGCTTTCCACAAAGAACTGGGAATCTCAGCCTGGATATCACATGATTTTATTCTGAAAGACTTGGCAGCCATAGTTGAGAGTCAAAAGACATAGGACCTCACATTGTAGATCTCAATGGTCCTGGCTTCAAGTGACCTTTTGTCCACTCTTTGGAAAGCCTTGCCTGTGAGAGTTCTCTAGAATTTATTTGAAATGAACTTTCTCAACATTTAATGGTTCCTGAATAATTGTGCATCCAACGTCATCCTTGAAAAATGGCTAGATAAATACCACGAAATTTTTGAATTTTCCATGACCAGGTGGAACTGCAGAAACTTTCGATGTCCTGTTGCTTACCATGAGTGTACCAGACAGTGCCTTGTTTGACAGGGTTTCATGAAAATTGTTTAGAACAGAGATGCCAGTATTTTGGAGCCTGCTGAGTAGTGGGCCTAGAGCAGTGGTGGACAGGTGTGTGATAAAACATCATGGTGGGGCCATTTGGATCTGCCATTGGCTTCCAAATGGCTTGTAACTGACAGAGTGCAGACATCAGACCCTTATATGTAAAAGCATCTTGTTATATGGCGTAGTTTCAGGGCAATGTTCAGAATCAGGTTGCTATGGACAAGGGGGCAATCTTTGAGAGATAAAAGCCTGGTTGGTGAATTTTCTTGCAGACCCTGACCCACCACACGTGACAGAAATACCTCAAGCACTGTTTCCCAGTTGAACTCCTTGTATTTTGTGAAGCATGAACCAAACTCCAAGTGCAGCAGCAAGAAACACCACGAAAAGTGGAGGATGACCAAATTGTTTCACAGTCCACACAGGGGGACACAGTTTACCTACAAAGAGAGAATTGAGCACTGCTGCCTCGTGTTCATTGGAAAATAGGAAACGATGTCCTCCAGGTCACATAGATGAAGACCCAGCTTTGAGGGTCTCACTACAAAGGAAGCTTAAATCCTGACAACAACCTATATTTCAGTGCCCAACTTCACTGGCAGTTTCTCAAAAAGTTTTAGGCAAGCAGAGCTTCATGTTTGTGGAGTGTGTACCCTGTCCTTACTTTTGGAAACTCCTATACCACCTCCAAGTTTGTGCACTCCTGAGTATTTTCGATTAAAGAAATGTAATCACAGATTTTGTAACTCTTCTACTCTAATTGTGTCTTCCTTGGGGCGAAGGTAATGACAAGGCATTGTTCTGGATGAGAGTTGGAAGATTAATTTTCCTTTTTTCCATTTGAAATTCTGAATCCCTGACACTAACCCATATTCTACTAGACTCTGACTACTAATCCTAATATGATGGAAGAAAGTAACCCAAACAGTACATAAATACTTGCAGTTCAGAGTTGGACTTGCCTTTTGCATGATAAAGGGTAGGTGTTATAAATCTATTCAATATTTAATTGAAATAGTTCTCAATGTGTTTTTAAAGTTAACAAATATGTGAATTACGGTCTCCCATTCTCTGGAGCCTATTCAGCACATGTATTTTTATATGCACAAATAGAATCCTACAAGGTATCACACGTACATCCTTGTAAGATATATGACTTAGCAGATACAAACTGTGAGAAGTGATCACTCCTCCTAAACGCTGTTGGAACTGAAAATTCAACCTATGGGTGAGCTTCCCAGTGGAACAACATTATACATAAACCCATGTTCACTAAAATGAATGTTTTTGCATCTTTATGATATATATTTCATGATGAATTTTGATTGGCATATATATTGCTACTTTTTAATGTCTGTGTTTGTGTGTGTGTGTGTGTGTGTGTATATATATATATATATGTATATATATATATATATATATACATATATATATATATACTCTCCATATTTTTAAAAATATGAAATATATGTGTCTTATATACACTCCCTAAATTCATTCATGTTCATGTATGTGGATTAATAATCAACTTTTCACAAGATTATTCTTAGAAATATTCATCCACCCGAAATACATATTTGTTTCCTTGTACTGAAAACTAACTTCAGTAAAAGGTGCATACAAATCCTAATATGTGTACATTAACTGACCCAGTTTAACATCAATGCATGTAGGTTCCTATGGGACATGATGTGTATTTTGACGTTAATTTTTATTCCACACTGGTACATTACTATTTCTTCAGTTTATGCACATCATAGTATATATATTTTATTCACTAGTTAGCAAATTTATAGGCATTTGTTTCACTTTCAATCACTTCCTGCTCCAGAACACATGTATTCCTCTATGTCTCTTGACTGGTCTATTCATGAGACTTTTTTCCAAATATATTATTTTCTATTTTCATAATCAATTTTGAACCAAAACTCACACACCCTTCATGATAAACCGTAACCCTAAGATGATCGTTAGATATATAACTGGTTGGAATGAATGATTGCATATCAATATAAAATTTCTTATAAATTTTCATATATTTATTCAATTCATTATTTAAAGTGGATCCAGTTATATTATTTATTCACAGTATGGTCTATTCATGCATTATGTCTATATTCATAGAAACAGGGTACACCTATTTGTACCCCCATACTAATTTGTAAGTCTTCAAAATATTGCTCCCAGAACTGGTGGAAGAAATACTATTGTCACCTGATCTACATACACATTTTATTACAGAAATATTCTGGACACAAAAAGCATAGGTCACACTTACAATTGTACCAAAGCGTAAATGGAAAGTGAGCATGGATTACTAAAATCATCCATGTCCAGGTTGCCTAATGCTCTCAAATATCAATTCTATTTTTGACTACATATTTGTTTCTTCCTAAGATTATATATTCAACTTCAAACCTGTTGAAAATGTCTAACCCTATCACACAATTTATACTTGCTTGATTTCCTAATGTCTCTATTGATATCTGATTTCCTATATTTTTCCCCAGGTCATCATTGTGACTGACTCTTCACATGTGCTTACATTTACATACACTCTCTACCCTAAATTCTATTGCTAAAGAACTTTTGGTCCAAATCCTATACTCACTCTTTTTTCTAAACCTACCAACTACCTTCCTAATCCTGCCGACTATCGGTTTTTGACTGGATGTTCTCTTCAACATTCAATATCCAAGGTACAAGGTCCGATGCCAGTGTATATTGATTTATCTGAGACATCTGTGCTGCACATTACTCAAAGCTAAGTATCCCACTCAAGTCCCCAATGCCCTTCTGGGCTTCAAATCTAACCTAGATTTCTGCTTTCATACTTATGTTTCACATATATACTCTTGTAAACATCGCATTTTGCCAATACCATTATTCATCCCGCAGAATTATTTGTAACCCAAATTGAACAAGTTATTAACCCTAACCATACACTGTTCCCTCAGTATAACTTACTTAAGAGCAGGGTCAGTGTGGGTCTTACAATATAGGAATGTAGATGATCTTCCACCTGCTGAGAACATCAAAGATCCATGGAGAAATGATCCTTGCAGAAGATATAGGCAGCTATGTAGGACCTGAGAGAGCAATAGTCATCTTCCATGGCAAACAACCTGGTCAGGATTAATTGATGGTCTGAATCAGCCTCTCTCTTCTTAATAAAGAGAAGATGGACTGAACCATGCCTCTGTGGAGAGCTGTTCCCTGGTGCCTATGGTTGATATACCATTCTAACTTCTGAATGTGTCACAGGATGTTGGGGCAGCCTCCATCTCATGGGAACCCTGGAAGCAACTGTTAGCACAAAGTGGTTACCAAGGCAGTGAGCATATTCTGTTCCTGAAAGAAGTGACCTCACTTCACTTCCTTGGTGATGGAATTCTCTGAACCTGGGATCCAGAAAGGAAGGCACGCAGAGCCAGTCCCACTCCCAGTTCCAGTGGGCTAACTTGTTTGCTTTTCCCAATGACATAGTCAGTCTTTCTTGGTACCCACTGATGTGAGGATGGCCAAATGCCACCAGAGCTCTGAAGAGGGGCCTTTCCTGAGTAAGCAGGTAGTGGCTCACCGTTGGCTCCTGACAACTTCACAGAGTTGGCCATATATATATGAAATATATATCATAAAGATGCAAAAACATTCATTTTAGTGAACATGGGTTTATGTATAATGTTGTTCCACTGAAACAGGACAGGCCATTTTGGGGGAACATAATATGGCCCACCAGTCAGAAGACACTCCGGATAGTCACAGACCTATTTGGGGGAAGGAAGTGCCTTTGCCGTTGTAGGTGTGAGTTTGTGGTTTTTTCTCATGTTCTGAGAATAGGTAGGAAAAGTGGTTTGTTTGGTTTGGAGTGGACTGTTTCTAGTAAGTCGTTTGACATGGTGAGTGTTTCTAAGTCTGTGTATCCCACTGTATCCGTGGTTGTAGACATTAGAAAAGAGAATGCATCAATGGATGTGTTGTCTCTAGTTGAAAGCTTCCCCGCATTCATACTGCCCAATTAATGAATGGACTGCAGCTTGCCTTATGGATGGGCAACATCTATTATCTTCTAAAGTTCCTGTTTTCTTCGTGAATTCTGGCCACTCTCCAGAATAGACTCATGGTTTTGTTTCCCAAATATGTAACACCACAAGGTTCTGTGACATGGCCATGTACTGGATAGCTGAAGGGAATGGGAGCATCTAAGAAAACTCAGATTTCAGTGTGACCAGTAAAGTCTCAGTGGAGAAACCCTTCTTTGGGCCATTTGCTTACTTCTATTTCTATTACCCTGAATGTCAGGAAGGTCTTTGCCTCAGGCCACCCCTTTGTGTAGCCTGAAGAAAACTGTTTTCATATGGAAATGTATGGACATCACCAGTGGCTCTTTGCTTAATTGATTTGGATTGGGATGTGTCTGAATCAGCCTCTTGTCCTTGTATGAGGTTGTGGCTTAGATTCTCAGCACCTGATGGATCTAAAGAAAGATCCCATGTGTTTCCAAAACTAAAATGGCCAAAAGAGCAGTCATTGTGGGTGAATATTTTTGCCCTCTTGTTTTAGGTTCCTGACCTCCATAAAGTGAGAATAGGGATCCTTTGGGTCAAATGAGTTCTTGAAATCCCTGCAGAGGCTAGCCCATATTTGCTTGGGTTTTCTCATGACTCCAAATCACATAAAGAATCTATACCCTACAGCCAGTAGGCCTCAAATTGGAGAAGTGGAACACTTTAACAGCAGGAATATTTGATCATTCCTGGCTCACAGGAAGAGTGTCCAGGCCATCATGATTTTAGGCAAATGAGGGGCAAGTGAGCTTATTTGGACACTACCTTGGGCTCATAGAAACCTCCAGCTAGAGGTTATGATGAGTGTCTACATGGAAGAAGATGATGGCCCTGTGGTAGTGTTTTGATTTTAATTGTGGTCATTTTTTGGCGGATGGAAGGGATGACTGGGTCCACCTGGGCTTGAACTCTGGTGTGATTCCTCTTAGAGACTGAGTTCTGAAACTGACCTCAGAGAAGTATTGCCATGAATTGTGTTGGGATTTTAGGAGGCCACGCATGAGACTCACTCTTGGAAACTGAGATCTAGGCCCAGGGTGGTTTCCACAGAGGCCTGAGAATCTCAGCCAGGATATCACATGATTTTATTCTGAAAGACTTAGCAGCCATATTTGAGAGTCAAAACACACATGGACCTCACATTGTAGATGTCAATTGGCCTGGCTTTAGGAGACCTTTTGGCAACTGTTTGAGAAGCATTGACTGTGAGAGTTCTCCAGAGCTTTCATTGAAATGAACTTTCTCAACTCTTAATGGTTCCTGAATGAATTGAAACCCACAGTGCCTCTAACTTCACCCTTGAAAAATTGCTAGATAAATACCATGAAATTTTTGAAATTCCCATGACCAGGTGGCACTGCAGAAACTTTTGATGTCCTGTTGCTGATCATGTGTACACCAGACAGTGCCTTGTTTTTGACTGGGTTTCATGAAAATCCTGTAGAACAAGAGAAGCCAGTAATTTGGAGCCTGCTGAGTAGGGGGCCTAGAGCAGTGTTGGGCAGGTGTGTGATTAAACATCATGGTGGGGCCATGTGAATCTGCCATTTGCTTCCAAATGGCTTGTGACTGATATAGTGCAGACATCAGACCCTTATATGTAAAGGCATCTTGTTAAATGGAGAGTTTTCAGGGCAATATTCAGAATCAGGTTGCTATGATTATTGGGGCAAGCTATGTGGGATAGAAGCCTGGTTGGTGCATTCTCCTGCAGACCCTGACCCACCACACGTGACAGAACTCCCTCCAGCACTGTATCCCAGATGAACTTTTTATGTTTTGTGAAGCAAATACCAAATTCCCAGTGCAGAAGCAAGAAATACCACGAAAAGTGGAGGATGACCAAATGTCTTCACAGTCCCCACCGGGAGACACTTAGCTTCCAATGGACACAGTTTAGCTACAAAGAGAGAATTGAGCACTGCTGCCTCATGTTCATTGGAATATAAGAAACCATGTCTTTCGGTCACATAGATGCAGACCCAGCTTTGATGGTCTCACTACAAAGTAAGCTAAAGCTCATGACAACAACATATATTTCAAGTGCCCAACCTCAGAAGCCGTTTCCCAAGAATTCTTAGGCCAGCAGAGCTCCTTGTTTGTGGAGTGTTTACCCTGTCCTTTACTTTTGGAAACTCCTCTACCACCTACAAGGTTGTGAACTCCCGAGCATATTCCATTCCATATTTGTATTCATAGATTTTCACACTTTTCTACTCTAATTGTGTTTTACTTGGGGCGTAGGTAATGTCAAGGCATTGTTCTGGATGTGAGTGGGAAGATTTTTGTGTAGCACATATTTACATACACATTGGATTCATTTTTCAATTTCCATTTGAAATACTGAATCCCTGACACTATAACCCATACCCTACTAGTCTCTGACTAATAATCCTAATATGATGGTGAAAAATAAGTCAAAAAGAGAAAAAACACAAGCAGTTCAGAGGACGCATGGTGTATAGTTGGAATTGCCTTTTGCATTATATAATGTAGGAGTTATAAGTCTAGTCAATTTTTTGTTGAAATAGTTCTACATGTGTTTTTAAAATTAGCAAATATGTGAATCCCTATCTCCATTTCTCTGTAGCCTATTCAGCACATGTATGTTTATATGCACATATAGAATTCTACCTGATATCACTCGTATACACTTGTGAGGTGGCTGAATTGGTAGATGCACATTGAGAGAAGAGATCACTCCTCCTAAAAGCTGTTGGAACTGAAAATTCAACCTATGGGTGAGCTTCCTAGTTGAAAAACATTATACATGAATCCATGTTCAGTAAAATGAATATTTTTCGATCTGTGGATTATATACATTTCATGATGAATTTCTATTGGCATATATATTGCTACTTTTTTTTTCTTTTATTGGTTGCTCAAAACATTACAAAGCTCTTGACATATCATATTTCATACATTAGATTCAAGTGGGTTATGAACTCCCATTTTTACTCCAAATACAGATTGCAGAATCACATTAGTTACACATCCATATTTTTACATAATGTCCTATTAGTTACTGTTGTATTCTGCTACCTTTCCTATACTCTACTATCCCCACTCCCCTATCTTCCCATCTTCTCTCTCTACCATACCTACTCTAAATCATTTCTCTCCTTGTTTATTTTCCCACAACCTCTTATATGTAATTTTGTGTAAAAATAAGTGTCTCTCTCCATTACCATGCAATTTCCCTCTTCTCTCCCTTTCCCTCCCACCTCATGTTTCTGCTTAATGTTAATCTTTTCTTCATGCTCTTCCTCCCTGCTCTGTTCTTAGGTGCTCTCATTATATCAAACAAGACATTTGGCATTTGTTTTTTAGGGATTGGCTAGCTTCAGTAACCATAATCTGCTCAGTGCCATGCATTTCCCTGCAAATTCCAAGATTTGGTCATTTTTTAGTGCTGCGTAATTCTCCATAGTATATAAAAGTCACATTTTTTTATCCATTCATCTATTGAAGGGCATCTGGGTTGGTTCCACAGTGTAGCAATTGTGAATTGTGCTGCTATGAAAATCGATGTGGCAGTATCCCTGTAGTACGCTCTTTTAAGGTCTTCAGGGAATAGTCCGAGAAGGGCAATAGCTTGGTCAAATGGTGCTTCCATTCCCAGCTTTCCCAGGAATCTCCATACTGCTTTCCAAATTGGCCGCACCAGTTTTCAGTCCCACCAGCAATGTACAAGAGTACCCTTTTCCCCATATCCTCGCCAGCACTTGTTGTTGTTTGACTTCATTATGGCTGCCAATCTCACTGGATTGAGATGGTATTTTAGGGTGGTTTTTATTTGCATTTCTCTTACTGCTAGAAATGGAGAGCATTTTTTCATGTACTTGTTAATTGATTCTATGTCCTCCTCTGAGAAGTTTCTGTTCAGGTCCTTGGCCCATTGGGTTATTGGTTATCTTATTGTCTAATTTTCTGAGTTCTTTGTATACTTTGTATACTCTGGATATTAGGGCTCCATGTGAAGGGTGAGGACTAAAAATTTGTTCCCATGATGTAGGCTCCATATTTACCTCTCTTATTGTTTCTCTCTTTAAGAAAAAAAAATCAGTTTAAGTAAGTCCCATTTGTTGATTCATATTATTAACTCTTATTCTATGGGTGTCCTATTAAGGAATTTGGAGCCTGACCACACAATATGTAGATAGGAGCCAACTTTTTATTGTATCAGACGCAGAGACTCTGATTTGAATCTAGCTCCTTGATCCACATTGAGTTAACTTTTGTGCATGGCGAGAGGAGGGGATTCAGTTTCATTTTGTTGCATATGGATTTCCAGTTTACCCAACTCCATTTGATGAAGATGCTATCCTTCCTCCATTGCAGGCCATTAGCTCCTTTATCAAATATAAGACAGTTGTAGATTTTTGGATTAGTCTCTGTGTCCTCCATTCTGTACCATTGGTCCACCCTCCTGTTTTGGTACCAGTACCATGCTCTTTTTGTTATGAATGCTCTGTAATATGGTTTGAAATCTGGTATCACTATTCTGCCTGATTCACAATTCCTGCTTAGAATTGCTTTTGCTATTCTGGGTCTTTAATTTTTCCATTTGAATTTCATGATTGCTTTATCTATTTCTACAAAAAAAAATCATTTGGGATTTTGATTGGCATTGTATTAAACCTTTAGAGAACTTTTGGTAATATAGCAATTTTGATGATGTTAGTTCTGCCTATCCATGAACAGGGTATATTTTTCCATCTTCTAAGATCTTATTCTATTTCTCTTTTTAGGGTTCTGTAGTTTGCATTATATAAATCTTTCACCTCTTTTGTTAGGTTGATTCCCAAGTATTTAATTATTTTGAGGAAATTGGGAATGCAGTGTTTTGACTCATTTTTGTTTCAGAAGTTTTGTCGCTGATATACAGAAATGCCTTTGATTTATGCATGTTGATTTTATATCCTGCCACATTGCTGCATTCATTTATTAGTTCTAGTAGTTTTTTCTGTAGACCCTTTTGGGTCTTCTATGTATAGAATCATGTCATCTACAAATAGTGATAATTTAAGTTCTTCTTTTCCTATTTTTATGCCTTTAATGTCTTTCATCTCTCTAATTGCTCTGGCCAGTTTTTCGAGAACTATATTGAATAGAAGTGGTGATAGAG
Organism: Callospermophilus lateralis; assembly: GCF_048772815.1. NCBI lineage: Eukaryota > Metazoa > Chordata > Mammalia > Rodentia > Sciuridae > Callospermophilus > Callospermophilus lateralis. The sequence goes on along the minus strand of NW_027513816.1, from coordinate 1,180,097 downwards.
GATATCTCTGCCTTGTTCCAGATTTTAAAGTGAATGCCTTCAATTTTTCTCCATTCACAATGATGCTAGCCTGAGGCTTAACATAGTTATCTTTTACAATGTCGAGGTAAGTTCCTGTTATCCCTAGTTTTTAAAATGTTTTGAACATAAAGGAATGCTCTACTTTGTTGAATGGTTTTTCTGCGTCTATCAAGATGATCATATGGTTCTTATCTTTAAGTCTATTGATGTTGTGAATAACATTTATTGATTTCCATATATTGAAGCCTCCTTGCATCCCAGGGATGAATTCAAGTTGATCATGGTGCACAATTTTTTTGATGTGCCTTTGTATCCAATTCGCCAGAATTTTAATGAGGATTTTTGCATCTAGGTTCATCAGAGATATTTGTCTGTAGTTTTCTTTCTTTGAGGTGTCTTTGTCTGGTTTCAGAATCTGGGTGATGTTGGCCTCATAGAATGAATTTGGCAGAGCTTCCAGTTTTTCTATTTCCTGAATAACTTGAAAAGTATTGGTATTAATTCTTCTTTAAAGGTTTTGTAAAACTCTGCTGTATACCCATCCGTTCCTGGGCTTTTCTTGGTTGGTAGTCTTTTGATTGCTTCTTCTACTTCATCCATTGATATTGGTCAGTTTAAATTGTGTGTTTCCTCCTGACTCAGTCTGGTCAAATCATATGACTTAAGAAATTTATCGATGTCTTCACTATTTTCTATTTTATTGGAATACAGTTTTTGAAAATAATTTCTAATTTTCTTCTGTTTTTATGTAGCATCTGTTGTGATATTGCCTTTTTCATCCCGTATGTTAGTAATTTGAGTTCTCTCTCTTCTTCTCTTCGTTAGCATGGCTAAGGGTCTGTCGATCTTATTTATCTTTTTGAAGAAGCACCTTTTAGTTTTGTTAATTTTTTCAATAGTTTCTTTTGTTTCAATTTCGCTATGATTTTAATTATTTCTTTCCTTCTGCTACATTTTCTGTTGTTTTGCTCTTCTTCTTCTAGGGCTTTGAGATGAAGTGTGAGCTCATTTGTTTGTTTGTTTTTCTTTCTATTTTGAGGAATGACCTCCAGGCGATGAATTTACCTCTTAAAACTTCTTTTCATTGTGTCCCATAGAATCTGATATGTTGTGTCTGTATTTTCATTTATCTCTAAGAATTTTTTATTTCCTCCTTTATGTCTTCTGTAACCCATTGATCATTCAGTAACATATTCTTCATTTTGCATGTGATGTATGATTTTTTCTTCCTTCTTTATCATTGGTTTCCAGGTTCATTCCATTATGATCACAAAAAATTCATGGTATTATCTCCACCCCTTTATATTTACTGAGGGTTGCCCTATGGCATAACATATGGTCTATTTTTGAGAAGGATGCATGTGCTGGTGAGAAAAAAGTATATCCACTTGATGATGGTTGATATATTCTATATATGTCAGTTAAGTATAGGGTATTGATTGTGATATTGAGTTCTATAGTTTCTTTATTCAACTTTTGTTTGGAGGATCTGTCCAATGGTGAGAGAGGTGAGTTGAAGTCACCCATAATTATTGTATTGTGGTCTATTTGATTCTTGAACTTGAGGATAAATTGTTTTATGAATGTCGCAGCACCATTATTTGCTGCGTGAATATTGATAATTGTTATGTCTTGTCGGTGAATGGTTTCTTTTAACAGTATATAAAGTCCTTCCTTATCCCTTTGATTAAATTAGTCTTGAGGTCGATTTTATTCGATAGGAGGATGGCCACCCCTGCTTGCTTACGAGGACCGTGTGCATGGTATAAATTTTCCCAATCTTTCACCTTCAGCCTGTGTATGTCTTTTCCATTCAGATGTGTCCCTTGGAGGCAACATATTGTTGGATTTGTTTTTTTTTATTTCAAGTTACAAGCCAATGTCATTTTATTCGAGAGTTTAAGCCATTATCATTTAGAGTTACTATTGATATATGGTTTGTACTGCCACCCATGTTTTTATATATATATATATTTTAATTAGTTTGATTCTCCATGATTTGCTTTTCCCCTTCCCTCTGTCATTACTGAGGCACTTCTCACTGATGGTTTTCGTTGTTGATTTTCATTTCTTCCTCGTGTAGTGTTTTGCTCAAGATGCTTTGCAATGCTGGTTATCTGGCTGAAATTCTTTTAGCTTTTGTTTATCATGAAATATTTTTATCTCGTTGTCTTATCTTAAGCTTAATTTTGCTGGATACATAATTCTTGGTTGGCATCCATTTTCTTTCAGTGTTTGAAGTACGTTGTTCCAGGATCTTCTCACTTCCAGCGTCTATGATGAAAAATCCATTGTTAAACTTTTTGGTTTACCCCTGATTGTAATGATTGTAATCTGCCTCCTTTCTCTGGTAGCTTTTAATATTTTCTCTTTGTTCTGTATATTGGATATCTTTATAACAATGTGTCTTGGCATTGGTCTACTGTGATTTTGTGTGCTCGGTGTCCTGTAAGCATCTACAATTTGTTTATCCGTTTCCATTTTTATTTCTGGAAAGTTTTCTGTAATTATTTCATTCACCAGGTTTCTCATTCCCTTGGTTTTAATCTCTGTACCTTCCTCTATCCATATGACTCATTAGTTTGTTTTTTTTTATGTTATCCCATATCTCTTGAATGTATTCTCATAATTTTTTACAGCATTTCTTTGTTCGCTAGACTTTTTTCAAGATGATATATTTTGTCTTCATTATCTGACATTCTGTCTTCTACTTGCTCTACTCTGTTAGTGATACTCTCAATTGAGTTTTTAATTTGGTTTATCATTTCCTTGATTTCTAGAATTATTGTTTGATTTTTCTAATAATCTCTATCTCCTGATAAAGATGCTTAATTTCTCATTTTATCTGTTTATGTAATTCATTTTCAATGCGTTTTATCACTGTTTGTTTTTGCTGTCTCGTATCCTTTTTAAGGTTCCATTCCATCTGTCTAAGGTATTAGTTGAGTTCCTTATATGAACATTTTTTTGATGACTCTAGGTGCTCTTGAATATTTAGGCTGTCCTTCATTGTTCGTACTCCTTTTCTTCCTTGTTTTTATATGCTGCTCATGTTACTTCTTCTTCTGTTTGACTACTGAGTTACTGCTTACTCTTATAAATTTATTTGATGCTTGGGAGGAAAGATATTAGAAGGGAAGGGAGAAGTCACTAAAGAGAATGAGAGTAGGCAGGTAGAATTCAAGGAAGGGGGAATAAGAAAAATGAAAAGAAATGAAAAGACAAAAGAAAAAAATAGAAAATAAAGAAAGAAAGTTTTAAGTAATGATGATGATTAAAAAATTTAAAATTAAAATTTAAAATAATAATAATAATAATAAAATAAAAAAATTAAAAAATAAAAACATTTTAAAAAGTTAAAGAACAACAATAACAAAAATGAAAATGAAAGAAAAAAAACAAATAAAAAATAATAATAATACATGCAGTCCTAGAGTTCAAATAACTTCTCTTCCAGTAGGTGGAGCTGTGCGCACTGGGCCAAGCTTCTCCTCTCAATAAGTGAGAACCAATCACTGTGCAGCAGCTCTTTCTCCCAGACTGGGCGGGTCTCCAATTCTGAGTGCCTAGGGCTTTCTCTTGTGCTTCCTCAAGCCAGGCCCCACTCACCTGTGATGCTCACCACAATACTGGTTACAAGCCAGGCCTCTGCTCCTGGTAGCCCTGTTTCCATGAACGCCTGGGCACACTCTCCTTGTTTGCCTTCCTCAGACCCTAAGTTTGTAGAGTTTGGGGCTGAGAACCTCCAGCGAATTTGCTTGCCCTTCAGGAGCCATGGCCCCGGTAGGTGGTGTAAGAGACCTCAATTGTCAGCACTGGTGGGAGCGGTAGCAGGGAATTCCACGCTGGGAGTCCCGAGCCAATCTTGATTCCCTAGGTCTGGGTATCGCGCTTCTTGGAGAGCTGGGAGGGGCCATTACGGCAGAGGTGGGAAGGGCCCTTGAGGTTTCCCTGCGTTGTTGAGAGATATGGCAATGGGATTACACACTTGTCGCGCTGGTTTCAATGAAGTTATCTCCTCCGCCTGTGACTTCAGTTCTCTGCCATGGTGGTATCCCATTCAAATGGTGACCGTTCGTTCCCTTTGCTGGGTGACCAATGCAACAGGTGGGTCCTGACTATCTCTCCCAAGCCCCATTTCAATCCTGTGGCCACTGCCTATGAAGGCTCAGTTGGCTTTTAACTCTCAATTCAGAAAGCCCGACCAGTTATTTCAGCGGGAATATTAGTGCTGAGTCACAAAAACCAGACGAATCTAAGCTTGAATGCAGCCAATCCGGGCTTTGTGTGTGTTCTGAGGGGCCCCGACTGTTCACCCCAGATTCACAACAGGTCAATATTGCCTAGTGATTCTGAGCAAACAGCATTTAGACAGTTTACGACTCCCTATGCCCGCGCAGCTGAAGAGATCGGAGACTTGATTTCTCCATGCCTGCCTTCATAATGGATCTCCTGTATTGCTACTTTTTAATATCTGTGCTTTTGCGTGTGTGTGTGTATATATATATATATACTCTTTAGATTTTTCAAAATATGAAATATATGTGTCTTATTATGCACTCCCTAAATTCATTCATATTCATATCTGTGGATTTATAATCAACTTTCCACAAGATTATTTTCAGAAATAATCATCCACCTGAAATACATATTGTTTCCTAGTACTGAAAACTAAATTCAGTGAATGGTGCATACAAACCCTAATATTTCTACAGTTACTTAGCCAGTTTAAAATCAATGCAAGTTGATTTCTAGGGGACATGATGTGTATTTTGACTTTCATTTTTATTCAACACTTGTACGTTACTATGTCTTCAGTTTACGCACATCATGGAATATATATTTCAGTCACAAATTAGAAAATTTATAGGCATTTGTTTCACGATCAATCACTTCCTGATTCAGAACACATGTATCCCTCCATGTTTCTTGACTGGTCTTTTCATGAGACTTCTTTCCAAACACATTATTTTTGTTTAACATCATCACGTATAAAGCAAAACTCAAACACCATTCTTCATAAACCATAATCCTAATATTACCATTAGATATATAACTGGTTGGAATGAATGATTGTATATCAATATAAGATTTCTTATATATTTTCACATATCAATTCAATCCATTATTTAAAGTGGAATCAGTTACGTTATTTATTCATAGTATGGTCTATTCATGCATTATCTCTATATTAATAGACACAGGGTACACCTCTTTGTACCCCTAATACTAATGTATACGTCTTCAAAATATTGCCCCCAAAAATGGTGAAAGAAATACTCATGTCACCTGATCTACATATACATTTTATCACAGTAATATTCTGAACAAAAAAAACATAAAAATGTAACACTTATGATTGTACAAAAGCCTAAAAGGAAAGTGAACGTGGATAACTAATAACATCCATGTCCAGGTTGCCTAATGCTCTCAAATGTCATTCCCATTCGTGACGACATATTTGTTTTTTCCTATGATTATGTATTCAAACTCAACCCTGTTGAAAATGTCTAATCCTATGACTCACTTTATACTTTGCCTGATTTTGTAATGTCTCTATTGACACCTGCTTTCCTACACATTTTCCCCAGTTCATCATTGTGACTAACTCTTCACATGTGCTGACATTTACATTCACTCTCCCAATGAAACCCTATTGCTAAAGAAGCTTTTTATTCCAAATCATATACTCACTCTTCTTCCTAAACCTACTGACTATCTTCCTAATCCTACTGACTATCCCTTTTTGACTGGATGTTCTCTTCTACATTCAATCATCCAAGGTACAAGGTCCTATGCCACTGTATTTCGATTTAACTGAGACAATTGTACAGAACATAATTCAACACTAAGTATCCAAATCAAGGGCTCAATGCCCTTCTGGGCTTCAAATCCTTCTTAGATTCCCGTTTTCATACATATATTTCACCTCTATATTCTTATAAATATCGCAGGTTCCCAATCTCATTATTCATCCTGCAGAATGATCCCTAACCCAAATCGAACATATTATTAACCCTAACCATACACTAACTTTGCAGGAGAGCAGGAACAGTGTGTGTATTAAACTACAGGAATCTAGGGGATGTTCACCTGCTGAGAAACTCAAATGTTCATGCAGAAGTGATCCCTGGTGAAGATGAAGGCAGCTATGAATTACCTCAGAAAGCAAAAGTCATCTTCCATGGCAATCATCCTGGTCAGGATGAAGGGTTGTGTCTGAATCAATCTCTCTCTTCTTAATGTATAGAACATGGACCAAACCAGTCCTGTGTGGAAGCTGTTCCCGGGTGCTTACGGTTGATATAACATTCTAACTAGAGAAAGTGTCCCATGAAAATCAGGGCAGCCTCCACCTCATAGTATTTTGGAAGCAACTGTTAGGACAAAGTGGTTGCCAAGGCAGTGACATAATTCAGATCCTGAAGGAAGTGATCTCACCTCACTTCCTTGGTGATGGAACTCTCTGAACTTGAAATCCAGGAAGCCAGGCACCCAGAGACAGTCTCTGTCCTAGTCCCAGTGGTCTGACATGTTTGGATTTACCAAGGACAGAGTCAGTCTTTCTTGGTACCTACAGATGTGAGGAAGGCCAAATGCCAGGAAACCTCTGAAGAGGGGCTTTTTCTGAGAAGGCAGTTAGTGCCTCACCACTGGCTCTTGAGAACTTCACAGAGTTGCCCAAGCAGACATGATCTGAGACAGGAGAGGTCATTTTGGAGGAACATAGTATGGCTCACTAGTCAGAGGATACTCCGGGGAGTCACAGACCTACTAGGGGGAAGGAGGTGCCTTTGTGGGTGTGGGTGTGAGTTTGTGGTTTTGTCTCATGTTCTGAGGATAGGTAGGAAAGGCGGTTTGTTTGGTATGGAGTGGAATATTTGTATTAAGTCCTTTGACAAGGCGAGTGTTCCTATGTGTGTGTGTATCCCACTGAGTCCATTGTTGTAGACATTAGAAAAGACAATGCATCAGTGGATGTGTTCTGTCTAGTAGAAAGCTTCCCAGCATTCATCCTGCCCAATTCATGAGTGGACTCTGGCTTGCCTTATGGATGGGCAACACCTACAAGCTTCCTAATTTCCTGTTTTCTCTCTCAATTCTGGCGACTCTCCAGAATAGTATCATGGTTTTGTGTCCAAGATTTTTACCGCCTCCAAGATCTGTGACATTGCTATGTACTGGAAGCTGAAGGAAATGGCTAGCATCTCAGAAATCTCACATATCTGTTGACCAGGAAAGTCTCAGTGGAGAAACCCTGCTTTGGTCCTTCTGCTTACCTATTGTTCTGTTGAATGTCAGGAAGTTTTTTGCCTCAAGCCACCACTTTGTGAACCCTGAAGAAAACAGTTTTCAAATGGAAATGAATGGGAATCACCTGTGACTCTTTGCTTAATTGCTTAGGATTGGGATATGTCTGAATCAGCCTGTTGGCCCTGTGTGAGGCTGTGGCTTAGATTCTCAGCACCTGATGGATCTAAAGATAGATCCCATGCATGCATCCAAAACCAAAATGGCAAAAAGATCAGATATTGTTGATGAACTCTCTTGCCTTCCTCTGGTAGGTTCCTGATATCCATCAAGTGAGAATAGGGATCCTTTGGGTCAAATGAGTTCTTCAAAGCCCTGCAGAGGCTAGGCCATAGGTGTTTGATTTTCATGACTCCAATTCACTTAAAGAATCTAAACCCCAAAGCTAGAAGGCCTCAAGTTGGAGAAGCCAAGCAATATTAAAGGCAGGCCTATTTGATCACTACTGGTTCACAGGAAGAGAGTCCAGGCCACCCTGACTTTAGGCAAATGAGGGGCAGGGAGCTTATTTTGGACACTGTCATGGGCTGCGTCCCTTATGGAAACCTCCAGCCAGAGAATATGATGAGTGTCTATATGGAAGAAGATGAGGGCCATGTGAGAGTGTTTGGTTTTAATTATGGATATTTGTCTGGCGGTTGGAAGAGATCTCTGGGTCCACCTAGGCTTGCACTTTAATGTGATTCCCCTTAGAGACTGAGTTCTTTTACTGATCTCAGAGAATTATTTCCAGGAATTGTGTTGGAATTTTAGATGGCCATGCATGAGAGTTGCCCTTGGAAAGTGACATCTAGGCCCAAGTTGACTTTCCACAGAGCACAGGGAATCTCAGCCAGGATATCACATGATATTATTCTTAAAGACTTGGCAGCCATATTTGAGAGTCGAAACACACATGGACCATACATTGTAGACCTCAACGGGCCTGGCTTAATCTGACTTTTTGCCACTTTTGGAAGCCTTGCCTGTAAGAATTCTCCAGAGTTTTCATTGAAATGAGCTTCCTCACCATTTAATGGTTTCTGAGTGAATTGAAATCCACAGTGCCTCCAACTTCATCCTTGAAAATTGGCTAGATCAATACCATGAAATTTTTGAAATTCCCATGACCGGGTAGCACTGGAGAATATTTGGATGTCCTGTTGCTGATCATGAGTATACAAGACAGTGCCTTGATTGACTGGGTTTTATGAAACTGGTGTTTTACAGAGATGCCAGTAAGTTGGATCCTGCTGAGTAGTTGTACTAGAGTAGTGGATGGCAGGTGTGTAATAAAACATCTGTGGTGGGGGCATGTGGATCTGCCATTGGCTTCCAAATGGATTGTGACTGACATTATGCAGCCAGTAGACCCTTATATGTAAAAGCATATTGTTATATTGAGAGGTTTTAGGGCAATGTTCAGAATCAGGTTGCTATGGAAAATGGGGCAAGCTATGTGGGATAGAAGCCTGGTTGGTGCATTCTCCTGACGAACCTGACCCACCACACTTGACAGAACTCACTTCAGCACTGTGTCCCAGTTGAACTCCTTGTATTTCATGAAGCAAATACCAAACTCCCAGTGCAGCAGCAAGAAATACCACGAATAGTGGAGGATGACCAAATGGAATTACAGTCCACAAGGGGAGACACTTAGACCCCAGTGGCCACAGGTTACCTACAAATAGAAAATTCAGCACTGCTGCCTCATGTTCATTGGAAAATAAGAATCCATGTCATCCAGATCACATAGATGAAGACTCAGCTATGATGGTCTCACAACAAATGAAGCTAATGCTCCTGACAACAGCATATATTTCATTGCCCAACCTCAGAGGCAGTTTCTTCAGATTTTAGGCTGGCAGAACTTCATGTTTGTGGAGTTTTTACCCTGTCCCTTACTTTTGGAAACTCCTCTACCACCTGCAAATTTGTGAACTCCTGAGCATTTTTCATTCCACATATGTATTCACAGATTTTCTAACTCTTCTCCTCTAATTGTGTCTTATGTGGGGCGAAGGTAATGTCAAGGCATTGTGCTGAATGAGAGTGGGAATTTTTTGTGTAGCACATATTTGCATACACATTGGATACATTTTCCAATTTTCCATTCGAAATACTGAATCCCTGACACTAACACATACCCTACTAGACTTTGACTTCTAATGCTAATATGGTGGAGAAAAATAACCCAAACAGAATAGAAATACAAGAGGTTCACAGGAGGCATGGTGTATAGTTGGACTTGCCTTTTGTATGATAAATGGTAGGTGTTATAAATCTAGCGAATTTTAATTGAAATAGTTCTCCATGTGTTTTAAAAGTTAACAAATATGTGAATAACTGTCTCACTTTCTCTGTAGCCTATTCATCACATGTATTTTCATATGCACATTTAGAATTCTACCTGGTATCACTCGTACATTTTGTGAGGTGGCTGGCTTGGCAGATGCAAATTGTGAGAAGAGATCACTCCTACTAAACGCTGTTGGAACTGAAAATACAACATATGAGTGAGCTTCTTAGTTGAACAACATAAATCCATGTTCATTAAAATGAATATTTTTGGATCTGTGGATGATATATTATTTCATGGTGAATTTCGATTGGCATGCATAATGCTACTTTTTAATGTATGTGAGTGTATATATATATATATATATATATATATATATATATATATATTCACTCTCCAGATTTTTCAAAATATGAAGTATATTTTTCTTATTATACACTCCCTAAATTCATTCATATTCATGTATGTGGATTTATAATCATGTTTTCACAAGAATATTCTCAGAAATATTCATCCACCTGAAATACATATTTGTTTCTTAGTACTGAAATCTAACTTCGGGGGATCATATGATGGTGGTGAAGGGAGTGCATCACCCCCATGTACCGCGTCACTGTGCGGGAGAATGACGAGTTATAACGGCTAAAATATATCTTGTTAGAAATTTCCAGCAAAATTGGGGTGCTCCGAAACCTAGTGGACATATTTCCATCTCACAAGGATCAGCTACGCGAGCTCAAACACGAGTGATTTGTCCGCATGGAGCGTCATGCTGCTTATTCAGGAAATCGGTCTGGCTAGAGTCTGCGGCGCGCACTGGGAAACGAAGAGATAGCAATGCAAATATACAGCGGTGTGGATTCTGTGGGCTCCTGCCAGGTATGCAATCACTGTGCTAAGTGCTGAATTCTTTGTTTGAGATGGGGAAGGATGCGGTCCAATTCGGTTCTCCACACCGGTCAGACCACAGAGGAAGCCAGCGGCCACTATCTTGGAGAGCTGATGTCACCATCCCTGTTTTTGACTGATCGAAGCTCATTCAGCTATAGAACAGGTAATTTCAGGATGCCATTCACCTTTGTGTTGCAGACAAATTATTCAGGCTCAGTGCTAAAGAACCTGCAGAAACTCCGTCTTGGAGCCTGCTCCTATTAGAACATACACCAAGCCCAGAGCGGCCGAATTCCACCTCTCGGAACTGATCTGGCCCAGGGCTAAAGAACCCGCGGAAACTGCTTCTCGGTCCGGGTCTTGCTGAATACTGTGGAGGTAAATATCAACCGAGCCTTCATAGGCTGTGGCAACAGGATTGAGACACGGCTTGTGAGGGCTGGTCAGGACTCACTCATTGCTTTGGTCACCCAGAAAAGGGAACGAAATGCTGCCTTTCACATGGGATACCAACATGGCAAATTTCTGATGTCATCAGAAAGCAGCAGAGGAGATAACTTCATTGATACCAGCAGTGACAGAAACAGTTGGTCTCCTGGTGAAGAAAGTGAGTCACAAACACCCGGGTCTCTCTCACTTTGTCATCAAGCCAGAGGGGCAGAGCAAAGCAGCTGCCCGCGACTGGAACAGACCCAGTGACACACCTGCATGGTAGTTACGTCAACCCAATTGGAGTAGAGGCAGAACAGAGCCGCCGCCCGTGCACAGAACAGGCCCAGCGACCCGCAGGTGTGGTAGTCACGTCACCCCAATTGGAGTAGTTGCAGAGCAGAGCCTTCTCCCACGCCTAGTAAAATCCCAGTGGGTCACCAGCATGGTAGTCACATCACCCCAATAGGAGTAGGGGCAGAGCAGAGCCTTCGCCCACGCACAGAACAGGCACAGCAACCTGCCGGCATGGTAGTCACGACACACCAATTGGAGTAGGGGCAGAGCAGAGCCACCACCCTTGCCCGCAAGGTAGCAGACCTGCACCTGACCAGAAGAAGAGGCCCAGCGGCCGGCTGGTGCGGCAGACACTTTACCATATTTGGAGTAGGGGCAGAACAGATCTGTAGCCCATGCTCACAAGGTAGGCAGACCTGCGACCAACCGGCGGACCAGGCACAGCGGCCCGCCAGCGTGGTAGTCACGTCACCCCAATTGGAGTAGGAGTAGAGCAGTGCCGCCGCCCAAGCCTGCAAGGGAGGCAGACCTGCGACTGATTGGCAAAACACCACAGGGGTCCACGGGCGTGGTAGACACGTCATACCAATTGGAGGAAAAAATAAATAAAATGGACAGACCCCTAGCCATGCTAACGATGAGGAGAGAGAACTCAAATTACTATCATACGGGATGAAAAAGGCAATATCACAACAGATATTTCAGAAATACAGAAGATAATCAGAAATTACTTTGAATCCTTATACTCTAAAATAATAGAAGATAGTGAAGGCATCAAAAAATTTCTTAAGTCATATGATCTGACCAGAGTGAGTTAGGAGGATATAGACAACCTAAACATACCAATATCAATTGAGGAAATAAAAAAAAAAAATCCAAAGATTACCAACTAAGAAAATCCCAGGACCGTATGGGTATACAGCAGAGTTTTACAATACCTTTAAAGATGAACTAATACCAATACTTTTAAAGCTATTTCAGAAAATTGAAAAAGAGGGAGATCTTCCAAATTCATTCTACGAGGCAAATATCACCCTGATTCCTACACCAGATAGACACTTCAAAGAAAGAAGACTAAAGACCGATATCTCTAATGAACCTAAATGCAAAAATCTTAAATTAAATTCTGGCAAATCAGATACAAAAACATATCAAAAAATGTGCACCATGATCAAGTAGGATTCATCCGTGGGATGCAAGGCTGGTTCAATATACGGAAATCAATAAATGTTATTCACCACATCAATAGACTTAAAATAAAAACCATATTATCATCTAGATAGATGCAGAAAAAGCATTCGACAAAGTACAGCATCCCTTTATGTTCAAAACTCTAGAAAAACTAGGAATAACAGGAACATTCCTCAATATTGTAAAAGCAATCTATGCTAAACCGCAGGCTAGCATCATTCTGAATGGAGAAAAATTGAAGACATTCCCTCTAAAATCTGGAACAAGACAGGGATGCCTGCTCTCACCACTTTTGTTCAATATAGTTATCAAAAGACTGGCCAGAGCAATTAGACAGATGAAAGAAATTAAAGGCATATAAATAGGAAAAGAATAACTTAAATTATCACTATTGCAGATGACATGATTCTATACCTAGCAGACCCAAAAGGTTCTACAAAGAAACTAATAGAGCTAATAAATGAATTCAGCAAAGTGGCAGGATATAAAATCAACACGCATAAATCAAAGGCATTCCTGTATATCAGTGACAAATCCTCTGAAATGGAAATGAGGACAACCACTCCATTCACAATATCCTAAAAAAAAATGGGAATCAACCTAACAAAAGAGGTGAAAGTCTTATACAATGAAAACTACAGAACCCTAAAGAGAGAAATAGAAGATCTTAGAAGATGTAAAAATATACCCTGTTCATGGATAGGCAGAACTAACATCATCAAAATGGCGATATTACCAAAAGTTCTCTATAGGTTTAATCCAATGCCAATCAAAATCCCAAAGGCATTTCTTGTAGAAATAGAGAAAGCAATCATGAAATTCATATGAAAAAATAAAAGACCCAGAATTGCAAAACAATGCTAAGCAGGAAGTGTGAATCAGGCGGTATAGCGATACCAGACTTCAAACTATACTACAGAGCAATAGTAACAAAAATAGCATGGTACTGGTACCAAAACAGGCAGGTGGACCAATGGTACAGAATAGAGGACACAGAAACCAATCAACAAAACTAAAACTATCTTATATTTGATAAAGGAGCTAAAAGCTTGCAATGGAGGAAGGATAGCATCTTCAACAAATGGTGTTGGGAAAACTGAAAATCCATATATAACAAAATGAAACTGAATCCCTTTTTCTCACCATGCACAAAAGTTAACTCAAAATGAATCAAGGACCTTGATATCAAATCAGAGACACACTGTCTGATAGAAGAAAAATTTGGTTACGATGTACATACTGTGGGGTTGGGCTCCAAATTCCTCAATAGGACACCTATAGTACAAGAGTTAATAACTAGAATCAACAAATGGGACTTACTCAACTAAAAAAGTTTTTTCTCAGCAAAAGAAACAATAAGAGGTAAATAGGGAGCCTACATACTGGAAAGAAATCTTTACTACTCACACTTCAGATAGAGCCCTAATATCCAGAGTATACAAAGAACTCAAAAAATTAGACAATAAGATAACAAATAACCCAATCAACAAATGGGCCAAGGACCTCAACAGACACTTCTCAGATGAGGACATACAATCAATCAACAAGTACATGAAAAAATGCTCACCATCTCCAGCAGTCAGAGAAATGCAAATCAAAACCACCCTAAGATACCATCTCACTCCAGTAAGATTAGCAGCCATTATGAAGTCAAACAACAAGAAGTGCTGGCAAGGATGTGGGAAAAGAGGTACACTTGTACATTGCTGGTGGGACTGCAAATTGGTGCAGCCAATTTGGAAAGCAGTATGGAGATTTCTTGGAAAGCTTGGAATGGAACCACCATTTCACCCAGCTATTGCCCTTCTTGGTCTATTCACTAAAGACCTAAAAAGAGCATGCTACAGGGACACAGCTACATCGATGTTCATAGCAGCACAATTCACAACAGCAAGACTGAGGAACCAACTTAGATGCCCTTCAATAGAAGAATGGATAAAAAAAATGTGGCATTTATACACAATGGATTATTACTTTGCATTGAAATATAAAAAATCATAGAATTTGCAGGGAAATGGATTGCATTAGACTAGATTATGCTAAGTGAAGCTACACAATTCCTATAAAACAAATGCCAAATGTCATCTTTGATATAAGGAGAGTAACTAAGAACAGATAGGGATGAAGAGCATGACAAGATGTTTAACATTAAACAGGGATGAGAGGAGGAAGGGAGGGAGAAGGGAAATTGCATGGAATTGGAAGGAGACCCTCTGGGTGATACAACATTACATACAAGAGGAATTGAGGGGAAAGGGAAAAATAATACAAGGGGGAGAAATTTATTACAGTAGAGGGAGTAGAGAGAGAAGTGGGGAGGGGCGGGGAGGCCAGGGGGAATAGTAGAGGATACGAAAGGCAGCAGAATACAACAGACACTAGTATGGCAATATGTGAATCAATGGATGTGTAACTGATGTGATTCTGCAATCTGTATACAGGGTAAAAATGGGAGTTCATAACCCACTTGAATCAAAGTGTAAAATATGATATATCAAGAACTATGTAATGTTTTGAACAACCATAAATAAAAATAAAAAAAACTCTCTTTGGTGAATAATGCATGCAATTCTAATATTTCTACAGTAACTGACCCAGTTAAACATCAATGCAAGTAGATTCCTATTGGACAGGATGTGTATTTTGACGTTCACTTTTATTCAACACTGGTACATTACTATTTCATCAGTTTATGCACATAACAGGATATATATTTCATTGACAATTTAGAAAATTTATAGGCACTTGTTTCACTTTCAAACACTTCCTGCTTCAGAACACATGAATTCCTCCATATTTCTTGATTGGTCTTTTTATGAGACTTTTTTCCAAACATATTATTTTCGATTTCCATAATCACTTTTGAAACAAAACTCACACACACTTCATGATAAACAATAACCCTAAGATTACCATTAGATATATAACTGGTTGGAGTGAATGATTGTATGTCAATATATGATTTCCTATATATTTTCAGATATCAATTCAATCCATTATTTAAAGTGGAACCAGTTATAATATTTATTTACAGTATGGTCTAGTCATGCATTATCTCTATATTCAAAGACACAGGGTACACCACTTTGTACCCCCAATACTAATTTATATGTCTTCAAATATTGCTCCCAGTAATGGTGGAAGAAATACTCATGTCATATGATCTACATACACATTTGATCACAATATTTTTCTGGGCACAAAATGCAAAGATCACACTTATGATTGTACCAAATCCTAAATGGAAAGTGAACATGGATTACTAAAACGATAAATGTCCAGGTTGCCTAATGCTTTCAAATGTCTTTCCTATTGGTGACGACATATTTGTTTCTTCCTAAGATTATGTATTCAATCTCAACCCTATTGAAAATTCTAATCCTATCACTCACTGTATAATTGCCTCATTTCATAATGTCTGTATTGATATTTTCCTTTTTACATATTTTCCCCAGTTCATCATGTGATTGACTCTTCACATGTGCTGAAATTTACATTCACTCTATAACAAAAACCCGATTGCTACAGAACTTTTGCCCCAAATCCTATTCTCACTCTATTTCCTAAACCTACTGACTACCTTCCTAATCCCACCGACTATCTCAATTTGAGTGGATGTTCTCTTCTAAAATCAATCATCCAAGGTGTAAGGTCCTATGCCATTGATTATCGATTTATCTGAGACATCTGTGCAGAACGTAATTATAAGCTAAGTATCCCAATCAAGGGCCTAATGCCTTTCTGGGCTTCAAATCTTACCTAGATTTCTGTTTCCATACTTATATTTCACCTCTATAATCTTATAAATATCGCAGGTTCCCAATACTATTAATCATCCTTCGCAATGATTCGTAACCCAAATCGAACATGTTATTAACCCTAACCATACACTCTTACCTTAATCTAACTTTGCAGAAGAGCAGGGACAGAGTTCGTCTTACAATACAGGAATGTAGGGTATCTTCCTCCTGCTGAGAACCTCAAATGTCCATGCAGACTTGATCCCTGGAGAAGATGTAGGCAGCTATGAAGGACCTGAGAGTGCAAATGTCATCTTCCATCGCAAACAACCTTCCCAGGATGAAGGGTTGTGTCTGAATAAGCCTCTCTCTTGTTAATGTAGAGAAGATAGACCAAACGAGGCATGTGTGGAGAGCTGTTCCGGGGTCCCTATGGTTGATATACCATTCTAACTTGTAAAAGTGTCACAGGAGGAAATGGCAGCCTCCATCTCATAGGAGTATTGTAAGCAACAGTTAGGACAAAGTGGTTGCCAAGGCAATGACCTCAAAGAATTCCTGAAGGACGTAATCTCACCTCACTTCCTTGGTGATGGAACTCTCTGAACTTGGAATCCAGGAAGCCAGGCACCCAGAGCCAGTCTCAGTCCCAGTCCCAGTGGTCGTATTTTTTGGATTTACCAAGGACAGAGTCAGTCTTTCTTGGTACCTACTGAGGTGAGGATGAACAAATGTCAGGAAAGCTCTAAAGAGGGGCCTTTCCTGAGAAAGCAGGTAGTGGCTCACCGCTGGCTAGTGACAACTTCACAGATTTGGCCAAGGAGACCATATGTGACACAGGACAGGCGATTTCATCAGAACATAATTTGGCCCACCACTCAGAGGACACTCCCAATAGTCACAGACCTACTTGGGGGAAGGAGCTTCCTTTGTGTGTGTGGGTGTGGGTTTGAGATTTTGTCTCATGTTCTGAGAATAGGTAGGAAAGGCGGTTTGTTTGGTTTGGAGTGAACTGTTTCTGGTAAGTCTTTTGACAAGGCCAGTGTTTCTTTGTCAGTGTATCCCACTGTGTCCGTGGTTTTAGATATTAGAAAAGAGAATGAATCATTGGATGTGTCCTGTCTAGACTCAACTTGCCCAATTTATGAATGGACTGCGGCTTGACTTATGGGTGGACAACTCCAACAATCTTCCTAAGTTCCTGTTTTCTTCCTGAATTCTGCCCAATTTATGAATGGACTGCGGCTTGACTTATGGGTGGACAACTCCAACAATCTTCCTAAGTTCCGGTTTTCTTCCTGAATTCTGGCCACTCTCCAGAATAGGCTCATGGTTTTGTGTCCAAAATATGTACCACCTCCAAGCTCTGTGACATGGCCATGTACTGGATAGCTGAAAGAAATGGGAGCATCTCAGAAAACTCAGATATCAGTTTGACCAGGAAATTCTAAGTGAAGAAACCCTGCTTTGGGCCTTTTGCTCATCAATTGTTCTGTTGCCCTGAATGTCAGGAAGGCCTTTGCCTCAGGCCACACCATTGTAGAGCCTAAAGAAACAGTTTTCAAATGGAAATGAAAGGGCATCACCTGTGGCTCTTTGCTTAATTGCTTTGGAAAGGGATGTGTCTGAATCAGTCTTTTGGCCCTGTGTGAGACTGTGGCTTAGATTCTCAGCACCTGATGGATCTAAAGAAGGATCCCATGTGTGCATCCAAAACCAAAATGGACAAAAGTGCAGTCAGTGTGGATGAAGTCTCTCGCATTCCTCTGTAAGTGTCCTGTTCTCCATCATGTGAGAACAGTGATCATTTGGTTCAAATGTGTTCCTCAAAACCCTGCAGAGGCTAGCCCATAAGTGCTTGGTTTTTCTCAAGACTCCAATTCACATAAAGAATCTAAAACACACAGTCAGTAGGCCTCAAATTGGAGAAGCAGTGCCATATTAATGGCAGGCCTATTTGATCACTCTTGGTTCACTGGAAGGATGTCCTGGCCACCCTGATTTTAGGCAAAAGAGGGGCAAGGGAGGTTATATTGGACACTGTCTTGGGCTGCTCCCCTCATGGAAACCTCCAGCCAGAGGTTATGATGATTGTGTAAATGGAAGAAGATGAGTGCCATGTGGAAGTGTTTTGGATTTAATTGTGGATATTTGTGTGACAGTTGGAAGACATAACAAGGTCTACCTGGGCTTGAACTCTGGTGTGATTCCCCTTATAGACTGAGTTCAGGAACTGATCTCAGAGAAGTATTGCCATGTATTGTGTTGTGATTTAAGAGGCCATGTATGAGAGTCACCCTTGGAAACTGAGATCTAGCCCCAGAGTGGCTTTCCACAGAGCTCTGGGAATTTCAGTCAAGATATCACATGATTTCATTCGAAAGACTTGGCAGCCATAGTTGAGAGTGAAAACACACATGGAACTCATATTGTAGACCTCAATGGGCCTGGCTTAATGTGACCTTTTGGCCATTCTTTGGGAAGCCTTGCCTGTGAGGGTTCTCCAGAGCTTTCATTGAAATAATCTTGCTCACCATTTACTGGTTCCTGAATGAATTGAAACCCACAGTGCCTCCAACTTCATCCTTGAAAAATGTCTAAATAAATACCATGAAATTTTTGAAATTCACATGACCAGGTGGCACTGGAGAACCTTTGGATGTCCTGTTGCTGATCATGGATGTACCAGACAGTGCCTTGCTTGACTGGGTTTCATGAAAATGGTGTAGAACAGAGGTGCCAGAAAGTTGCAGCCTGCTGAGAAGTGGGCCTAGAGCTTTGGTGGGCAGGAGTGTGATAAAACATCTCTGTTGGAGCAATGTGGATCTTCCATTGGCTTCCAAATGGCTTGTGGATTACATGAAGCAGCCAGCAGACCCTTGTAATTAAAGGCATCTTGTTATATGAAGAGGATTCAGGGCAATGTTCAGAATCAGGTTGCTATGGACAAGGATGCAATGTGGCAAGCTTTGAGGGATAGAAGCGTGGTTGGTGCGTTCTTCTGCAGACTCTGAACCACCGCACATGGCAGAACTCCCTCCAGCACTGTGTCTCAGTTGAACTCCTTGAATTTTATGAAGCAAATACCAAACTCCCAGTTCAGCAGCAAAAACCCCACAAAAAGTGGAGGGGGACCAAATGGCTTCACAGTCCAACGGGGAGACACTTAGCCCCCAGAGGCCACAGTTTACCTGAAAAGAAGAAAATCAACACTTCTACCTCATGTTCATTGGAAAATAAGATACCATGTCCTCCACGTCACATAGAGGCAGACCCAGCTTTGATGGTCTCACTACAAAGGACGCCAATTCTCCTGACAACAACATAATTTTCACGTTCCCAAACTCAGAGGCAGTTGCTCTAACAGTTTTTAGGCCAGCAGAGCTCCATGTTTGTAGAGTGTTTACCCTGTCCCTTACTTTTGGAAACTCCTCTACAACCTCCAAGGTTGTGAACTCCTGAGCATTTTCCATTCCAGATATGTATTCACTGATTTTCTATCTATTCTCCTCTAACTGTGTCTTACTTGGGGTGAAGGTAATTTCAAGGCATTGTTCTGGATGAGAGTGGGAGGATATTTGTGCAGCATATATTTGCATACAAATTGGATTCAATTTCCAATTTTCCTTTTGAAATACTGAATCCCTGACACTAACCCATACCTACTAGACTCAGACAACTCATCCTAATATGATAGAGAAAAATAACACAAACCTATAGAAATACAAGCAGTTCATTGGAGGCATGTTGTATAGTTGGACTTGCATTTTGCATTATACAAGGTAGGAGTTATAAATCTGGTCAATGTTTAATAGAAAAAGATCTCCATGTGTTTTTAAAGTTAACAAATATGAGAATTCATGTTTCCCTTTCTCTTTAGCCTATTCACACTTGTATATTTATATGCATATATAGAATCCTACCAGGTATCACACGTACATCTTTGTGAGGTGGCTGACTTGGCAGATACAAATTGTGAGAAGAGATCACTCCTCCTAAACGCTGTTGGAACTGAAAATTCAACCTATAGGGAGCGTCCTAGTAGAACAACATTATACATAAACTCATGTTCAGTAAAATAAACATTTTTGCATCTGTGGATGATATATATTTACTGATGAATTTCGATTGGCATTTATATTGCTACTTTTTAATGTCTGTGAGTGTTTTTTATTTGTGTGTGTGTGTGTGTATACACTCTCCAGATTTTTCAAAATATGAAATATATGTGTCTAATATACACTCTCTAAATTCATTCATGTTCATGTATGTAGATTTTTAATCAACATTTCACAAGATTATTCTCAGAAATATTCATCCACCTGAAATACATATTTGTTTCCTAGTACTGAAAACTAACTTCAGGGAATGATGCATACAAATCCTAATTATTCTACAGTAACTGACCCAGTCTAACATCAATGCAAGTAGATTCCTATGGGACATGATATGTAATTCTTTATTCATTTGTATTCGACACTGGTACATTTTTATTTCTTCAGTTTTTGCACATCATAGGATATACATTTCATCCACAAGTTCACAAATTTATAGGCATTTGTTTCAAATTTAATCACTTTTTGCTTCAGAACACATGTATTGTCAGGGTTTCTTTACTGGTATTTTCATGAGTCTTCTTTCCAAACACATTATTTTCGATTTCCAAAGTCACTTTTGAAGCAAAACTCACAGACTCTTCATGATAAACCAAAACACGAATATTACCATTAGATGTATAACTGCTTGGAATGAATGATTGTATATCAATATACAATTTCCTGTTTTTTTTCAGATATTAGATCAATTCATTTTTCAAAGTTGAAAAAAGTTATATTATTTATTCACATTAGGGTCTATTCATGCTTTATCTCTATATTCATAGACACATGGTACACCTCTTTGTACCCCCGATTCTAATTTTACATCTTCAATATATTGCTCGCAGAAATGGTGGAAGACATACTCATGTCACCTGATGTACATATACATTTAATCAAAGTAATATTCTGGACAAAAAAATGTAAAGGTCACATTTATGATTGTACCAAAGCCTAAATGTAAAGTGTACATGGATTACTAAAAACATCCATGTCCAGGTTGCCTAATGTTGTCAATTGTCAATCCTATTGGTGACTACATATTTGTTTCTTCCTAATTTATATACTCAAACTCAACCCTGTTGAAAATGTCTAATCCTATCACCCACTTTATACTTTGCCTGATTTCGTAATGTTTCTATTGATATCTGCTTTTTTACATATTTTCCCAAGTTGATCCTAGTGACTGACACTTCATATGTGCTGACATTTACATTCACTCTATAATCGAAACCCTATTGCTAAAGAACTTTTGGTCCAAATCCTATACTCACTCTTCTTTCTAAACCTACCGACTATCTTCCTAATCCTACCGACTATCCCTTTTTGATTGGATGTTCTCTTCTACATTCAATCATCCAAGGTAAAAGGTCCTATGCCATTGTATATCGAATTATCTGAGACAACTTTGCAGAGCATAATTCAAAGCTAAGTATCCCAATCAAGGGAAAAACCCTTCTGGGCTTCAAATCATAACTAGATTTCTGTTTTCATACTTATATTTCACCAGATCTTAGAGAAGACGGACAATTTCAGGGGAACATAGTATGGCCCACCTGTCAGAGTACAATCTGGATAGTCACAGACCTAATTGGGGGAAGGAGGTGCCTTTGTGGGAGTGGGTATGGGTTTATTGTTTTGCCTCATGTTCTGAGAATAGATGGGAAAGGCGGTTAGTTTGGTTTGGAGTGGACAGTTTCTAGTAAGTCATTTGACAAGGCAAGTGTTTCTATGTCTGTGTATCCCACTGTGTCCGTTGTTGTAGATATTGGAAAAGAGAATGCATTAATGGATGTGTACTATCTAGTGTAAATCTGCCCATAATTCAACCTGCCCAATATATGAATGGAGTGCAGCTTGTCTTTTTGATGTGCAACACCTGCTATCTTTCTAAGTTTCTGTTTTCTTCCTGAATTCTGGCCACTATCCAGAATAGGCTCATGGATTTGTGTCCAAAATATGTACCACCTCCAAACTCTGTGACATGGCCATGTACTGGATAGCTGAAGAGAATGGCGAGCATCTCAGAAAACGCAGATATCAGTGTGACCAGGAAAGTCTCAGTGGAGAAACCCTGCTTTGGGCCTTTTGCTTACTTATTGTTGTTTTGCACTGAACGTCAGGAAGTTCTTTGCCTCAATCCACCACTTTGTGAAGCCTGAAGTAAACAGTTTTCAAATGGAAATGAATGTCATCACCTGTTTCTCTTTGCTTAATTGCTTTGGGAAGGGATGTGTCTGAATTAGTCTCTTGGCCATGTTTGTGTCTATGACTTGGATTCTCAGCACCTGATGGATCTAAAGAATGGTCCCATGTGTGCGTCCAAAACCATAATGGCAAAAAAAAAAAAATCATTCATTATGGATGAAGTCTCTTGCCTTCCTCTGTTAATTTCCTGAACTCCATCAAGTGAGAATAGGGATTCTTTGGGTCAAATGAGTTCTTCAATTCCCTGCAGAGGTGCTTGGGTTTTCGCATAACTCCAAATCACATAAAGAATTGATACCTGAAATCAGTAGGTGTCAAATTGGAGAAACACAGAAGTATTAACGGCAGGCTTATTTGATCACTCCTCGTTCACAGAAACGGTGTCCAGGCCACCCTGACTTTAGGCAAATGAGGGGCAAGCAAGCTGATTTTGGACACTGTCTTGGCTTTTCTCATGACTCCAATTCACATAAAGAATCTAGACCCCACAGTCAGAGAGCCTCAAATTGGATAAGCGGAGCAGTATTAAGGGCAGGCCTATTTGATCACTCCTGATTCACAGGAAGGGTGCCCAGGCCACCCTGAAGTTAGGCAAAAGAGGTGTAAGAAGCTTATTTTGGACATTCTCTTGGGCTGCACAACTCATGGAAAACTCCAGGAAGAGGTTATGATTAGTGTCTATATGGAAGAAGAATAGGGCCATGAGGGAGTATTTTGGTTTTAATTGTTTTCATTTGAGTCGCTGTTGGAAGAGTTGTCTGGGTCCACCTGGACTTGAACTCTGGTGTGATTCTCCTTATAGACTGAGTTCTGGAACTGACCTGAGAGAAGTATTGCCATGAATTGTGTTGGGATTTTAGGAGGCCAGGCATGAAGTTGCCATTGGAACCTGAGATCTAGGCACAGGTTGGCTTTCCACAGAACACTGGGAATCTCAGCCAGGATATTACATGATTTTATTCTGAAAGACTTGGCATGCATTATTGAGATTCAAAACACACATGGACCTCGCTTTATAGACCTCAATTGGCCTCGCTTCATGTGACTTTTTGGCCACTCTTTGGGTAGCCTTGCCTGTGAGAGTGCTCCAGAGCTTTCCCTGAAATTAGCTTCCTAACCCTTTAATGGTTCCTGAATGAATTGCAAACCACAGTGCCTCCAACTTCATCCGTGAAAAATAGCTAGATAATTACCATGAAATTTTTAAAATTCCCATGACCAGATGTCACTGGAGGACCTTTGATGTCCTGTTGATGATCATGAATATACCAGACAGGGCCTTGATTGACTGGCTTTCAGGAAAATGGTGTAGAACAGAGATGCTGGTAAGTAGAAGCCTAGTGAGTAGTGGGCCTAGAGAAGTGTTATGCAAGTGAGTGATAAAACATCTGTGGTGGGGCCATGTGGATCTTCCATTGGCTTCCAAATGGCTTGAGACTGACATGGTGCAGCCATCAGACCCATATACGTAAAGGCATATTTTTATATGGAGAGGTTTTAGGGCAATGTTCAGAATCATGATGCTATTGTCAAGGGGGCAAGCTACGTGGGATAGAACCCTGGTTGGTGCATTCTCCTGGAGACCCTGCACACCACAGCTGACAGAACTCCCTTCAGCACTGTTTCCCATTTGAACTCGTTGTATTTAATGAAGCAAATACCAAACTCCCAGTGCAGCAGCAAGAAACACCACGATAATTGGAGGATGACCAAGTTGTTTCACAGTCCACACGGGGAGACACTTAGCCCTCAGTGGCCACAGTTTACCTACAAAGAGAGAATTCAGCACTGCTGCCTCATTTTTATTGAAAAATAAATAACCATGTCCTCCAGGTCACATAGATGCAGATCGAGCTTTGATTGTCTCACTACAAATAAAGCTAAAGCTCCTGAAAACAACATATATTTTAAGTGCCCAACCTTAAAGGCAGATTCTCAAAAAGTCTTTAGGCCAGCAGAGCTCCATATTTGTGGAGTGTTTACCCTGTCCCTTACTTTTGGAAACTCCTCTACCGCCTCCATAGATGTGAAATCTGGAGTATTTTCCATTCCTGATAGGTATTCACAGATTTTCTAACTCTTCTCTTCTAATTGTGTCTTACTTGGGGCGAAGGTAATGTCAAGGCATTGTTCTGGAGGAGAGTGGGAAGAATTTTCTGTAGCATATATTTGCATAAACATTGGATTAAGTTTTCTATTTTCCATTCAAAATACTGAATCCCTGACTCTAACCCATACCCGACCAGACTCTGACTACTAATTCTAATATGATGGAGAAAAATAACCCAAACAGAATTGAAATACAAGCAGTTCAGAGTAGGCCTGGTGTATTGTTGTACTTTTCTTTTGCATGATACAGAGTTGGAGTTATGAATCTAGTCAATTTATTGTTGAAATATTTGTCCATGTATTTTTAAGGTTAACAAATATGTGAATTCCTGTCTCCCTTTCTCTATATTCTTATATGCACATATAGATTCCTCCCTGGTACCACACGTACATTCTTGTGAGGTGGCTGACTTGGCAGATACAAATTGTTAGAAGAGATCACTCCTACTAAACTTGTTGGAATTGGATATTCAACCTATGGTTGAGCTTGCTAGTTGAACAGCATTATACATAAATCCATGTTCAGTAAAATTAATATTTTTAGATCTGTGGATGATATATATTTTATAATGAATTTTGATTGACATATATTTTGCTAATTTTTGTCTGTGTGTGTGTTTTGTTATATATATATATATATATATATATATTATATATATATATATATACACACTCTCCAGATTTTTCAAAATATGAAATATATGTGTCTTATATACACTCCCTAAATTCATTCATGTTTATTATGTGGATTTATAATCAACTATTCACAAGATTATTCTGAGAAATATTCATCCACCTGAAATTTGCCTAATGCTCTCAAATGTCAATCCTAATTGTGACTACATATTTGTTACTTCCTAAGATTATATATTTAAACTCAACCCTGTTCAAAATATCTAATCCTATCACTCACTTTATACTTTGCCTGATTTTGTAATGTCTCTATTGATATCTGCTTTCCTACATATTTTCCCCAGTTCATCATTGTGACTGACTCTTCACCTGTGCTGACATTTACATTCACTCTCTAATCGAAACCCTATTGCTAAAGAAATTTTTTTCCAATTCCTATACTCACCCTTCTTCATAAAAGTACTGACTATCTTCCTAATGCTACAGACTATCGTTTTTGACTGAATGTTCTCTTCTACATTCAATCATCCAAGTAAATGTGGGGCGAGCTTCAGAGGAGGAGACCACCAACAGACTATCTCTTGCAACATCAAAGGGTTTTTTGGGTGTCCAGCATGCTGGGGCTCAGAGATCACTTGAATAGAGCAGGTAGCCCTGAGAATAGCTTAAATAGAGCTTACATACTTTCCCTGGAGAGGGCAGGGAGGGAATTTTATTGATGGGTCAGGGTGAGTGGGTGGTTTGCATTCAACTGGGTGAGGGAGTACATTCTGCAGTTGGGCAGTTGGGGACAGAACATTCTGGGAACAAGATTTGCAAGCATTTCTCAAGATTTCAATAGTGTTTTGTTAAGCATACAGAAAAACAAGAAGTGACAAGTACATATTTTATTAACCTTTAATTCCCCACTTCTTCTTCTGGCTACTTTTAATCATAAAAATGATCATTGGAGGGTGTCACATTCTATGTCTGCTAGTGGGGTATTACCATAAGTTTAACTCGTCCAATTTGAGCCTGGAGAAAAGAAATTACACGGTTGAGCAAACAGGGTTTTATAGTTAGCAATAATATGAGGATTATTATTGGACCGGCCAGGGTTGATAAAAACGTAGTTAACCAGGAGGAGTGTGTGAACCAAGACTCAAGCCACCCCTTTTGGGCCTCTCTCTCTTGTTGATGCTCTTCAAGGTGTCTTTTAAATTTACTCATAGATTTTATTATAACTCCAGTA
Organism: Callospermophilus lateralis; assembly: GCF_048772815.1. NCBI lineage: Eukaryota > Metazoa > Chordata > Mammalia > Rodentia > Sciuridae > Callospermophilus > Callospermophilus lateralis. The sequence continues at coordinate 1,153,661 of NW_027513816.1, read as the reverse complement.
TGGTAAGCATAAAAACAACATTCTTCCCTCAATGCAGCACAAAGGCCCCCTTCTCTAATGAAGAGGAGGTCCAACCCTCAACTGTTCTTTAAAACAACTTCAGAGAGAGAGGTTAAAGATTCATGCAAAGCTCTGATGGAGGTTTCTAATATCTTAGTTTTGCTCTATTGCTTCTTCTAATTGGGTCATTTGTTGTGTCCCATGGACAATGGCAGTGGTTCCTGTGCCCACCCGTACAGCAACTCCTATTCCTAATAGGATGGCTAAAGTGAGGGATACAAGTTCCCAGTGGCACCGGTTGTATGCCCCCCCCATTTGATCTTCAAATGAACCTGCATCATGATAGAGCTTTCTGGGAAACATCTGCAACATTTCAAAATAATCACATCTGTTGACCATTTCATGAAAACATAAACAATGTTTAAGTATATAGAATTATGCTGTTGTAGGGACAGACAAGGCAAGGCACCTAAGATAGCACTGAAGACAGGGAAACAGTCCTATATTGTTGCAACTGGATTCAGAGGGCATTGCTTCTGTTGTAATCAATTAATCCCCTGAAACTCAAGTTTAGGTAGTTTCAGAATTGTGTACCCAACATATAAGGGATGGGGTTCAGAAGTTTCCAGTCTGCAGAAGTTCAAAAAAGCAGTATATGTTTCTGATTTTTCCTCTGTTCTGGGCAAGTTAAATTTTCAAGGACACCTGGGAGGAGGAGAGCTTTTTATTCCCTTTCTTATTTTCCCCCTGCCAGCTGTTACAACGGAGCCCAGTTGGTAATTTCTTTATCTTCGAAATGTGGCCATTTCTGTGAAGCCCCAGCTGAAGGCCAGAGGACTTGTTCACATATTTTGTGAAAAACTAGTTAGGGGTTGTCTAGCTTAGAAGTACTGAGTTTTTTAGCCAGTGGCCAAGTAGAACAGGGCAATACAAAAAGAGAAAGTTTATCTACATTGAACTCTTTATAGAAACTCTATGCTGAAAGTTCTAAAGTCAGCCATGGTGAAGACTTCTGGAGAAGGACATTTAAGACTTTTCTGTGGGCCTGGTACAGAGGGGGAATATGGGGAAGGTGGGGCTGAGAGAAGCTCCGAGGATCTGAGAATGAGGAAAAAGAGAGATGTAAAAGAATAATTGGAAAGGTGTTTGGGAATTTCCTAGCAAAAAACTTGAGCAGTAGAACAGGTAGAGCAGAGCAGAAAACGGGAGTGAGTATCCCAAAATCCTGTGAGGGACTTTAAATTTTAGTAACCTGTTTTCAGTGATGACAAAGCAACTTTAATGGCCATTTATATTACATCTTGGATAAGGGTCTGAGAGCTCTCCTCAGCTCGTTTGAGCTTTGGGTTAGCTGGAAAGAGGACCTGGTGGGACCCGGTGTGGGCACTGACAGGAAGAGAGAGGAGTGAGTGGGTGGAGGGGTACCTCAGTACCTGCTACCTCACAAGCGGGCAATTGTCTGAGAACTGGTGGAGGTTTGGGATTCTGATCTAGTAATTGGAGGGGAGAAATCACGTTGCTGAGGTGGGAGTGACAGCAGAGAGTCTGGAGCAGAAGGCTGAGGATAAAAATCTATTGGAGAAGCATAGTTCAGGATGTGAGTGAAGGAGGGAAAGGGCTTCCACATAGGGGAATCTCCTTTCACCCTTTTGAGCACTTGCAGAAGTTAAAAAGGTCACGCAAAATTTGAGGATCTAGAGACCCCTCTGGGGGCCATCCTTTTTCTGTTTTCTACTTGGTAATATGGCCAATGCTGTGTACTGAATTTGATGAAGTATTGGGGTTCCATCAGGCAGCCTCTGTATGCTCACATCTCCATGACATACAGAAGAAGTCGGTTTTTCCCCCACACAGCCGTTACTGTTTGTGGCTTTGATAGTTTACCGGGCAAACAAGTAATCTAGGCTAGCCAACCTGCATCTGGCTCGCGTGTCCCTACATCCATAATGTTTGTTTCCATTATCTATGGTACAGAAGGGATTTAATGGTACTTTAGTGGGATTTTCTTCATCAGGGATATCCCAATAGAAAAAACCTATGGCCAGGTGACAAATGTCTGGGTGGAGAGATGGCCACCAGGTCCCTAAGGGGGATGTATGTGAGATAGATTATACACTTTTCCAGTAGGATTTGTGATCAGCCATCGCTGCTTAAAAGGCTGATGAGGGTTAGGACTACTTGTGGCCAAGGGGAGAGTATATAACCTTATCCACATGGCGAATACACAATATGAAACTGTTACCAGTCTTTTCCAGTTTCCAGAAAGATTCTGGACAAGGAGCAGGCTTGAGATGAGAGGCATGGATCCAAGAAGTGATTCTGTATACCTTTACCACTGTAGGTGTTATAAGTAGCACCTGGTATGGTCCTTTCCAGCTGGGTTCCAGGGATGACACCTGATGTCATCTTACATACATGAAGTCTCTTATTTGATATGGATGTGGAATCTCCTGGTACACAGTTTGTTACGCAGTGGGCAGCTATTTTCACAGGTATCACTGAGTTCTTTCAAGAGCTTTAAGTCTGTCAAGCAAGAGGGTGTGGAAAGGATCCTTAGGTCTTACAGTTGGGCTTAGGACCCTTACTGGACGAGGGCCACCATAGAGAATTTCTCAGGGGGTAAGGTTACTCAAAGAAACAGAAAGATTTTTTCTTGCATGAAACATTGCATAAGTCAGGAGCACAGTCCAATCTTTTATGCAGGTCTCTGAGCTTAATTTCGTTAAGGTCTCTTCAATGGTTCTCTTCATTCTTTCTACTTGTCCTGAACTCTGGGGTCTATAAGCACAATATAACTTCCAATTAATCCCCAGGTTCCTGGCTAACCCCTGACTTACCTGGGCCATGAACATCGGTCCATTATCAGATCCTATTACCAGCTTAGCTTCCTCCAATGGTAGAGAGGCTTAGTCAGCAGCAGGGGAATCACTTAGAGTGTGTTGTGTGTTAGGGGACGAGGGCAGGGGATAAGGAGAGGAGGAAGAGTCCAGTAGAGTCAAATCTTGTGACTCAGGGAAAACAGAGGGTGGAGGAGGAGGAAGAGGTGAGGGTTTGAGAGATCATGTGGGAAGGAGTATGAGCAGAGGCATGGGCAAGGAAAGGCTTCACCCATGGAGGAGGAGATTTGCAGAGGTCCTGCAAAGTTAAGATATATGGCTGTTGATCAGGATGGCTATGTGGCCCTGGCTGAAAGACAATATCTCTGACTTTTTAAATTAGTGGGAAGTAGAAAGATCTTTCTTGGGGCCATACGACTCCAAAGATGGGCCATTCTGAGGCACAGAGAGTCTGCCAGGTCCAGTGTTTTACTAAAAAAAGAAAGATTCTGAGCCCTTAAGCGGACTTTGGTTCAGTGATCAAGGGTCAGGGACAGAGGCATTGAAGTGCTCTGTCCCATAATGAAAGGTACACAAACAGTAAAAGCAAAGACACATGACACAGATAAAGACAAGACCATAAAGACAAGACCATAAAATGGACATCCAACACTGAGACCAGGAATGCGTAGCCGGCAAAACCCGATAGGATGGCAATACTGAATCTAAAAGAAAATATCACTGAGTCGATGAAGCAATTGTTCCTTGATTCTCCGAGTCCTCTGCGGGGTCCCCCAGGGAGGTGCCCTATGTCTCTGTGACACGTCTCTCAGGGACCGTCGGAGAGACCCCAGGCTCTTCATCGCCAGCAATTTTGCCAAGCCCTAACATGACACCTGAAACCAGAAAGAGGCGCCTTACTTGCTCCGAGAGGAGCCCGTTGGGGTCTCTCATCCGCCACTGCCGGAACTCGGTGGAACCTCAATATGTAAAGGTCAGGTGAGTGTTGGAGGAAGAGACTACCAAGAGACTGTCTCATGCAACAGCAAAGGGTTATTTTGGGTCCAGCTTGCTGGGGCTCACAGCTAACTTAAATAGATCAGAGAGCTCTGAGAACAGCTTATGCAGAGCTTACATACATTCCTTGGAGAGGGAAGGGAGGGAAGTTTACTGATGTGTAAGGGTGAGTGGGCGGTTCGCGTGACACCGAGTGAGGCAGTACATTCTGCAGTTTGGCAGTTGGGAACAGTACATTCTAGAACAAGATTAGCAAACATTTCTCAAGATTTCAACAGTGTTTTTTTAAGCATACAGAAAAACAGGAAATAGCAAGTACCTATTTTATTAACCTTTCACTACCGACTATCCCTTTTTGACTGCATGTTCCTTCTACATTAATTCATGCAAAGTACAAGGTCCTATGCCATTGTATATCGATTTATCTGAGACATCTCTGCAGAACGTAATTCAATGCTGCGTATCCCAATCAAGGGCCCAATGCCCTTCTGGCCTTCAAATCATACTTAGATTTCTTTTTTCATACATATATTACACCTATATATTCTTATACACATAGCAGGTTCCCAATACCATTATTCATCCAGCACAATGATTTCTAACCCAAATCAAACATGTTTTTAACCATAATCATACACTATTCCCCCAATCTAACTTTATAGAAGAGCAGGGAAAGAGTTGATTTTACAATACAGAAATGTAGGGAAACTTCCACCTGCTGATAACCTCAAAGGCCCATGCAGAAATGATCCCTGGAGAAGATGTAGGCAGCTATGAAGGACCTGAGAGACCAAAAGTCATCTTCCATGGCAAACAACCCGGTCAGGATAAAAGGTTGTGTCTGAATCAGATTCTCTTCTTAATGTAGAGAACATGGACCAAAACAGGCCTGTGTGGAGATCTATTCCTGGGTGCCTATGGTTGATATACCATTCTAACTTGTGAAAGTGTCACAGGAAGTAGGGGCAGCCTCAATCTCATGGGACCCTTGGAAGTAACAGTTAAGACAAAGTGGTTGCCAAGACAGGGACCTCATTCAGTTCAGGAAGGAAGTGACCTCACCTCACTTCCATGGTGATGGAACTCTCTGAACTTTGGATCCAGGAATCCAGGCACCCAGAGCCAGTCCCAGTCCCAGTCCCTATGGTCTCACTTGTTTGAATTTACTAAATGCAGTCAGTCTTTCTTGGTACCTTCAGACGTGAGAAGGCCAAATGCAGGAAAGCTCGGAAGCGGGGCTTTTCTTGAGAAAGTCGTTAGTGGCTCACCGTTGGCTCCTGAGAAGTTCACAGAGTTTGCCAAGGAGACCAGATCTGAGACAGGACAGGCCATTTCGGGGGAATGTATTATGGCCTACAAGTCAGAGGACACTCCGGATAGTCAAAGACCTACTTAGGGGAAGGAGGTGCCTTTGTGGGTGTGGTTGTGGGTTTGTGGTTTTGTCTCATTTTCTGAGAATAGGTAGGACAGTCGGTTTGTTTCATTTGAAGTGGACTGTTTCTGGTAAGTCTTTTCACAGGGCGAGTGTTTCTATGTCTGTGTATTCCACTGTTTCCGTGGTTGTAGACATTAGAAAAGATAATTCATCAATGGATGTGTCGTGTCTAGTAGAAAGCTTCTCAGCATTCATATTGCCCCTTTTATGAATGGACTGTAGCTTGCCTTATCAATGAGCAACACCTGCTACCTTCCTAAGTTTCTATTTTCGTCCTGAATTCCGGCCAATTTCAAGAATAGGCCCATGGTTTTGTGTCCAAGATATGTACCACCTCCAAGCTCTGTGACATGGCCATGTCCTGGATAGCTGTAGGTGATGGCGAGCATCTCAGAAAACTCAGATATCAGTGTGACGAGGAAAGTCTCAGAGGAGAAACCCTGCTTTGGGCCTTTTGCTTACCTATTGTTCTGTTGCCCTGAATGTCAGGAAGTTCTTTGCATCTGGCCACCTCTTTGTGAAGCCTGAAGAAAACAGTTTTCAAATGGAAATGATTGGGCATACCTGTGGCTCTTTTCTTAAGTGCTTTGAAAAGGGATGTGACTGAATCAGCCCCTGGCTCTGTGTGTGGCTGAGGCTTAGATTCTCAGCACCTGATGGATCTAAAGAAAGTTCCCATGTTTGCATCCAAAGGAAAAATGGCAGAAAGAGCAGCCATTGGGATGAAGTCTCTCGACTTCCTCTGTAAGTTCCTGAACTCCATCAAGTGAAAATAGGGATTCTTTGGGTCAAATGAGTTCTTCAAAACCCGCAGAGGCTAGCCCATAGGTGCTTGGTTATTTCATGACTAAAATTCACATAAAGAATCTAAACCAAACAGTCAGTAGGCCTCAAATTGGAGAATTGGAGCGGTATTAATGGCAGGCCTATTTGATCACTCCTGGTTCACAGGATGGGTGTCCAGGCCACCTTTACTATAGGCAAATGAGGGTCAAAGGAGCTTATTTTGAACATTGTCTTGGTCTGCTCCCCTCATGGAAACCTCCAGCAAAATTATGATGAGTGTCAATATGAAAGAAGATGAGGGCCTTATGGGAGTGTTCTTGTTTTAATTGTGGTAATTTGTGTGGTAGTTGGAAAAGATGACTGGGATCACCTGGGCTTGAACTCTGGTGTGATTCCCCTTAAAGAATGAGTTCTGGATCTGACCTCAGAGAAGAATTGTCGTGAGTGGGATTTTACTAGGCCACACGTGAGAATCGCCTTTGGAAACTGAGATCTAGGCCCAGGATGGCTTTCCACAGAGCTCGGGGATTCTGAGCCAGGATATCACATGATTTAATTCTTAAAGACTTGGCAGCCCTAGTTGAGAGTCCAAACACATATGGACCTCACATTGTACACCTCAATGTGTCTGGATTCATGTGACCTTTTGGCCAGTCTTTTGGAAGGCTTTTCTGTGAGTGTTCTCCAGAGCTTTCATTGAAATGAGCTTCCTCACCATTTAATGGTTCCTGAATTAATTGAAACCCACAGTGCCTCTAACTTCATTTTTGAAAAATGACTAGATTAATACCATAAAATTTTTGAAATTCCCATGACCAGGTGGCACTGGATAAACTTTGGATTTCCTGTTGCTGATCATGAGTGTACCAAAGAGTGCCTTGATTGACTGGTTTTCGTGAAAATGGTGTAGAACAGAGATGCCAGTAATTTGGAGCCTAATGAGTAGTGGGCGTAGAGAAGTGGACTGTAGGTGTGTAAATAAATATTTTTGGTAGGACCACCTGGATCTTCCATTGGCTTCGAAAGACTTGCGACTGACATGGTGCAGGCAGGAGACCTTTATATGTAAAGGCATCTTGTCATATGGAGAGGTTTCAGGGCAATGTTCAGAATCAGGTTGCTATAGTCAAGGGGAAAGCTATGTAGGATAGAAGCCTGGTTCGTACATTCTCTTTTCGTCCCTGACCAACCACACATGACAGAACTCCCTCCAGCATTTTGTCCCAGTTGAACTCCTTGTATTTCGTGAAGCAAATACCAAACTCCCAGTGCAGCAGTAAGAAACACCCTGGAAAGTGGAGGATCACCAAATGGCTTCACAGTCCACAGGGAAAGACACTTAGCTCCCAGTGGCCACAGTTTACCTACAAAGAGAGAATTCAGAACTGCTCCCTCATGTTCATTAGAAAATAAGCACCATGTGCTCCAGGTCATAGAGATGCAGACCCAGATTTCATGGTGTCACTACAAACGAAGCTAAATCTCCTAACAATTACATATATTTCTTGTTCCCAACCTCAGAGGAAGTTTCTCAAGAAGTCTCAAGGCCAGCACAGCTCCATGTTTCTGGATTGTTTACCCTCTCCCTTACTTTTGGAAACTGTTCTACCACCTCCAGTGTTGTGAACTCCTGAGCATTTTCCATTCCACATATATATTCAGATTTTCTAACTCCTCTCCTCTAATTGTGTCTTACTTTTAGCGATGGTTATGTCAAAGCATTGTTCTGGATGAGAGAGGGAAGATTTTTGTGTATCACATTTTTGCATACACATTAGATTCATTTTCCTTTTTTCCATTTGAAATACTGAATCCCTGACACTAACCCATACCCTACTAGACTCTGACTACTAATCCTAATATCATGGAGAGAAAGAAACCTAACCGAATAGAAATACAGGCCTTTCATAGGAAGCATGGTGTATACTTCTATTTGCCTTCTGCATTATCAAGAGTATGTGTTTTAAATCTAGTCAACTTTTCATTGTAATATTTCTCCATGATTTTTTAAAATTATCACATATATAAATTCCTGTCTCCCTTTCTCTGTATCCTATTCAGCACATGTATTTTTTTATACATATATATATATATATATATATATATATATATATATATATATATAATATCCTACCTGGTATCACACGGACATTCTTGTGAGCTCCCTGATTTTGGAATCTAAAATTGTGAGAACAGATGACTCTCCCTAAATAATGATGGGACTGAAAATTCAACCTATGGGTGAGCTTCCTAGTGAAAAACACTATACATAAATCCATGTTCAGTAAAATGAATATTTTTGAATATGTGGATGAATTATATTTCATGATGAATTTCGATTGGCATATATATTGCTAAATATTAATGTGTGTGTGTGTGTGTGTGTGTATGTATTTTTTTTTAAATCTGGAAAAAAAATATATATGTGTATATATATACATATATATATATTATATATGTATATATATGTATATATATATGATATATATATATTATATATATATGTATATATATTCTCCAGATTTTAAAAAAATATGAAAAATATGTGTCTTATTATACACTCCCTAAATTCATTTATATTCATGTATGTGGGTTCAAAATCCAATTTTTACAAGATTATTTTCAGCAATATTTATACACCTGTAATTCATATTGGTTTCCTACTACTGAATACTAAGTTCAGTAGGTGGTGCATACAAATCCTAATATTTCTACAGTACCTGACCCAGTTTAACATCAATGCAAGTAGATTGCTATGGGACATGATGTGTGTTTTGAAGTTCATTTTTACTCAACACTGGTACATTACTATTTTTTCAGTATATGGACATCATAGGATATATTTTTTCACCCACAACTTCACAAAATTATAGGCATTTGGTTCACTCTCATTTACTTACTACTTCAGAACACATGTATTCCTCCATGTTTCTTTACTGGTCTTTTCACTAGACTTCTTTCTAAACACATTATTTTTGATTCCATAATCATTTTTGAAGCAATACTCACTCTTCACGATAAACCGTAACCCTAATATTACCATTACATATATAACTGGTTGGAATGATTGTATATATATCAATATAAGATTTCCAATATATTTTCAGATGCAAACTCAATCCATTATTTAAAGTTGGAACCAGTTATATACTTTATTCACAATCTGGTCTATTCATGCAACATCTCAATAATGATCAACACAAGGTACACCTATTTGTATCACCAGTACTAATTTATAAGTTTCCAGAATATTACTCCCCATAATGGTGGAAGAAATACTCATGTCACCTTATCTACATATAAATTTTATCACGGTAGTATTCTGGACACAAAATGCAAAGGTCACACATATGATTGTACCAAAGCCTAAATGGAAAGTGACCATGGATTACTAAAAACATCCATGTCCAGGGTACCTAATGCTCTCAAATGTCAATCCTATTGATTACTACATATTTGTTTTTTCCTAAGATTATATATTCAACCTCAAGCCTGTTGAAAATGTCTAATCCTATCACTCACTTTATACTTTGCCTGATTTCCTAATCTTTCTATTGATATCTGCTTTCCTACATATTTTTCCCTGTTCATCATTGTGACTTTCTCTTCAGATGTGCTGACATTTACATTCACTCTCTAACTGAAACCCTATTGCTAAAGAACTTTTGGTCCAACTCCTAGTCTCACTCTTCTTCCTAAACCTACTGACTATCTTCCTAATCCTACAGACTATCCCTTTTTGACTGGATGTTCTCTTCTACATTCAATCATCCGAGGTACACGGTCCTATGCCATTGTATATCGATTTATCTGAGACCTCGGTGCAGAACATAATTCAAGCTCAGTATACCAATCAAGGTTCTGTTGCCCTGAATGTCAGGAAGGTCTTTGCCTCAGGCCACCCCTTTGTGAAGCCTGAAGAAAAAAATTTCAAATGGAAATAAATGGGCATCACCTGTGGCTCTTTGCTTAATTGCTTTGGAAAGGGATTGGTCTGAATCTGCCTCTTGGCCCTGTGTGAGGCTGTGGCTTCGATTCTCAGCACCTGATGGATCTAAAGAAAGATCCCATGTGTGCATTCAAAACCAAAATGGCAAAAAGAGCAGTCATTGTGGATGAAGATTCTTGCCTTTCTCTGTTAGGTTCCTGACCCCCTTCAAGTGAGAATAGGGATCCTCTTTGTCAAATGAATTCTTGAATGCTCTGCAGATGTGCTTGGGTTTTCTCATGACTCCAAATCACATAAAAAATCTACACCTGACATTCAGTAAGCCTCAAATTATAGAAACAAAGTGGAATTAATGGCAGGCCTTTTTGATCACTCCTGGTTCACAGGAAGGGTGTCCAGGCCACCCTGACTTTAGGGAAATTAGAGGCAAGGGAGCTTATTCTGAAAACTGTCTTTAGTTGCAACCCTCATGGAAACTTCCATCCAGAACTTTTGATGAGGGTCTTTATGGACGAAGATGAGGGCCATGTGGTAGTTTTTTTGTTTTAATTGTGGTCATTTGTGTGGGGGTTAGAAGACATGACTTGGTCAACCTGGGCTTGAACTCTGGTGTGATTCCCCTTAGAGCCTGAGTTCTGGAACGTACCTCATAGAAGTATTGATATGAATTGTGTTGGTTTTTAGGAGGCCACGCATGATTGTCACCCTTTCAAACTGAGATCTAGGCCCAAGGTGGCTTTCCACAGAGCAATGGGAATCTCAGCCAGGAAATCACATGATTTTATTCTGAAAGACTTCACAGCCATTGTTGGCCCTCGGAAGCAAGAAGGAGTGGCCATACTCATATCGAATAAAATCAACTTAAAACCTAAGTTAATCAAAAGTGATAAAGAAGGACACAATATACTGTTAAGAGGCAACATTCACCAACAAGACATAACAATTATCAATTTGTATGCACCAAACAATGGTGGTGCCAAGTCATAAAACAAACTCTCCTCAAGTTCAAGAGTCATATAGGCTATAGCACAATAATTACGGGTGACTTCAGCACACAACCCTCGCCATTGGACAGATCCTCTAGAGAAAATCTGAATTAAGAAACTATAGAACTCAATAGCACAATCAATAACGTAGACTTCAACATTTATAGAATATATCAAACATCATAAAGTGGATACATGTTCTTCTCAGCAGCACATTGGTCCTACTCAAATATAGACCATATATTATGCCATATGGAAACTCTTACTAAATATAAAAGTATGGAGATAATACCATGCACCATATCTGATCATAATGGAATGAAACTTGAAATTAATGATTGAAGAAGGAAGGAAAAATTCTACATCACATGGAAAATGAACAATATATTACTGAATAATCAATGGGTTACAGAAGACATAAAGGAGGAGATAAAAAATCTCTTAGATACAAATGACAATACAGACACAACATACCGGATTCTGTGCGAAACAATGAAAGCAGTTTTAAGAGGGAAATTCATTTCTTGGAATTCTTTCCTCAAAAAAAGAAAAAAACAACAAATAAATGATCTCACACTACATCTCAAAAACCTAGAAAAAAAAGAGCAAAACAACAAATGTAGTAGAAGACAAGAAATAATTAAAATTAGAGGAGAAATCAACAAAATTGAAACAAAAAAATTGAACAAATAAAAGTTGGTTCTTTGAAAATAAATTAAATCGACAGGCCCTTAGCCATGCTAATGAAGAGAAGCAGAGAGAGAACTCAAATTACTAACATATGGGATAAAAAAGGCAATATCACAACAGACACTACAGAAATACAGAAGATAATTCGAAAGTATTTTGAAACCCTATATTCCAATAAAACAGAAGATAATGAAGATATCGATAAATTTCTTATGTCATATGATCTGCCCAGATTGAGTCCGGAAGACACACAAAATTTAAATAGACCAATAACAAAGGAAGAAATAGAAGAAACCTTCAAAAGACTACCTACCAAAAAAAAAACCCTGGACCAGATGGTTATACAGCAGAGTTCTACAAAACGTTCAAAGATGAATTAATACCAATACTTTTCAAGCTATTTCAAAAAATAGAAAAAGAAGGAGTTCTTCCAAATTCATTCTATGAGGCCAACATCACCCTGATCCCAAAACCAGACAAAGACACTTCAAAGAAAGAAAACTACAGACCAATATCTCTAATAAACTTGGATGCAAAAATTCTCAATAAAATCCTGGCAAATCAAATACAAAAGCACATAAAAAAATTGTGCATCATGATCAAGAGGGATTCATCCCAGGGATGCAAGGCTGGTTCAATATACAGAAATCAATAAATACTATTCACCACATCAATAGACTTAAAAGAAGAACCATATGATCATCTTGATAGATGCAGAAAAAGCATTCTACAAAGTACAGCATCCCTTTATGTTTAAAACTCTATAAAAACTAGGAATAACAGGAACTTACCTCAACATTGTAAAAGCTATATATGCTAAACCTCAGGCTAGCATCATCGTAAATGGAGAAAAACTGAAGGCATTCCCTTTAAAATCTGGAACAAGACAGGGATGCCATCTATCACCACTTCTATTCGATTTAGTTCTTGAAATACTAGCCAGAGAAATTAGACAGACAAAAGAAATTAAAGACTTAAAAATAGGAAAAGAAGAACTTAAATTATCGCTATTTTTGGATGACATGATAATATATTTAACAGACCCAAAAGGGTCTACAAAGAAACTGCTAGAGTTAGTAAATGAATTCAGCAAAGTGGCAGGATATAAAATCAACACGCATAAATCTAAGGCATTCCTGTATATCAGCAACAAAACTTCTGAAATTTAAATGAGGAAAACCACTACTTTTACAGTATACTCAAAGAAAATAAAAAACTTGGGAATCAACCTAACCAAAGAGGTGAAAGATTTATGCAATGAAATCTACAGAACCCTAAAGAGAGAGATAGAAGAAGATGTTAGAGGATGGAAAAGTATGCCCTGTACATGGATAGGTAGAAATAACATCATCAAAATGGCGATATTACCCAAAGTTCTCTACAGGTTTAATGCGATGCCAATCAAAAACCCAATGGCATTTCTTGTAGAAATAGATAAAGTAATCATGAATTTCATATGGAAAAACAAAAGACCCAGAATAGCGAAAGCAATTCTAAGCAGGAAGTGTGAATCCAGAGTTCAAACTGTACTACAAAGCAATAGTAACAAAAACAGTGTGGTACTGGTATCAAAACAGGCAGATGGACCAATGGTACAGAATAGAGGACACAGAGACAAATCCACAAAATTACAACTTTCTTATATTTGAAAAAGGGCCTAAAAGCATGCAATGGAAGAAGGATAGCATATTCAACAAATGGTGCAGGGACAACTGGAAATTCATATGCAACAAAATGAAACGGAATCCCTTTCTCTCACAATGCACAAAAGTTAACTCAAAATGGATCAAGGAGCCAGATATAAAATCAGAGACACTGCATCTGATAGAAGAAAAAGTTGGCTACGATGTACATACTGTGGGGTTGGGCTCCAAATTCCTTAATAGGAAACCCATAGCCCAAGAGTTAATAAAAAGAATAAACAAATGGGACTTACTTAATCTAAAGAGATCTTTCTCAGCAAGAGAAAAAATAAGAGAGGTAAATAGAGAGCCTACATCCTGGGAACAAATTTTTACCCCTTACACTTCAGATAGAGCCCTAATATCTAGAATATACAAAGAACTCAAAAAAATTAAACAATGAGATAACAAATAACCCAATCAACAAATGGGCCAAGGATCTTAACAGACACTTCACAGAGGAGGACATACAATCAATCAACAAGTACATGAAAAAATGCTCACCATCTCTAGCAGTCAGAGAAATGCAATCAAAACCACCCTAAGATACCATCTCACTCCAGTAAGATTGACAGCCATTATGACGTCGAACAAAAATAAGTGTTGGTGAGGATGTGGGGTAAAGGGTACACTTGTACACTGCTTGTGGGACTGCAAATTGGTGAGTACAATATGGAAAGCAGTATGGAGATTCCTGGGAAAGCTGGGAATGGAACCACCATTTGACCGAGATATTGCCCTTCTCAGACTCTTCCCTGAGGATGTTAATAGAGAGCAGTATAAGGATACTGCCACATCGATGATCATAGCTGCACAATTCACAATAGCTAGACTTTGGAACCAACCTAGATGCCCTTCAATAGACGAATGGATAATAAAAATGTGGCATCTATACACAATGGAGTATTACACAGCACTGAAAAATGACAAAATCATAGAATTTGCAGGGAAATGAATGGCATTAGAATAGATTATGCTAAGCGAATCTATCCAATCCTTAAAAAACAAATGCCAAATGTTTCCTTTTATATAGAGAGAGCAAATAAGAACAGAACAGGGAGGAAGAACATGAGAAAAATATTAAAACTAAACAGAGATTAGTGGGGGGAGAGAAAGGGAGAGAGAAGGAAAAGCATATGGAAATGGTAGGAGACTACTCAATGTTACACAAAATTACATATAAGAGGTTGTGAGACTAAAGAGAGAATAACAAGGGAGAGAATTAAACAACAGCAGATGAGGTAGAGAGGGAAGATGGGAGGGGAGGGGGAATAGTAGGGGATAGGAAAGGTAGCAGAATACAACAATAACTAGTATGCTATTATATAAAAACGTGAGTGTGTAACTGATGTGATTCTGCGATTTGTATTTGGAGTAAAAATGGGAGTTCATAACCCAATTGAGTCAAATGTATGAAAGATGATATATCATGAGTTTTATAATGTTTTGAACAACCAAAAATAAAAAGAATTGAATTTCCAATATTTGAGTCATTTAACAACTTTATTTTTTAATAAAATTGTCTTTTATTTGTTATCTTACTTGCTGGTATCTGCCTTTCAGTTTTAAAAAACTATGAGCTGTAGCCATTCATCCATGTAGTATGTAAAAGAAAATTTTGAGTGTCTCCATGTTACCAGATTGGCAAGGCATCAAGGTTTCCTTCACAAACAAGGTGAAGGCTTTGCCATTAGAAATTTAACATTCTGCAAAACAATTTTTTTTAACTTTCCAATTAAATTTCCAAAAAAATTTAGAAAAAGAAGAATATAATCCCCACAGTAAGAAGGCCTCAAAGTGGAGAAGTGGAGCATTTACGGCAGGCCTATTTGATCACTCCTGGTTCACAGGAAGCATGTCCAATCCACCCTGACGTTAGGAAAATGAGGGGCAAGGGAGCTTATTTTGGGCACTGGTTTGGCTGTGCCCCTCATGGAAAACTCCATCCACAGGTTATGATGTGTGTCTATATGGAAGAAGATGAGAACCATGTGGGAGTGTTTTGGTTTTAATTGTGGTCATTTGTGTGGTAGTTGGAAGAGATGACTGGGTCCACCTGGGCTTGAACTCTGATGTGATTCCCCTTAGAGAATGAGATTTGGAACTAACTTCAGAGAAGTATTGCCATGAATGTTGTTGGGATTTCAGGAGGCCACACATGAGAGTCGCCCTTGGAAACTGAGGTCTAGGCCCAGGGAGGCTTTCCAGAGAGCACTGGGAATCTCAGCTAGGATATCACAGGTTTTATTCTGAAAGACTTGGCAGCCATCGTTGAGAGTCAAAACACACATGACCTCACATTGTAGACCTCAATGGGCCTGGCTTCATGTGACAACTTGGCCACTCTTTGGGAAGCCTTGCCTGTGAGAGATCTCCAGATCCTTCATTAAAATGAGCTTCCTCAACATTTAATGGATCCTGAATGAATTGAAACCCACAGTACCAACAACTTCATCTGTGAAAACTAGTTAGATAAATACCATAAAATTTTAGAAATTCTCATGACCAGGTGGCACTGGAGAACCATTGGATGTCCTGTTGCTGATCATGAGTATACCAGACAGTGCCTTGATTGACTAGGTATCATGAAAATCGTGTAGAACAGAGATGCCAGTAAGTTGGAGCCTGCTGAGTAGTGGGCCTAGAGCAGTGGTGTGCAGGTGTGTGATAAAACATCTCTGGTGGGGCCATGTGGATCTGCCATTGACTTTCAAATGCCTAGAGACAGACACGGTGCAGCCAGCAGACCCTTTTATATAAAGGCATCTTGTTATATGGAGATTTTTAACGGCAATGTTTAGAATCAGGTTGCTATGGTCAAGGGGCAAGCTATGTGGGATAGAAGCCTAGTTGGTGCATTCTCATGCAGACACTGACCCACCACACGTGACAGAACTCCCTCCAGCACTGTGTCACACTTGAACTCCTTGTATTTCGTGAAGCAAATACCAAACTCCCAGTGCAGCAGCAAGAAACAAAACGAAAAGTCGAGGATGACCAAATGGCTTCACAGTCCACATGGGGAGACACTTAGCCCCAGTGGCCACAATTTAGCTACAAAGAGAGAATTTAGCACTGCTGCCTCATGTTCATTGGAAAATAAGAAACCATGTGGTCCTGGTCACATAGATGCAGACCTAGCTTTGATGGTCTCACTACATCGGAAGTTAAAGCTCCTGAAAACAACATATATTTCAAGTGCCCAAGCTCAGAGGCAATTTCTCAAGAAGTGTTTAGGCCAGCAGATCTCCATGTTTGTGGAGTGTTTACCATGTCACTTACTTTTGGAAACTGCTCTATCAACTCCAAGGTTGTGAACTCCTGAGCATTTTTCATTCTAAATATATATTCACAGATTTTCTAACTCTTCTCCTCTAATTCTGACTTACTTGGGGCGAAGGGAATGTCAAGTCATTGTTCTGGATGAGAGAGAGAAGATTTTGTTTAGCACATATTTGCATAAACATTGGATTCATTTTACAATTTTCTGTTTGAAATACTGAATCCCTGACACTAACCCATACCCTACTAAACTCTGACTACTAATCCTAATATAATGGAGAAAAATAACCCAAACAGAATAGAAATACAAGCATTTCAGAGGAAGCATGGTGTATAGTTGGACTTACCTTTTGCATGATATAAGGTAGGAGTTATAAATCAAGTCAATTATTTGTTGAAATAATTCTCCATGTGTTTTTAAAGTTAAGAAATATGTGAATTCCTGTCTCCCTTTCTCTGTAGCCTATTAAGCAAATGTATTTTTATATGCACAGATAGAATCCTACCTGGTTTCACATGTACATTCTTGTGAGGTGGCTGACTTGGCAGATACAAATTGTGAGAAGAGATCACTTCTCCTAAACGCTGTTTTAACTGAAAATTCAACCCATGGGTGAACTTCCTAGATGAACAACACTATACACATATTCATGTTCAGTAAAATGAATATTTTGGGATATGCGGATTAGTTATTTTTCATGATGAATTTCAATTGGCATATATATTGCTACATTATAATGTGTGTGTTTGTGTGTCTATATATACATTATATATATATATATATATATATATATATATATATATATATATTCCAGATTTACCAAAATATGAAATATATATGTCTTCTTATACACCGCCTGAATTCATTCATATTCATATATGTGGATTTATAATCAACTTTTAACAAGTTTATTCTCAGAAATATACATCCACTGAAATACATATTTGTTTCCTAGTACTGAAAACTAACTTCAGGGAAGGGTGCTTACAAATCGTAATATTTCTACAGTAACTGACCAAGTTTAACATCAATGCAAGTAGATTCCTATTGGATGTGATGTGTTTATTAAAGTTCATTTTTATTTAAACCTGGTACGTTATTATTTCTTCAGTTTATAGACATCATAAAATATATCCTTTCATTCACAAATTCACAAATTTATAAACATTTGGTTCACTTTCAATCATTTCCTCCTTCAGAACACTTATATTTCTTCATGTTTCTTGACTCGTCTTTTCACTAGACTTCTTTCTAAACACATTATTTTCGATTCCATAATCATTTTTGAAGCAAAACTCATTCACTATTCATGATAAACGGTAACCCTAAGATAACCATTAGATATGTAAGTGGTTGGAATGAATGTATGTATATCAATAAATGATTTCTTCTATTTTTTCAGATATCAATACAATCCATTATTTAAATTTGGAACCAGTCATATAATTTATTCACATTATGGTCTATTAATGCATCATCTCTATATTCATGAACACAGGGTAAGCCTATTAGTATCCCCAGTACTAATTTATATCTTTTCAAAATATTTCCCCCAGAAATGGTGGAAGAAATACTCATGTCACCTGATCTTCATATACATATTATCACAGTAATATTTTGGACACAAAATGCGAAGGTCACCCTTATGATTGTACCAAAGCCTCAATGGAATGTGAACATGGATTACTAAATATATCCATGTCCAGGTTGCCTAATGCTCTCAAATGTCAATCTTATTGGTGACTACAAATTGGTTTCTTCTTAAGATTATGTATTCAACCTCAACCATGTTGAAAATCTCTAATCCTATCATGTTATACTTTGCCAGATTTCCTAATGTCTCTATTGATGTCTGCTTTCCTACATATTTTCCCCAGTTCATCATTGTGCCTGACTCTTCACATATGGTGTCATTTATATTCACTCTCTAACCAAAACCCTATTGCTAAAGAACATTTGGTCCAAATCCTAGACTCACTCTTCCTCCTAAACCTACTGACTATCTTCCTAATCCTACACACAATCCCTTTTTGACTGGATGTTCTCTTCTACATTTAATCATCTGAGGTACAGGGTCTTATGCCATTGTATATCAATTTAACTGAGACCTCGGTGCAAAACATAACTCAAGCTAAGGATCCCAATCAAGGGTCCAAATCCTTCTGGGCTTCAAATATTACCTAGATTTCTGTTTTCATACTTATGTTTTTCCTCTATATTCTTATAAATATCGCTGGTTCCCAATACAATTATTCATCCAGCAGAATGATTTCCAACCCAAATCGAACATGCTACTAACCCTGACCATACAATATTCCCTCAATCTCACTTTACAGAAGAGCAGGGACAAAGTTGGTATTACAATACAGGAAGTTAGGAGATCTTCCACCTGCTGAGTACCTCAAAATCCATGCAGAAATTATCCCTGGAGAAGATGCAGGCAGCTATGAAGGACCTGAGAGAACAAAAGTCATATTCCATGGCAAACAACATGGTCAGGATGAAAGGATGTGTCTGAGTCAGCCTCTCTATTCTTAATGTAGGGAAGATGGACCAAACCAGGCCTGTGTGGCGAGCTGTTCCCAGGTGACTATGGTTTCTATACCATTCTAACCTGTGAAAGTATCACAGGAAGTAGGGCAGCCTCCATGTCAGGAGACAATAGGAAGAAACTGTTAGGACAAAGTGGTGGCCAAGACAGTGACCTCATTCATTTTCTGAAAGTAGTGACCTCACATCACTTCCTTGGTGATGGAGGTCTCTGAATTTTGTGATCCAGTAAGCCAGGCACCCTGAGTCAGTCCCAGTCGCAGTCACAGTGGGCTCATTTCTTTGGATTTACCAAGGACAGAGTCAGTCTTTCTTGGTACCTACTGATGTAAGGGTTGCCAAATACCAAGAAAGCTCTGAAGAGGGGTCTTTCCTGAGAGCATAGGAATTGGCTCACCACTGCCTCCTTACAAATTCACAGATTTGACGAAGGAGACCAGATCTGAGACAGAAAGGCCATTTCTGGGTTACATCGTATGTCCTACCAGTCAGAGGACACTCCAGATAGTCACAGACCTACTTGAAAGAAGGAGGTGCATTTGTGGGTGTTGGTTTGTGTTTGTGGTTTTTTCTCATGATCTGAGAATAGGTAAAAAAGGAGGTTTGTTTGGTATGGAGTGGACTGTTTCTAGTAAGTCATTTGACAAGGAGACTGTTTCTGTGTCTGTGCATCCCACTGTGTTTTTCTTTGTAGATATTAGAAAAGAAAATAGCTCATTGGGGGTGTCCTGTCTAGTAGAAAACTTCCGAGTATGCATCCTTCCCAATTAATGAATGGACTGAGGCTTGCCTTATCCATGGGCAACACCTGCTATCTACCTATGTTCTCATTTTTTTCCTTAATTCTGGCCACTCTAAAGATTAGTATCATGTATTTTTGTACAAGATACGTACCACCTCCAAGCTCTGTGACATAGCCATGTACTGGATAGCTGAAGGGAATGGCGAGCATCTCAGAAAACTCACATATCAGAGTAACCAGGAAAGTCTCCTTGGAGAAACCCTGCTTGGGGGCTTTTGATTACCTATTGTTCTGTTGCTCTGAATGTCAGAAAGGTCTTTGCCTCAGGCCAAACCTTAGTGAAGCCTGAAGAAAAGAGTTTTCAAATGGAAATGAATGGGAATCACCTGTGGCTTTTTACTTCATTGCTTTGGAAAGGGATTTGTCTGAATCAGCCTCTTGGCCCTGTGTGAGCCTGTGGTTTAGATTTTCAGCACCTGATGTATCTAGAGAAAGATCCCATGTGGGCATCCAAAACCAAAATGGAAAAAAAGATCAGTCATTGTACATGAAGCCTCTCGCCTTCTTCTGTAATATTAATGACCTCCATCAAGTGAGAATAGGGATCATTTGTGTCAAATGAGTTCTTCAAAGCCCTGCAGAGGCTGGACAATAGGTGCTTGCGTTTTCTCATGACTCCAATTCACACAAAGAATCTATACCCCACAGTCAGTAGGCCTCAAATTTGAGAAGTGGAGCAGTATTAACAGCAGTCCTATATGATCACTTCTGTTTCACAGGAATGTTGTCCAGGCCACCCTGACTTTAGGCAAATGAGGGGCAAGTGAGATTATTTTTGACACTGTCTTGGGCTGTGCCCCTCATGGAAACCTCCAGCTAGAGGTTATGATTAGTGTCTATATAAAAGAAGAAGAGGGCCCTGTGGGAGTGTTTTGGTTTTAATTGTCATCATTTGTGTGGCAATTGGAAGAGATGCCTGGGTCCACCTGGGCTTGAACTCTGTTGTGATTCCCCTTAGAGACTGAGTTGTGGAACTGAGCTCAGAGAAGTATTGCCATGAATTGTGTTGAGATTTTTGGAGGCCACGCATGAGATTCGCCATTGGAAACTGAGATCTAGGCCCAGGATGACTTTCCACAGAGCACTGGGAATCTCAGCCAGGATATCACAAGATTTTATTTTGAAAGATTGTCAGCCATAGTTGAGAGTCAAAACACACATGGAATTCACATTGTAGACCTCAATTGGCCTGGCTTCATGTGACCTTTTGCCCACTCTTTGGGAAGCCTTGCCTGTGAGAGTTCTCCAGACCTTTCATTGAAATGAGATTCCTCACCTTTTAATGGTTCCTGTATAAATTGAATCCCACAGTGCCTCCAACTTCATTATTGAAAAATATCTAGATAAATACCATGAATTTTTTGAAATTACCATGACCAGGTTGCACTGGAGAACCTCTGGATGTCCTGTTGCTGATCATGATTGTACCAGACAGTGCCTTGATTGACTGGGTTTCATGGAAAAAGTGTAGAACATAGATGCCAGAAAGTTGGAGCCTGCAGACTAGTGGGCCTAGAGCAGTGGAGTGTAGGTATGTGAAAAAAACATTTCTGGTGGGGCCACGTGGATCTGCCATTGGCTTAGAAATCACTTGTGACTGACATGGTACAGCCAACAGACTGTATGTAAAGGCATCTTATTATATGGAGAGGATTCCTGCCAATGTCCAGAATCAGGTTGCTATTGTCAAGTTGAAAAGCTATGTGGGATTGAAGCCCCACTGGTGCATTTTCGTAACCCACCACACGTGAGAGTACATCCTCCAGCACTGTGTCCCAGTAGAACTCCTTGTATTTCGTGAAGCCAATACCAAACTCACAGTGCAGCAGTAAAAAACACCACGAAAGTGGATAATGACCAAATGGCTTTTCAGACAACACAGTTAGATACTTAGACCCCAGTGGCCAAAGTTTACCTACAAAGAGAGAATTCAGCACTGCTGCCTCATGTTCACTAGAAAATAAAAAACCATGTCATCCAGGTCAAATAGATGGAGACCCAGAATTGATGGTCTCACTACAAAGGAAGCTAAAGCTCCTGACAACAACATATATTTTAACTGCCCAACCTCAGAGGCAGTTTCTCAAAAACTCTAGCAGAGCTCCATGTTTGTGGAGTGTTTACCCTCTCTCTTTTTGTAACCCGTTCTACCTCCTACAAGTTTGTGAACTCCTGAGCATTTTCCTTTCCACATATGTATTCACAGATTTTCTAATTTTTCTCCACTAATTGTGTCTTATTTGCGGCGAAGGTAATGTCAAAGCATTGTTCTGGATGAGAGTTGGAAGATTTTTGTGTAGCACATATTTGCATACACATTAGATTCATTTTCCTATTTTCCATTTGAAATACTGAATCCCTGACCCTACCCCATACCCTACTAGACTCTGACTACTAATCAAAATATGATGGAGAAAAAGAAACTTAACAGAATAGAAATACAGGCCTTTCATAGGAGTCATGGTGTATACTTGGACTTGCCTTTGGCTTTATCAATGGTATGTGTTATAAATCTAGTCAACTTTTCATTGTAATACTTCTCCATGAGTTTTTAAAATTAACACATATGTAAATTTCTGTCTCACTTTCTCTGTAGCCTATTCATCACATGTATTTTTAATGCATCTTTAGAATTCTACCTGGTATCACATGTACATTCTTGTGAGCTTGCTTATTTTGGAAGATACAAATTGTGAGAAGAGATCGCTCCCTCTAAATACTGATGGAACTGGAAATTCTACCTATGGGTGAATTTCCTAGATGAACAGTATTATGCATAAATAAATGTTCAGTAAAATGAATATTTTTGGATACGTGGATGATATCTATTTTATTATGATTTTCGAATGGCATATATATTGCTACATTTTAATGTCTGTGTATGTGAGTATCTAATTATTTATCTATCTATCTATCTATCTATCTATATAGATATAGATATCTACTCTTTAGATTTTCCAAAATATGAAATATATGTGTCTTATTATACACTTTCTAAATTCACTCATGTGTGTGTATGTGGATTTATAATCAAATTTTTACAAAATAATTCTTAGAAATATTCATCCACCTTAAATACATATTTATTTCCTAGTACTGAAAACTAAATTCAGTGAATGGTGCATACAAATCATAATATTTCCACAGTGACTGACCCAGTTTCACATCAATGCAAGTAGACACCTATGGGACCATGATGTGTATTTTGAAGTTCATTTTTATTCCACACTGATACATTACTATTTCTGCAGTTTATGGACATTGTAGGATATATCCTTTCATCCACAATTTCACAAATTTATAGGCATTTGGTTCACTTTCAATCACTTCCTACTTCAGAACACATGTATTCCTCCATGTTTCTTGACTGTTCTTTTCATAAGATTCTTTCCAAACACATTATTTTTGATTTCCATAATAATTTTTGAAGCAAAAGTCAGACACTCTTCATGATAAACCATAATGCTAATATTACCATTAGATGTATAACTGGTTAGAATGAATTTATGTATATCAATATAAAATTTCCTATATATTTTCAGATATCAATTCAATCCATTATTTAAAGTTTGAACCAGTTATATTATTTATTCACAGTATGGTCTATTAAGGCATCATCTCTATATTCATAGACCGATGGTATACCTATTTGTATCCCCAATACTAATTTATAAGTCTTTAAAATATTGCTTTAAGAATTGGTGGAAGAAATACTCTAGTCACCTGATATACATACACATTTTATCACAGTAATATTCCTGACACAAAATGCAACGGACACACTTATGATTGTACCAAAGCCTATATTGAAAGTGAGCATGTATTACTAACAACATCCAAGTCCTGATTAACTAATGATCTCAAATATCATTCCTATTGGTGACTACATATTTGTTTTTCCTAAGATTAAATATTGAATCTGAACCCTGTTAAAAATGTCTTATCCTATCACTCACTTTGTACTTTGCCTGATTTCCTAATGTCTCTATTGATATCTGATTTCCTACACATTTTCCCCAGTTCATCACTGTGACTGACTCTTCAAATATGCTGACATTTACTTTCACTCTTTAACAAAAACCCTATATCTAAAGAACATTTGGTCCAATACCTCGACTCACTGAATTGGGTTCTTCAAAGCCCTGCAGAGGGTAGCCCATAGGTGCTTGATTTTCTCATGACCCCAATTCACATAAAGAATCTATGCCCCACAGAGAGTAGGCCTCAAATTGGAGAAGTAGAGCAGTATTAATGGCAGGCCTATTTGATCACATCTGGTTCACAGGAAGGGTTTCCAGGCCACACTGAGTTTAGGCAAATAAGGGGCAAGTGAGCTTATTTTGGACACTTCCTTAGGCTGCGCCCCTCATGGAAACCTCCAGCAAAAGGTTATGATGAGAGTTTATATTGAAGAAGATGAGGGCCATGTGGGAGTGTTTTGGTTTAATTGTGGTCATTTGTGTGGTGGTTGGAAGAGATGACTTTGTCCGCATTGACTTCAACTCTGGAGTGATTCCCCTTAGAGACTGAAATGAACTCAGAGAAGTATTGACATGAATTGTGTTGGGATTTTAGGATGCCACACATGAGAGTTGCCCTTGGAGACTGCGATCTAGGCTCAGGATAGCTTTCCAAAGAGCACTGGGAATCTCAGGCAGGATATCACATGACTTTATTCAGAAAGACGTGGCAGCCATTGTTGAGAGTCAAAACACACATGGACCTCAATTGTAGACCTCAATGGGCCTGGCTTAATGTGACCTTTTGGCCACTCTTTGGGAAACCTTGCCTCTGAGAGTTCTCCCGAGCTTTAATTGAAATAAGCTTCCTCACCATTTCATGGTTCCTGAATAAATTGAAAGCCACAGTGCCTCCAACTTCATCCTTGAAAATTGGCTAGATAAATACCATGAATTTTTTAAATTTCCATGAACAGATGGCACTGGAGAACCTTTGGATATCTGTTGCTGATCATGAGTGTACCAGACATTGCATTGATTGACTGGGTTTCATGAAAATGGTGAGAACAGAGGTGCCAGAAAGTTGGAGCCTGCTGATTAGTGGGCCCAGAGCAGTGGTGGGCAGGTGTATGATAAAACATCTGTCGTGGGGACACGTGGTTCTGCCATTGGTTTCCGAATGACTTGTGACTGACATGTTGCAGCCAGCAGAACCTTACAAGTAAAGGGACCTTGTTATATGGAGAGGTTTCAGGGCAATGTTCAGAATCAGGTTGCTATGGACATGGGTGCAAGCTTTTTGGGATAGAAGCCTGGTTGGTGCATTCTCCTGCAGACCCTCAACCACTACACGTGAGAGTACTCCCTCTAGCACTGTGTCCCAGTTTTTCTCCTTGTATTACGTGAAGCCAATACCAAACTCCCAGTGCAGCAGTAAGAAACACCACGAAAAGTGGAGTATGACCAAATGGCTTCACAGATCACATGGTTAGACACTTAGACCCCAGTGTCCTCAGTTTACTAACAAAGGGAAAATTCAGAACTTCTTCCTCATGTTCAATAGCATATAAGGAACCATGTCATCCAGGTCACATAGATGCCGAACCAGGTTTGATGGTCTCAATACAAAGGAAGCTAAAGCTCCTGACAACAACAAATTTTTCAAGGGCCCAAACTCAGAGGCAGTTTCTCAAAAACTCATTAGGCCACCAGAGTTCCATGTTTGTGGAGTGTTTACCCTGTACCTTACTTTTGGAAATTCCTCTACCACCTCCAAGGTTGTGAACTCCTGAGTATTTTCTTTTCCAGATATATATTCACAGATTTTCAAACTCTTCTCCACTAATTGTGTATTACTTGTGGCGAAGGAAATATCAAGGCATTGTTTTGGAGGACAGTGGGAAGATTTTTGTCTAGCAAATATTTGCATACACATTACATTCATTTTCCTATTTTCCATTAGAAATACTGAATCCCTGTCACTAACCCATACCCTACTAGACTCTGACTACTAATCTTAATATGATGTAGAAAAAGAAACCTAACAGAATAGAAATACAGGCCGTACATAGGAGGCATGGTGTATACTAGGACTTGCCTTCTGCTTTATCAAGTGTATGTGTTATAAATCTAGTCAACTTTTTATTGTAATACTTCTCCATGAGTTTTTAAAGTTAACACATATGTACATTTCTGTCTCCCTTTCTCTGTAGCCTATTCATCTCATGAAATTTATTATGCATATTTAGTATCCTACCTGGTATCACACGTACATTCTTGTGAGCTTGCTGTTTTAGGATGATACAGATTGTGAGAAGAGATCACTCCCTCTAAATACTGATGGAACTGAAATTTCAACATATTGGTGAATTTCCTAGATGAACAGCATTATACATAAATCCATGCTCAGTAAAAAGAATATTTTCGGATATGAGGATGATATATATTTCATAATGAATTTTGATTGGCATACATATTACTACATTTTAATGTCTGTGTTTGTATCTATCTATCTATATATATATATTTTTCTCCAGATTATTCAAAATATGAAATATATGTGTCTTATTATACACTCATTAATTTAACTCATGTTCCTATATGTGGATTTATAATCAAATTTTCACAAGATTATTCTCAGAAATATTCATCCACATGAAATACATATTTATTTCCCAGTACTGAAAACTAACTTTGGTGAATGGTGCTTACAAATCCTAATATTTGTACAGTAACTGACCCAGTTTAACATCAATGCAAGTAAAATCCTATGGGACATGATGTGTATTTTGAAGTTCATTTTTATTCAACACTGGTACATTACAATTTCTTCAGTTTATGGACATCATAGGATAATACTTTTCATCCACAAGTTCACAAATCTGTACGCATTTGGTTCACTTGCAATTACTTGCTGCTTCAGAACATATGTATTCCTCCATGTTTCTTGACTGTTCTTTTCATGAGATTATTTCCAAACATATTATTTTCGATTTCCATAATCATTTTTGAAGCAAAACTCCCACACTCTTCATCATAAACCATAATGCTAAAATTACCATTAGATGTATAACTGGTTAGAATGAACTTATGTATATCAATATAAGATTTCCTATATATTTTCAGATATCAATTCAATCAATTATTTAAAGTTTGATCCAGTTATATTATTTATTTACAGTATGGTCTATTAAGGCATCATCTTTATAATCATAGGCACAGGGTACACGTACTTGTGTCCCCAATACTAACTTATCAGTCTTAAAATGTTGCTTTCAGAAATAGTTGAAGAAATACTGTAGTGACCTGATATACATTTACATTTCAACACAGTAATATTCCTGACAAAAAATGCAAAGGACACCCTTATGATTGTACCAAAGCCTAAATTTAATGTGAGCATGTATTACTAACAACATCCATGTCCTGATTAACTAATGATCTAAAATATCATTCCTATTGGTGACTACATATTTGTTTCTTCCTAAGATTATATATTCAAACTCAGCCATGTTAAAAACATCTTATCCTATCACTCACTTTGTACTTTCCCTGATTTCCTAATGTCTGTATTGATATCTGCTTTCCTACACATTTTCCCCAATTCATCACTGTGACTGACTCTTCACATATGCTGACATTTACATTCACTCTCTAACCAAAACCCTATATCTAAATAACTTTTCGAACTATCTCTTTTTGTCTGGACGATCTCTTCCTCATTCAGTCATCCAAGGTACAAGGTCCTATACCATTGTATATCGATTTATCTGAGACAACTTTGTGGAAATAATTCAAAGCTAAGTATCCCAATCAAGGGCCCAATGTTCATCTGGGTTTGAAATCTTTCCTAGATTTCTGTTTTCATACTTATATTACACCTATATATGCTTGTAATATCGGAGGTTCCCAATACCATTATTCATCTCACAGAATGATTCCTAACCCAAATCGAACATGCTATTAACCCTAACCATGCACTGTTCCCTCAATTAAACTTTACGAAGAGCAGGGACAGAGTTGGTGTTATAATACAGGTAGATAGGGGATCTTCCACCTGTTGAGAACCTCAAGTTCCATGCAGAAATAAACCCTGGAGAAGATGTAGGCAGCTATGAAGAACCTGAGAGAGCAACAGATATCTTCCTTGGTAAAATACCTGGTCAGGATGAAGCGATGTGTCTGAATAAGCCTCTATCTTCTTATTGTAGAGAAGATGGCCCAAACCAGGTCTGTGTGGAGAGCTGTTAACATGTGCCTATGGTTGATATACCATTCTATCTTTTGAATGTGACACAGGAAGTAGGGGCAGCCTCTCTCTCATGGGACCCTTGGAAGCAAATGTTAGGATAAAGTGGTTGCCAAGATAGTGACCTCATTCAGTTCCTGAAGGAAGTGACCTACCTCACTTCCTCGGTGATGGAACTCTCTGAACTTGGGATCCAGGAAGCCAGGCACTCAGAGCCAGTCCCAGTCCCAGTCCCAGTGGGTTCACTTGTTTGGATTTACCAAGGACAGAGTCGGTCTTTCTTGGTACATACTGATGTGTGGATGGCTTAATGCCAGGAAATCTCTGAAGAGGGGCCTTTCCTGAGAAAGCAGGTAGTGACTCACTGATTGATGCTGACAACTTTACAGAGTTGGTAAAGGAGACCTGATCTGAGACAGGAAAGTCCATTTCGAGGGATCAGAGTAAGGCCCACCAGTCTGAGGACACTCTGGATAGTCACAGACCTACTTGGGTAATGGAGGTGCCTTTGTGGGTGTGGGTGTGAATTTGTAGTTTTGTATCATGTTCTGAGAATAGGTAGGAAAGGCAGTATGTTTGGTTTGGAGTGGACTGTTTTTGGTAAGTCATTTTACATGGCGAGTGTTTCTATGTTTGTGTTTCCCACTTTTTCCGTGGTTGTAGATATTAGAAAAGTGAATGCATCAATGGATGTGTCCTGTCTAGTAGAAAGCATCTCAGCACACATCCTGCCCAATTTATGAATGGACTGTGGCTTGCCTTATATGGTCAACACCTACTTCTTTCCTTAGTTCCTGTTTTCTTCCTGAATTCTGGCCACTCTCCAGAATAGGCTCATGTTTTTTTGTCCAAGATATGGACCTCTGTCGAGTTCTGTGACATGGCCATGTACTGGATAGATAAAGGGAATTGGGAGCATCTCAGAAAACTCGGATATCAGTGTGACCAATAAAGTCTCAGTAGAGAAACCGTGCTTTGTGCCTTTTGCTAACCTACTGTTCTGTTGACCTGAATGTCAGGAGGGTCTTTTCCTCAGGCCACCAGTTTGTGAAGCCTGAAAAAAACTGCTTTCAATTGGAAATCAATGAGCATCACCTGTGGCTCTTTGCTTAATTGCTTTGGAAAGGGATGTGTCTGAATCATCCTTTCGGCTCTGAGAGAGGCTGTGGCTTTGATTTTCAGCACCTGATGGATCTAAAGAAAGATCCCATGTGTGCATCCAAAACCAAAATGGCAAAAAGATCAGTCATTGTGGATGAAGTCTCTTGCTTCCTCTGTTAGGTTCCTGACCTCCATCAAGTAAGTAGAGGGATCGTTTGAGACAAATGAGTTCTTCAAAGCCCTGCAGCAGTGCTTGGGTTCTCACATGACTCCAAATCACATAAAGAATCTATACCTCACAGTCAGTAGGCTTCAAAATGAAGAAACAGAGCAGTATTACTGGCAGGCCTATTTGATCAATCCTGGTTTACAGGAAGGGTGTCCAGGAAACCCTGACTTTAGGAAAATGAGGGGAAAGGGAACTTATTTTGGACACTGTCTTGGGCTGCGCCCCTTTTGGAAACCTCCAGCCAGAGGTTATGATGAATGTCTACATGGAAGAAAATGAGGGCCATGTGGGAGTATTTTGGTTTTAATTGAACATATTATTAACCCTAACCATACACTGTTCCCTCAATCTAAGTGTTCAGAAAAGCAGGGAAAGATTTGGTCTTACAATACAGGAATGCAGGGGATCTTCCACCTGCTGAAAACTTCAAAGTTCCATGCAGAAATGATCCCTGGAGAAGATGTAGGCAGCTATGAAGGACATGATAGAGCAAAAGGCATCTTCCATGGCAAACAACCTGGTCAGGATGAAGGGTTGTGTCTGAATCAGATTCTCTCTTCTTAAGGTAGAGGAGATGAACCAAACTAGGCCTTTGTGGAGAGCTGGTCCCAGGTGACTATGGTTTCTATACTATTCTAACTTGTGAAAGTGTCACAGGTAGTAGGGACATCCTCCATGTTATGAGACCTTAGGAAGCAAATGTTAGAACAAATTGGTTGCCAAGGCAGTGACCTCATTCAGTTACTAAAGGAAGTGACCTCACCTCACATCCTTGTTGATGGAACTCTCCAAATTTGGGTTCCAGGAAGCCAGGCACCAAGACCCAGTCCCAGCACCAGTTCCAGTGTTCTCACTTGTTTGGATTTTCCGAGGACAGAGTCAGTCTTTTGTGGTACCTACTTATGTGAGAATGGCCAAATTCCAGAAAAATTCTGAAGAGCGGCCCTTCTGGAGAAAACAAGTAGAGGCTCACTGCTGGCTCCTGAAAACTTCACAGAGTTGACCAAGGAGCCCAGATCTGAGACAGGACAGACCATTTCTGGGGAACATAGTATGGCCCTCCGGTCAGAGGACACTCTGGATAGTTCCAGACCTACTTGGGGGAAGGAGGTGCCTTTGTGGTTGTGGGTATGGGTTTGTAGTTTTTTCTTTTGTTCTGAGAATAGTTAGGAAAGGGGGTGTGTTTGGTTTGGAGTGGAGTGTTTCTAGTTAGTCTTTTGACAAGGCGAGTGTTTTTAGGTCTGTGTATCCCACTGTGTCCGTGGTTGTAGACATTAGAAAAGAGAATGCCTCAATGGGTGTATCCTCTCAAGGAGAAAACTTCCCAGCATTCATCCGGCACAATTTATAAATGGAGTGTGGCTTGCCTTATCAATGGGCAACACCAACTATCTTCCTACGTTCCTGTTTTCTTCCTGAATTCTGGCCACTCTCCAGAATAGGCTCATGATTTTGTGTCAAATATATGTACCACTTCCAAGCTCTGTGACATGGCCATGTACTGGTAGCTGAAGGGAATGGCAAGCATCTCAGAAAACTCAGATATCAGTGTAGCCAGTAAAGTCTCAGTGGAGAAACCCTGCTTTGGGCCTTTTGATTACCTATTGTTATGTTGCCCTGAATATCAGGAAAGTCTTTGTCTCAGGCCACCCCTTTGTGAAGCCTGAAGAAAACAATTTTCACATGGAAATGAATGGGCATTACCTTTGTGTTTAAAATAAAACCTTCACAGATTTGGCTCTCATTAAGTTAAAAATACTTTTAGATTGCATCTCAGTGTAAAAAGTAACATGGAACTGTACATATCTTATTGATAACAAGTCCAATTATAGAACACAAATGATATACATAAATCTCCAACATGTTTTTCTTTTAAGCCTAGAATTACCATACAACCTTAGAACACCAGCTTGATACAATGGTCTTTGCAAGCTTCTACCTTACAGACTTGTATACCTGGAAGATATGAACACATTAACACCACAATTACATTGATGTTTTTGTATTAAACAAGTTTAGATTTTAAAGAAATAACATGGCACAATTTTATAAAAACAGTACTTGTTTTACCAGCTGTTTATTTTTTTAAGATTACTTGCTCAAAACTTACACATATAACCAAGTTACACAAACCTTTTTTTATTATTTACTTAAACCCTTTTAATTACTTAATCATATAGACTCTCTTATCCAGAAACACATTTTTCCTCTATTAGATCTATATCTGGAACCTTTTAGTTTCTCTTTTTCATCTACTAACCTCTTTCTGTTCACATTTCAATACAATACTTGTAAATTTCTGAATTTAGGCAGATTATTTTATAGACATCTACATTTTATTAGGGCCTTTTTGAAAACCTAGAAAACTTATAGGCCTAATTTTAAAGACATCTTTATTTTTATCTGTTTACCCAATTTGAATTAAAACATATGAATCACGTGAATCAAACACATTTGGATACATTCTTAAATTTTTCATGAGTGCTCCTCATCTGTCAATTGTCATATCACTGCATGATATATGGACATACACACATACAGACATACCAACATACAACACGTAACACAAATGTAACACATAACACAATAGTAAACGCCTTGTAGCTTTTTCAGGTGAAATCTCCATTGAAATGCTAAAAACTCCAGAGTCGATCAAAAATAGAACTGATCAGAAAACATTAACCCATCAGCAGAATCAAGATCATGAGCTCAAAAAAAAAAAATACAGAATCTAAGAAAAGCAAGAGTCCTAAAAAAAATGACTGACCAGTAATTAGTAAATACCGTATAATATAATTTTTTGGTTAGGTCTAGTTTGAGTTCAGGTAAAAGGACACATTTACTCTTTTTTATCTGTCTCCTGCTGAGTGCTGCAGGCTTCTTTTATTTGCATATCAACTTAAGTCCTGGCTGAGGTCTGGAAAACTGAAAAGACTGGAATTCGTAGCAGAAACCTCAGGCCTAAGGCATTTTAGCTATAAGTCATAATTTCCAGGTTTGGATGTTGAAAATTTTGATGCAAGTTTAAGATGTAATTCTCAAAATTTTATATCTTTGGATTTTTCTACACTAGAAAAAATTGCTCACACAAAACTGAAAATAGGATCATTTTTTGATAATATTAAAGCCACCATCAGAAGAAGTTTCTATAGGATCGTTAAGCCCCTTTCTTTGTTATGAAGTTTCTAATAGTATTAAGTTACATTAAATTGGCTGAAAATTTTTTAAAAAGAACCACACAGTACCATGTGTATCCGAAATTAAGCTTTAAAAATTTCCAAGACTGTTGCTAATTAATGTCATTTCAATAAGCCAGACCAACGTTTTAATTTAGTACCATTTTTTAAAATCTTACACACTGATGGGAATAGATACCATATCATAATTTATTATCTCTTCCCAAGTTAATGCACTGGTATATCTAGTGAAATTTTTTCAGGCTCCCTAGTTCAAAATTAAAACTCTTTAATTATTTTTTTATCCTAAGTATTTAAGTTTCCTAGCATGAACTACCTGAAATCAAACTAAACAATTGTTTAAACCCAACTTTTAACTGTAACATAGTGCAATGCTTTAGAAACCCATTTAGATACGAGATGGTTAAAATAAAAAAAAAATCATTTTTAGATACACATTCACCCTAGATCATCCCCAAGAAAAAATCTATAATATCAACATATTAATGCATTCATTGTCCCTTTTGTTAAGTAAACAGAGGTGGAGAAATCCTTAAAGTGCACGTAAGGAATAAGGGAGTTCCCCACAGCAAAATGGCTCTGTCAGCTGCTGGGAGTCCCTTAGCCTCACCATTTACTTACAGGATTAGTTCCTCTGGTTTGCTTTGACCCCAGGCACCAGGCATATTCTATGTCTCCCAACTTTGCAGTAGTCAGCTCCCAAAAATTTCATCCTCTGCTTGCAGTTGTTTTGAGTGCTAGGCTTCCCCAAGAGGGCAGAGTGGGGTTTATTTAAAGTCCCCTCTGGGGTGTCAAAATTTATGACTGAAGGCTTGGTTCCCATCCCAAAGCCAATTAATGCCAATTTAATAATGAGGACAGGGTTTTGAGAAAAGATTAAGCGAGATATCAAAGTTCTTTGACCCCAGACATTTCCCTCTGCAGTGGGCATGCTCAAGCCAACTACAGGAAGAAAAAAATCACTGCTTCCATAATCTTGCTTAACAAAGGGGAGTAAAGTTTATCAAAGTTCTTTAAAACACAGCTAAGAGAGGTGCAAAAGGTGAGAACAGAAAAACTGGCGGTTCTATTGACTTTTGGTCCCTCACAGGAGAAGCATTAGTTTAAAATTTAGCTAAAGTAACTTCCACATATGTAAGGCAGGTTGGAACTCGGGACTCTGCATCGGTCCAAACAATGCCATCACGTTTAACAGAAACACAGATAAAAAGACACACAAAGACCATCATGCAGCTCCCGTTTGTTCACAACCCCAAGATCTACAATCTTGTGACTCAGGGAGAATGGAGGGAAGAGGGGAAGGAGTAGAAGGTTTGAGTGATAGGATCCTGGGTGACGGTGTTGGATTGGAGGCAGGTACCAGGAAAGGCTTCAAGGACAGAGGCATGGAATGGCTTTGTCCCATAATGAGAGTTTCTCAAACAGAGACAAGGACAATACAAACGTGACACAAACATGTACACACAGGTAACATTTAACACGAGTTCAGAAGTAAAGATTAGAACCTAGTAACTGGCAAAACCTGATGGGTTAGACCACAAAGACAGACAGTGAATTCAACCTGAGAGAAAAAAGTAGCCAGCAAGATATGATGGGTTGGCAGCAGAGTCACCTAATGTGGGCTCATCCGTCCCTCCTCACCTAATGAGGGCACATCCATCACTCCCTGAGTCCTCCAAGGCATCCCTTGCGAGGACGTGGTCTGTGGCTTTAGGACACGTTTGTCCACCACTGACAGGGGGAACTTACGTTCTCCCCTGGCAGCCACTCTGCCAACCCAAACCAAAAACGGAAAAATGGAACCTGAACAAAAAGCTCTGAGCGATCGCAAGGAAAAATGGAATGAAGCGCCTTACTTACCCCCAGAGGGGTCTGTTGGGGTGTCCTTGTCCTATGCTGCGTGATTCCCGGCCAACGCACCAAATGTAAGGATCTGGTGAACGTCGGAGGAAGAGACCACCAAGAGACCGCGGCTCATGCAACAGAAAAAGGCGTTCATTGAGGATCCAATCCAGCATGCTGGGGCTACGTGCTCACTCAAGAAGGGAGAGCAGCCCAGAGCCCCGAGCAGGGGTTGAGCAGTGCTTAAGTACACTTTTTGGGGAGGGCGGGACTTTACATATATCACAGTCTCCCTTAAGAAATCAACATACACCGCAGAAAAATCAAACAACAATTCCTAAACATGATTAGTTCATTCATTGGCAGGAACAGGTGAGGCAGGAGTGATAGGTCAGTTCTAAAGCGAGGTACACATTCAAACAGATTGCTTTAGGCCTTGCAATGCCTATGTGCCAGGCCACACAGGGTCCTAGGTTATTAAATAACCAGGCGGTCAGGGGGAATATTTACTGGGCAGTCGGGAATTGTACTACAAGCTACAGGAATTTCAGGTTTTGCATGTAGCATAGGAACTTAACAATACCTGGTCCTTTACATTTTAACTCAGGCCTTGCAGCTTAGAAACTTTACAAAACCCAGTCTTTTACACTTCAACTTTTACACTTTAGTTTCAATTTATTTTACCCTTTCAGATCACTCCTGGTGGACAAGAAGGGTGTCCAAGCCACCCTGAATTTAGGCAAATGAGTGGCAAGGGAGCTTATTTGGGACACTGTCTTGGGCTGTGCCCCTCATGGAAACCTCCAGCCAGATGTTATGATGAGTGCCTTTATAGAAGAAGAGGAGGGCCATGTGAGAGTGTTTTGGTATTAATTGTGGTCATTTGTGTGACGGTTGGAAGAGATGAGTGGGTCCACCTGGGCTTGAATTCTTGTGTGATTCCCCTTAGAGACTGACTTCTGGAACTGAACTCAGAGAAGTATTGCCATGAATTGTGGTGATATTTTAGGAGGACAAGCATGAGAGTCGCCCTTGGAAACTAAGATCAAGGCCGAGGGTGGATTTCCACAGAGCACTGAGAATTTCAGCCAAGATATCCCATGATTTTATTCTTAAAGACTTGGTAGCCATAGTTGAGAGTCAAAACACACATGGACCTCACATTGTAGACCTCAATGGGCCTGGCTATATCTAACCTTTTGGTCACTCTTTGGGAAGCCTTGCCTATGAGAGTTCTCCAGAGTTTCATTCAAATGAGCTTCCTCAACATTTAATGGTTCTTGAAACCCACAGTGCATACAAACACAATAGAAATACAAGCAGTTCAGAAGAGGCATGGTGTATAGTTGGACTTGCCTTTTGCATTATGTAGGGTAGGTGTTATAAATCTAGTTAATTTTTAATTGAAATAGTTCTCCTTGTGTTTTTTAAGTTAATAAATATGTGAATTCCTCTATCCCTTTCTCTGTAGCCTATTCATCACATGTATTTTTATATAAACATATAGAATCCAACCTGGTATCACATATACATTCTTGTGAGGTGGCTGACATGGCAGATACAAATTATGACAAGAGATCACTCCTCCTAAACGCTATTGGATCTTAAAATTCAACCTAAGGGTAACCTTTCTAGTTGAACAACATTATTCATAAATCCATGTTCAGTAAAATTAATATTTTTGGATCTGTGGACGATATATATTTCATCATGAATTTCAATTGGCATATATATTGCCACTTTATAATGTCTGTGTGTGTTTTGCTCTTTGCTTAATTGCTTTGGAAAGGGATGTGTCTGAATCAGCCTCTTGGCCCTGTGTGAGGCTGTGGCTTAGATTTTCAGCACCTGATGGATCTAAAGAAAGATCCCATGGGTGCATCCAAAACCAAAATGGCCAAAAGAGCAGTTATTGTGGATGAAGACTCTCACCTTCCTCTCTAATGGCCCTGACATCCATCAAGTGAAAATAGGGATCCTTTGGGTCAAATGAGTTCTTTAAAGCCCTGCAGAGTTTAGCCCATAGGTGCTTGGGTTTTCTCATGAATCCAGTTTACATAAAGAATCTAAACCCCACAGTCAGTAGGCATCAAATTGGAGAAGCCAAGGAGTATTAACGGCAGGCGTATTTGATCACTCCTGGTTCACAGTCAGGATTTCCAGGCCACACTGACTTTAGGCAAACGAGGGGCAAGAAAGGTTATTTTGGACACTGTCTTGTGCTGTGCCCCTCATGGAAACCTCCATCCAGATGTTATGATGAGTGTCTACATGAAATAAGATAAGGGGCATGTGGGAGCATTTTGTTTTGAATTGTGGTAATTTGTTTGGTGCTTGGAACAGATGACTGGGTCCACCTGGGCTTGAACTCTGGTATGATTCCCCTTAGAGACTGAATTCTGGAAGTGACATAAGAGAAGTATTGTCATGAATTGTGTTTGGATTTTACTAGGCCATGCAACCAACATCTCAGGTATTAATTGTGGTGCAGGGAGATCTAGGTGCAGGGTGGCTTTGCCCACAGCACTGGGAATCTCAGCCTGGATATCACATGATTTTATTCTGAAATTCTTTAAAGCCACAGTTGAGAGTCAAAACACATATGGACCTCACATTGTATACCTCAATGGGCCTGACTTCATGTGACCTTTTGGCCACTCTTTGGGAAGCCTTGGCTGTGAGTGTTCTCAAGATCTTTCATTGATATGAGCTTCTTCAACATTTAATGGTTCCTGAATGAATTGAAACCCACAGAGCCTCCAACTTTATCCTCGAAAAATGGCTTGATAAATACCATGAAATTTTTGAAATTCCCATCACCAGGTGGCACTGGAAAACTTTTGGATGTCCTGTTGCTGATCATGAGTGTATCAGACAGTGCCTTGACTGACTGGGTTTCATGAAAATTGTGTAGAACAGTGATGCCAGGAAGTTGGAGCCTGTTCATTAGTGGGCCTAGAGCAGAGGTGTGAAGGTGTGTGAAAAAACATGTGTGTTGGGGCATGTGGATCTGCCATTGGCTTCCAATTGCCTTGTGATTGACAGGGTACAGCCAGCAGACCCTTATATGTAAAGGCATCTTGTTATATGGATAGGTTTCTGGGAAATGTTCAGAATCAGGTTGCTATGGACAAAGGGGCAACCTATGTGGGACAGAATCCTGGTTGGTGCATTCTCATGCAGACCGTGTCCCTCCACACGTGACAGAACTCCCTCCAGCACTGTGTCCCAGTTGAACTCCTTGTATTTCATGAAGCAAATACCAAACTCCCAGTGCACCAGCAAGAAACACCACGAAAATTGGAGGATGACCAAATGGCTTCACAGTCAACCCGGGGAGACACTTACACCCCAGTGGCCATATTTTAACTACAAAAGAGTATTCAGCACTGCTGCCTCATTTTCATTGGAAAATTAGAAACAATGTCCTTCAGGTCACATATTTGCACACCCAGATTTGATGGTCACACAACAAAGGAAGCTAAAGCTCCTGACAACAACATGTATTTTAAGAGCCCAACCTCAGAGAGTTTCTCAAGAAGTCTTTACACAAGCAGAGCTCAATGTTTGTGGAGTGTTTACCCTGTCCCTTACTATTGGAAACTCCTCTACCACCTACAAGTTTGTGAACTCCTGAGCATTTTTTATTCCTGATATGTATTTACAGATTTTCTAACTTTTCTCCTTTATTGTATCTTACTTGGAACTAAGGTAATGCCAAGGCAATCTTCTGGATGAGAGTGTGAACATTTTTGTGTAGCACATATTTGCATACACTTTAGAGTCATTTTCCAATTTTCCATTCGAAATACTGAATCCCTGACACTAACGCATACCCTAATAACCTCTGACTACTACTCCTAATATGATGGAGAAAAATAACACAAACAGAATAGGAATACTAGCAGTTCAGAGGAATCATGGTGTATAGTTGGACTTGTTTTTTGCATGATTAATTGTAGGTGTTATAAATCTAGTCAATTTTTAATTGAAATAGTTCTCCATGTGTTTTTAATGCTAACAAATATGTGAATTCCTCTCTCCCTTTCTCTGTAGCCTATTCAGCACATGTATTTTTAAATGCACATATAGAACACTACCTGGTATCACACCTACATTCTTGTGAGGAGGCTAATTTGGCAAATACAATTTGTGAGAAATGATCACTCCTGTTAAACTCTGTTGGAACTGAAAATTTAACCTAGGGGTGTGTTTCCTAGAAGAACAACATTATACATAAATCCATGTTCTAAAAGAAATAATTTTGCATCTGTGGAAGATATATATTTCATGATAAATTTCGATTGCTAATTTATTGTCTCTGTGTGTTTTTTTTTGTATATATATATATATATATATATATACACTCTCCAGATTTTTCAAAATATGAAATATATGTGTCTTATATACACTCACTAAATTCATTCATGTTCATGTATATGGATTTATAATCAACTTTTCACAAGGTCATTCTCAGAAATATTCATCCACCTGAAATACATATTGTTTGCAGTACTGAAAACTAACTTCAGTTAATGTTGCATACAAATACTAATACTTCTACAGTAACTGACCCAGTTTAACATCAATGCAAGTACATTCCTATGTGAAATGATGTGTATTTTGAAATTTATTTTAATTCAACACTGGTACATTACTATTTCTTCAATTTATGCACATCATAGGATATATGTTTCATCCACAAGTTAGCAAACTTATAGGCATTTGTTTCACTTTCAATCACTTCCTGCTTCAGAACACATGGATTCTTCCAGGTTTCTTGACTGGTCTTATCATGAGACTTCTTTACAAATACATTATTTTTGATTTCCTTTATCACTTTTGAAGCAAAACTGACACTCACTTCATGATAAACCATAACTATAATATCACCATTAGATGTATAACTGGTTGGAAGGAATGATTTCATATCAATATAGTATTTCTTATATATATTCTGATATCAGTTTAATCCATTATTTAAAGTGGAACCAGTTATATTATTTATTCACTATATGGTCTATTCATGCATTATCTCTATATTCATAGACACAGGGTACACCTCTTAGTATGCCCAATACTAATTTATTCGTCTTCTAAATATTGCTCCCAGAAATGGTGGAAGAAATACTCATGTCACCTGATCTACATATGCATGTTACCACAGTAATATTCTGGACACAAAATGCAAAAGTCACACGTATGATTGTACCAAAGCCTAAATGGAAACTGAACATGGATTACTAAAAACATCCATATCCAGGTTGCCTAATGCTCTCAAATGTCAATCCTATTGGTGACCACATTTTTGTTTCTTCCAAAGATTATATATTCAACCTCAAAACTGTTGGAAATGTCTAGTTTTTTCACTCACTTTATACTTTGCCTGATTTCCTAATGTCTCTATTGATATCTACTTTCCTACATATTTTTCCCAGTTCAACATTGTGACTGACCCTTCACATGTGCTGACATTGACATTCACTCTCTAACCAAAACCCTATTGCTAATGAACTTTGGTCCAAATCCTATACTCTATCTTCTTCCGAAACATACTGACTATCTTCCTGATCCTATCGACTATCCCTTTTTGAGTGGATGTACTCTACTACATTCAATCATCCGAGGTACAAGGTCCTATGCCATTGTATATCGATTTTTCTGAAATATGTATGCAGAACGTAATTCAAAGCTACGTGTCCCAATGTATTGCCCAATGCACTTCTGAGCTTCAAATCTTACCTAGATTTCTGTTTCCATACTTATATTTAACCACTATATTTCTATATATTGCAGGTTCCCAATACCATTATTCATCCCGCAGAATGATTCCTAACCCAAATCGAACCTGTTATTAACCCTAACCATACACTGTTGCCTCAATCTAACATTACAAAAGAGCAGGGACAGGGCTATTCTTTCAATAAGGGATGTAGGTGATCTTCCAACTGCTGAGAACCTCAAAGTTCGATGTAGAAATTATCCCTGGAGAAGATGTAGGAAGCTATGAAGGACCTGAATGAGCAAAAGCCATCTTCCATGGCAAACAACCTGCACAGGACGAAGGGATGTGTATGCATCAGACTCTCTCTTCTTAATGTAAAGAAGATGGACCTAACCAGGCCTTCGTGGAGAGCTGTTCCATGGTGTCTATTTTGATATACCATTCTAACTAGTCAAATTGTCACAGGAAGTAGGGGCACCCTCCAACTCATGGGACCATTGTAAGCAAGTGTTAGGACAAAGTTGTTGCCAAGGCAGTGGCCTCATTCAGTTCCAAAGAAAGTGACATACCTCATTTTCTTGGTGATGGAACTCTCTGAAATTGGGATGCAAGAAGCCAGGCACCAAGAGCCAGTCCCAGTCCCAGTCCCAGTGGGCTCACTTGTTTAGATTTACCAAGTACAGAGTCAGACCTTCTTGGTACCTAGTGATGTGAGGATGGCCAAATGCCAGTAGAGCTCTGAAGAGGGGCCTTTCTTGAGACAGCAGGTTGTGGCTAACCACTGGCTCCTCCCAGAATAACAGAGTTGGCCAAGGAGACAAGATCTGAGACCGGACAGGCCATTTCGAGTGGAACATAGTATGGCCCACCAGTCAGAGGACACTCCAGATAGTTAAAGACATATTTTTGGGAAGGAGGTGCCTTTTTGGTTGTGGGTGTGAGTTTGTGGTTTTGTTTCATGTTCTGAGAATAGGTAGGAAAGGTGGTTGGTTTGGTTTGGAGTCGACTTTTTCTAGTAAGTCTTTAGACAAGGCGAGTGTTTCTATGTCTGTGTAGCCACTGTGTCCGTGGTTTTAGACATTAGAAACGAGAATGCATAAATGAAGGTGTCCTGTCTAGTAGAAAGATTCACAGCATTCATCATGCACAATTGATTAATGGACTGTTGCTTGCCTTATGGATGGGAAACACCTACTAACTTCCTAAGTTGCTGTTTTCTTCCTGAATTCTGGCCACTCTCCAGAATAGTATCATGGTTTATTGTCCAAGATATGTACCACCTCCAAACTCTGTGACATGGCCATGTCCTTGATAACTGAAGGGAATGGGAACATCTCAGAAAACTCAGATACCAGTGTGACCAGTAAAGTCTCAGTGGAGAAACCCTGCTTGGCTCAATTTGCTTATCTATGTTTCTGTTGCCTTGAATGTCAGGAAGGTCTTTGCCTCAGGCCACCCCTTTGTGAAGCCTGAAGAAATAGTTTTCAAATGGAAATGAATGGGCATCACCTGTGGCTCTTTGCTTAATTGCTCTGGAAAGGGATGTGTCTTAATCAGACACTAGGCCCTGTTTGAGGCTGTGGCTAAAATTCTCAGCTCCTGATAGATCTAAAGAAGATCCCATGTGTGCATCCAAACAAAAATGGCAAAAAATCTGTCATTGTGGATGAAGTCTCTTGCCTTCTTCTGTTTGGTTCCTGACCTCCATCAAGTGAGAATAGGGATCCTTTGGATCAAATGAGTTCTTCAAATTCCTGCAGAACTGCTTGGGTTGTCTCATGATGCCAAATCACATAAAGAATCTATACCTGACAGTCAGTAGGCCTCAAATTGGAGAAGCAGAGCAGTATTTATGGCAGGCCTATTTGATCACTCCTGGTTCATAAGAAGGGTGAACAGGCCACCCTTACTTTGGACATATCAGGGGCAAGGGTGCATTATTT
This sequence comes from Callospermophilus lateralis, assembly GCF_048772815.1. Taxonomy (NCBI): domain Eukaryota; kingdom Metazoa; phylum Chordata; class Mammalia; order Rodentia; family Sciuridae; genus Callospermophilus; species Callospermophilus lateralis. Next base: position 1,111,420 of record NW_027513816.1, on the reverse strand, counting down.
GGACACTGTCTTGGGCTGCACCACTCTTGGAAACCTGCAGCCAGAGTTAATGATGAGTGTTTATATGGTTAAAGATAAGGGCAATGTGGGAATGTTTTGGTTTTAAATGTGGTCATTTTTGTGGCGTTTGGAATAGATGACTGGGTCCACATGGGCATGAACTCTGGTGTGATTCCCCTTAGAAACTGAGTTCTGAAACTGACCTCAGAGAAGTATTGCCATGACTTGTGTTGGGATTGTAGGAGGCCATGCATAAGAGTCGCCCTTGAAACCTGAGATCTAGGCCCAGGAAAGCTTTCAACAGAGCACTGAGAATCTCAGCAAGGGTATCACATGATTTTATTCTGAAAAACTTGGAAGCCACAGTTAAGAGTCAAAACACACAAGGACCTCACATTATAGACCTTAAAGGGCCTGGCTTCATGTGACCTTTTGGGCACACTCTGGGAAGCCTTGCCTGTGAGAGTTCCTCAGAGCTTTCATTGAAATGAGCTTCCTCACCATTTAATGGTTCCGGGATGAATGGAAACCACAAAGTACCTTCAACTTCATTCTTGAAAAATGGATAGATAAATATCATAAAATTTTTGAAATTCCCAATGACCAGGTGGCACTGGATAACCATTGGATGTCCCATTGCTGATCATGAGTGTACCAGACAGTGCCTTGATTTACTGGGTTTCTTGAAAATGGTGTAGAACAGAGATGCCAGTAAGTTAGAGCGTGCTGAGTAGTGGGCCTAGAGCAGTGGTGTGCAGGTGTGTGATAATACATCTGTGGTGTGGCCATGTGGATATTACATTGGCTTCCAAATTGCTTGTGACTGACTTCGTGCAGCCATCAGACCATTATATGAAATGGCATCTTGTAATATGGAGAGGTTTCAGGGCAATGTTCAGAATCAAGTTGGTATGGTCAAGGGGGAAAGCAATGTGGGATAGAAGCCAAGTTGGGGCATTCTCCTGCAGACCCTGACCCACCACATGTTACAGGACTCCCTCCACCACTGTTTCCCAGTTGAATTCCTTGTATGTCGTGAAGCAAATACAAAACACCCAGTGCAGCAGCAAGAAACACCAGGAAAAGTGGAGGATGACCAAATGGCTTCAAAGTCCACATGGGGAGACACTTAGCCCCCAGTGACCACAGTTTAGCTACAAAGAGTGAATTCAGCACTGCAGCCTCATGTTCATTGGAAAATAAGAAACCATGTCCTCCAGGTCACATAGATGCAGACCAAACTTTGATGGTCTCACTACAAAGGAAGTTAAGCTCCTGACAACAACATATATTTCAACTACCCAAACTCAGAGGCAGTTTCTCAAGAAGTCTTTAGGCCAGCATAGCTCCATGTTTGTGGAGGGTTTACACTGTCCTTTACTTTTGGAAACTGTTCTACCACCTCCATAGTTGTGTAATGCTGAGCATTTTCCAGTCCAGATATGTATTCACATATTTTCTAACTCTTCTCCTCTAATTGTGTCATACTAGGGGCGAAGATAATTTCAAGGCATTCTTCTGCATGAGAGTGGGAATATTTTTTGTAGCACATATTTTCATGCATATTAGATTCATTTTCCTATTTTCTACTTGAAATACTGAATCCCTGACACTAACCCATAACCTACTATACTCTGACTACTAATCCTAATATGATGGAGAAAAATAACTCAAACAGAATAGAAATACAAGCATATCAGAGGAGGCATAGTGTATAGTTGGACACGGCTTTTGCGTGACAAAGTGTTGGTGTTATAAATCTAGTCAATTTGTAATTGATATAGTTCTCCATGTGTTTTTAAAGTTAACAAATATGTGAATTCCTCTCTCCCATTCTATGTATCCTATTCAGCACATCTATTTTTATATGCATATATAGAATCCTACCTGGTATCACACGTACATTCTTGTCAGGTGTCTGACTTGGCAGATACAAATTGTGAGAAGTGATCACTCCTCCTAAACACTGTGGGATCTGAAAATTCATCCTCTGTGTGAGCTTCCTAGTTGAACAATATTATACATAATTCCATGTTCAGGAAAATGAATATTTTTCGATCTGTGGATGATATATATTTCATGATGAATTTCGATTGGCATATATACTACTACTTTTTAATGTGTGTGTGTGTGTGTGTGTGTATACACACTCCAGATGTTTTAAAATATTAAATATATGTGTCTTATTATACACTCCTTAATTTCATTCTAGTTCATGTATGTGGATTTATAGTCAACATTTCACAAGATTATTCTCGGAAATATTCAACCACCTGAAATACTATTTGTTTCCTATTACTGAAAATTAACTTCAGTGAATCGTGAATACAAATCCTAATATTTCTACAATAATTGACCCAGTTTCTCATTAATGCAAGTAGATTCCTATGGGACATGATGTGTATTTTTATGTTCATTCTTATTCACCACTGGTATTTTACTATTTCTTCAGTTTATGCACATTATAAGACATATATTTCATCCACAAGTTACAAAATTATAGGCATTTGTTTCACTTTCAATCATTTTCTGCTTCGAAACACATGTATTCCTCCATGTTTCTTGACTGGTCTTCTCATGAGACTTCTTTCCAAATACATTATTTTCGATTTCCATAATCACTTTTGAAGCAAAACTCACACACCCTTCATGATAATCCATAACCCCAATATTACCATTAGATGTATAACTGTTTGGAATGAATGATTTTGTATCAATATAATATTTCTTATATATTTTCAGATATCAATTCAATCCATGATTTAAAGTGAAACCAGTTATATTATTTATTCACTGTACAGTCTATTCATGCTTTTTCTTTATATTCATAGACACAGGGTACACCTCTTTGTAAACCCAATACTAATTTATACGTCTTCAAATTATTGGTCTCAGAAATGTGGGAAGAAATACTCATGTCACCTTATCTACATATACATTTTATCACAGTAATATTTGGACACAAAAAGAAAAGGTAACACTTATGTTTGTACCAAAGCCTAAATGTAAAGTGAATATGGATTACTAAAAACATCCATGTCCAAGTTGCCTAATGCTCTCAAAAATCAATCCTATTTGTGACAATATATTTGTTTCTTCCTAAGATTATATATTCAAATTCAACCCTGTTGAAAACATCTAATCCTTTCTCTCACTTTATACTTTTCCTGATTTCATAATGTCTCTATTGATTGCTTTCCTACATATTTTCCCCAGTTCATCATTGTGACTGACTCTTCACATGTGCTGACATTTCCATTCACACTCTAATCGAAACCCTATTGCTAAGAAACTTTTGTTCCAAATCCTATTCTCACTCTTCCTCCTAAACCTACTGACTATCTTCCTAATCCTACCTATTAACGCTTTCTGACTGGATGTTCTCTTCTACATTCAATAATCCAAGGTACAGGGTCTTATGCCATTGTATATCGATCTCTCTGAGACATCTCTGCAGAACATAATTCAATGCTAAGTATCACAATTCCTTGATCGCAATGCTAAGTATCACAATCCCTTGAAGCCCAATCACCTTCTGGGCTTCAAATTTTACTTAGATTTCTGTTTTCCTACATACATTTCACCTCATTATTCTTGTACAATTATTCATCCAGCAGAATAATTTCTAACCCAAATCGAACATGTTATTAACCCTAACCATACACTGTTCCCTCAATCTAACTTTACAGACGAGCAGGGACAGAGTTGGTCTTACAATATAGGAATGTAGGGGATCTTCCACCTGCTGAGAACCACAAAATTCCATGCAGAAATGATCACTGGAGAAGATGTAGGCAGCTATGAAGGACCTGAGAGAGCAAAAGTCATATTCCCTGGCAAACAACATGGTCAGAATGAAGGGTTGTTTCTGAATCAGCCTCTCTCTTTTTAATGTAGAGAAGATGGACCAAACCAGGCCTGTGTGGAGAGCTGCTCCCGGGTGCCTATGGTTGATATAGCATTCTAACTTGTGAAAGTGTCACAGGAAGTAGGGGCAGCCTCTTTCTCATGGTAGCCTTGGAAGCAACTGTTAGGACAAAGAGGTTGCCAAGGCAGTGATCTGATTCAGTTCCTGAAGGAAGTGACCTCACATCACTTCTTTGGTGATGGAACTCTCTGAACTTGGGATCCAGGAAGACAGGAACCCATAGCCAGTCCAGTCCCAGTCTCAGTGGTCTCCTTGTTTGGATTTACCAAGGACACAGACATTCATTTTTGGTACCTACTGATGTGAGGATGTCCAAAACGCAGGAAAGCTCTGAAGAGGCGTTTTTCCTGAGAAAGCAGGTAGTGGCACACTGCTGGCTCCTGACAAATTCACAGAGTTGCACAAGGAAAGCAGGTCTGAGACAGGAAGGCCATTTATTTGGAACATACTATGGCCCACGAGTCAGTGGAAACTCCAGATAGTCACAGACCTACTTGGGGGAAGGAGGTGTCTTTGTGGGTGTGGGTGGGGATTTGTGAATTTGTCTCATGTTCTGAGAATAGGTAGGAATGGCAGTTTGTTTGTTTTGGCGGGACCTGTTTGTAGTAAGTCGTTTGACAAGGCATGTGTTTGGATATCAGTGTATCCCACTGTGCCCCTGGTTGTAGACATTAGAAAAGAAAATGCATCAATGGATGAGTCCTGTCTAGTTGAAATCTTCTCAGCATTCATCCTGCCCGATTTATGAATGGACTGTGGCTTGTCTTATAGAAGGGCAACACCTACTATCTTCCTAAGTTCCTGTTTTCTTCCTGAATTGTGGGCACTCTCCAGAATAGACTGATGGTTTTGTGTCCAAAATATGTACCACCTCCAAGCTCTGTGACATGGCCATGTACTACATAGCTGAAGGGAATGGTGAGCATCTCAGAAAACTCAGATATCAGTGTGACCAGGAAAGTCTCAGTGGAGAAACCCTGCTTTGGGAATTTTGCTTACCTATTGTTCTGTTGCACTGAATGTCAGGAACATCTTTGCCTCAGGCCACCCCTTTGTGAAGCATGAAGAAAACAGTTTTCAAATGGAAATAAATGGGCATCACCTGTGGCTCTTTGCTTAATTGCTTTGGAATGGGATGTGTCTGATTCAGGCTCTTGGCCCCCTGTGAGGCTGTGGCCCAGATTCTCAGAACCTGAGGGATCTAAAGAAAGATCTCTTGTGTATCCAAAACCAAAATGGCCAAAAGAGCAGTCATTGTGGATGAAGTCTCTCGAATTCTTCTAAGGATCTTGACCTCCATCAAGTGAGAATCAAGATCTTTTTGGTCAAATGAGTTTTTCAAAGCCCTGAAGAGGCTAGCCCAGAGGTGCTTGGTTTTTCTCATGACTCCATTTAACATTAAGAATCTAAACCGAAGAGTCAGTAGGCCTAAAATTGGAAAATCGAAGCAGTATTAACAGCAAGCCTTTTTGATCACTCATGGTTCACCGGAAGGGTGTCCAGGCCACCATGACTTTAGGCAAATGAGGGGCAAGGGAGCTTATTTTGGATACTGTCTTAGGCTGCGCAACTCCTGAAAACCACCAGCCAGTGGTTATGATATGTGTCTATATGGAAGAAGATGAGGGCCATGTGGGAGTGTTTTGGTTTTAATTGTGGTCATTTGTGTGGCGTTTAGAAGAGATGACTGGGTCCACCTGGGATTGAACTCAGGTGTGATTTACCTTAGAGACTGAGTTCTGGAACTGATCTCAGAGAAGTATTGCCATGAATTGTGTTGGGATTTTAGCAGGCCATGCATGAGAGTCACCCTTGGAAACTGAGATCTAAGCCCAGGGTTCCTTTCCACAGAGCACTGAGAATCTCAGCAAGGATATCACATGATTTTATTTTGAAAGACTTGACAGCCATAGTTGAGAGTCAAAACACACATGGACCTCACATTGTAGACCTCAATGGGCCTTGCTTCATGTGACCTTGGGCCACTCTTTGGGAAGCCTTTCCTGTGAGAGTTCTCCAGAGCTTTCATCGAAATGAGCTTACTCAATATTTAATGGCTCCTGAATGAATTTAAACCCACAGTGCCTCCAACTTCATCCTCAAAAATGGCTAGATAACTACCACCAAATTTTGAAATTCCCATGACCAGGTGGCACTGGAGAACCTTTGGATGTCCTGTTGCTGATCATGAGTGTACCAGAAAATGCCTTCATTGACTGTGTTTCATGAAAATGGTGTAGAACAGAGATGCCAGTAAGTTGGAGCCTGCTGAGTAGTGGGCCTAGAGCAGTTGTGTGCAGGTGTGTGACAATACATCTGTGGTGGGGTCATGTGGATCTTACATTGGCTTTCAAATGGCTTGTGACTGACATGGTGCAGCTAGCAGAACTTTGTATGTAAAGGCATCATGTTACATGGAGAGTTTTCAGGGCAATATTCAGAATCAAGTTCCTATGGTAAAGGGGGCAAGCAATGGGGGATAGAAGCCTGGTTGGTGCATTCTCCTGCAGACCTTGACACACCATACGTTACAGGACTCCCTCCAGCATTGTGTCCCAGTTTAACTCCTTGTATGTCATGAACCAAATACAAAACACCCACTGCAGCAGCAAGAAACACCACGAAAAGTGGAGCATGACGAAATGATTTCAAATTCCAGACGGGGAGACACTTATCCCCCAGTGGCCACAGTTTAGCTACAAAGAGTGAATTCAGCACTGCTGCCTCATGTTCATTGGACAATAAGAATTCATGTCCTCCAGGTCACAAAAATGCAGACCCAAGTTTGATGGTCTCACTACAAAGGAAGCTAAAGCTTCTGAAAACAACATATATTTCAAGTACCCAACCTCATTGTCAGTATCTCCAGAAGTGTTTAGGCCAGCAGAGTTCCATGTTTGTGGAGTTTTACCCTGTCCCTAAGGTTTGGAAACGTCTTTTCCACCTCAAAGGTTGTGAACTACTGAGCATTTTCCATTCTACGTATGTATTCACAGATTTTCTAACTCTTCTCCTCTAATTGTTTCTTACATGGGGCGTGGTTATTTCAGGCCATTGTTCTGAATGAGAGTGGAAATTTTTTGTGTGTAGCACATATTTGAATACACATTGGATTCATTTTCCAATTTTCCATTCGAAATACTGAATCCCTGACACGAACCCATACCCTACTAGACTCTGACTACTAATTCTAATATGATGCAGAAAAGTAACACAAACAGAATTGAAATACAAGCAGTTCAGATGAGGCATGGTGTATAGTTGATCTTGCCTTTTGCATGATAAATGTTAGGTGTTATAAATCCAGTCTATTTTTAATTGAAATAGATCTCCATGTGTTTTTAAAGTTAACAAATATGTGAATTCCTGTCTCCCTTTGTCTGTAGCCTATTCAGCAATGTATTTTTATGTGCACATATCAAATCCTACCTGGTGTCACACCTACATTCTTGTGAGGTGACTGACTTGGGGGATACAATTTGTGAGAAGACATCACTCCTCCTAAATGCTGTTGTAACTGAAAATTCAAATAATGGGTGAGCTTCCTAGTAGAACAACATTATACATAAATCCCTGTTAAGAAAATTGAATATTTTTGGATCTGTGATTGATGTATATTTCATGGTGAATTTTGATTTGCATATATGTTGCTACATTTTAATATCTGTGTGTGTGTGTGTGTATACACACACACACCCACACACTCTCCAGATTTTTCAAAATATGAAATATATGTATCTTATTTACACTCCCTAAATTCATTTATGTTCAAGTATGTGGATTTATAATCAACTTTTCACAAGATTTTTCGCAGAAATATTTATCCACCTGAAATACATATTTGTTTCCTAGTACTGAAAACTAACTTCAGTGAATGGTACATACAAATCCTGTTGATAGCCACAGCCAAGGATCTCCAGTAAGGACCATATGTACTTTTGAACAACCAAAGGCAGGCATGGTCCCTAAGCCATATGCTTGTTGTTTAAACAGAGAGGGGGAGATGTTGAGAGCCACAGCCAAAGGGGCCCCAGGAAACCTCCAACTGCCAGCAAACTTCCAGCTGCCGGCTGATGATTGTCTCACAGCGGCCCCAGCAACATCTAGCTCATTGGCTCCTCTGTGGTGATGCTCATTGCAGATGCTCATTGAGCTGTTTCCCCGCCCATTCAGACTGCCAGTGGATGATTGGCTCACAGAGGCCCCAGCAACATCTAGCTGATTGGCTTCTCTGTGGTGATGCTCAATGGGATGTTTCCTTGCCCTTTCAGACAACGGAGCTGCTCATTGGTGGACTTTTTTGACTCCGCCCATGTGACCCAGCCAATCGGCCTCAAAAGGAGGAGGCTTGTAGTTGAGGGAGAGGCTTGTGGGAAGACTGTGGTGGCAGTTGGGCTCTGAGGGTTTTTACTGAGAAGCTGTTTTGTTTGGTTTGTGTGGTTCTAAAAATAAAGTTCGTTTCTTTTGACAATTGGCTCCTGAATTGTGCCCAGCCAGACTGATGATAATCATGTAAAATGTTGATTTTAAATCCACATACATGAACTTGAATGAATTTAGGGAGTGTATAATAAGACACATTTATTTCATATTTTGGAAAATCTGGAAAATCTCGTGAATATATATATATAAATATATATATATATATATATATATATATGTATATATATACATATATATACATATATATACATATACACACACACAACAATAAAATGTAGCAATCTATATGCCAATCAAAATTTATCATGAAATATATATCATCCACATATCTAAAAATATTCATTTTACTGAACATGGATTTATGTATGATGTTGTTCACTAGGAAGCTCACCCATAGGTTGAATTTTCAGTTCCATCAGTATTTAGGGGAAGTTATCTATTCTCATAATTTGTATATTCCAAAGTCAGTGAGCTCACAAGAATGTACGTGTGTTACCAGGTAGGAGTCTGTATATGCATAAAAATAGACATGTTCTAAAGAGGCTACAGAGAAAAGGAGACAGGAATTTACATATGTGTTAACTTTGAAAACTCATGGAGAAATATTACAATGAAAAGTTGACTAGATTCATAACACATATCCTTGATAAAGGAGAAGGAAAATCCAAGTATACACCATGCCTCCTACAAAAGGCCTGTATTTCTATTCTGTTAGGTTTCTTTTTCTCCATCATTTTAGGATAAGTAGTCAGAGTCTAGTAGGGTATGGGTTAGTGTCGGGAATTCAGTATTTCAAATGGAAAATAGGATAATGTATCCAATGTGTATGCAAATATGTGCTACACAATAATCTTCCCACTCTCACCTAGAGCAATGCCTTGACATTACCTTTGCCCCAAGTGAGACACAATTAGAGGAGAAGAGTAAGAAAATCTGTGAATACATATCTGGAATGGAAAATTCTCAGGAGTTCTCAACCTGGGAGCAGGTAGAGGAGTTTCCAGAAGTAAGGAACTGGGTAAACACTCCACAACCATGGAGGTCTGCTGGAAAAAAGACTTCTGGAGAAACTGCCTCTGAGGTGTGGCACTTGAAATATATGTTGTTGTCAGTAGCTTTGTCTTCATTTGTAGTGAAACCATCAAAGCTGGGTCTGAATCTATGTGACCTGGAGAACATGGTTTCTTATTTTCCAATGAACCTGAGGCAGCAGTGCTGATTTTTCTCTTTGTAGGTAAACAGAGGCCACTGGGCCAAAGTGTCTAACTGTGTGGACAATGAACTCATTTAGTCATCCTTCAATTATCATGGTGTTTCTTGGTGCTGAACTGGGAGTTTGGTATTTGCTTCAAGAAATACAAGGAGTTCAACTGGGACACAGTGTTGGAGGGAGTTCTGTGACATGTGGTGGGTCAGAGTCTCCAGGAGAACGCACCAATCCGGCTTCTATCTCACATAGCTTGCCCCCTTGACCATAGCAACCTGATTCTGAACATTGCCCTGAAACCTCTCCATATAACAAGATGCCTTTGCATATAAGGGTCTGCTGGGTGCACCATGTCAGCTAAAAGCCATTTGGAAATCAATGGCAGATCCACATGGCACCACCATAAATATTTTATCACACACCTGCACACCACAGTTCTGGGCCAAATACTCCGCAGTCTCCATCTAACCGGCATCTCTGTTCTACACCACTTTCATTATACCCAATCAATCAAGGCACTGTCTGGTACACTAATGATGAGCAACAGAACATCAAAGGTTCTCCAGTGCCACCTCATCATGCGAATTTCAAAAATTTCATGGTATTTATCTAACCATTTTACAAGGATGAAGTTGGAGGCATTATTTGTTTCAATTCTTTCAGGAATTATTCAATGTTGAGGAAGCTCATTTCAAGGAAAGTTCTGGAGAACTCTCACAGGCAAGGCTTTCCAAAGAGTGGCCAAATAGTCACATGAAGCCAGGCCAATTGAGGTCTACAATGTGAGGTCCATGTGTGTTTTGACACTCAACTATGTCTGGCAAGTATTTCAAAATAATATCATATGATATTCTGTCTGAGATTCCCAGTGCTCTGTGGAAAGCCACCCCGGGCCTAGATCTCAGTTTCAACGGGCGACTCTCATGGGTGGCCGCCTAAAATCCCAACACAAATCATGGCAATACTTCTCTGAGGTAAGTTCCAGAACTCAGTCTCTAAGGGGAATCACACCAGAGTTCAAGCCCTGGTGGACCCAGTCATCTCTTCCGACTGCCACATAAATGACCACAAAGAAAACCAAAAACTCCCAAATGGCCCTCATCTTCTTCCATATAGACGCTCATCATAACCTCTGGCTTGACGTTTCCTTGAGGGGCACAGCCCAACACAGTGTCCAAAATAATCTCCCTTTCCTCTCATTTGCCTAAAGTCAAGGTGGCCTGGAGACCCATTCTGTGAACCAGGAGTGATCAAATAACCCTGACTTTAGTACTGCTCTGCTTCTCTAATTTGAGACCTACTCTCTGTGGAGTATAGATTCTTGATGTGAATTGGAGTAATGAAAAAACCCAATAACCCATTGGCTACCCTCTGCAGGGTTTTGAAGAACTCATTTGACCCAATAAATCCCTATTCTCATTTTATGGAGGTCAGGAACCTTACAGAGGAAGGTGAGAGACTTCATCCTCAATGAATGCTTTTTGGGCCATTTTGGTTTTTGATGTGCCTTCTGGAATGTTACATATTTTTTTTTTTTTGGTTTTAGTGCCTTCTGGAATGTTACATAAGTTTTTTTCTTTAGACATTATTGCCAGAGTTCCTATCTTCATCCCAGTGCAGGTGAAATCAAAGATAATTCCAATCTACAGCTTCTGCAATAGCCATCCCTGTACTGCTTGCAGAACTTGCCTGGACACATGTGAACTCACCTAAATGCATTGTGAACTATCTGTTGGTGCAGCGACTTGTCGTAGTGTTGGGGTATATTTGCTGATGATGTCATCGGTGGTACAATTTTTCCAAAAGGAGCCGTCAATTGGCTTGGTGTATCTTCCTCCCTTCTGAGTGTCATGATCGTCCAGCTAAAATTTGGGGGGGCCAACAGAGGTGAGGCAAAGAACCTCACCCACCCCCGCTGGTACAAAGACCTCTCCACAGGTGTGACTCTATACTGGACGGGTAGTCAGTGACGGGTAAGATCCAATTGCAATGGTACCAACTTAACGGGTAAAGACCATATGTACTATTGGACAACCTAAGGCAGGCACGGTCCCTAAGCCACATGCGTGTTGTTTAAACAGAGAGGGGAAGATGTTGAGAGCCACAGCCGAAGGGGCCCCAGCAAAATTCCTGCTGCCAGCAAACTTCCAGCTGCCGGCTGATGATTGGCTCACAGCGGCCCCAGCAACAACTAGCTGATTGGCTCCTGTGCGGTGATGCTCAATGGGCTGTTTCCCTGCCCTTTCAGACCACAAAACTGCTCATTGGGGGACTTTTTTTGACTTTGCCCACATGACCCAGCCAATCGGCCTCAAGAGCAGGAGGATTGTGGGAGGCGGAGAGAGGCTCATGTGGGAGGGAGAGGTTTTGGGAAGCCAGTGGTGGCAGTTGGTACTCTGAAGGTTTTTCCTGAGAGGCTGTTTTGTTTGGCGTGTGTGGTTCTAAAAATAAAGTTCGTTTCTTTTGGCAAGTGGCTCCTGATTGTGCCCAGCAAGACTGCAGCATTATCCTAATATTTCTACAATAACTGACCCAGTTTAACATCAATGCAAGTTGATTCCTGTGGGAGAGGACATGATGTGTATTTTGACGTTCATTTTTATGTAACAGTGGTACATTACTATTTCTTCAGTTTATGCACATCATAGGATATATATTTGATCCACAAGTTCACAAATATATAGGCATTTGTTTCACTTTCAATCACTTTCTGCTTCAAAACACATGTATTCCTCCAGGTTTCTTGACTGGTCTTTTCATGAGACTTCTTTCCAAACACATTATTTCCGATTTCCATAATCACTTTTGAAGCAAAACTCACACATTCTTCATGAAAAACCATAATGCTGATATAACCATTAGATATATTACTGGTTGGAATGAAGGATTGTATATCAATGTAAGATTTTCTCTATATTTTCAGATATCAATTCAATCCATTATTTAAAGTTAGAACCAGTTATAATATTTATTTACAGTATGGTCTATTCATGCATTATTTCTATAATTATAGACACAGTGTACACCATTTTTACCTCCAAAAATAATTTATACGTCTTCAAAATATTGCTCCCAGAAATGGTGGAAGAAATACTCATGTCACCTGATCTACATATACATTTTACCACAGTAGTATTCTGCACACAGAAAGAAGAGGTCAAACTTATGTTTGTACCAAAGCCTAAATGAAAAGTGAGCATGGATTACGAAAAACATCCATGTCCATGTTGCCTAATGCTCTCAAAAGTTCATCCTATTGGTGACTACATGTTTGTTTCTTCCTAAGATTATATATTCAAACTCAAGCCTGTTGAAAATGTATAATTCTATCACTCACTTTATACTTTGCCTGATATCCTAATGTCAATTGATATCTGCATTCCTACTTTTTTCCCCAGTTCATCCTTTTGACAGACTCTCCACATGTGCTGACAATTACATTCACTCTATCCGAAACCCTACAGCTAAAGATCTTTTTATCCAAATCCTATACTCACTCTTCTTTCAAAACCTACCAACTATCTTACTAATCCTACAAATTATCCCTTTTTGACTGGATGTTCTCTTCAACATTCAATAAACCAAGGTACAAGTAATTATGCCATTGTATATCGATTTATCTGAGACATCTGTGCAGAATATAATTCAAAGCTAAGAATCCCAGCTAAGGGTCCAATGCAATTCTGGGCTTCAAATATTACCTAGATGTCTGTTTTCATACTTATAATTCACTTATATTCTTATAAATATCGCACGTTCCCAATACCATAATTCATCCCGCAGAATGATTCCTAACCCAAATGGAACATGTTATTAACCCTGACCATACACTGTTCTCTCAATCTAACTTTACTGAAGAGAAGGGACAGAGTTGGTCTTTCAATACAGAAATTAGGGGATCTTCCACTTGCTGAGAACCTCCAAGGTCATTAAAGAAATGATCCCAGGATTAAATGTAGGCAGCTATGAATGACGTCAGAGAGCAAAAGTCATCTTCCATGACAAACAACCTGGTTAGCATGAAGGGATGTGTCTGAATCAACATTTCTTTTCTTAATGTATAGAAGATGGACCAAACCAGGCCTATCTGGAGAGCTTTTTTTGGGTGCCTATGGTTGATATACCAGGCAAAATTGTGAAAGTTTCACTGGAAGTAGGGGCAGCCTCCAACTCATTGGACTCTTGGAAGCAACTGTTAGGACAAATTGGTTGCCAAGGCAGTAACCTGATTCAGTTCCTGAAGGAAGTGACCTATGTCACTTCCTTGGTGAAGGAATTCTCTGAACTTGGGATCCATGAAGACAGGCACCCAGAGCCAGTCCCAGTCCCAGTCCCAGTGGGCTCACTTGTTCGGTTTTACCAAGGACAGGGTCAGTCTTTCTTGGTACCTACCTATGTGAGGATAGCCAAAGGCCAGGAGAGCTCTGAAGAGGGACCTTTTCTGAGAAAGCAGGTAGTGGCTCACCGCTGGCTCCTGACAACTTCACAGAGTTGGCCAAGGAGACCAGATCTGAGTCAGGACAGGACATTTCGGGAGAACATTGTATGGCCCACCAGTCAGAGGACACTCTGGATACTCACAGACCTACTTAGGGGAAGGAGGTGCCTTTGTGGGAGTGGTTGTGGTTTTGTGGTTTTGTCACATGTTCTGAGAATAGGTAGAAAATGCGGTTTGTTTGGTTTGGATTGCACTGTTTCTAGTAAGTCGTTTGACATGTGAGTGTTTCTATGTCTGTGTATCCCACTGTGTCTGTGGTTGTAGACATTAGAAAAGAGAATGAATTAATGGATGTGTCCTGTCTAGTAGAAAGCTTCCTGGCATTCATCCTGCCCAATTGATGAATGGACCGTGGCTTGCCTTCTGGATGGGCAAAACCTACTATCTTCCTAAGATCCTGTTTTCTTCCTGAATTCTGGCCACTCTCCAGAATAGGCTCATGGTTTTGTGTCCAAGATATATACAACCTCCAAGCTCTGTGACATGACCATGTACTTGATAGCTGAAGTGAATGGGGAGCATCTCAGAAAACTCAGATATCAGTGTGACCAGGAAAGTCTCAGTGGAGAAACCCTGCTTTGGGTCTTTTGCTTACCTGTTTTTCTGTTGCCCTAAATGTCAGGAAGGTCTTTGCCTCTGGCCACCCCTTTGTGAAGCCTGAAGAAAACAGTTTTCAAATGAAAATGATTGGGCATCACCTGTTGCTCTTTGCTTAATTGCTTTGTAAAAGGATGTGTCTGAATCAGCCTCTTGGTTCTGTGTGAGGTTGTGGCTTAGATTCTCAGCACCTGATGCATCTAAAGATAGATTCCATGTGTGCATTCAAAAGAGAAATGGCAAATGAGTCTCTTGCCTTCCTCTATTAGATTCCTGACCTTCATCAAGTAAGAATCAGGATCCTTTAGTTCAAATGAGTTCTTTGAACCCCTGCAGAAGTGCTTGGGTTTTCTGATGACTCCAAATCACATAAAGAATCTATACCTGACAGTCAGTAGGCCTCAAATTGGAAAAGAAGAACAGTATTAACTACATCCCTATTTGATCAGTTCTGGTTCACAGGAAGGGTGTGTAGGCCACCCTGACTTTCGGCAAATTAGGGGCAAGGGAGCTTATTTTGGACAGTGTCTTGGTCTGCGCCCCTCATGGAAACCTCCAGCGAGAGGTTATGATGAGTGTCTATATGGAAAAACATGAGGGCCATGTGGGAGTGTTTTGGTTTCAATTGTGGTCATTTGTGTGGCAGTTGGAAAAGATGACTGTGTCCACCTGGGTTTCAACTCTTGTGGGATTCCTCTTGGAGACTGAGTTCTGGAACTGACCTTAGAGAAGTATTGCCATGAATTGTGTTGAGATTTTCGGAGGCCACACATGAGAGTCACCCTTGGAAACTGAGATCTAGGCCCAGGGTGGCTTTCCACAGAGCACTGGGAATCTCAGCGAGGATATCACTTGATTATATTCTGAAAGACTTGGAAGCAATAGTTGAGAGTCAAAACACACATGGACCTCACATTGTAGATCTCAATGTGGATGGCTTTATGTGACATTGGGCCACTCTTTCTGAAGACTTGCCTGTGAGAGTTCTCTAGAGCTTCCATTGAAATGAGCTTCCTCAACATTTAATGGTTCCTGAATGAATTGAAACCCACAGTACCTCCAACTTCATCCTTGAAAAATGGCTAGAAAATACCATGAAATTTTTGAAATTTCCATGGCCAGCTGGCACTGGAAAACCATTTGATGTCCTGGTGCTTATCATGAGTATACAAGACAGTGTCTGGTTTGACTGAGTTTCACGATAATGGTGTAGAAAAGAGATGCCAGTAAGTTGGAGCCTGCTGAGTAGTGGGCCAAGAGCAGTAGAGTGTAGGTGTGTGAAAAAACATCTGTGGTGCGGCCACGTGGATCTGCCATTGGCTTAGAAATGGTTTGTGACTGACATGTGAAGCTAGCAGACCTTTGGATGTAAAGGCATCTTGTTGAATGGAGAGGTTTCAGGGCAATGGTCAGAATCATATTGCTATGGTCAAGGGGGCAACTATGTGTGATAGAAGCCTGCTTGGTACATTCTCCTGCCGATCCTGACCACAACACGTGACAGAACTCCCTGCAGCACTGTATCGCAGTTAAACTCCTTTATTTCATAAAGTAAATACCAAACTTTCAGTGCAGCATCAAATAACATGACGAAATGTGAAGGATGATCAAATGGCTTTACAGTCCACACGGGGAGACACTTAGCCCCCAGTAGCCCCAGTTTGCCTACAAAGAGAGAATTCAGCACTGCTGCCTCGTGTTTATAGGAAAATAAAAAACCATGTTCTTCAGGTCACATAGATGCAGACTCAGCTTTGATGGTCTCACTACAAAGGAAGCTAAAGCTCCTGACAACAACATATATTTCAAGTGCCGAACCTCAGAGGCATTTTCTCAAGAAGTCTTAAGGCTGACACAGCTCCATGTTTGTGGTATTTACCCTGTCCCTTACTTTTGGAAACTCCTCTACCACCTTCAAGGTTGTGAACTCCTGAGCATTTTCCATTCCAGATATTTATTATGAACTCAAACAACAACAAGTGCTGGTGAGGATGTGGAGAAAAGGGTAAACTTGTACATTGCTGGTGGGACTGCAAATTGGTGCAGCCAAATTGGAAAGCAGTATGGAGATTTCTTGTAGAACTGGGAATGGAACCACCATTTGACCCAGGTATTCCCCTTCTCAGTCTATTCCCTAAAGACCTAAAAAAAATGCTACAGGGACACTGCTACATTGATGTTCATAGCAGCACAATTTACAATAGCAAGACTGTGGAACCAACCTAGATGCACTTCCATAGATGAATGGATGAAAAATGTGGCATTTATACACAATGGAATATTACTCTGCATTAAAAAATGACAAAATGATATAATTTGCAGAGAAATGGATGGCATTAGAGCAGATTATGCTAAGTGAAGCTAGCCAATCCGTAAAGCCAAATGCCAAATGTCTTTATTGATATAAAGAGAGTAACTAAGAACAGAGTAGGGACAAATAGAATGAGAAGAAAATTAACATTAAACAGGGATGAGAGGAGGAAGGGAAAGGGAGAGAGAAGGGAAATTGCATGGAAATAAAAGGAGACCCTCAGGGTTATATAAATTACATACAAGAGGAGGTGAGGGAAAGGAAAAAATTATACAAGGGGGAGAAATGAATTACAGTAAAGAGGTAGAGAGAGAAGAGGGGAGGGGAGGTAAGGGGAGGGGGATAGTAGAGGTTAGGAAAGGCAGCAGAATACGACAGACACTAGTATGGCAATATGTAAATCAATGGATGTGTAACTGATGTGATTCTGCAATCTGTTTACGGGGTAAAAATGGGAGTTCATTACCTACTTGAATCACAGTGTGGAATATGATATATCAAGAACTATGTAATGTTTTGAACAAGCATAAATAAAAATTAAAAAAAAGAAAACTAACTTTGGTGAATGGTGCAAAGAAATCCTAATATTTCTACAGTAACTGACACAGTTTAACATCAATGCGAGTAGATTCCTGTGGGACATGATGTGTATTTTGATGTTTATTTTTATTCAACACTGGTACATTACTATTTCTTCAGTTTATTCACATCATATTATAATATTTCATCCACAAGTAAGCAAATTTATCGTCATTTTTTTCAATTTCAATCACTTCCTTCTTCAGAACTCATGAATTCCTTGGTGTTCCTTGACTGGCCTTTTCATGAGACTTCTTTCCAAACACATTATTTTCGATTTCCATAATCACTTTTGAAGCAAAACTCACACAAACTTCATGATAAACCGTAAACTAATATTAACATTAGGTGTATAACTGGTTGTCATGAATGATTGCATATCAATATAAGATTTCTTATATATTTTCAGATATCAATTCAATCCATTACTTAAAGTGGAACAAGTTATATTATTTATTGAAATTAAGGTCTATTCATGCATTATCTGTATATTCATAGAAACAGGGTACACCTCTTTTTACCCCCAATGCTAATTTATACGTCTTCAAAATACTGCTCCTAGAAATGGTGGAAGAAATAATCATGTCATCTGATCTACATACACATTTTATCACAGTAATATTCTGGAAACAAAATGCAAAGGTCCCACTTAGGATTGTACCAAAGTCTAAATGGAAAGTGAACATGGATTACTAACAACATCCATGTCCATGTTGCCTAATGCTCTCAAATGTCAATCCTATTGGTGACCTACATATTTGTTTCTTCCTAAGATTAGATATTCAATCTCAACCCTGTTGAAAATGTCTTATCCTATCACTCAATTTATACTTTGCCTGATTTCCTAATGTCTCTATTGATATCTGCTTTTCTACAAATTTTCCCCATTTCATCATTGTGTCTGATTTCTTCATATGTGCTGACATTTATATTCACTCACTGCCCGAAAAAAAATTGCTAAAGAACTTTTGTTACATATCCTATACTAACTCTACTTGCTAAACATAACGACTATCTTCTTAATCCTACCGACAATCGCTTTTGACTGGATGTTCTCTTCAGCATTCAATCATCCAAGGTTCAAGTTCCTCTGCCATTGTATATCCATTTATTTGAGACATATGTGCACAATTCAAAGCTAAATATCCCAATCAACTGTCCAAAGCCCTTCTGGGATTCAAATCTTACATATTTTCTGTTTTCATACATATATTTAACCTCGATATTCTTATAAATATCACAGGTTCCCAATACCATTATTCATCCAGCAGAATGATTCCTAACCCAAATCGAACATGAAATTAACCCTAACCATACACTGTTCACTCAATCTAACTTTACAGAAGAGCAGAGACAGATTGTTCTTACAATACAGGAATGTAGGGGATGCTCCACCTGTTAAGAACCTCAAAGGTCCATGCAGAAATGATCCCTGGAGAAGATGTAGGCAGCAATGAAGGACCTGAGAGAAAAAAAGTCATTTTCCATGGCAAACAACCTGGTCAGGATGAAGGGTTGTGTCTAAATCAGCCTCTCTCTTCTTAATGTAGAGAAGATGGACCAAACTAGGCTTGTGTGGAGAGCTGTTCCCGGGTGCCTAAGGTTGATATACCATTCTAAGTTGTGAAAGTGTCAAAGGAAGTAGGGGCAGCCTCCATCTCATGGGACCCTTGGAAGCAACTGTTAGGACATAGTGCTTGCCAAGGCAGTGACCTCATTCAGTTCTTGAAGGAAGTGACCTACCTCACTTCCTTGTTGATGGAACTTTCTGAACTTGGGACCGAGGAAACCAAGCACCAGAGCCAGTCCCAGTCCCAGTCCAAGTGGTCTCATTTGTTTGGAATCACCAAGGACAGAGTCAGTCTTCTTGGTACTGACTGATGTGAGGATGGCCAAATGCCAGGAAAGATCTGAACACGGGCCTTTCCTGACTAAGTATGTAGTGGCTCACCCCTGGCTCCTGACTGCTTCACAGAGTTGGAAAAGAAGACCAGATCTGAGACAGGACAGACCATTAACAGGGAACATAGTATGGCAAACCTGTCAGAGGACACTCCGGATAATCACAGCCCTACTTTGGGGAAGGAGGTGTCTTTTTGAGTGTGGGTGTGTGGTTTTGTCTCTGTTCTGATAATAGGTAGAAAAGGAGGTTTCTTTGGTTTGGAGTGAACTGTTTCTAGTAAGTCGTTTTACATGGTGAGTGTTTCTATTTCTGTGTATCCCACTGTGTCCGTGGTTGTATACATTATAAAAGAGAATGCATCAATGCATGTGTCCTCTTTAGTAGAAATCCCAGTATTCATCCTGCCCATTTAATGAATGGAGCGTGGTTTCCATATCGATAGGCAACACCTACTACCTTTTTAAGTCCCTGTTTTCTTTCTGAATTCTGACAACTCTTCAGAATAGGCTCTTGGGTTTGTGTCCAAGATATGTACCACCTCCAATCTCTGTCACATGGCCATGCACTGGATATCTGAAGGGAATGGCCAACATCTCAGAAAACTCAGATATCAGTGTGACCAGAAAAGTCTCAGTGGAGAAACCCTGCTTTGGCTCTTTTGCTAACCTATTGTTCTGTTGCAGTGAATCTCAGGATGTCTGTGCCTCTGACCACCCCTTTGGGAAGCCTGAGGAAAACATTTTTTCAAAAGGAAATGAAGGTCATCACCTGTGGCTCTTTGCTTAATTGCTTTGAAAAAAGATGTGTCTGAATCAGCCTCTTGGCCCTGTGTGAGGCTGTGACTTAGATTCTCAGCACCTGATGGATCAAAAGAAAGGTCCCATGTGTGCATCCAAAACCAAAATGCAAATATTCACTCATTGTGAATGAATTCTTTTACCTTCCTCTGTTAGGATCCTGAATTCCATCAAGGGAGAATAGGAATCCTTTGGGCCAAATGAGTTCTTCAAATCTCTGCAGAGGGGCTTGTGTTTTCTCATGACTCAAATTCACGTAAAGAATCTAAATCACAGAGTCAGAAGGCCTCAAATTGAAAAAGCCGAGCAGTATTAATGGCAGGCCTATTTGATCACTCCTGGTTTACAGGAAGTGTGTCCAGGCCACCTTGATGTTAGACAAATGAGGGGAACAGGACCTTAATTTGGACACTGACTTGGGCTGTGGACCTCATTGAAAACTCCAGCCAGACGTTATAAGGAGTGTCTATATGGAAGAAGATGAGGACCATGTGGGAGTGTTTTGGTTTTAATTGTGGTCATTTGTGTGGCGGTTGGAAGAGATGACTGTTCCACTGGGCTTGAACTCTGGTGTGATTCCCCTTAGAGACTGAGTTCTTTAACTGACCTCAGAGAAGTATTGCCATGAATTGTGTTGGGATTTTAGGAGGCCACACATGAGAGTCGCCCTTGGAACCTGAGATCTAGGCCCAGGTTGGATTTCCACAGAACACTGGGAATTTCAGCCCGGATATTACATACAATGTTTCTTAAAGACTTGGCAGCCATATTTGAGTTTAAAACACACATGGACCTCACATTGTAGATCTCAATGGGCCTGGCTTCATGTGACATTTTGGCCACCCTTAGGGAAACCATGCCTGTGAGAGTGCTCCAGTGCTTTCATTGAAATTAGCTTCTTCACCATTTAATGGTTCCTGAATTAATTGAAGCCCTCAGAGCCGCAAACTTCATCCGTGAAAAATGGCTAGAAAATTACCATGAAATTTTTGATATTTTCATGTTCAGCTGGCACTGAAAAAACTTTGGATGTCCTGTTTCTGATCCTGAGTATACCAGACACTGCCTTGATTGACTTTGTTTCATGAAAATGGTGTAGAACAGATATGCCAGTAAGTTGGAGCCTGGTGAGTAGTTGGCCTAGAGCAGTGGTATGCAATTGTGTGATAAAACATCTGTGTTGTGTCCATGTGGATCAGCCATTGGCTTCCAAATGGCTTGTGACTGACATGGTGCAGCCAGCAGACCCATATATGTAAAGGCATCTTCTTATATGGAGAGGATTCACTGCAATGTTCAGAATCATATTGATATTCTCAAGGGGGCAATCTATGTGGGATAGAACTTGGGTTGGTGCATTCTCCTGAAGACCCTGACTCACCACACCTTAAAGAACTCCCTCCACCACTCTGTCCCATTTTAACTCCTTGTATTTCTTGAAGTAAATACCAAACTCCCAGTGGAGCAGCAAGAAACACCACGAAAAGTGGAGGATGACCAATTGGCTTCACAGTCCACACTGAAAGACACTTAGACCCCAGTGTCCATAGTTTACCTACAAAGAGAGAATTCAGCACCGCTGCCTCATGTTCATTGGATAATAAGAAACCATGTCCTCCAAGTAACATAGATGCAGACCCAGCTTTGATGGTCTCTCTACAAAGAAACTAAATCTCCTCAGAACATCAAATATTTCAAGTGCCCACCCTTAGAGGCAGTTTCTCAAAAAGCATTTAGGCCAGCAGAGCTGCATGTTTGTGGAATATTTACCCTGTCCCTTACTTTTAGAATCTTCTCTACCACCTCCAAAGTTGTAAACTCCTGAGTATTCTCCATTCCAGATATATTCACAGATTTTCTAGCTCTTATCCTCTAATTGTGTCTTACTTGAGAAGAATGTAATGTCAAGGCATTGTTCTGGATGAAAGTGGGAAGATTTTTGTGTAGCACATATTTGCATACACATTGGATTCAATTTCCTATTTTCCATTAGAAATGCTGAATCCCTGAAACTAACATATACCCTATTAGACTCTGACTACTAATCCTAATATGATGGAGAAAAATAACACAAACAGAATAGAAATACAAGCAGTTTAGAGGAGGTATGTTTTACAGTTGGAGTTGCCTTTTGCATGGTATAGTGTAGCAGTTATAAATCTAGTCAATTATTTGTTGAAATAGTTCTCCATGCGTTTTCAAAGTTAACAAATAAGTGAATTCTTGTCCCCCTTTCTCTGTAGCCTATTCAGCACACGTATTTTTATATCCACATATAGAATCCTACCTGGTACCACACGTACATTCTTGTGAGGTGGCTGACGTGGCAGATACAAATTGGAAGAATAGATCACTCCTCCTAAACGCTGCTTGAACTGATAATTCAAATGTGAGTGAGCTTCCTAGTTGAACAACATTATACATAAATCCATGTTCAGTAAAATGAATATATTGGATCTGTGAATGATATACATTTCATGGTGAATTTCATTTGGCATATATATTGCAATTTTTAATGTCTCTCTCTTTGTGTGTATATATATATATATATATATATATATGTATATATATATATATATATATATATATATATATATATACACACTCTCAAGATTTTTCAAAACATGAAATATGTGTCTTATTACACACTTCCTAAATTCATTCATATTTATGTTGTGGATTTATAATCAACTTTTCACAAGATTATTCTCAGAAATATTCATTCACCTGAAATACTTATTTGTTTCTTTGTACTGTTTCCACCCCAGATATGCATTCAAGGATTTTCAAACTCTTCTACTCTAATTGTGTCTTACTTGGGGTGAAGGTAATGTAAAGGCATTGTTCTGGGTGAGAGTGGGAAGATAATTGTGTAGCATATATATTATACACGTTGGATTCATTTTCCTATATTCCATTGAAAATACTGAATCCCTGACAATAACCCATACCCTACTATACTTTGTCTACTAATACAAATATGATGGAGAAAAACAACCCAAACAGAATAGAAATACAAGCAGTTCAGAGGAGGCATGGGGTATAGTTGGACTTGCCATTTGCATGATAAATGGTAGGTGTTATAAATCTAGTCAATTTTTAATTGAAATAGTTCTCCATGTGTTTTTAAAGTTAACAAATATGTAAATTCCTCTCTGCCTTTCTCTGTAGCCTATTCAGCACATTAATTTTTATATGCTTATATAGAATACCTGGTATCACGCGTTCATTTTTGTGAGGTGACTGACTTGGCAGATACAACTTGTGAGAAGAGATCACTCCTCTAAACGCTGTTGGAACTGAAAATTCAAACTATGGGTGAGCTTTCTAGTAGAACAACATTATACATAAATCCTTGTTCAGTAAAATAAATATTTTTGCATCTGTGGATGCTATATATTTTATGATGAACTTCGATTGGCATATATATTCCTACATTTTAATGTCTGTGTGTGTGTTTTGTGTGTGTGTGTGTGTGTGTGTGTGTGTATATATATATACATATATATAATTATATGTGTATATATATACACATATATATAATTATGAATATATATATATATACACTGTCCTGATTTTTAAAATATGAAATATATGTTTCTTAAATCACTCCCTAAGTTCATTCATGTTCAAAAATGTGGATTTATAATAAACTTTTCACAAAATAATTCTCAGAAATATTCATCCACCTGAAATACACATTTGTTTCATAGTTCTGAAAACTAACTTCAGTAAATGGTGCTTACAAATCCTAATATTTGTACAGTAACTGACCCAGATTAACATCAATCAAGTAGATTCGTATGGGACATGATGTGTATTCTGACGTTTATTTTCATTCAACACTGGTACATTACTATTGCTTCAGTTTTTACAAATCAAAGGAAATATATATTTCATCCACAAGTTCACAAATTTATATGCATTTGTTTCACAATCACTTCCTGCTTCATAAAACATGTATTCCTCCAGGTTTTTTGACTGGTCTTTTCATGAGACTTCTTTCCAAACACATAATTTTTCATTTCCATAATCACTTTTGAAGCAAACCTCACACACCCTTCATGATAAACCATAAACTTAATGTGGCCATTAGATATTTCACTGGTTGGAATGAATGTTTGTATGTCAATATAAGATTTCCTGTATTTATTCAGATATAATTTCAATCCATTATTTAAAGTCAGAACCAGATATATTATTTATTCACAGTATGGACTATTCATGCATTATCTCTATATGCACAGACAAAGGGTACACCTCTTTTTACCCCCATTACTAATTTATACGTCTTGAATATGTTGCTGCCAGAAATGGTGGAAGAAATAGTCATGTCACCTGATCTAAATGTACGTTTTATCGCAGTAATATTCTGAACAAAAAAAGCAAAGGTCACACTTAAGATTGTAGCAAAGACTAAATGAAAAGTGAGCATGGATTACTAAACATCCATGTCCAGGTTGCCTAATGCTGTCAAATGTCAATCCTATTGGTCACTACATGTTTGTTTCTTTCTTAGATTATATATTCAAACTCAATCCTGTTGAAAATATCTAATCCTATCACTCACTTTATACTTTGCCTGATTTCGTAATGTCTCTATTGATATCAGCTTTCCTAACTATTTTCCCCAGTTCATCATTGTGACAGTCTCTTCACTTGTGGTGACATTAACATTCACTGTCTACCGGAAACCCTATTGCTAAACAACATTTGGTCCAAATCCTATACTCACTCTTCTTTCTAAACCTACTGAGAATCTTCCGAATCCTACCGACTATCCCTTTTGAGTGGAAGTTCTCTTCTACATTTAATCATCCATGGTACAAGGACCTAAGCCATTGTATATTGATTTACCTGACACATCAGTGCAGAACATAATTCAAAGCTACGTATCCCAATCAAGGGCCCAATGCCCTTTTGGGCTTCATATCTTAGCTAGATTTCTGTTTTCATACTTATATTTCACCTATATATTCTTGTAAATATCGCAGTTTCCCAATACCATTATTCATCGCGCAGAAAGATTCCTAATCCAAATCGAACATGTTAGTTAACCTAACCATACACTGTTCAGTCAATTTAACTTTACAGAAGAGCAGGGATAGAGTTGGTCTTACAATACAGGAATATAGGGGATCTTCCACATGCTGAGAAACTCAAAGGTCCATGCAGAAATGATTCCTGGAGAAGTTGTAAGCAGCTATGGAGGACCTAAGAGAGCAAAAGTCATCCTCCATGGCAAACAACCTGGTCAGGATGAAGGGCTGTGTCTGAATCAGCTTCTCTCTTCTTAATGTAGAGAAGATGGACCAAACCAGGACTTTGTGGAGAGCTGTTCCCAGGTGCCAATGGTTGATATACCAATCTAACTTGTGAAAGTGTCACAGGAAGTAGGGGCAGCCTCCATCTCATGGGACACTTGAAAGCAATTGTTAGGACAAAGTGGTTGCCACGGCAGTAACCTCATTCAGTTCCTGAATGAAGTGACCTACCTCTCTTTTTTGATGACGGATTTCTCTGAACTTGGGATCCAGGAAGCCAGGCACCCAGAGTCAGTCCCAGTTTCTTTCCCAGTGGGCTCAGTTGTTTGGAATAACCAAGGACAGAGTAAGTCTTCCTTGGTACCTACTGATGTGAGGATTGCCAAATGCCAGGAGAGCTCTGAAAAGGGGAATTTCCTGAGAAAGCAGGTAGTGGCTCACCACTGGCTCCTGAAAACTTCACAGTGTTGGCCAAGGATACCAGATCTGAGAAGGACAGGCCATTTCAAGGAAACATAGTATGGCCCATCAGTCAGAGTACATTCCAATTAGTCACAGACCTACTTGAATAAAGGAGGTGTCGTTGTGGGTGTGGTTGTGATTTTGTGGTTTAGTCTCATGTTCTGAGAATAGGTAAGAAAGGCGGTTTGTTTGTTTTGGAGTGGACTGTTTATAGTAAGTCATTTGACAAGGCGATTGTTTGTATGCCTGTGTATCCCACTGTGTCCGTGGTTGTAGACATTATAAAAGATAATGCATCAATGGATGTGTCCTGTCTAGTAGAAAGCTTGCCAACATTCATCCTGCCCAATTTATGAGTGGACTGCAGGTTGCTTTAGGGACGGGCAACACCTACTATCTTCCGGAGTTCCTGTTTTCTTCCTGAATTCTGGCCACTCTTCAGAGTAGGCTCATGGTTTTCTGTCCAAGATATGTACCACCTCCAAGCTCTGTGACATTGCCATATAATGGATAGCTGAAGGGAATAGCAAGCATCTCAGAAAACTCAGATATCAGTGTGACAAAGAAAGTCTCAGTAGAGAAACCCTGCTTTGGGCCTTTTGCGTACCTATTTTTCTGTTGCTCTGAGTGTCAGGAAGGTCTTTGCCTCAGGCCACACCTTTGTGAACCCTGAAGAAAACAGTTTTCAAATGGAAATGAATGGGCATCACCTGTGGCTCTTTGCTTAATTGCTTTGGAAAAGGATGTGTCTGAATCAGCCTCTTGGCACTGTGTGAGGCAGTGGCTTAGATTCTTAGCCCCTGATGGATCAAAAGAAAGATCCCATGTGTCCATCCAAAACCAAAATGGCAAATATTCACTCATTGTGAATGAATTCTTTTACCTTCCTCTGTTAGAATCCTGAATTCCATCAAGGGAGAATAGGAATCCTTTGGGCCAAATGAGTTCTTCAAATCTCTGCAGAGGGGCTTGTGTTTTCTCATGACTCAAATTCACATAAAGAATCTAAACCACAGAGTCAGAAGGCCTCAAATTGAAAAAGCCGAGCAGTATTAATGGCAGGCCTATTTGATCACTCCTGGTTTACAGGAAGTGTGTCCAGGCCACCTTGATGTTAGACAAATGAGGGGAACAGGACCTTAATTTGGACACTGACTTGGGCTGTGGACCTCATTGAAAACTTCAGCCAGACGTTATAAGGAGTGTCTATATGGAAGAAGATGAGGACCGTGTGGGAGTGTTTTGGTTTTAATTGTGGTCATTTGTGTGGCGGTTGGAAGAGATGACTGTTCCACTGGGCTTGAACTCTGGTGTGATTCCCCTTAGAGACTGAGTTCTTTAACTGACCTCAGAGAAGTATTGCCATGAATTGTGTTGGGATTTTAGGAGGCCACACATGAGAGTCGCCCTTGGAACCTGAGATCTAGGCCCAGGTTGGATTTCCACAGAACACTGGGAATTTCAGCCCGGATATTACATACAATTTTTCTTAAAGACTTGGCAGCCATTTTTGAGTTTAAAACACACATGGACCTCACATTGTAGATCTCAATGGGCCTGGCTTCATGTGACATTTTGGCCACCCTTAGGGAAACCTTGCCTGTGAGAGTGCTCCAGAGCTTTCATTGTAATTAGCTTCTTCACCATTTAATGGTTCCTGAATTAATTGAAGCCCTCAGAGCCGCAAACTTCATCCGTGAAAAATGGCTAGAAAATTACCATGAAATTTTTGATATTTTCATGTTCAGCTGGCACTGAAAAAACTTTGGATGTCCTGTTTCTGATCCTGAGTATACCAGACACTGCCTTGATTGACTTTGTTTCATGAAAATGGTGTAGAACAGATATGCCAGTAAGTTGGAGCCTGGTGAGTAGTTGGCCTAGAGCAGTGGTATGCAATTGTGTGATAAAACATCTGTGTTGTGGCCATGTGGATCAGCCATTGGCTTCCAAATGGCTTGTGACTGACATGGTGCAGCCAGCAGACCCATATATGTAAAGGCATCTTCTTATATGGAGAGGATTCACTGCAATGTTCAGAATCATATTGCTATTCTCAAGGGGGCAATCTACGTGGGATAGAACCTTGGTTGGTGCATTCTCCTGAAGACCCTGACTCACCACACCTTAAAGAACTCCCTCCACCA
Source organism: Callospermophilus lateralis (assembly GCF_048772815.1). NCBI lineage: Eukaryota > Metazoa > Chordata > Mammalia > Rodentia > Sciuridae > Callospermophilus > Callospermophilus lateralis. The sequence continues at coordinate 1,083,284 of NW_027513816.1, read as the reverse complement.
CTCTGTCCCATTTTAACTCCTTGTATTTCTTGAAGCAAATGCCAAACTCCCAGTGGAGCAGCGAGAAACACCACGAAAAGTGGAGGATGACCAATTGGCTTCACAGTCCACACTGAAAGACACTTAGACCCCAGTGTCCATAGTTTACCTACAAAGAGAGAATTCAGCACTGCTGCCTCATGTTCATTGGATAATAAGAAACCATGTCCTCCAAGTAACGTAGATGCAGACCCAGCTTTGATGGTCTCTCTACAAATGAACTAAATATCCTCAGAACATCAAATATTTCAAGTGCCCACCCTTAGAGGCAGTTTCTCAAAAAGCATTTAGGCCAGCAGAGCTGCATGTTTGTGGAATGTTTACCCTGTCCCTTACATTTAGAATCTTCTCTACCACCTCCAAAGTTGTAAACTCCTGAGTATTCTCCATTCCAGATATATATTCACAGATTTTCTAACTCTTATCCTCTAATTGTGTCTTACTTGAGGAGAGTGTAATGTCAAGGCATTGTTCTGGATGAAAGTGGGAAGAATTTTGTGTAGCACATATTTGCATACACATTGGATTCAATTTCCTATTTTCCATTAGAAATGCTGAATCCCTGAAACTAACATATACCCTATTAGACTCTGACTACTAATCCTAATATGATGGAGAAAAATAACACAAACAGAATAGAAATACAGGAAGTTTAGAGGAGGTATGTTTTATAGTTGGAGTTGCCTTTTGCATGGTATAGTGTAGCAGTTATAAATCTAGTCAATTATTTGTTGAAATAGTTCTCCATGCGTTTTTAAAGTTAACAAATAATGAATTCCTGTCCCCCTGTCTCTGTAGCCTATTCAGCACACGTATTTTTATATGCACATATAGAATTAGAATCCTACCTGGTACCACACGTACATTCTTGTGAGGTGGCTGATTTGGCAGATACAAATTGGAAGAAGAGATCACTCCTCCTAAATGCTGCTTGAACATTTATTTCAAATGTGAGTGAGCTTCCTAGTTGAACAACATTATACATAAATCAATGTTCAGTAAAATGAATATATTTGGATCTGTGGATGATATACATTTCATGGTGAATTTCGTTTGGCATATATATTGCAATTTTTAATGTCTCTCTCTGTTTGTGTATATAAATATGTGTATATATATATATATATATATATATATATATATATATATATAGATACACTCTCAAGATTTTTCAAAACATGAAATATGTGTCTTATTACACACTTCCTAAATTCATTCATATTTATGTTGTGGATTTATAATCAACTTTTCACAAGATTATTCTCAGAAATATTCATCCACCTGAAATACTTATTTGTTTCTTAGTACTGTTTCCACCCCAGATATGCATTCACGGATTTTCAAACTCTTCTACTCTAATTGTGTCTTACTTGGGGTGAAGGTAATGTAAAGGCATTGTTCTGGATGAGAGTGGGAAGATAATTGTGTAGCATATATTTTATACACATTGGATTCATTTTCCTATATTCCATTGAATATACTGAATCCCTGACAATAACCCATACCCTACTATACTCTTGTCTACTAATCCAAACATGATGGAGAAAAACAACCCAAACATAATAGAAATACAAGCAGTTTAGAGGAGGCATGGGGTATAGTTGGACTTGCCATTTGCATGATAAATGGTAGGTGTTATAAATCTAGTCAATTTTTAATTGAAATAGTTCTCCATGTGTTGTTAAAGTTAACAAATATATAAATTCCTCTCCCTTTCTCTGTAGCCTATTCAGCACATTTATTTTTATATGCTTATATAGAATTCTACCTGGTATCACACGTTCATTTTTGTGAGGTGACTGACTTGGCAGATACAACTTGTGAGAAGAGATCACTCCTCTAAACGCTGTTGGAACTGAAAATTCAAACTATGGGTGAGCTTTCTAGTAGAACAACATTATACATAAATCCTTGTTCAGTAAAATAAATATTTTTGCATCTGTGGATGCTATATATTTTATGATGAACTTCGATTGGCATATATATAACTACATTTAAATGTCTGTGTGTGTGTTTTGTGTGTGTGTGTGTGTGTGTGTGTGTATATATATATATATATATAGACACATATATATGTATATACACATATATATAATTATGAATATATATATGTATATATATATATATACACACTGTCCTGATTTTTAAAATATGAAATACATATTTCTTAAATACACTCCCTAAGTTCATCCATGTTCAAAAATGTGGATTTATAATAAACTTTTCACAAAATTATTCTCAGAAATATTCATCCACCTGAAATACACATTTGTTTCATAGTTCTGAAAACTAACTTCAGTAAATGGTGCTTACAAATCCTAATATTTGTACAGTAACTGACCCAGATTAACATCAATCAAGTAGATTCGTATGGGACATGATGTGTATTCTGACGTTTATTTTCATTCAACACTGGTACATTACTATTGCTTCAGTTTTTACAAATCATAGGAAATATATACTTCATCCACAAGTTCACAAATTTATACGCATTTGTTTCACAATCACTTCCTGCTTCATGAAACATGTATTCCTCCAGGTTTCTTGACTGGTCTTTTCATGAGACTTCTTTCCAAACACATTATTTTCGATTTCCATAATCACTTTTGAAGCAAAACTCACACACCCTTCATGATAAACCATAACCTTAATGTGGCCATTAGATATATAACTGGTTGGAATGAATGTTTGTATGTCAATATAAGATTTCCTGTATTTTTTCAGATATAATTTCAATCCATTATTTAAAGTCAGAACCAGATATATTATTTATTCACAGTATGGTCTATTCATGCAGTATCTCTATACGCACAGACAAAGGTTACACCTCTTTTTACCCCCATTACTAATTTATACGTCTTGAAAATGTTGCTGCCAGAAATGGTGGAAGAAAGAGTCATGTCACCTGATCTACATGTACGTTTTATCACAGTAATATTCTGGACAAAAAAAGCAAAGGTCACACTTAAGATTGTAGCAAAGACTAAATGAAAAGTGAGCATGGATTACTAAACATCCATGTCCAGGTTGCCTAATTCTGTCAAATGTCAATCCTATTGGTCACTACATATTTGTTTCTTTCTTAGATTATATATTCAAACTCAACCCTGTTGAAAATATCTAATCCTATCATCACTTTATACTTTGCCTGATTTCGTAATGTCTCTATTGATATCAGCTTTCCTAACTATTTTCCCCAGTTCATCATTGTGACAGTCTCTTCACTTGTGCTGACATTAACATTCACTGTCTACAGAAACCCTATTGCTAAACAACATTTGGTTCAAATCCTATACTCACTCTTCTTTCTAAACCTACTGAGAATCTTCCGAATCCTACTGACTATCCCTTTTGAGTGGAAGTTCTCTTCTACATTTAATCATCCATGGTACAATGACCTAAGCCATTGTATATCTATTTACCTGACACATCAGTGCAGAACATAATTCAAAGCTACGTACCCAATCAAGGGCCCAATGCCCTTTTGGGCTTCATATCTTAGCTAGATTTCTGTTTTCATACTTATATTTCACCTATATATTCCTGTAAATATCGCAGTTTCCCAATACCATTATTCATCGCGCAGAAAGATTCCTAATCCAAATTGAACGTGTTAGTTAATCTAACCATACACTGTTCAGTCAATTTAACTTTACAGAAGAGCAGGGATAGAGTTGGTCTTACAATACAGGAATATAGGGGATCTTCCACATGCTGAGAAACTCAAAGGTCCATGCAGAAATGATTCCTGGAGAAGTTGTAAGCAGCTATGGAGGACCTAAGAGAGCAAAAGTTATCCTCCATGGCAAACAACCTCGTCAGGATGAAGGGTTGTGTCTGAATCAGCTTCTCTCTTCTTAATGTAGAGAATATGGACCAAACCAGGACTGTGTGGAGAGCTGTTCCCAGGTGCCAATGGTTGATATACCAATCTAACTTGTGAAAGTGTAACAGGAAGTAGGGGCAGCCTCCATCTCATGGGACCCTTGAAAGCAATTGTTAGGACAAAGTGGTTGCCACGGCAGTAACCTCATTCAGTTCCTGAATGAAGTGACCTACCTCTCTTCCTTGATGACGGATCTCTCTGAACTTGGGATCCAGGAAACCAGGCACCCAGAGTCAGTCCCAGTTTCTTTCCCAGTGGGCTCAGTTGTTTGGAATAACCAAGGACAGAGTAAGTCTTCCTGGGTACCTACTGATGTGAGGATTGCCAAATGCCAGGAGAGCTCTGAAAAGGGGAATTTCCTGAGAAAGCAGGTAGTGGCTCACCACTGGCTCCTGAAAACTTCACAGTGTTGGCCAAGGAGACCAGATCTGAGAAGGACAGGCCATTTCAAGGAAACATAGTATGGCCCATCATTCAGAGTACATTCCAATTAGTCACAGACCTACTTGAATAAAGGAGGTGTCGTTGTGGGTGTGGTTGTGATTTTGTGGTTTAGTCTCATGTTCTGAGAATAGGTAAGAAAGGCGGTTTGTTTGTTTTGGAGTGGACTGTTTATAGTAAGTCATTTGACAAGGCGATTGTTGGTATGCCTGTGTATCCCACTGTGTCCGTGGTTGTAGACATTATAAAAGATAATGCATCAATGGATGTGTCCTGTCTAGTAGAAAGTTTGCCAACATTCATCCTGTCCAATTTATGAGTGGACTGCAGGTTGCTTTAGGGACGGGCAACACCCACTATCTTCTGAAGTTTCTGTTTTCTTCCTGAATTCTGGCCACTCTCCAGAGTAGGCTCATGGTTTTCTGTCCAAGATATGTACCACCTCCAAGCTCTGTGACATGTCCATGTACTGGATAGCTGAATGGAATAGCAAGCATCTCAGAAAACTCAGATAACAGTGTGACAAAGAAAGTCTCAGTAGAGAAACCCTGCTTTGGGCCTTTTGCTTACCTATTTTTCTGTTGCTCTGAGTGTCAGGAAGGTCTTTGCCTCAGTCCACCAATTTTTGAAGCCTTAAGAAAACAGTTTTCAAATGGAAATGAATGGGCATCACCTGTGTATCTTTGCTTAATTGCTTTGGAAAGGGATGTGTCTGAATCAGCCACTTGGCCCTGTGTGAGGCAGTGGCTTAGATTCTCAGCACCTGTTGGAACTAAAGAAAGATTCCATGTGTGCTTTCAAAACCAAAATGGCAAAAAGATCAGTCACTGTGTTGGAGTATCTTGCCTTACTCTGATAGGTTTCTGATCTCCATCAAGTGAGAATATGGATCCTTTGAGTCAAATGAGTTCTTCAAAGCCCTGGAGAGGCTAGCCCATATGAGCTTGGGTTTTTTCATTATTCCAAATCACATAAAGAATCTATACCTGACAGTCAGTAGGCCTCAAATTGGAGAAGCAGAGCAGTATTAAGGCCAGGCTTATTTTATCTCTCCTGGTTCACAGGAATGGTGTCCAGGCCTAGCTGACTTTAAGCAAATAAGGGACAAGGGATCTTGTTTTGGATACCGTCTTGTGCTGCACCCCTCATGGAAACCTCCAGCCAGAGGTTATAATGAGTGTCTATATGGAAGAAGGTGAGGACCATGTTGGAGTGTTTTGGTTTTAATTGTGTTCATTTGTGTAGCAGTTGGAAGAAATGACTGGATCCACCAGGGCTGGAACTTTGGTATGATTCCCCTTAGAGACTGAGTTCTTAAACTGACCTCAGAGAAGTATTGTCATGAATTGTGTTGCGATTTTAGAATGCCACGCATGAGAGTCGCCCTTGGAAACTGAAATATAGGCCAAGGGTGGCTTTCGACTGATCACTGGGAATCTCAGCCAGGATATTACATGATTTTATTCTGAAAGACTTGACAGGCATAGTTGAGAGTCAAAACACACATGGACCTCACATTGTAGACCTCAATGGGCTGGGCTTCATGTGACTGTTTGGCTACTCTTTGGGAAGCCTTGCCTTTGAGAGTTCTCCAGAGCATTCATTGAAATGAGGTTCCTCAACATTAAATGGTTCCTGAATGAATTGAAACCCACAGTTTCTCCAACTTCATCCTTGAAAAGTGGCTAGATAAACACCCTGAAATTTTTAAAACTCCCATGACCAGGTGGCACTGGAGAACCTTTGGATCTCCTGTTGCTGATCATGAGTGTACCAGACAGTGCCTTGATTGACTGGGTTTCATGAAAATGGTGAAGAACAGAGATGCCAGTAATTTGCACTGCTGAATAGTGGGCCCAGAGCAGTGGTGTGCAGGTGTGTGATAAAATATCTGAGGTGGGCCGTGTGGATTTCCAATTGACTTCCAAATGCCTTTTGGCTGCCATGGTGCATCCAGCAGAACCTTACATGTTAAGGCATCTTATTATATGGAGAGGTTTCAAGGCAATGTTCAGAATCAGGAGGGTATGGTCAAGGAAAAAGCAATGTGAAATAGAAGCCTGGTTGGTGCATTCTCTTGCAGTTTCTGACCCACCACACGTGACAGAACTCCCTCCAGCACTGTGTCGCAGTTGAACTCCTTGTATTTCGTGAAGCAAATACCAAACTCCCAGTGCAGCACCAAGAAACACCACAAAAATGGAGGATGATCAAATGGCTTCACAGTCCACACAGGGAGACACTTAGCCCCCAATGGCCACAGTTTACCTACCAAGAGATAATTCAGCACTGCTGCCTCATGTTCATTGGAAAATAAGAAACCATGCTCTCCATTCACATAGATGCAGACCCAGCTTTGGTGGTCTCACTAGAAAAGAAGCTAAACCTTCTGACAACAAAATATATTTAAAGTATCCAACCTCAGAGGCAGTTTCTCAAGAAGTCTTTAGGCCAGCAGAGCTCTATGTTTGTGGAGTGTTTACCTCTTAGACCAGGATGTAAGAAAAGAACACTGACTCCAATTAAAATCAAATTAAAGTAAGCTTATTATTTCCACTGGCTGGGATGCCACTCCCTCCCAAAATTGCGCGAACAAGAGAGAAACCCCACCTTTACTACAGCCCAGGTTTGTAGCCCAGAAAGTTACACAAAAATGGGGTAACAGATAATAGAACTCTGACAAGCATCACACTAATGGAAGTTTACATTTTTTTTTTTTTTGCTAGCCCCAACATCAAAATTTATGAGGACCATTAGAGCCTCAGAGAGGGTCATTGTCTGGCCACAAAAGGCCAATATTTATGAGGTGTGACAAAGTTTCAGAGAGGGCTGCTATCTGGTCAGAGAGCCATGCACGGGTGAGTTCAAGGCACGGGCAGTCATTCCAAGCAGGTTCAGAATTTGCAGTAATTTACAGTAAAGCCAAAATGATTTTTTCATGGCTTTGTTGCAAGATGGCTCCCAATTTTAATAAAAGGTAAGGTTGGGTGTATCATTCCCCCCTTTTCTTATGTGTCCCTTTGTAATCCTTGATAGGTTAGTGGAAAAGCACTGAGGAAATTATAATCCCTCAGTTAACAGTCACCAAATTTTTAGAACTCACCGAAAACCAGTCTCCCTGATATTACCTGACTTAATTAATTACTTATATTGATAGTCTATTTATTTTTGCCTCCATTGGTGTAAGTAGAGAGTCGTCTCTCATTTTGGCTTTTTCTCACCTGAGAAAGGGTGACATGAGTGTGCATGGCGTGAGGGACATGAGTTGCCTTTTTGAAGTCAGTTCTTTTTGAAGTGTTGTTGAGGAAGAACAGGTTGTAAAGTCATCTGGGGATGGGTTCTTCTATGAGAGAAACAAAAAACATGAGTATTGAATAAATGTTGCAGTAGCTGGATCATGTCACTGTATGAAGTACCCTCACCAGTCTTTAATATCCCCAATTATCAGGACTGTGAACTTAATGTTTAACTTTTAGTGATACAGTTGTCCCTCCCCATAATATGCAGTTTAATAATTTAATGTCATCTGATTTTGCAGAATCCTTTCACTAGTATGACCTCTGTGTTTAATAGAGAAACATTTAATTCTGTTACTCAGGGCTGGATAATTGTACTAGCAAACACCAAGCCTACCTGTGTAGGTTAGAAATATCTGTAGGCCTTGAACTAAAAACTTCTGCCTCTGGCAGCTCCTCTTGATAGTCTATTTTTATAGTTATCAGGCATTCCTCTCTGAGAATCCTTCTTTGTAGCCAACAGTTTTACTTATTTTGGGAGGCTAACATAAAGTGTATACCTTAAAATATTATTATTATTATTATTATTATTATTATTATTATTATTATTATTATTTAAAATGCCCAGGATTGGCTGTATTTTGGTTTTAACTGTCTTTGCTAAGTGTTTAAGATGAAGCAGTCAAACTGACTTTTGTTTCTATCTATTGTTAGCAGTCAGCTGAGCTTTTATGGGAGTCATTTTATGGGAAACTTGAGAGCAGCTTCTCAGTTCTGCTAGTGCAATTTGAGCTATGTGGGTCCAGGTCTTGCTTGACCATGTGGCTTCCCTCAGAAGCATCAGGGATGTCTCCCTTTCCTGATGACTCACCTCTTTGTAGCAAATGCACTGATTGGCTTTCTGTTCTCCAGTGGTCTCATTAATCTCTCTGATTGGGAGGTTATGTGGCCCAGAGTTGCAAAGCTCATAGAGAAATCCCTTGTTCCCTGGATTCAGACTGACTCAGAGGGCAAGAGTCAAATATCGTTTTTTTTGGTCCTTTTTATTTAACTTTAATTTTCAATCCTAATCTGAAACAACCAGCAAATGAATTTTAACAGCCATATATTAAGAGTACTGTGCTTTAATGTCTATAAGTTTATAATTATTTATATATTATTAATTGGGATCTTATTATTCTGTCTGTCTTGTAGTTGATGAATTATTATCTTAAATTAACCCATGTTGTGTTCTTAAAGCAACACTTCTGTAAAACACCAACAGGGAATCTTTAGATCACTTATAAGGAAATTAAAAAATAAAATTTTTTTAACAAGAGTAAAAATACTTAGTTCATGTAATAGCTACCCTGAATTTTTTGGGTGAGTTATATATTATATCATCTTTTTGAGATCCTAGTAATCTTGACAGAAAAAAAAAATTTGAACATAACTTTAAATGAAATAAAATCTGACCTACTGCTTTCGTAGTCATTCTCACATGTAGTAAGATGGGACACAGAGTCTTATCTCAGGTAAGCAGGGCTCCTTATAAACCTTAAATGCTTTAGTTCTAAAGCTGATCTTTGTTTTTTAAATATCATTTTACAAAGTTTACATAAATTTTTTGAGGTCACATGAACATTAGCTCACACCATATGATATCACATTTAAAACATGAATTAAAGTACGGCTGAAAGATTTTAACCTTTACATAGATTAGGGTCTCATTAACTTAAAAATACATTTAAATTGTTCCACAATGTAAAAAGTAACATAAAACTTTACATATATTATTGATAACAGGTAAATAAATCCCCAATATATATTTTATTTACCATAAAACTTCAGAACACCTGCTTGATATAATGCTCTTTTAAAGTTTCTACCTTATAGAGTTTTATAACTGGAAGATATGAGCACATTAATAGCATCACAATTACATTGATGTTTCTACATTAACCAAGTTTAGCTTTTAAAGAAATGGCAGTACAGTGGTCTAAAATAACAGTTCTTAATTAAACAGTTGTTTAATTTTTATGGTTGCCTGCTCTAGAAAATTTAAATCTTAATAAACTAAATGTTATGGGTAAACTTATGTTTAAGAAATTTTTGTCTCTTTAACACATGACTGATTTTTACAATCTTATACAGACTTTAGTACAAACTTATACAGACCTTAGTATATCAATCAGATATCAAACAAAAGTACTCATGAATGAGTAATCCCATATCAAATTTACTTTACTTATTTATCAAAATATTAGACAAATGTTTTGAACAGTGTAAGCCATTTTTTTGATTGAAAGAAAAGTCCTGGAACATAGGCATATTAGACCTTTTGTAGACATTAATATTTTATTAGATTTTTGAACACCTAGAAAAACTTGTAAGCTTAAATTTAAAGAAATTTATATTTATCAGTTTACCCAATTTAAATTGAAACATTTAAATCACGTGAATTAAAGATCTTTGGATCCACTTTTTAAAATTGTTTTTATGAGTGCTTTTTAATATGAGTGCTCCTGATATATGTTAATTTGTGTATCATATATATGATATACGGACATATGTATACATATATAGACATACAACACATAACAAATTGTGCACACATAATAAAAGTGAAGGCCTTGTAGCTTTTCACAGGTGAAATCTCCACTGCAATGATTTAAAAATTCCACAGTTGGTCAAAGATATTACTGATCAGAAAAACATTAACCTAGGTCTGTAGGAGCAAAATCATGAGCTCAAAAAATAAATAAAGAATCTAAGGAAAAAAATATGAGTCCTAGAAAAAATGACTGGCCAGTAATAAGTAAATACCATACAATTTACTTTTTTTTTTCCTTAGGCCTCAAATAAGTCTCCTACTAAGCTTACAGGCTTCTTTCATTTGCATTTCAAAATAATCCCTGGCTGAGGTCTGGAAGAAGCAGGAAAAAATGGCTATTCTGAGCAGAAACCTTAGGCCTAAGGTATTTTAACCATTATTTTCAGGTTAGGATGTTGAAAATTATGATACAAGTTTAAGATACAATTCACAAAATTTTATATCTTTACAAGTTGTTTTGTCAACAGATATCATACTATGATTTAGTATCCTTGTCCAAATTAATGCACTGGTACACACAGTGACATTTTCCCAGGCTACCTAATTTAAAATTGGTGAAAAAAAGACTGAATGATTGGGAAGTTACTTGCCAACTTGGAAGTAGAGTTCTTTAGTTTTCAATCCTAAGTATTTATGTTCTCTGGCATGAATTATCTGAAACCATAAACTAAACAATTACCTAAACCCGACTTTTAACTGCAAGATTGTGAAATGCTTCAAAAACCCATTCAGATACCAGATTGGTACAATGAAACATCATCATTTAGACACAAATTCAGCTAAGATCATTTCCAAGAAACAATTTTTAATATTAACACATTATTGCACATTTCTTAAAGGGCCAGAAAAAAGGCACAAGACAGGCAGAAATGAACTCCAGACAATGGCTGACAGACAGAACCCTTTAAAACAGAGCAAATAAGAGAAAAATCTCCTTCCCCAGTGGCACCACAGATGTCCCCACAAGGGGACCAAATGTTTTCACAGAGGAGCAACCTGAAATGTAAAATAAAGTGTCTCCATGGTGACTTTACTGCATTTAGTGTCCCCTTTTTGTTTTTCTCTTTTTTTAAGAAGACAGAGGCGGCATTATCCTTACAGTGCAGGGAACGAAGGAGGGAATTCCCTGAATAAACAGGGCTTTGGCAGATGCTGGGAGATACTCAGTTCTTCATTCCCCAGCAGGCATTGCCATCTGCACTGGGTGTGCTCCAGGCAGCCAGCTAGGGGCTTCTCTCATTCTGCTTAACAAATGGTGGTAAAGTTCATCACAGTTCCTTAAAACACAGTCCAAAGGGGTGTCAGGCTTACTTGCTTTGTTACCCATTTTCACGTTCAATATCCTTAAGATTTTATCACAGAAATCACAAAACAAAATGCACAAAAACAAAAAAACATATAGAACACAGAACAAAACACACACACACACACACACAAAAAAAAAACAGAATCCCGGTGCCAAAACAGAAAAACAGAGGAGCAATTCAACGTCTTGCTAAAGCTCTGGGGTAGGAGCACGTGCGTGTCCCTCGGCACCTCTCTAACCTTGAAAGGAATTCCCTACAGAACGGAACAGAGGACAGAACGATTCTCATTACTGTCCTGGACAGGAGTGTATGTGAGCCTCCCTAGGCCACCTCTCTGTCATTAGAAGAGATCTCCCTTAACCAGATATAAGATGTTATCAAGGTGCCACTTACCTATGGAGGCCTCCTCCGCCAGGTGCTTGCTAATAGTTTCAGTGCGGTGGTTCACTGCAGTGCTCCCCAGACCGACGGCTCACTCCAAGGCCTTGGAACATCTCAAGTTGTGCACCCCCTAGAGTGGCTCCCCAGCCCGTAGCCCTGGAGGGAAGGCCAGTTTCAGAATTTTCAGCAGTCTGGCCTTGTGATCTGTTCGGGCAGGGTCATCTCACTGGGGAACTCCAAAATGTTGGACTAGGATGCAAGAAAAGACCACTGACTCCAATTAAAATCAAATTAAGGCAAGCTTATTATTAAAACCGGCCAGGCTGCCTCTCCCTCCAAAAATGGCTGGAACAAGACAGCAACACCACCTTTCCTACAGCCCAGCTATATAGCCCAGAAAGTTACACAAAAAGGGGGTTACAGATAACAGAACTTTGAAAGCATCACACTAATGGTAGTTTACATTTTTTTTTGCTGGCCCCAACATCAGAAATTATGAGGACCATTAGAGACTCAGAGAGGGTCGTTGTCTGGCCTGGGAAGGCCAATATTTATTAGGTGTCACTAATGTTTCAGAGAGCACTGTTATCTGGTCAGAGAGCCAGGCATGGATGAGTTCAAGGCACGGGCATGCATTCCAAGCAGGTTCAGAATTTGCAGTAATTTATAGTAAAGCCCAAATTATCTTTTCACGGCTTTCTGGCAAGATGGCTCCCAATTCTAATAAAAGATCAGGTTGGGTCTATCAAGCCTGTCCTTTACTTTTGGAAACTCCTCTACAACCTGCAAGGTTGTGAACTCCTGACCATTTTACATTCCAGATATGTATTCACAGATTTTCTAACTCTTGTCCTCCAACTGTGTTTTACTTGGGGTGAAGGTAATATCAAGGCATTGTTCTGGATGAGAGTGGGAAGATTTTTGTGTAGCACATATTTGCATACACATTTAGGAGATCACTCCTCCTAAACACTGTTGGAACAGAAAATTCAATCTATGGGGGAGCTTCCTAGCTGAACAACATTATACATAAATTCAAGTTCATTAAATAAATAGTTTTGGATCAGTGGATGATATATATTTCAAGATGGATTTAAATTGGCATATATATTGCTACATTTTAATGTCCATGTGACTTTTGTGTTCATAATTTTTTGTGATTTATGTGGATTTATAATCAAATTTTCACAAGATTGTTCTCAGAAATATTCATCCAACTTAAATACATACTTTTTTCCTAGTACTGAAAAGTAACTTCAGTGAATGGTGCATAAAAATCCTAATATTTCTACAGTAACTGACCCAGATTAACATCAATGCAAGTAGATTCCTATGGGACATGATGTGTATTTTGATGTTCATTTTTATTCATCACCGGTACATTACTATTTCTGCAGTTTATGCACATTATATATAGTATGATATATAATGTTCAATCACTTCCTGCTTGAGAACACATGTATTCTTACAGGTTTCTTGACTATTCTTTTCATGAGACTTCTTTCCAAACACATTATTTTTGATTTCCATAATCACTTTTGAAACAAAACTCACACACCTTTCAGGATAAACCACAACCATAATATTACCATTAGATGTATAACTGGTTGCAGTGAATGATTGTATATCAATGTGAGATTTCTTTTATATTTTCAGATATCAATTCAATCCATTATTTAAAGTGGAACCAGTTATATTATTTATTCACATGATGGTCAATTGATGCATTATCAATATATTCTATGACACAGGGTATACCCCTTTGTACCCCCAATACTAATTTATATTTCTTCAAAATAGTGCTCCCAGAAATGGTGAAAGGAATACTCATGTCACCTGATCTACATATACATTTTATCACAATAATATTCTGGACACAAAATGCAAAGGTCACACTTATGATTTTACCAAAGCCTAAATAAAAAGTGAGCATGGATTAATAAAAACATCCATGTCCTGGTTACCTAATGCTCTCAAAAGTCAATCCAATTTGTGACAACATATTAGTTTCTGCCTAAGATTATATATTCAGACTCAAACCGTTGAAAATGTCTAAACAAATTACACACTTTATACTTTTACTGACTTCCTAATGTCTCTATTTATATCTGCTTTCCTACATATTTTCCCCAATTCGTCATTGTGCTGACATTTACATTCACTCTCTACCCGAAACCTTATTTGTAAAGAACTTTTGGTACAAATGCTATACTAACTCTTCTTTCTAAATCTACTGACTATCTTGCTAATCCTACAGACTATCCCTTTTTTATTGGATATTCTGTATGTTATTCAATCATCCAGTGTATAAGATCCTATTTCTTTGTATATCGATTTATCTGAGACATCTGTGCAGAATATAATTCAAAGCAAAGTATGCTACTCAAGGGCCCAATGTCCTACTTGGCTTCAAGTCTTCCCTAGATTTCTGTTTCCATACTTATATTTCACCTATATATTCTTGTAAATATCTCAGGTTCCCAATACCATTATTCATCCAGCAGAATGATTCCTAACCCAAATAGAACATGATATTAACACTAACCATACACTGTTCCCTCAATCTAACTTTACAGCAGTGCAGGGATAGAGTTGGTCTTACAATACAGGAATGTAGGGGATCTTCCACCTGCTGAGAATCTCAAAGATCCATGCAGAAATTATCCCTGAAGAAGATATAGAATGCTATGAAGGACCTGAGAGACCAAAAGTCATTTTCCATGGCAAATAACCTTGTCAGGATGAAGAGATGTGTCTGAATAAGCCTCTCGCATTTTAATGTAGACAAAATGGACAAAACCAAGCCTGTGTGGAGATCTCTCCCCCAGTACCTATGGTTGATATACCATTCTAACTTGTGAAAGTGTCACAGGAAGTAGGGGCAGCCTCCATCTCATGGGACCCTAGGAAGAAACTGTTAGGACAAAGTGTTTGCCAAGGCTGTGAGCTCATTCAGTTCATGAAGGAAGTGACCTACCTCACTTCTTTGTGATGGAACTCTCTGAACTTGGGATCCCGGAAACCAGGCACCCAGGGCCAGGCCCAGTAACAGTCACAGAGATCTCACTTGTTTGGATTTATCATGGAAAAAGTCAGTCTTTCTTGGTACCTACAGATGTGAAGATGGCCAAATGCCAGAAAAAATCTGAAGAGGTGTCTTTCCTGAGAAAGCAGGTAGTGGCGGCTCAAAGCTGGCTCCTGACAACTTCACAGAGTGGGCCAAGGAGTCCAGATTTGAGAACAGACAGGCCATTTCGGGTGAACAAAGAATGGCTCACCAGGCGGAGGACACTCCGGTTAGTAACAGACCTTCTTGGGGGAAGGAGGTGCATTTTGGGAATGAGTGTGGGTTTGTGGTTTTGTCTCATGTTCTGAGAATAGGTAGGAAAGTTGGTTTGTTTGTTTTGGAGTGGACTGTTTCTATTAAGTCATTTGACAAGGCAAGTGTTTCTATGTCTGTGTATCCCACTTTGTCCGTGGGTGTAGACATTACAAAAGAAAATGCAACAATGGATGTGTCCTGTCTAGGAGAAAGCTTCCCAACATTCACGCTGCCCAATTTATAAAAGGACAGTGGATTGCCTTATTTGTGGGCAAGACCTGCAATCTTCCTAAGTTCCTGTTTTCTTCCTGAATTCTGGCCACTCTCCAGAATAGGCTCATGATTTTGTGACCAAGATAGGTACCACCTCCAAGCTCTGTGACTTGGCCATGTAGTGGATAGCTGAAGGGAATGGCAAGAATCTCAGAAAACTCAGATATCAGTGTTACCAGGAAAAGTCTCAGTGGAGAAACCCTGCTTTGGGACTTTTGCTTACCTATTGTTCTATAGCACTAAATGTCAGCAAGGTCTTTGCCAAGGCCACCCCGTTGTGAAGCCTGAATAAAACAGTTCTCTAATGCAAATGAATGGGCATCACCTGTCCCTCTTTGAGTAATTGATTTCGAAAGGGATGTGTCTGAATCAGCCTGTTGGCCCTGTGTGAGGCTGTGGCTTAGATTCTCAGCACCTGATGGATCTAAAGAAAGATGCCATGTGTGCATCCAAAACCAAAATGGCCAAAAGAGCATTCATTATGGATGAAGTCTCTCACCTTCCTCTGTAAGTTTCCTGACCTCCATAAGGTGAGAATAGGAATCCTTTGGGTCAAATGAGTTCTTCAAAGCCCTTCAGAGTCTAGACCATTGGTGCTTGGGTTTTCTCATGACCCCAATCTACATGAAGAATCTAAACCCCACAGTCAGTAGGCCTCAAATTGGAGAAGTGGAACAGTAATAATGGTAGGCCTATTTGATCACTCCTGGTTCACAGGAAGGGTTTCCAGGCCACCCTGACTTTAGGCAAATGACGGGCAAGGGAGCTTATTTTGGACACTGTCTTGTTCAGCGCCCCTCATAGAAACCTCCAGCTAGAGGTTATGATGAGTGTCTATGTGGAAAAGATGAGGGCCATATTGGAGTGTTTTCGTTTAAATTTTGGTCATTTGTGTGGCGATTGGAAGAAATCACTGGGTCCACCTGGGCTTGAACTCTGGTGTGAATCCACATAGAGACTGAGTTCTGGAACTGACCTCAGAGAAGAATTGCCATGAGTTTTGTTGGGATTTTAGGAGGCCACGCATGAAAGTAGCCCTTATAAACTTAGATCAAGGCCACAGAGCACTGGGAATCTCAGCCAAGATAATCCATGATTTTCTTCTTAAAGTCTTGGCAGCCATAGTTGAGAGTTAAAACACACATGTACCTCACATTGTAGACTTCAATTGGGATGGCTTCATGTGACCTTTTGTCCACTCTTTGGGAGGCCTTGCCTATGAGAGTTCTCCAGAGTTTCATTGAAATGAGCTTCCTCAACATTTAATGGTTTTTGAAACCCAAAGTTCCTCCATCTTCATCCTCGAAAAATGGCTAGATAAACACCATGAAATTTTTGAAATTCCCATGACCAGGTGGCACTGGAGAATCTTTGGATGTCCTATTGCTGATCATGAGTGTATCAGACAGTGCCTTGACTGACTGGGTTTCATGAAAATTGTGTAGAACAGAGATGCCAGTAAGTTGGAACCTGCAAATTAGTGGGCCTAGAGCAGTGGTGTGAAGGTGTGTGATAAAACATGTGTGGTGGGGCTATGTGGATCTGCCATTTGCTTCCAAATGGCTTGTGACTGACATGGTACAGCCAGCAGAACCTTCCATGTAAAGGCATCTTTTTATATAGGGAGATTTCAAGGCAATGTTCAGAATCAGGTTGCTATGGACAAAGGGGCAACCCATGTGGGATAAAATCCTGGTTGGTGCATTCACATGCAGACCGTGAGCTCCACATGTGACAGAACTCCCTCCAGCACTGTGTCCCAGTTGATCTCCTTGTATTTCATGAAGAAAATACCAAAGTCCCAGTGCAGCAGCAAGAACCACCACGAAAAGTGGAGGAGGACCAAATGGCTTCACAGTTCACACGGTGAGTCACTTAGCTTCCAGTGGCCATAGTTTAACTACAAAGAGAGTATTCGCACTGCTGCCTCATGTTCATTGGAAAATTAGAAACAATGTCCTCCAGGTCACATAGATGCAGACCCAGCTTTGATGGTCTCACTAGAAAGTAAGCTAAAGCTACTGACAACAACATATATTTCAAGTGCCCAACCTCAGAGGCAGTTTATCAAGAAGTCTTTAGGCCAGCAGAGCTCCATGTTTGTGGAGTGTTTACCATGTGCCTTACTTTTGGAAACTGCTCTACCACTTCCAAGGTTGTGAACTCCTGAGTATATTCCATTCCACATATGCATTCACAGATTTTCTAACTTTTCTCCTCTAATTGTCTCTTACTTGGGACGAATTTAATGTCAAGGCATTGTTGTGGATGAGAGTGGGAAGATTTTTTTGTAGCACATATATGCATACACATTAGATTCATTTTCCAATTTTCCATTAAAAATACTTAATCCCTGACAGTAACTCATAAACTACTAGACTCTGACTGCTAATCCTAATATGATGGAGAAAACTAACCCAAACAGAATAGAAATACAAGCAGTTCAAAAAAGGCATGGTGTATATTTGGACTTGCCATTTGCATTATGAAGGGTAGGTGTTATAAATCTAGTTAATTTTTAATTGAAATAGTTCTCCTTGTGTTTTTAAAGTTAATAAATATATACATTCCTGTCTCCCTTTCTCTGTAGCCTATTCAGAACATGTAATTTTATATGCACATATAGAATCCTACCTGGTATCACATGTACATTCTTGTGAGGTGGCTGACTTGGCAGATACAAATTATGAGAAGAGATCACTCCTCCTAAACCCTGTTGGATCTTAAAATTCAACCTATGGGTGAGCTTCCTAGTTGAACAACAGTAAACATAAATCCATGTTCAGTAAAAGAAATATTTTTGCATCTGTGGATGATATATATTTCATGATAAATTTCAATTGGCATATATATTGGTAATTTAATGTCTCTGTGTGTGTTTTTTTGTATATATATATATATATATATATATATATATATATATATATATATATATTTATATATATACATTCTCCAGATTTTTCAAAATATGAAATATATGTGTCTTATATACACTCCCTAAATTTATTCATGTTTATGTATATGGATTTATAATCAAGTATTCACAAGATTATTCTCAGAAATATTCATCCACATGAAATACATATTTGTTTCCAGTACTGAAAACTAACTTCAGTTAATGTTGCATACAAATACTAATATTTGTACAGTAACTGACCCAGTTTAACATCAATGCAAGTAGATTACTATGGGACATGATGTGTATTTTAACGTTCATTTTTATCCAACACTGGAATATTACTATTTCTTCAATTTATGCACATCATAGGATATATATTTCATCCACAAATTAGCAAACTTATAGGCATTTGTTTCACTTTCAATAACTTCCTGCTTCAGAACACATGGATTCCTCCAGGTTTCTTGTCTGGTCTTTTCATGAGACTTCTTTCCAAACACATTATTTTCAACTTTCATAATCAGTTTTGAAGCAAAACTCACACACTTTTCATGACAAACCATAATCCTAATATAACGTTTAGATGTATAACTGGTTGGAATGAATGTATGTGTATCAATATAAGATTTCCTGTATATTTTCAGATATCAATTGAATCCATTATTAAATTTGCAACCCATTTTATTATTTATTCACAGTATTGCCTATTCATGCATTATCTCTATATTCATTTCACAGGGTACACCTATTTGTACCCCAAATATTAATTTGTACATTTGGAGACAGAAGCAATGGTCACACTTATTATTTTACCAATGTAAATGTCAGGCGAGCATCGGAGGAAGAGACTACCAGGGACTGTCTAATGCAACAGCCAAAAGTTTATGGGGGTCCAGCATGCTGGGGCTCAGAGCTCCCTTGAATAGAGGAGAGAGCCCTGAGAACAGCTTAAGCAGAGCCTATATACTTTCCTTGGAGAGGGCAGGGAGGGAAGATTATTGATGGGTCAGGGCGAGTGGGTAGTTTGCGTGCAAATGGGTGAGGGAGTACATTCTGCAGTTTTGCAGTTGGTACAGCACATTCAGGGAACAAGATTAGCAAACAGTTCTCAAGATATCAACAGTGTTTTGTTAAGCATACTGTAAAACTGGAAGTGACAATTACCTATTTTATTTACCTTTCATTCCCCACTTTCTTTTGGTTACATTAAATCATAATAGTGATCATTGGGGATGTCACATTTTATGTCTGCTAGTGTGGTATATTGATTTCTGATTACCATAAGTTTAACTTGTCCAATTTGAGCTTGGAGAAAGGAAATTACACGGTTGAGCAAACAGGGTCCTACAGTTAGCAATAATGTGAGGATTATTAAGGGACCGGCCAGGGCTGATAAAAGCGTAGTTAACCAGGGGGACTCTGTGAACCAAGACTCAAACCACCCTTTTTGGTCCTCTCTCTCTTGTTGATGCTCTTCAATGCGTCTTCTTAATTTAATCATAGATTCTTTTACAACTCCAGTATGGTAGGCATAATAACAACATTCTTCCCTCAATGCAGGACAAGGCCCCTTCTCTCATGAAGAGGAGGTCGAACCCTCGCCTGTTCTGTAAAACAACTTCAGAGAGAGAGGTTAAAGATTCTTGTAAAGCTGTGATGGTGGTTTTTTAATATCTTTAAGTTTTGGTGTATTGCTGCTTCTAATTGGGTCATTTGTTGTGTCCCATGGATTAGGGCAGTGGTACCTGTGCCCACCTCTGCAGCAACTACTCTTCCTCATAGGATCGCTAAAGTGAATGATACAGGTTGCCAGCAGAACCGGGTTGTATGCCCCCCTATTTGAAATTTAAATGATCCTGCCTCATGATAGAGCACTCGGGGAAACATCTGCACCATTACATAATTAATCACATCTGTTGATAATTCTATGAATAAACAATGTTTAAGTATATAGAATTATACTGTTGTAGGTATGGACAAGGCAAGGCACCTAAGATAGCACCGAAGACAGGGAAACAGTCCTATTTGGTTGCAACCGGATATAGAGGGCATTGCTTCTATTGTAATCAATTAATCCCCTGAATCCCAAGTTTAGGTAGTTTCAGAATTTTGTACCCAACATGTAAGAGAAAAGACTCAGAAATTTACAGTCTGCAGAAGTTCACAAAAAGCAGTTTTTGGTTCTGTTTTTATTTTCCTCTTCTCTGGGAAAGATAACTTTTTAAGGACATCTGGGAGGGGGAGAGCTTTTTTCTTCTCTTTTATTTTCTCCCTGCCAGCTGTTACCATGGAGCCCAGTTGGTAACTTCTTTATCTTGGAAATGTAGCCATCTCTGGAAGCCTGAGCTCAAGGGCAGAGGCCTTGTTCACATATTTTGTGAAAAACTAGTAAGGGGGTGTCTAGCTTAGAAGTGCTGATTTTTCCAACCAGTGGCCAAGTATAACAGAGCAACACGAAAAGAGGAAGTTTATGTACACTGAACTCTTTTATAGGGACTTTGTTGCTGAAAGTCCTAAAGTCAGCCACGATGAAGACTTCTGGAGAAGGCCATTTAAGATTTTTTTGTGGGCCTGGTACAGAGGGGAAGACGGGAAAGGCGGGGGGTGAGAGCAGTTCTGTGGTTCTGAGAATGAGGAAAAAGAGATATAAAAGAATAATGGGAAAAGGGTTTGGGATTTTCCTGGCAACAAAACGTGAGCAGTAGAACAGGTAGAGCAGATGGGAAGACAGGAGTGAGTATCCCAAAAAGCCTGTGAGGGACATTAAATTCTTAGTAACCTGTTTTTAGTGATGACAAAGCAACTTTAAAGGCCATTTTCATTACAACTTGGATAGGCGTCTGAGGGCACTCCTCAGCTGGTTTGAGCTTTGGGTTAGCTGGTAAGAGGACCTGGTGGGACCCGGTGTGGGCACTGACAGGAGAAGAGAGGAGTGAGTGGGTGGAAGGGTACCTCAGTACCTGCTACCTCAGCAAGGGGGCAATGGTCTGAGAACCAGCGGAGTTTAGGGTTTTTGATATAGTAATTGGAGGGGAGAAATCAGGTTGTTGATGTGAGAGTGACAGCAGAGAGTCTGGAGCAGAAGGATCTATTGGAGAAACATAGTTCATGATGTGAGCAAAGGACTGAAAAGGCATACACATAGGGGAATTTTCTTCCATCCTTTTGAGCACTTGCCGAAGTTGAAAAAGTCACACAGAATTTTAGGATCTAGACACCCCTCTGTGGGCCATCGGTTTTGGTTGTCTAATTGGTAATATGGCCAATTCTGTGAACTGAATTTGATGAGGAGTTTGGGTTCCACCAGGCAGCCCCTGTATGCTCACATCCCCATGACTTACGGAAGAAGACGGCTTTTCCCCCACACAGCCGTGGTTGTTTGTGGCTTTGATAGTCCACCGGGCAAACATAGTAATCTAGGCTAGCCAACCTGCATCAGGCTTGCGTGTCCCTACATCCATAATGTTTGTTTCCATTATCTATGGTACGGAAGAAATTTAATGGAATTTTAATGGGATCCTCTTCATCAGAGATATCCCAATTGGAAAGATGTATACTCAGCTGACAAATATCTGGGTGGAGAGATGGCCACCGGGTCCCTAAGGGGGCTGTATGCAAGACAGACCATACTTCTTGTCTAATAGGATTTGTGATCAGCCATCGCTGCTGAATGGGCTGATGATGGTTAGGACTAGTGGTGGCCAAGGGGAGAGTCTATAGCCTTATCCACATGGACAATATGCAATTTGAAAGGGTTACCAGTCTTTTCCACTTTCAAGCCAGAGTCTGGACAGGGCGCAGGCTTGAGATGAGAATTAGGATCCAGGAAGTGATTCCGTCTACCTTTACCACTGTAGGTTTTATAAGTAGCACCTGGTATGGTCCTGTCCATCGGGGTTCCAGGGATGACACCTGAAGTCATCTTATGTAGACGAAGTCTCTTATTTGATATCGATGTGGAGTCTCCTCTTCACCAGGTTGGTAGGCAGTGGCCAGCTGGTTTGACAGGTATCGCTGAGTTCTTTCAAGAGCTTTAAGTTTGTCAAGCAAGGGGGTGTGGAAGGGATCGGTAGGTCTTAGAGTTGGGGTTAGGTCCTTACTGGAGGAGGGGCCCCATAGAGAATTTCATAGGAGGTGAGGTTACTCAAAGAAACAGAGGGAGTATTTCTTGCATGAAACAGTGCATAAGGCAGGAGCATAGTCCAACCTTTGATGCCCTCTCTAAGCTTAATTTCGTTAAGGTCTCTTTAATGGTTCTATTAATTTTTTTTTAACCTGTCCTGAGCTCTGGGGTCTATAAGCACAATGTAACTTCCAATTTATTCCCAGGGTCCTGGCTAACCCTTTCTTACCTGGGCCATGAACGCCGGTCCATTATCAGACAATATACCCTTAGGTAGGCCGTATCATGGAAAAATATCTTTCAGGATTTTTTACCACCATTTGTGCCTTTTTTTGTGTGGAAGGCTTCAATTCATCCTGAAAATATATCTACAAACACTAGGAGATATTGAAGTCCATACCTCGCTGGCTTAATTTCAGTAAAGTCCACTTCCCAGAATTGTCCTGGTCTGGTTGTTCATAGGTGCTTTTTTGCAGGAAGCTTGGAAGGGTAAGCATTAACCTATTGACAGAACGGACAGGGTTTTGTTACCCGTTCAGTTATGTCCTTTCGCTGTGAGTCGGTTAGTGGAAAACTCTGTTCTTGATCCTTCAGGAATGCCTGCAGTTTCTTTGAACCAAGGTGTGTGAATTGATGTACATTTTTAACGTAGTGTAGGGATTTCTGAAATTGCAGGCTTGGCTCAGTGAACTTGAGGAGTTCAGTGCCAGTGTTGTTAGATGTTATCAAAAGCTTGCTGGTGCTCAGGGGTCCATTGGAATTGGGCATCTCCCTTTAACAGCGGGTATAAAGGAGAAGTTAAGGACGCAAACACAGGAATCCATAACCTGCAAAACCCAGTAGTCCCAAGAAACTCTCTGTGTTGTCTGCTGCTGGGGGGGGTGTATCTGCACAACCGTTTGTTTTCTGGGCTCAGTGAGCCATCGTTTACCACCCCTAAGGGAATAGCCCAGGAAGACTACTTCTTGCTGCAAATTTGGGGTTTTTTGGAAGAAGCTCTATACCCAAGTTGAGCAAGCTTATATAATAGTGCTTGGTTCCCAGACTCACAGTTTTCCTTGGTGTTGGCTGCAGTAGCAGGTCATCCACGTATTGAAGCTGGGTGACTTCAGGGTGCATAGGTCTGAAGTTGTTGACATCTCTGTGGAGGGCTTCATCAAAGAGAGTGGGGGAGTTTTTGAACCCCTGTGGGAGTCTAGTCCATGTTAGTTTACCATACGTTCCGGTTTCTGGGTCTACCCACTCAAAAGCAAACAGCAACTGACTGTCTTTATGCAGAGGCATGCAATAGATAGCATCTTTATGTCCATACCATTTCTACTCAGGGTTCAGAGTGATAAGCAGATTGTACGAATTATTTACCATGGGGTGAATGTCCTGCACTCTGTTGTTGATCTCTCTTAGGTCTTGTATGGGGGATAGTCCCCAGTTTCTGGATTTTTTACCGGTAGCAGGGGAGTGTTCCAGGCCGATTGACAGGGCCTTAGGACCCTAAGGCCAGATATTTCTGAATATGGGGCCTTATCCCATCTTTACCTTTTTTGCTCAGAGGATGTTGTTTGACATTGATTTGGGAGGCTGAGGTTTTTAACTCCACTGTTCTTGGAGGTTGTTTCATGGCTAGGCCTAACCCAACAATTTTGCCCAGGCATCTGGGTAATCTGTTATCCATTTCTGGGGTAGCTTGCCTGTTTGATCAGTCTTGGGGTGTGTGAAAAGTGGATGTTCATCTTCGACTGACATTTATAAAGCCATGACTATAGGAGTTTTTAATGAAGGCTTTAGAAATTTCATTTTGGGGCCTTCGGGGTTAAAAGTTGTTTTGGCCCGGAGCTTACTGAGCAGATCTCTGCCCATCAATGGGGCCAGGCATTCTGGGATTACTAGGAAGGAATGTTGGATTTTGTCTTTCCCCATGTCCATGGTCCTCTTAGTTGTCTAAGTCTGATATTTACTGCTGTTAGCCCTTTGAACTAGAGATCCTTTATTTGATAGAGGGCCCAGTGGGGCCTTAAGGGCTGAGTATACTGCTGCTGTATCCACTTCAAAGTTTATGGGGTCCCCTTCACTTCAAAAGTTACCCTGAGCTCGGGGAAGGGATCTGAGCCCCGACATTCTTAGTCAACCTCCAGAGTCAGAAAGGCTGTCTGGCGTGGCTTTCTCTTTCTAGGGCACTCTTTGGCTCAGTGTCCTTTTTCTTTACAGTAGGCACATTGATCTGAGGCCAAGGGTGGCCTCTGGAGGGGACCCAGGTATCACTTCTTGTCTCCCTGTTTCTTAATTTCTGGCCTATTTATTGTTGTGACCAGGACATTAGTTAATACCTTAAACTGTCTTTTTCATCTCTCATCCTCCCTTTGCTCCCTTTCGTTCTCTCTGTTTCTCTCTTATAGGATACTTTCTCGGCTACTCTGACTAAATCTCTCAAAGTCATATCTTGTAATCCATCTAAGTATTGTAACTTTCTTTTAATATCCAGATCAGCTTGCCCAATGAAGGCCATCATGGCATATGCCTTTTGATCCTCTGCCTGAAGATCGAAAGGAGTATATCTCCTATATGCCTCCATAATTCTCTCTCGAAACATAGAGGGATGTTCATCAGGCCCTTGAATAATCTCTCTTACCTTGGCCAAATTATTTGGTTGCCTAGCGGCCGGTTGGAAACCCACTATTAGGACCCGGCAATAAGTGGACAGATGCTCCCTACCTTCAAAGGTGTCGGGGTCCCAGTTGGGTAAGTTCAAGGGGAAGCCGGCTTTGATTATGTTGGGAAGTTGTGTTGGTCACCCATCTGGTCCGAGGATATTTTTTTTTTCTAGCTTCCAGGAAGTTTCTCTCTCATTCCTCTGTCATGAAGAGAATCCCTAGGATTTGTTGGCAGTCATCCCAAGTAGGCAGGTTTGAAAACGCCAGGGAGTTCTTTGAGTTCTTTTTGCCAGGCCAGCTTCCTCCAGGGAAGGAGGGGCTGTGTGTGTGACAAGGGGGAGTCATTTGGTGGGCGCTGGGCTGGCCTAGCTTCCTCCAGTGGCGGAGAGGCTGAGTCAGCAGCAGGGGAATCACTTAGAGGTTGTTGGGGGTTGGTGGACGAGGGCAGCAGATAAGAAGGCGAGGAGAGTCCAGTAGAGTCTTGAGACTCAGGGAGAAGAGAGGGTGGAGGAGGAGGAGCAGAGGGTTTGAGAGATAGAATCATGGTGGAAGGAGTAGGAGCGGGGGCAGAGACAAGGAAAAGCTTCACCCATGGAGGAGGAGATTTGCAGAGGTCCTGCAAAGTTGAGATATATGGCTGTTGATCTGGATGTCCATGTGGCCCCGGTTGAAATACAAAATCTCTGACTTTTCGAATTAGTGGGATGTAGATGTTTCTAGGGGCTATCCAACTCCAAAGGTGGGTCATTCTGAGGCACAGAGGGTCTGCCAGGTCCAGCGATTTACTGAAAAAGAAAGATTCTGAGCCCTTAAGCGGACTTTGTTCCAGTGATCAAGGGTCAGGAAGAGAGGTGTTGAAGTTCTCTGTCCCAAAATGAGAGATACACAAACAGTGAAAGCAACGACACACTACACTGACAAGACAAGACAATAAAGTCAGGCATTGGACGTCCAATACTGAGGCCAGGCCTGAGTAGCCGGCAAAACCTGATGGGCTGGCAATACTGAATCCGAAGCAAAATATCACTGAGTCAAGGAGACTATTGTTCCTCGATTTCCTGAGTCCTCTGGGGCATCCCCCAGGGACGTGGCCTGTGGCTCTGTGACACGTATGTCAGCCTCTGTCAGAGAGAGCTCACGCTCATCACCCATAACCATTTTGCCAAGCCCTAACCTGAAACCTAAAACCAAAAAGAGTTCCCTTACTTACCCTGAAAGGAGCCCCTTGGGGATCTTTCATCCGCCGCTGTCGGATCTTGCTGGTGCCTCCAGATGTAAAGGTCGGGCAAGCATCGGAGGAAGAGACCACCAAGAGAATGTCTCCTTCAACAGTAAATGGTTTATTATGGGTCCAGCATTCTGGGGCTCAGAGCTCACTTGAATAGAGCAGAGAGCAATGAGAACAGCTTAAGCAGAGCTTATATGCTTTCCTTGGAGAGGGCAGGGAGAAAAGTTTATTGATGGGTCAGGGCAAGTGGGTGGTTTGCGTGCAAACGGGTGAGGGTATACATTTGCAGTTTGGCAGTTGGGGACAGCACATTCTGGAAACAAGATTAGCAAACAGTCCTCAAGACTTCAACAGTGTTTTGTTAAGCATACAGAAAAACAGTAAGTAACAAGTACCTATTTTATTAACCTTTCACCAAAGCCTAAATGGAAAGTGAGCATGGATTACTAAACACATCCATGTCCAGGTTGCCTAATGCTCTCAAATCAATCCTATTGGTGACTACATATTTGTTTCTTCTTAACATAATATATTCAACCTCAACCCTGTTGAAAATGACTAATCCTATCAGTCACTTTATATTTTGTCTGATTTCCTAATGTCTATTGATATCTGCTTTCCTACATATTTTCCCCAGTTCATCATTGTGACTGACTCTTCACATGTGCTGACATTTACATTCACTCTCTATCCGAAACCCTATTGCTAAAGAACTTTTGGTCCAAATCCTATATTACTCTTTTTTCTAACATACTGACTATCTTCCTAATCCTAAAGACTATCCCTTTTTGACTGGATGATCACTTCGACAATCAATCATCCAAGGTACAAGGTCCTATGCCATTGTATATTGATTTATCTGAGACATCTTTGCAGAACATAATTCAAAGCTAAGTATCCCAATCAACAGCCCAATGCCCTTCCTGGATTCAAATCTTATCTAGATTTCTGTTTTCAAACTTATATTTCACCAATATATTCTTGTAAATATCGCAAGTTCCCAATACCATTATTCATTAAGCAGAATGATTCCTAACTCAAATCAAACATGTTATTAAGCCTAACCATACATTGTTCCCTCAAACTAACTTTACAGAAGAGCCGAGACAGAGTTTGTCTTACAATACAGTAATGTAGGGGATCTCCCACCTGCTGAGAACATCAAAGGACCATGCAGAAATTATACCCTTAAGAAGTTGCAGGCAGCTATGAAGGACCTAAGAGGGAAAAAGTCATATTCCATGGCAAACAACCGAGTCAGTATGAAGAGATGTGTTTGAATCAGCCTCTCCTTTCTTAATGTAGAGAACTGATCAAACCATGCCTGTGTGGAGAGCTGTTTCCATTTGCCTATGGTTGATATACCATTCTAACTTGTGAAAGTGTCAAAGGAAGTAGGGGCAGCCTCCATTTCATGGGACCTTTTGAAGCAACTGTTAGGACAAAGTGGTGGCCAAGGTAGTGACCTCATTCAGTTCCTGAAGGAAGTGACCTCACCTCTCTTCCTTGGTCATCAAAAACTCTGAAATTGTGATGCAGGAAGCCAGGCACCCAGAGCCAGTCCCAGTCCCAGTCCCAGTGGTCTCACTTGTTTGGATTTACCAAGGACAGAGTCAGTCTTCCTTGGTACCGACTGATATGAGGATTGTCAAATGGCAGAAGATCTCTGAAGAGGGGCCTTCCCTGAGAAAGCAGGTATTGGTTCACCGCTGGCTCCTGACAACTTCACAGAGTTGGCAAAGGAGACCAGATCTGAGAAAGGGCAGGCCATTTCAGGGGAACACAGTATGGCCCACCAGTTAGAGGACACTCCGGATAGTCACAGATATACTTGGGTTAAGGAGGTGCCTTTGTGGGTGTGGAGTGAGTTTGTGGTTTTCTCTCATGTTCTGAGAATAGGTAGGAAAGGCTGTTTGTTTGGGTTGGAGTGGCCTGTTTCTTGTAAGTCGTTTGACAAGGCTAGTGTTTCTATGTCTGAGTATCCCACTGTGTCCGTGGTTGTAGACATTAGAAAAGAGAAGGCATCAAAGGATGTGTCCTGTCTAGTAGAAAACTTCCCAGCATTCATCCTGCCTAATTAAAGAATGGACTGTGGTTTGCCTTATGGATGGGCAACACCTACTAAATTCCTAAGTTCCTGTTTTCTTCCTGAATTCTGGCCACTCTCCAGAATAGGCTCATGGTTTTGTTTCCAAGATATGTACCACCTCCAAGCTCTGAGACATGTCTATATACTTGATAGCTGTAGAGAATGGGAACATCTTAGAAAACTCAGATATCAGTGTGACCAGTAAATTTTCAGTGGAGAAATCCTGCTTTGGTTCATTTGCTTACCTATGGTTCTGTTGTCCTGAATGTCGGGAAGGTCTTTGCCTCAGGCCACCCCTTTGTGAAGCCTGAAGAAAACAATTTTCAAATGGAAATGAATGGGCATCACCTGTGGTTCTTTGCTTAATTGCTTGTAAAAGGATGTGTCTAAATCAGCCTCTTGGCCCTGTATGAGGTTGTGGCTTAGATTCTCAGCACATGATGGATCTAAGGATAGATTCCATGTGTGCAATCAAAACCAAAATGGCCAAAAATCTGTCATTGTTGATGAGTCTCTTGCCTTCCTCTGTTAGGATTCTGACCTCTGTCAAGTGAGAATAGGGATCCTTTAAGTCAAATGAGTTCTTTGAAGAACTGCAGAGGTGCTTGTGTTTTCTTGTGACTCCAAATCACTTAAAGAATCTATCCCTGAGAGTCAGTAGGACTCAAATTGAAGAAGCAGAGCAGTATTCATGGCAGGCCTATTGGATCACTCCAGGTTCACAGGAAGGGTGACGATGCCACCCTGACTTTAGGCAAATGAGGGGCAAGGAAGATTATTTTGGACACTCTCTTGGGATGCGTCCCACATGAAAAACTCTAGCCAGAGGTAATGATGAGTGTCTATATGGAAGAAGGTAAGGACCATGTGGGAGTGTTTTGGTTTTAATTGTAGTCATTCATGTGGCAGTTGGAAGAGATGACTGGATCCACCTGGGCTTGAACTCTGGTGTCATTCCCCTTAAACACTGAGTTCTGGATCAATCATCAAAGAAGTATTGCCATGAATTGTGTTGGGAATTTAGGAGGCCACACATGAGAGTCTCCGTTGGAAACTGAGATCTAGTCCTAGGGTGGCTTTCCACAGAGCACTGGGAATCTCAGCCAGGATATCACATTATTTTATTCTGAAAGACTTGGAAGCCATATTTGCTAGTCAAAACACACATGGACCTCAATTGTAGACCTCGATGGGCCTGGATTCATGTGACCTTTAGGCCACTCTTTGGGAAGCCTTGCCTGTGAGAGTTCTCCAAAGCTTTCATTGAAATGAGCTTCCTCACCATTGAATGATTCCTGAATGATTTGAAAGCCATAGTGCTTCCAACTTCATAATTGAAAATTGGCTAGATAAATACCATGAAATTTTTGAAATTCCAATGACCAGGTGGCAATGAAGAACCTTTGGATGTCCTGTTGTTGATCACGAGTGTACCAGACAGTGCCTTGATTGACTGGTTTTGATGAAAATGGTGTAAAACAGAGATCTCAGTAATTTGGATCCTGCTGAGTAGTGGGCCTAGAGCAGTAGTGAGCAAATGTGTTATAAAACATCTGAGGTGGGGCCATGTGGATCTGCCATTGGCTTCCAAATGGCTTGTGACTGACATGGTGCAGCGAGCAGACCCTTATATGTAAAGGCAACTTGTTATATGGAGAGGTTTCAGGGCAATGTTCAGAATCAGGTTGCTATGGTCAAGGGGGCATCCTATGTGGTATACAAGCCCTGTTGGTGCATTCTCCTGCAGACCCTGATCCACCACACGTGACAGAACTCGCTGCAGCACTGTGTCCCAGTTGAACTCCTTGTATTTCGTGAAGCAAATACCAAACTGCGAGTGCAGCAGGAAGAAACATTATGAAAAGTGGAGGATGATGAAATGGCTTCGCAGTCCACATGGGGAGACACTTAGCCCCCAGTGGCCACAGATTACCTACAAAGCAAGAATTCAGCACTGCTGTTTCATGTTTATTGGAAAATTATAAACCATGTCCTCCAGATCACAGAGATGAAGACCCAGCTTTGATGGTCTCACTAGAAAGGAAGCTAAAGCTCCTGACAGCAACATATATTTCAAGTGGCCAACCTAAAGGCAGTTTCTCCAGACGTCTTTAGGCAGGCAAATCTCCATGTTTGTAGAGTTTTTACACTGTCCCTTACTTTTGGAAACTCCTCTACAATCTCCAAGGTTGTGAACCCTAAGCATTTTCAATTTCAGATATGTATTCAAAGATTTTCTAACTCTTCTCCTCTAATTGTGTCTTACTTGGGGTGAAGGTAATGTCAAGGCATTGTTCTGAATGAGAGTGGGAAAATTTTTTTGTAGTACACATTTGCATACACATTGATCCATTTTCCAATTTTCCATTCGAAATACTGAATCCCTGACACTAACTCATACCCTACTAGACTCTGACTACTAATCCTAATATGATGGAGAAAAATACCCCAAAAGAATGAAAATACAAGCAGTTCAGAGGAAGCATGGTGTATAGTTGGACTTCCCTCTTGCATGATAAAGGGTCGGTTTTATAAATCTACTCAATTTTTAATTGAAATAGTCCTCCATGTGTTTTTTTTAAAGAGAGAGTGAGAGAGGAGAGAGAGAATTCTATTATATTTATTTTTTAGTTATCGGCGGACACAACATCTTTGTTTTCACGTGGTGCTGAGAATCAAACCCATGCCGCACGCATGCCAGGCGAGCACGCTACCACTTGAGCCACATCCCCAGCTCTCTCCATGCGTTTTTAAAGTTAACAAATATGTGAATTCCTGTCTCCCTTTCTCTGTAGCCTACTCAGCACTTGTACTTTTTATATGCACATATAGATTCCTACTTGGTATCACAAGTATATTTTTATGAGTTGGCTGACTTGGCAGAAACAAATTGTAAGAAGAGATCAGTGCTCCTAAACGCTGTTGGAACTGAAAATTCAAACTATGGGTGAGCTTCCTATTAGAACAATATTATACATAAACCCATGTTTAGTAAAATAAATATTTTTGCTTCTGTGGATGATATATATTACATGATGAATTACGATTGGCATATATATATTGATACTTTTTATTGAATTTTTGTGGGTTTTTTTGTATATATATATATATATATATATATATATATATATACACTCTACAGATTTTATAAAATATGAAATATATGTGTCTTATATACACTCCATAAATTCATTCATGTTCATGTATGTAAATTTATAATCAACATTTCACAAGATTATTCTCAGAAATAATCATCTACCTGAAATACATATTTGTTTCCCAGTGCTGAAAACTAACTTCAATCAATGGTGCTTACAAATCCTAATATTTCTGCAGTAACTGACCCAGTTTAACATCAATGCAAATAGATTCCTAGGGGACATGTTTTATCTATTTTGACGTTCATTTTAATTCAACACTGGTACATTACTATTTCTTCAGTTTTTGCACATCATAGGATATATATTTCATTCACAAGTTCACAAATTTATAGGAATTTGTTTCACTTTTAATCACTTTCTGCTTCAGAACACATGTATTCCTCCATGTTACTTGACTGGTCTTTTCATGAGACTTCTTTCCAAACACATTATTTTCGATTTCCATAATCAATTTTGAAGCTAAACCCACACACTCTTCAAGATAAACCATAACATTAATATTACCATTAGATGTATAAGTGGTTGGAATGAATGTGTGTATATCAATATAAGATTTCCTGTACATTTTCACATTTCAATTCAATCCATTATTAAAGTTGGAACCAGGTATGTTATTTATTCACAGTATGGTCTATTAATTCATTATCTCTATATTCATAGACACAGTGTACACCTCTTTGTTCCCCCAATACTAATTTATACCTCTTCAAAACATTGCTCCCAGAAATGGTAGAAGAAATATTCATGTCACCTTATCTATCTATATATGTGTGTGTGTGTGTATATATATATATATATATATATATATATATATATATATATATATATATACATATTTCTTTTTTTTATCACAGTAATATTCTGCACACAAAAAACAAAGGTCACACTCATGATTGTGTCAAAGCCTAAATGGAAAGTGAGCATGAATTACTAAAAACAACCATGTCCAGGTTGCCTAATGCTCTCAAATGTAAATCCTATTCGTGACTACATATTTGTTTCTTTCTAAGATTATATATTCAACTTCAAGGCTGTTGAAAATGTCTAATTCTATCACTCAGTTTATACTTTGCCTGATTTCCTTATATCTCTATTGATATCTGCTTTCCTACATATATTCCGCAGTTCATCATTGTGTCTGACACTTCACATATGCTGACATTTACATTCAATGTCTACCCGAGACCCTATTGCTAAAGAAATTTTGGTCTAAATCCTATACTCACTTTTATTTCTAAACCTACTGACTATCTTCCTAATCTTACTGATTATTGCTTTTTGACTCGATGTTCTCTTCGACAATTAATCATCCAAGGTATAAGGTCCTAAACCATTGTATTTCAATTTATCGGAGACATATATGCAGAACATAATTCAAACCTAAGAATCCCACTCAAGGACCCAATGACCTTCTGACTTCGAATCTTACCTAGATTTCTGTTTTCATACTTACATTTCACCTATATATTCTTGTAAATATCACAGGTTCCCAATACCATTATTCATGCGGCAGAGAGATTCCTAACCCAAATCAAACATGTTATTAACCCTAAACATACACTCTTCCCTCAATCTAACTTTACAAAAGAGGAGGGACAGAGTTAGTCTTACAATACAGGAATGTAGGGGATCTTCCACCTTCTGAGAACATCAAAGGTCCATGCAGAAATGATCCCTGGAGAAGATGTAGGCAGCTATGAAGGACCTGAGAGAGGGAAAGTCATCTTTTATGGTAAACAACCTGATCAGGATGAATGGATGTGTCTGAATCAACCTCTATCTTCTAAATGTAGAGAAGATGGACCAAATCAGGCCTGTGTGGAGAGCTCTTCCCAGGTGCCAATGGTTGATATACCATTCTAACTTGTGAAAGTGTGACAGAAAGTAGGGACAGACTCCATCTTATGGGACCCTTAGAAGTAACTGTTAGGACAAAGAGGTTGCCAAGGCAGTGACCTCATTCAGTTCCTGAAGGAAGTAACCTCACTTCACTTCCTTGGTGATGGAACTCTCTGAACTTGGGATCCAGGAAGAGAGGCACCCAGAGCCAGTTGCAGTCCCAGTCCCTGTGGTCTCACTTGTTTCAATTTACCAAGGACAGAGTCAGTCTTTCTTAGTACCAACAGATGTGAGGATGGCCAAATGCCAGGAAAGCTCTGAAGAAAGGCCATTCCTGAGAAAGCAGGTATTGGTTCACCGCTGGCTCCTGACAACTGCACAGAATTGGCCAAGGAGACCAGATTTGAGATACAACAGGCCATTTTTGGCGAATATAGTATGGCCCACCATTCAGAGGACACTCCACAAAGGAGGTGCCTTTGTGGGTGTAGGTGTGTGTATGGTTTTTTTCTCATGTTCTGAGAAGCTGTAAGAAAGGCTGTTTGTTTGAATTGGCGTGGACTGTTTCTAGTAAGTCCTTTGACAAGGCGAGTGCTTCTATGTCTGTGTATCCCACTCTGTCCGTGGTTGTAGACATTAGAAAAGAAAATGCATCAATGGATGTGTCCTGTCTAGGAGAAAGCTTCGCAACATTCATCCTGCCCGATTTATTAATGGACTGCGGTTTTCCTTATTGAATTGCAAAACCTGCTATCTTCCAAAGTTTCTGTTTACATCCTGAATTCTGGACACTCTCCAGAATTGCCTCATTGTTTTGTGACCAACATATGTACTACCTCAAAGCTATGTGATATGGCTATGTACTGGATAGCTGAAGGGAAAGGCGAGCATCTAGGAAAACTCAGATATCAGTGTGACCAGGAAAGTCTCAGTGGAGAAACCCTGCTTTGTGCGTTTTGTTTACCTATTGTTCTGTTGCCCTGAATTTCAGGAAGGTTTTTGCCTCAGACCACTCCTTTGTGAATATCAATTCAATCCATTATTTAAAGTGGAACCAGCTATACTATTTATTCACAGTATGGTCTATTCATGCATTATCTGTATATTCATCGACACAGGGTACAGCTTTTTGTACAACCAATACTTATGTATATGTCTTCAAAATATTACTCACAGAAATGGTGAAAGAAATACTGATGTCACCTAATCTACATATACATTTTATCACAGTAATATTCTGGACACAAAATGCAAAGTTCACACTTATTATTGTACTAAAGCCTAAATGGAAAGTGAACATGGATTACTTCCATGTTCAGGTTGCCTAATGCTCTCAAATATCAATCCTATTGGTGACTACATATTTGTTTCTTCCTAAGATTATATATTCAAAATCAACCCTGTTGAAAATATCTAATCATATCACTCACTTAATACTTTGCCTGATTTTGTAATATCTCTTTTTTTAATGTTAGGATGAGCCAATTTAGTACTTTTTAAATTTTTTATTTTTTTCATCTTTCATAAATTTGGTTCAAGTGAGTTATGCATTTCCATTTTTACCCCAAATACAGATTGCAGAATCACATCAGTTACACATTCACAATGTTTACATAATGCCATATTAGTGACTGTTGTATTCTGCTGACTTTCCTAACCCCTACTATCCCCCCTCCCATCCCCTTTCATTTTCCCTCTCTACCTCATCTGTTATTGTTCCGTTCTCTCCCTTCCCCCCCCTTTCCCCTCACAACCTTGTATATGTGATTTCGTATAATGATGAGGGTTTCCTTCCGTTTCCATGCAATTTCCCTTCTCTCTCCCTTTCCCTCCCATCACTTGTCTCAGTTTAATGTTAATATTTTCCTCATGCTCTTTCCCTCTGTTCAGTTCTTAGTTGCTCTCCTTAAATCAAAGAAGACATTTGGCATTTGTTTTGTAAGGATTGGCTAGCTTCACTTAGCATAATCTGCTCTAATGCCATCCATTTCCCTGCAAATTCCAGGATTTTGTCATTTTTTAGTGCTGCATAATACTCCATTGTGTATAGATGCCACATTTTTTTATCCATTCATCTATTGAAGGGCATCTAGGTTGGTTCCACAGTCTGGCTATTGTGAATTGTGCTGCTATGATCATTGATGTGGCAGTATCCCTATAGCATTCTCTTTTATGGTCCTCAGGGAATAGTCCAAGGAGGGCGATAGCTGGGTCAAATGGTGGTTCCATTCCCAGCTTTTCCAGGAATCTCCATACTGCTTTCCATAATGGCCGCACCATTTTGCAGTCCCACCAGCAATGTACAAGTGTACCCTTTTCCCCACATCCTTGCCACCACTTATTATTGTTTGACATCCTAATGGCTGCCAATCTTACTGGAGTGAGATGGTATCTTAGGGTGGTTTTTATTTGCATTTCTCTGACTGCTAGAGAAGGTGAGAATTTTTTCATGTACTTATTAATTGATTGTATGTCTTCTTCTGAGAAGTGTCTGTTCAGGTCCTTGGCCCACTTGTTGATTTTGTAATATCTCTATTGATATCTGCTTTCCTACATATTTTCCCCTGTTCATCATTGTGACTGACCCTTCAATTGTGCTGATATTTACTTTCACACTTTAACCCAAACCCTATTGCTAAAGAACTTTTGTTCCAAATCCTATACTCACTCTTTGTTAACCTACCGAATATCTATCTAATCCTACCGACTATCCCTTTTTGACTGGATGTTCTCTTCGAATTTTAATCATCCAAGGTACAAGGTCCAATGCCATTGCATATCGATTTATCTGAGATATCTGTGCACAACATAAATCAAAGCTAAGTATCCCAATGAAGGGCCCATTGCCTCTCTGGGCTTCAAAATTACCTAGACTTCCTTTTTTCATTTATATATTTCACCTCTATATTTTTAAAAATATCCCAGGTTCCCAGTACCATTATACATCCAGCAGAATGATTTCTAACCCAAATCAAACATTTTATTAACCCTAACAATACACTGTTCCCTCAATGTAAATTTAAAGAAGAGCAGGGACAGAGTTGGTCTTACAATACAGGAATGTAGGGGATCTTTCACCTGTTGAGAACCACAAGTTCAATGCAGAAATGATCCCTGGAGAATATGTAGTCAGCTATGGAGGACCTGAGAAAGCAAAAGTAATCTTCCATGGCAAAATACCTGGTCAGGATGACGGGATGTGTCTGAATCAGAACCTCTCTTCTCAATGTAGAGGAGATGGACCAAACCAGGCCTGTGTGGAGAGCTATTACCGGGTTCCTATGGTTGATATAACATTCTAACTTGTGAATGTTTCACAGGAAGTAGGGGAAGCCTCCATTTAATGAGACACTTGGAAGCAACTGTTAGGATAAAGTGGTTGCCAAGGCAGTGACCTCATTCAGTTCCTGAAGGAAGTGACCTCACCTTACTCCCTTGGTGATGGAACTCTCTGAACTTGGGATCCTGGAAGCCAGGCACACAGAGCCAGTCCCAGTACCAGTCCCAGTGGGTTCACTTGTTTGGAATTACCAAGGACAGAGTCAGTCTTTCTTTGTACCTACTGATGTTAGAATGGCCAAAAGCCAGGACAGCTCTGAAGAGGGGCCTTTCCTGAAAAAGCAGGTAGTGGCCCACTGCTGGCTCCTGACAACTTCATAGAGTTGGCCAAGGAGACCATATTTGAGACAGGACAGGACATTTCGGGGGAACATTGTGTGGCCCACCAGTCAGAGGACACTCCATAGAGTCACAGACCTACTTAGGGTAATGAGGTGCCTTTGTGGGTGTGGTTGTGAGTTTGTGATTTTGTCTCATGTTGTGAGAATAGGAAGGAAAGGTGGTTTGTATGGTTTGGAGTGAACTGTTTCTCGTAAGTCGCTTGAAAAGGCGAGTGATTCTATGTCTGTGTATCCCATGGTGTCCGTGGTTGTAGACATTAGAAAAGAGAGTGCATCAATGGATGTGTCCTGTCTAGTAGAAAGCTTCCCATTTCATCCTGCCCAACTTAAAGATGGGCATAACCTACTACATTCCTAATTTCCAGGTTTCTTCATGAATTCTGTTCACTCTCCAGGATAGGCTCATGGTTTTGTGTCTAACATATGTACCACCTCCAAGCTCTGTGACATGGTCATGTACTGGATAGCTGAAGGGAATGGCGAGCATCTCAAAAAACTCAGATATCAGTGTGACCAGGAAATTCTCAGTGGAAAAACCCTGCTTTGGGCATTTTGCTTATATATTGTTCTGTTGAACTGAATGTCAGGAAGTTCTTGCTCTGGCCACCCCTTTGTGAAGCCTGAAGTAAACAGTTTTCAAATGGAAATGAATGGGCATCACCTGTGGCTCTTTGCTTAATTGCTTTGGAAAGGGATGTGTCTGAATTAGCATCTTGGCCCTGTGTGAGTTTGTGGCTTAGATTCTCAGCACCAGATGGATCTAAAGAAAGATCCCATGTGTGCATCTAAAACCAAAATGGCAAATAGACCAGTCATTGTGGATAAAGTCTCGCTTTCCTCTGTGAGGTTCCTGAACTCTATCAAGTGAGAATAGGGATCCTTTGTGTCAATTGAGTTCTTCAAAGCCCTGCAGAGGTGCTTGGGTTTTCTCATGACTCTAATTCACATAAACAATCTATACCTCTAACTCAGTAGGCCTCAAATTGAAGAAGCGCTGCAGTATTAACGGCATGCCTATTTGATCACTCCTGGTTCACAGGAAGTATGTCCAGGCCACCCTGACTTTAGGCAAATGAGGAGCAAGGGAGCTTATTTTGGACACTGTCTTGGACTGCGCCCCTCATGGAAACCTCCAGCCAGAGGTTATGATGAGTATCTATATGGAAACAGATGAGGGCCATGTGGGAGTGTTTTGGTTTTAATTGTGGTCATTGTGTGGCAGTTAAAGGAGATGCCTGGGTCCACATGGGCTTGAACTCTGGTGTGATTACACTTAGAGAGTGCATTCTGGATCTGATCTCAGAGAACTTGTGCCATGTATTGTGTTGGGATTCTAGGAGGGCACGCATGAGAGTCTCCCTTGGAAACTGAGATCTAGGCCCAGGGTGGCTTTCCACAGAGCACTGGGAATCTCAGCCAGGATATCACATGATTTTTTTTTTTCTGAAAGACTTGGCAGGCACGGGTGACAGTCAAAACACACATGGACCTCACATTGTAGACCTCAATGGGTCTGATTTTATGTGACATTTTGGCCACTCCCTGGGAAGCCTTGTCTGTAACAGTTCTACAGAACTTTCATTGAAATGAGGTTTCTCATCATTTATTGGTTCCTGTACGAATTGAAATCCACAGTGCCTCCAACTTCATCCGTGAAAAATGGCTAGATAAATACAATAAAATTATTGAAATTTCCATGACCAGGTGGCACTGTAGAAAATTTGGAAAACCGGTTGCTGATCATGAGTATACCAGACAGCACCTTGATTGACTAGGTTTCATCAAAATGGTGTAGAACAGAGATGCCAGTAAATTGGAGCCTGCTGAGTAGTGGGACTAGAGCAGTGGAGGGGGTGTGTGTGATGAAACATCTGTGGTGGGGCCATGTTGATCTTCCATTGGCTCCGAAATGCCTTGTGACTGACATGGTACAACCACCAGACCCTTATATGTAACGGCATCTTGTTATATAGAGAGGTTTCAGGGAAATGTTGAGAATTATGTTGCTATGGTCAAGGGGAAAAGCTTTGTGGAATAGAAGCATTGTTGGTATATTCTCTTGCAGACCCTGACCCACCACACGTGACAGAACTCCCTCAAGCACTGTGTCCCAGGTGATCTTTTTTTACTTCAAAAGCAAATACCAAACTCCCAGTGCAGCAGCAAGAAACACCAGGAAAAGTAGAGGATGACCAAATGGCTTCACAGTCCACACGCAGAGACACTTAGGCCCCAGTGGACACAGTTTACCTACATAGAGAGAATTCAGCACTGCTGCCTCA
This sequence comes from Callospermophilus lateralis, assembly GCF_048772815.1. NCBI lineage: Eukaryota > Metazoa > Chordata > Mammalia > Rodentia > Sciuridae > Callospermophilus > Callospermophilus lateralis. The sequence goes on along the minus strand of NW_027513816.1, from coordinate 1,043,857 downwards.
TGTTCATTGGAAAATATGAAACCATGTCCTCCAGGTCGCATAGATGCACACCCAGCTTTGATGGTCTCAGTACAAAGAAAGCTCCTTACGAAAACATATATTTCAAGTGCCCAACCTCAGAGGCAGTTTCTCAAGAAGTCTTTAGGGCAGCAGAGCTCCATGTTTGTGGAGTGCTTACCCTGTCCCATACTTTTGGAAACTCCTCTACGACCTCCAAGGTTGTGAACTCATGAGAATATTCATTTCCAGATATGTATTCACAGAATTTTTAACTCTTCTCCTCTAATTGTGTCTTACTTGGGACGAGGGTAATGTCTAGGCTTTGTTCTGAATGAGAGTTGGAAGATTTTTGTGCAGCATATATTTGAAATACTAAATCCCTGACACTAACCCATTCCCTACTAGACTCTGACTACTAATCCTAATATGATGGAGAAACATAACCCAAACAGAATAGAAATACAAGCATTTCAGAGGAGGCATGGTGTATAGTTGGACATGCCTTTTGAAATATATAGGGTAGGAGTTATAAATCTAGTCAATTTTTAATTGAAATAGTTCTACATGTGTTTTTAAAGTTAACAAATATATGAATTACTGTCTTCCTTTCTCAGTAGCCTATTCAGCACATGTGTTTTAATATGCACATATAGAATCCTACCTGGTGTCACACGTACATTCTCGTGAGGTGGCTGACATGGCACATACAAATTGTGAGAAGTGATCACTCCTCCTAAACAATGTTGGAACTGAAAATTCAACCCATGGGTGAGCTTCCTATTTGAACAAAATTATATAAAAATCCATATTCATTAAAATGAATATTTTTGGATATGATGATGATATATATTTCATGATGAATTTCAATTGGCATATATATCTCTATTTTTAATATATATATATATATATATATATATATATATATATATATATATAACATGTGTCTTATTATGCACTCCCTAAATTCATTCATATTGATGTATTTGGATTTTTAATCAACTTTTCACAAGATTATTCTCAGTAATATTCATCCACCTGAAATACATATTTGTTTCCTAATACTGAAAACTAACTTCTTTGAATGGTGCAAACATATCCTAACATTTCTACAGTAACTGACCCTGTTTAACATCATTTCAAGTAGATTACTATGGGACATGATGTGTATTTTGATGTTCAATTTTATTCAACACTTCTACATTACTATTTATTCACTTTATGCACATCATAGGATATATATTTCATCCACTAGTTAGCAAATTTATACGCATTTGTCTGACTTTCATTCACTTCGTGCTTCAGAACACATGTATTCATCCATGTTTCTTGACTGATCTTTTCATGAGACTTCTTTCCAAACACATTATTTTCGATTTCCATAATCACTTTTGAAACACTTCAAAAGTTACCTTGAGCTTGGGGAGGGAATCTGAGCCCCGACTTTCTTAGTCATCCTCCAGAGTCAGAATGGCTGGCTGGTGTGGCTGTCGCTTTTTAGGGCAATTTTGGCCCAGTGTCCTTTTTTCTTTAGAGTAGGCACATTGATCTGAGGCCAGGGTGGCCTCTGGCATGGGCCAATGTTATCCCTTCTTGTCTACCTGTTTCTTAATTTCTGGCCTATTTGTTTTTGTGACCAGGACCTTAGTCAACGCCTTAGTCTGCCTTTTGTTTCTTTTATCCTCCCCTTGCTCCCTTCTCTTCCTCAGTTTCTCTCTTAGAGTATACGTTCTTGGCTTCTCTGACTAAATCTCTGAAAGTCATATCTTGTAATCAATCTAGCTTTGTAACTTTGTTTTAATATCCAAGCCAGTTTGCCCAATAAAGGCCATCGTGACAGATGCCTTTGATTCTCTGCCTGAGGATCAAAAGGAGTATATCTCCAATATGCCTCCATAATTCTCTCTAGAAACATAGTGGGAGAATCATCAGACCCTTGAATAATCTCTCTTACCTTGGCCAAATTACTTTGTCGCTAGCGGCCGCTTGGAGACACACTATTAGAGCCCGGTGATAAGGGGACAGATGCTAGCTACCTTCAAAGATTTTGGGGTCTCAGTTGGGTGGGTTCAAGGGAAAGCCGCCTTTGATTATCTTGGGAAGTTGTGTCGGACGCAGATCTTGTTTGAGGGATTTTTTTTCTAGCTTCCTGGAGGATTCACTGTTGTTCCTCTGTCATGAAGAGAATCCCTAGGAGTTTTTGGCAGTCATCCGAAGTAGGCTGGTGTGAAAACATCAATGACTCAACCAGACCTGAGAGCCTGGTGGGGTCCTCAGAAAAAGGGGGATTATAATTTTTTTAAGTTATATAGGTCTGACGAGGAGAAAGGCTAATACTGGTAGGCTTGCATTTTTTCCCCGTGGCCATCGTCAATCATTGGCCCATAGGGATGGAGGGGGAGCATCCCAAGAGTTCCAGGGTTTTCAATCATTCACCGCCAGCGAGTTCCTTTAGATGGTACAGCTTCCTCCAAGGGAAGAGGTGCTGTGTGTGCCGCAAAGGAATTATCTGGAGGGCGCTGGGCCAGCATAGCTTCCTCCAATGGAGGAGAGGCTGAGTCAGCAGCAGGGGAATCACTTAGAGGGTGTTGGATTTTGGGGGACAAGGGCAGGGGATAAGGAGGGGAAGGAGACTCCAGTAGAGTGAAAGCTGGTGACTCAGGGAGAACAGAGGGTGTAGTAGGAGGAGGATCAGAGGATTTGAGAGTTCCTGGGGGAAGGAGTCAGAGTGGGGGCAGTGACAAGGAAAGGCTTCACCCATGAGGAGGAGATATGCAGAGTTCCCGCCGAGTTAAGATATATGGCTGTTGATCCAGATGGCTATGTAGCACCGGCTGAAAGACAATATAACTGACTTTTTTAAATTAGTGGGAAGTAGAAAGATCCTTCTAGGGGTAATCCAAATCCAAAGGTGGGCCATTCTGAAGCACAGAGAGTCTGCCACATCCGGCGCTTTACTGAAAAACAAAGATTCTGAGCCCTTAAGTGGACTTTGGTCCAGTGATCAAGTATCAGGGACAGAGGCATTGAAGTGCTCTGTCCCATAATGCAAGATACACAAACAGTTAAAGCAATGAAACATGACACAGACAAGACAAGGCAATGAAGACAGGCAATGGACGTCCAACACTGAGACCAGGACTGAGGAGCCGGCAAAACCCGATTGACTGGCAATACCGAATCCGAAAAAAAATATCAATGAGTCCAGGAGACTATCTCGTCCCCATAAATTTACGGGAAGATGATCCAATACATATGGCTGTAGAGTTCCTTCACATCCTTCAGGATCCTTCCAATCTAATACCATTGCACTTCTATGGGGATTATACGCTACTCCTAGGCCTCGAAGCGTTTGAGTGGCTTGTTGTAATGGCCAATGTTTTGGCCATTCTTGACGAGAGATGATGCTAAGGTCTGCGTCTGTATCCAATAGCCCATTAAATTCATGCCCTTGAATATTTAGTTTTAGCATGGGGCCAGAATCTAAATTTAAAGAAAGCATAGCCCAATCTACACCTGTGGAGCCTAATCACTTGGAACCTCTTTCTACAGTACGACTGGAAAATTTTTCACGTAGGCTGGGTATTATTAGTAACTGTGCTATTCTATCTCCTGGTGAAATTACTGATATACCCTTTGGAGAACTGGCTATAATTTTTATTTCACCTTCATAGTCGAGATCAATTACCCCAGGACTTATCATAAGTCCTTTTAGAGTAGAAGAGCTGCGTCCCAATAATAAGCCTACTGTTCCTTTGGGAAGAGGTCCTTTTACCCCTGTGGAAATGAATTGAACTCCCATCTCTGCAGTTAGTACTGCTCTGGCAGAGGCACAGATGTCTAACCCTGCGCTCCCTCTGGTTTGTCTGATGAGGGATCTGATGGACAATGTGTCCTGGGCACTACTCTGATGGGGTTGCTGGGTTTCTCCAGTGCTGCGTATATTTGTGGTTTTGGGCTCCGGAGAATTGAGCCCCCTTGTCCATTTTTTGGCAATGGAGCTCCATGTTTTTGTCCACGATATTGTGGATAAACACCTGGTCCTTGTTCGTTTTTTGATAATGGTGTACCCTCTATGGTGGTTTGAGAACAGCATTCATTAGCCCAAAGTCTCCCTCTACGGCATCGTGGACAAATACCTGGTATTCTACTCCTTTGATACCTAGTTTTGTTAAACCCTCCTCCTATGGCACAATTCCTTTTAAAATGTCCTGTTTTTTCACAATTGTAGCATGTTCTTGGCCTGGCATCTAAAGCCTGTTTTACTGCAGCTGCCACAATTTGCTCTTGTTCATTAATGTCTCTGGCATCTAAAGCCTGTTTTACTGCAGCTTCCACGACTTGCTCTTGTTCTTTAATGTCTCTACGTAATTTAATATATGTGTTTAAATCTTCATGTTTCCATGGTCTAATGATATCTTTGCACCAACGATTCGCTTGCTCATAAGCCAGTTGTTTTAGTAATGGCATTGCTTGTTGTGTATTTCCAAAAACTCTGGTAGCTGTTTGAATAAGCCTATCTACAAATTCAGCATAAGGTTCATTAGCTCCTTGTATTACCTTAGATAACTGACCTTGTAAACCTCCATTTCCTTGAAAAGTCTTCCATGCCTTAATTGCATCTATAGCAATCTGTGCATATACACCAGGATCATATGCACATTGCTGCTGCTGATCCTCATAAGGTCCCTTTCCTAACAATATATCTAGATTTCTCTGAGGATAACTAGCTGCTGCATTTTGCCTAGCCATCTCCTTGCAAAATTCCTCATTGGCAATCTTCCATAACAGGTATTTCCTCCATTTAGCACAGCTTTACACATATTAGCCCAATCTGCTGGCTTCATGTTCATGTTGTTAATGGATTTGATAATGCTTACAGTGAAGGGTGCTTGAAGACCATAGGTTGTTACAGCCTCTATTAGCTGCTTCACTCTTTTGAAATTTAAAGCATGGTAATCTCACTGCCCTCCTGCCTCAAATACTGGGCATGTTAATATTTGAGATCTTGTCTCAGGATTCCAACTATCAACTGTGGGGGTTGGGGGCCTCCCAGCATATGGAGGTGGCCTTGTTAGTTGGACACTTACTTCCTCTGGTGATAGAAAGGTGTTAGTAGCAGTCTCCTGTAGAGGTTGTGCTGTTGGTTGGACACTTACACCCTCTGGTGATAGAAAGGTGTTAGTAGTAGTCTCCTGTTGTAACTTTCCCCCTGATGGCTTTTTCTGTTTTACACTTTCTTCCTCTGTCTGACTGGCTTGAAAGGCCTTCTCTTTTACTTGATTTTTTTCCTCTGTCTGACTAGTCCGAGAGACCTTTTCTTTTACTTGAATTTTTTCCTCTATCTGACTAACTTGAGAGACCTTCTGTTTTACTTGAATCAATATGTCTTCTCCTTCCTCTACCATTGTCTGAACTGAAGGCTTTCCACTAAGCAAACAAGGTACAAACGTCCACAATAGCAATGTGCCAACTGGCAGAGTCCCTGGGCTTTTCTTTCCTATTCTTTTTAAATCTTCACCATGATGGTTCCATTGTGATATATTTAACAACTCCTCCTGAAAAAGCCATGGGCTACATTTTTGTATTGTATCAACGTATGCCCTGACTTTTCTTGATTTTATTGAGATGCCTCCTTCCTCTAACAATTTACTGAACACTCTTTCAGTTTTTTTTTTTTTTACTAATTTCTGATCCCGTATTTCTACTATAATACAACCCAACAAGATGACACCAAACAAAACAGCTCCTCAGGAAAAGCCGTCAGAGCCCAACTGCCACCACAGGCTTCCCACAAGCCTCTCCCTCAAACACAAGTCTCCTCCTCTTGAGGCCGATTGGCTGGGTCACGTGGGTGAAGCCAAAAAGTCCCCCAATGAGCAGTTCCATGGTCTGAAAGGGCAGGGAACCAGCCCAATGTGCATCACCACAGAGGAGCCAATCAGCTAGATGTTGCTGGGGCCGCTGTGAGCCAATCATCCGCTGGCAGTCTGAAAGGTCGGGGAAACCGCTCATTGAGCATCTCAATGAGCATCACCACAGAGAAGCAAATCAGCTAGATGATGCTGGGGCCGCTGTGAGCCAATCATCAGCCGGCAGATGGAAGTTTGCTGGCAGCTGCAAGTTTGCTGGGGCTCCTTTGGCTGTGGCTCTCAACAGATTATTCTCAGAAATATTCAACCACCTGACATACATATTTGTTTCCTAGTACTGAAAACTAACTTCAGTGAATGGTCCTTATATATCCTAATATTTCTATAGTAACTGACCAAGTTTAACATCAATGCAGTTAGATTCCTATGGGACATGATATGTATTTTTAAGTTCATTTTTATTCCACACTGGTACATTACTATTTCTTCAGTTTATGGACATCATTGGATATATCCTTTCATCCACAAATTCACAAATTTATAGGCATGTGGTTCACTTTCATCACTTCCTCTTTCAGAAAACATGTATTCCTCTAGGATTCTTTAGTGGTCTTTTAACTAGACTTCTTTCTACTCATTTTTGAAGCAAAACTCACACACTCTTCATGATAAACCGTAACCCTAATATAACCATTAGATGTATAACTGGTTGGAATGAATGTATATATATCAATATAAGATTTACTATATATTTTCAAATATAATTTCAATGCATTATTTAAAGTTGGAACCAGTTATATAATTTATTCACAATATGGTCTATTCATGCATCATCTCTTATTCATCAACACAGGGTACGCCTATTTTATCCGCAATACTAATTTATAAGTTTTCAAAATATTGCTCCTCATATTGGTGGAAGAAATACTCATGTCATCTGATCTACATATATATTTTACCACAGTAATATTCTTGACACAAAATGCAAAGGTCACACTTATGATTGTACTAAAGCCTAAATTTAAAGTGAGCATGGATTACTAAAAACCTCCATGTCTAGGTTCCCTAATGCACTCAAATGTCAATCCTATTGGTGACTAAATAATTGTTTCTTCCTAAGATTATATATTCAACCTCAACCCTGTTGAAAATATCTAATCCTATCACTCACTTTATACGTTGCCTGATTTCCTAATGTCTCTTTTGATACATATTTACTCTCTTTCCTACATATTTTCCCCAGTTCATCATTGTGACTGACTCTTCACATGTGCTGACATTTACATTCACTCTCTAACTGAAACCCTATTGCTAAAGAACTTTTGGTCCAACTCCTAGACTCACTCTTCTTCCTAATCCTACAGACAATCTTCCTAATCCTATGGACTATCCCTTTTGGACTGGATGATCTCTTCTAAATTCAGTCATCTGAGGTACAGCAACCTATGCCATTGTAAATGAATTTATCTGAGACCTCGGTGCAGAACATAATTCAAGCTTAGTATGCCAATCAATCGCCAAATGCCCTTCTGGGCTTCAAATCTTACCTAGATTTCTTTTTTCGTACTTATATTTCACGTCTATATTCTTATAAGTATCAGAGGTTCCCAAACCATTATTCATCCAGCAGAATGATTCCTAACCAAAATCAAACATGCTATTAACCCTAACCATACAATGTTCTGTCAATCTAACTTTACAGAAGAGGAGGGACCGAGTTGGTCTTACAATACAGGAAGGTAGGGGATCTTCCACCTGCTGAGAACCTCAAAAGTCCATGCAGAAATGATCGATGGAGAAGATTTAGGCAGCTATTTAGGACCTGAGAGAGGAAAAGTCATCTTCCATGGCAAACAACCTAGTCAGGATGAAGGGATGTTTCTGAATCAGCCTCTCTCTTCTTAATGTAGAGAAGTCGGATCAAACCAGGCCTTTGTGGAGAGCTGTTCCCAGGTGCCTATGGTTTCTATACCATTCTAATTTATGAATGTGTCACAAGAAGTAGGGGCCGCCTCCATCTTATGAGAACCTAGGAAGCAACTGTTAGGACATATTGGTGGCCAAGTCAGTGACCTCATTCAGTTCCTGAAGGAAGTGACCTCACCTACTTCCTTGGTGATGGAATTCTCTGAATTTGGGATCCAGGAAGCCAGGCACCCAAAGCCATTACCCGTCCAAGTCCCAGTGGTCTCACTTATTTGGATTTACCAAGGATAGAATCAGTCTCTCTAGGTACCTCTTCATGTGAAGGTGGCCAAATTCCAAGAAAGCTCTGAAGAGGGGCCTTTCCTGACAAGACTGGAATTGGCTCACCACTGCCTCCTGACAACTTCACAGAGTTGGTGAATGACACCAGATCTGAGACAGGAAAGGCCATTTCAGAGGAACATCGTATGGCCTACCAGTCAGAGGACACTCAGAAGAGTCACAGACCTACTTGGGGGAAGGAGGTGCCTGGGTGTGTGGATGTCAGTTTGTGGTTTTGTCTCATGTTCTGAGAATAGGTAGAAAAAACGTGATTTATTTCTTTTGGAATGGACTGTTTCTAATAAGTCATTTGACATGGTGAGTGTTTCTATTTCTGTGTATGCCACTGTGTCTGTGGTTGTAGACATTAGAAAAGAGAATGCATCAATGAATATGTCCTGTGTAGTAGAATGCCACCCAGCAATCAACCTGTCCAATTTATGAAAGGACTGCGGCTTGCCTTACCAATGGGAAACACCTTCAACCTTCCTAAGTTCCTGTTTTCTTCCAGAATTCTGGCCACTAGCCAGAATATGCTCATTGTTTTTTATCCATGATATGTACCACCTCCAATCACTGTGACATGACCATGTACTGAATAGCTGAAGGAATTGGCATGGCGAGCACCTCAAAAAACTCAGATATCAGTGTGGCTAGGAAACTCTCAGTGGAGATACCCTGCTTTGGGCCTTTTGCTTACATTTTGTTCTGTTGCCCTGAATGTCAGGAAGGTATTTGCCTCTGCCCACCCCTTTGTGAAGACTGAAAAAAACAGTTATCAAATGGAAATGAATGAGGATCACCTGTGGCTCTTGGCATAATTGCTTTGGAAAGGGAGGTGTCTCAATCAGCCACTTGGCCCTGTGTGAGGCTCCAGCTTAGATTCTCAGCACCTGATGGATCTAAAGAAAGATCCCATGTGTGCATCCAAAACCAAAATGGCAAAAAGATCAGTCATTGTGGATGAAGTCTCTAGCCTTCTTCTGTGATGTTCCTGACTCCATCAAGTGAGAATAGGGATCCTTTGGGTCAAATGAATTCTTCAAAGCCCTGCAGAAGTGCTTGGGTTTTCTCATGACTCCAAACCACATAAAGAATCTATACCTGACATTCATTAGGCCTCAAAATGGAGAAGCAGAGCAGTATTAACGGCAGGTCTATTTAATCACTCCTGGTTCACAGGAATGGTGTCCAGGCCACCCTGACTTTAGGCAAATGAGGGCCAAAGGTGCTCATTTTGGTCACTGTCTTGGGCTGCGCCCCTCATGGAAAAATTCAGCCAGAGGTTATGATGAGTGTCTATATGGAGAACATGAGGGCCTTGTGGGAGTGTTTAGGTTTTAATTTTGGTCATTTGTGTGGCGGTTGGAAGAAATGAATGGGTCCAACTGGTCTTGAACTCTGGTGTGAGTTCAAGGGGACTTAGAGACTGAGTTCTGGAACTGAACTCAGAGAAGTATTGCCATGAATTGTGTTGGGATTTTCGCAGGTCACACATGAGAGTCGCCCTTATAAACTGAGATCTAGGTCCAGGGTGGCTTTCCACAGAGCACTGAGAATCACAGCCTGGATATCACATGATTTTTTCTAAAACACATGGCAGGCATACTTGAGCGTCAAAACACACATGGACCTCACATTGTAGACCTCAATAGTCCTGGATTTCGGTGACCTTTTGGCCACTCCTTGGGAAGACTTGCCTGTGAGAGTTTTCCAGAGGTTTCATTGAAATGAGCTTTCTCACCATTTAATGTTTCCTGAAAAAATTGAAACCCACAGTGCCTCCAACCTCATGCTTGAATAATGGCTAGATAAATACCATGAAATTCTTAAAATTCCCTTGACCAGGTTGCACAGGAGAACCTTTGGATATACTGTTGCTGACGATGAGTGTATCAGACAGTTCCTTGATTGACTGGGTTTCATGAAAATGGTGTAGAACAGAGATGCCAGTAACTTCAAGCCTGCTGATTAGTGTGCCTACAGCAGAGATGTGCAGTTTTGTGATAAAACTTCTGTCGTGGGGCCTTGTGGATCTGCCTTTGACTTCCAAATGGCTTGTGGCTGACATGGTGCATCCAGCAGACCCTTATATGTAAAGGCATCTTTTTATAACAAGAGGTTTAAGGGAAATCTTAACAATCAGGTTATTATGGTCAAGGGGGCAAACTGTGTGGGATAGAAACCTGGTTGGTGCATTCTCCTGCTGACCCTGACCCACCACACATGACAGAACTCCCTCCAGCACTGTGTTCCAGTTGAGCTCCTTGTATTCCATGAAGCAAATATTAAATTCCCAGTGCAGCACCAAGAATCACGACGAAATGTGGAGGATGACCAAATGGATACACAGCCAACATGTGGATACACTTAGCCCCCCGTGGCCACAGTTTACCTACAAAGACAGAATTCAGCACTGCTGCCTCATGTTCATTGGAAAATAAGAAACCATATCCACAAGGTCACAGAGATGAAGACCCAGCTTTGATGGTCTCCCTAGAAAGGAAGCTAAAGCTCCTGACAACAACATATGTTTTAAGTGCCCAACCTCAGAGACAGTTTCTCAAGAAGTCTTTAGGCAGGCAGAGGTCCATGTTTGTGGAGTGTTTACCCTGTCCCTTACTTTTGGAAACTCCTCTACCACTTCCAAGGTTGTGAACTCCTGATCGTATTCCATTCCAGATATGTAGTCATGGATTTTCTAACTCTTCTCCTCTAATTGTGTGTTACTTGGGGCGTAGGTGATATCTAGGTGTTGTTCTTGATGAGAGTGGGAAGATTTTTGTGTACCACATATTTGCATACACATTGGATTCATTTTTCTATTTTCCATTCAATATACTGATTCCCTGACACTAACTCACACCCTACTAGACTCTGATTACTAATCCTAATATAATGGAGGAAAGTAACCGAAACATTATAGAAACACAAGCAGTTCAGAGGAGGCATGGTGTATAGTTGGACTTGTTATTTGCATGATAAATGGTAGGTGTTAAAAATATAGTCAATTGTTAATTGAAATAGTTCTCCATTATTTTTAATGTTAACTTATTTCTGAATTTCTGTCTCCATTTCTCTGGAGCCTATTCAGCACATGTATTTTTATATGCACATATAGAATCCTACCTGGGATCACACGTACATTTTTGTGAGGTGGCTAACTTTGCAGATACAAATTGTGAGAAGAGATCACTCCTCCTAAACGCTTTTGGATCTTAAAATTCCACCTATGGGTGAGGTTCCTAGTTGAACAACATTATACATAAATCCATGTTCACTAAAATGAATACTTTTTAATCTGTGGATGATATATATTTCAAGATAAATTTAATTTTGATACCCATATATATTTATATATTGCTACTTTTTAATGTATCTGTGATATATATATATATATATATATATATATATATATATATATATATATATATATATATATATTTTACACCCTCCTGATTTTTCAAAATATGAAATATATGTGTCTTATATACACTCCCTAAATTCATTCATGTCATGAATGTGGATTTATAATAAAATGTTCACAAGATTATGCTCAGATATATTCATCCACCTGAAATATATATTTGATTCCTAGTACTGAAAACTAACATTAGTAAATGGTCCTTTCAAATCCTAATGTTTCTACAGTAACTGACCCAGTTTAACTTCAATGCAAGTAGATTCCTATGGGACATGATATGTATTTTGACATTCATTTTCATTCAACACTGGTACATTACTATTTTTTTCAGTTTTTGCACTTCATAGGATATATATTTCATCCACAAGTTAGGAAATTTATACGTTTTTTTATACTTACAATCACTTTCTGCTTCAGAACACATGTATTCCTCTATGTTTCTTGATTCGTCTTTTCATGAGACTTCTTTCCAAACACATAATTTTCCATTTCCATAATCACTTTTGAAGCTAAACTCACACACCTTTCATGATAAAACATAACCCTAATATTACCATTAGATGCATAACTCGTTGGAATGAATGATTGTATATCAATATAAGATTTCTTATATATTTTCAGATATCAATTCAATCCATGATTTAAAGTGGAAACAGTTATATTATTTATTCACAGTATTGTCAATTCATGCATTACTTCTATATTCATAGACACAGGGTACAACTCTGTGTACCCCCAACACTAATTTATACATCTTCAAAATATTGCTCCCAGAAATGTTAGAAAAAATACTCATGTCACCTGATCTACATATACATTTTATCACTGTAATATTCTGACCACAAAATGCAAAGGTCAAACTTATGATTGTAGCAAATCCTAAATGGAAAGTGATCCTGGATTACTAAAAACATCCATGTCCAGGTTGCCTAATGCTCTCAAATGTCAATCATATTACTGACTACATATTTGTTTCTTCCTAAGATTATACATTGAAACTCAACCTTGTTGTTAATGTCTAATCCTATCATTCACTTTATACTTTGCCTGATTTCATAATGTGTGTATTGATTTCTGATTTCCTACATATTTTCTCCAGTTCATCATTGTGACTGACTCTTCACATGTGCTGACATTTACATTCACTCTCTAACGGAAACCCTATTGCTAAGGAACTTTTTTTCCAAATCCTATACACAGTCTTCTTCCTAAACCTACCAACTATATTCCTAATCCTACCTACTATCCCTTTTTGAATGGATGTTCTCTTCTACATTTAATTATCCAAGTAAAGGTCCGATGAGGTCGAAAGAAGAGACCACCAAGAGACTATCTCATGAAACAGCGCAGTGTTTATTGGGGGTCCAGCATGCTGATGCTCAGAGCTCACTTGAATAGAGTAGAGAGCCCTTAGAACAGCTTAAGCAGAGTTTATACACTTTCCTTGGTGATGGCAGGGAGGGAAGTTTATTGATAGGTCAGGGCGAGTGGTCAGTTTGCATGCAACCCAGTGAGGGAGCACATTCTCCAGTTAGTCAGTTGGGGACAGCACATTCTGGGAACAAGATTAGCAAACATTTCTCAAGATTTCAACAGTGTTTTGTTAAGCATACAGGAAAAAAGGATGTGAAAAGTGCCTATTTAATTAACCTTTCATTCCCCACTTCTTCTTCTGGCTACTTTTAATCATAAAAGTGATCATTGCGGGGTGTCACATTCTATGTTTGCTAGTGGGGTATTACCATAAGTTTAACTCATCCAATTTGAGCTTGGAAAAAAGAAATTACACGGTTGAGCAAACAGGGTTTTATAGTTAGCAATAATATGAGGATTATTATTGAACTGTCCAGGGTTGATAAATGCGTAGTTAACCATGGGGACTGTGTGAACCAAGACTCAAACCACACTTTTTGGGCCTCTCTCTCTCATTGACACTCTTCAAGGCATCTTTTTAATTTACTCCTAGATTTTTTTACAACTCCAGTATGGTCGGCAAAAACACAACATTCTCCATCAATGCAGAACAAAGGCCCCCTTCTTTCATGAAGAGGAGGTTCAACCCTCGCCTTTTCTGTAAAATAACTTCAGAGAGAGAGGTTAAAGATTCCTGCAAAGCCAAGATGGAGGATTCTAATATCTTTAAGTTTTGGTCTATTGCTGCTTCTAATTGTGTCATTTGTTGTATCCCATGGACCAAGGCAGTGGTTCTTGTGCTCACGCCTGCAGCAACTCCTATTCCTAATAGCATGGCTAAAGTGATGGATATATGTTCTCAGTGGAACCGGGTTTTATGCCCCCCTATTTGAACTTCAAATGAACCTGCATTATGATAAAGCACTCTGGGAAACATCTGCACCTTTACACATTTAATCACATCGTCTTGACAATTTCATGAAAACATAAACAATGTTTAAGTCTATAGAATTATACTGTTGTAGAGACGGACAAGGCACGGCACCTAAGATACTACCAAAAACAGGGAAACTTTCCATTTTATTAGCAACCGGATTCAGAGGGCATTACTTCTGTTATAATCAATTAATTCCCTGAAACTCACGTTTAGGTAGTTTCAGAATTTTGTACCCAACATATAAGGGAAGGGGCGCAGAAGTTCATAGCCTGCAGAAGTTCACAAAAAGCAGATTGTTTTCTGTTTTATTCCTCTGTTCTGGGCAAGTTAACTTTTCAAGGACACCTGGGTGAAGGAGAGATTTTTTTTCCCTTTATTTTTCCCCCTTCCAGCTGTTACCATGGAGCCCAGTTGGTAACTTCTTTATCTTTGAAATGTAGCCATCTCTGTGAAGCCCCAGATCAATGCCAAAGGCCTTGTTCACATATTTTGTGAAAAACTAGTAAGGGGGTGTCTAACTTAGGAGTGCTGATATTTTTAGCCAGTGACCAAGTACAACAGGGCAACATGAAAAGAGGAAGTTTATCTACTTTGAAGTCTTTCATGGGGACTCTTTTGCTGAAAGTCCTAAAGTCAGCCATGCTGAAGACTTCCGTAGAAGGTCAATTAATGTTTTTCTGTGGGCCTGGAACAGAGGGGGGAGATGGGGAAGGCGTGGCTGTGAGCAGCTCCGTGGATCTGAGAATGACGTAGCAGAGATGTGAAAGAATACTGGCAAAGGTGTTTGTGATTTTCCTAGCAACAAAAAGGTGAGCAGTAGAACAGGTAGAACAGAGGAGAAGATAGGAGTTAGTATCCCTAAAAGCCTGTGAGGGACTTTAAATTCTTAGTAACCTGTTTTCACTAATGACAAAGAAACTTTAAAGGCCATTTTCACTACATCTTGGATAGGGGTCTGAGGGTTCTCCTCAGCTGGTTTGAGCTTTGGGTTAGCTGGTAAGAGGAACTGGTGGGACCCGGTGTGGGCACTGACTGGAGAAGAGAGGAGTGATTCGGTGGAGGGTTACCTCAGTACCTGCTACCTCAGAAAGGGGGAAATGGTCTGAGATCCGGCGGAGGTTTGGGTTTTTGATCTAGTAATTGGAGGGGAGAAATCATGTTGCTGAGGTGAGAGTGACAGCAGAGAGTCTGGAGCAGAAGGCTGAGTGTGAGGACCTATTGGAGAAGCATAGTTCAGGATGTGAGCGAAGGAGGGAAAAGGCCTCCACATAGGGAAATCTCCTTTCACCCTTTTGAGGACATTCAGAATTTAAAAAGGTCATGCAGAATTTGAGGATCTAGAGACCCCTCTAGGGGCCAACAGTTTGGGTGATCTAATTGGTAATAGGGCCAATGCTGTGTACAGAATTTGATGAGGTGTTTGGGTTCCATCATGCACTGCCTGTATGATCACATCCCTAGACTTACAGAAGAAGTCGGAATTCCCCCCACACAACCGTGACTGTTTGTGGCTTTAGTAGTCCACCGGGCAAACATAGTAATCTAGGCTAGCCAAGCTGCATCTGGCTCGCGTGTCCCTACATCCATAATGATTGTTTCCATTATCAATGGTGCAGAATGGATTTAATGGAAATTTAGTGGGATCCTCTTCATCAGGTATATCCCAATAGGAAAGACCTATAGCCAGCTGACAAATGTCTGGGTGGATAGATGTCCACCAAGTCCCTAAGTGGGCTGCATGCGAGATAGATCATACTTCTTTACCAGTAGGATTTGTGATCAGCCATCGCTGCTGAACGGGTTTAATAGGTTTAGGACTACTGGTGGTCAAGGGAAGAGTCTATAGCCTTAGACACAGGGTAAATACACAATTTGAAAGTTTTACCAATCTTTTCCAGTTTCCAGCCAGAGTCTGGACAGGGCGCAGGCTTGAGATGAGAGGTATGGATCCAGGAAGTGATTCTGTCTTCCTTTACCGCTGTAGGTGTTATAAGTAGCACCTTGTATCGTCATTTCCAGTGGGGTTTCAGGGATGACACCTGATGTCGACTTATGTAGATGAAGTCTCTTACTTGATATTGATGTAGAGTCCATTCGTCCCCAGGTTGATAGGCATTGGCCATCTGTTTTCACAGGTATCCCTGAGTTCTTTCAAGAGCTTTAATTCAGTCAAGCAATGGGGTGTGGAAGGAATCGTTAGGTCTTAGAGTTGGGGTTAGGTCCCTTACTGAAGGAGGGGAACCATGGACAATTTCATAGGGGGTGAGGTTACACAAAGAAACAGAGGGAGTGTTTCTTCCATGAAATAGTGCATAAGGAAGGAGCATAGTACAATCTATTATGCAGGTTTCAAAGCTTAATTTCGTTATGGTCTCTTTAATGGTTCTATTCATTCTTTCTACCTGTCCTGAACTTGGTGGTCTATAAGCACAATGTAACTTTTAATTAATCCCCAGGGTCTTGCCTAACCCCTGACTTACTTGGGCTACAAACGCCAGTCCATTATCAGACCTTATTACTTTAGGCAGGCCGTATCTTGTAAAAATATCTTTCAGGATCTTCTTGACAACCATTTGCGCTGTTTCGTTTTTTTTCTTTTTTCCTGGAAAAGGCTTCAATCCATCCTCAAAATATATCTACAAAGACTAGGCGATATTTAATTTCAAACCTTGCTGGCTTAATTTTAGTAAAGTCCACTTCCCAGAATTGTCCTGGTCTGGTTCCTCGTAGGTGCTTTTTTGCAGGAAGCTTGGAAGGGTAAGCATTAACCATGACAGACCTGACAGGCTTTTGTTACCCATTCAGTTATTTCCTTTTGCTTTGAGTCGGTTAGTAAAAAACTCTGTTCTTCATCCTTCAGGAATGAATGCAATTTCTTTGAACCAAGGTGAGTGAGTTGATATACATTTTCTACTGACATATTTAGAGCCGTGACTATAGGAGTTTTTATTGAAGGATTTAGAAATTCCACTTGTGGGCCTTCAGGGTTAAAAGTTATTTTGGCCCAGAGCTTGGTGAGCAGATCTCTGCCCATCAATGGGGCCGGGCATTCTGGGATTACTAAGAACGAGTGATGGATTTTTCCTTTCCCCTGGTCCATGGTCCTCTTAGTTGTCCAAACCCGATATTTTCTGCCATTAGCCCCTTGAATTAGAGACCTTTTTATTTGATAGAGAGACCAATGGGGCCATAAGGGCAGAGTATATTGCCCCTGTATCCACTTCAAAGTTTGCTAGGGTCCCCTCCACTTCAAAATTTACCCTGAGCTCTCGGAGGGGATCTGAGACCCAACATTCTTAGTCATCCTCCAGAGTCAGAATGGCTGGCTAGAGTGGCTGTCTCTTTCAATGGCACTCTTTGAAGCAGTGTCCTTTTTCTTTACAGTAGGCACATTAAATTGAGGCCAGGGGTGGCCTCTAGTCTGGGCCCCGGTATCCCTTCCTGTCTCCATGTTTCTTATTTCTGGCCTATTTGTTGTTGTGACCAGGACCTTAGTCAATGCCTTAGTCTGTCTTTTGTTTCTTTTATCCTTCCTTTGCTCCCTACTCTTCCTCACTTTCTCTCTTATAGTATACCTTCTCGGCTACTCTGACTAAATCTCTCAAAGTCATATCTTGTAATCCATCTAAGCATTGTAACTTTCTTTTAATATCCAGGGCAGCTTGCCCATAAAGGCCATCTTGACAGATGACTTTTGATCCTCTGCCTGAGGATCGAAAGAGTATATCTCCTATATGCCTCCATAATTCTCTCTAAAAACATAGAGGGAGATTCATCAGGCCCTTGAATAATCTCTCTTAAGTTGGCAAAATTTGTAAGTCGCCTAGCGGCCACTAAGATACCCACAATTAGAGCCCAGTGATAAGTGGACAGATGCTCCCTACCTTCAAAGGTGTTGGGGTCCCAGTTTCGTCGATTCAAGGGAAAGCCGGGTTAAATATGTTGGGAAGTTTTGTCGGTCACACATCTGGTCAGAGGATATTTTTCTCTAGCATCCAGGAGGATTCTCTTTTGTTTCTCTGTCATGAAGAGACAACCCTAGGTGTTGTTGGCAGTCATCCCAAGTAGGCTGGTGTGAAAACATCAATGACTCAACCACACCTAGGAGCCTGTTGGGGTCCTCGGTAAAACGGGGATTTTTATTTTTCCAGTTATATTGGTCTGAAGAGGAGAAAGGTAAATACTGGTAGGCTTGCATTTTTCCCCCAAGGCCGTTGTCAATCATTGGCCCCTAGGGATGGAGGGGGAGCATCATTCGAGTTCCAGGTTTTTCAATCATTCACCGCTGGTGAGTACCTATAGCCGGGCTAGCTTCCTCCAGAAGAGGAGGGGCTGTGTGTGCCGCGGGGAAATTATCTGAAGGGCACTGGGCTGGCTTAGCTTTCTCCAATGGTGGAGAGGTTGAGTCAGCAGCAGGGGAATCACTTAGAGGGTGTTGATCTTTGGGGGACGTGGGCAGGAGATAAGGAGGGGGACGAGAGTCCAGTAGAGTCAAATCTTGTGTCTCAGGGAGAACAGAGGTTGGAGGAAAAGGAGGAGCAGAGGGTTTGAGAGATCATGGGGGAAGCAGTAGGAGTGGGGGTAGGGGCAAGGAAATGCTTCACCCATGAAGGAGATTTGCAGAGGTCCTGCCAAGTTAAGATATATGGCTGTTGATCCAGATGGCTATGTGGCCCTGGCTGAAAGACAATATCGTCTGACTTTTTAAATTAGTGGGAAGTAGAAAGATCCTTCTAGGGGCCATCCGAATCCAAAGGTGGGCCATTCTGAGGCACAGAGAGTCTGCCAGGTACAGAATTTTACTGAAAAAAAAAGATCCTGAGCCCTTAAGGGTACTTTGGTCCAGTGATCGAGGGTCAGGGACAGAGGCATTGAAGTGCTCTGTCCCATAATGAAAGATACACAAACAGTAAAAGCAAGGACACACGACACAGACAAGACAAGGAAATAAAGACAGACAATGGAACTTCCAACACTGAGACCAGGACTAAGTATCTGGCCCAACCCGATGGGCTGGCGATACTGAATCTGAAACAAAATATCACTGAATTGAGGAGACTATTGCTCCTCGATTTCCCGAATACTCTGGAGCATCCCCCAGGGATGTGGCCTGTGGCTCTGTGACACGTATGTCAGCCACCGTCGGAGAGAGCTCACACTCTTCATTGACAGCCATTTTGCGAAGCCCTAACCTGAAACCTGAAACCAGAAAGAGGCACCATACATACCCCAAGAGGAGCCTGTTGGGGTCTCTCGTTCGCCACTGCCGGATCTCAGTGGAACCTCCATATGTAAAGGTCAGGCGAACATCGGGTGAAGAGCCCACCAAGAGACTGTCTCATGCAAAAGCAAAGGGTTTATTGGGGATTCAGCATGCTGGGGCTCAGAGCTCACTTGAATAGAGCAGAGAGCCCTGAGAACAGCTTAAGCAGAGCTTATATACTTTCCTTGGAGAGGGCAGAGAGGGAACTTTATTGTTTGGTCTGGGCGAGTGAGCAGTTTGCATGCAACCGGGTGAATGAGTACATTCTGTAGGTTGGCAGTTGGGGACAGCACATTCTGGGAACAAGATTAGCAAACAGTTCTCAAGATTTCAATAGTGTTTTGTTAAGCATACAGAAAAACAGCAAGCGACATTTACCTATTTTACTAAATTTTCATTACCGAATATACATTGCCAGATTTCCTAATGTCTCTATTGAAATCTGCTTTCCTACATATTTTCCCCAGTACATCATTGTGACTGACTCTTCACAAGTGCTGACATTTACATTCACTCTATACCCGAAACCCCATAGCTAAAGAACTTTTGGTGCAAATCCTATACTTACTCTCCGTTCTAAACTTACCAACTATCGTCCTAATCCTACCGACTATCCTTTTTTTAATTTTTTTTCTTAAAGAAAGAGTTAGAGAGAGAGGGAGAGAGAGAGAGAATTTTTTAACATTTAGTTTTTTTAGTACTTGGCAGACACAACATCTTTGTTTGTACGTGGTGCTGAAGATCGAACTCGGGCCGCACGCATGCCAGGCGAGCGCGCTACCACTTGAGCCACATCCCCAGCCCCCCGACTATCCATTTTTGACTGGAAGTTCTTTTTGACAATCAATCATTCAAAGTACAAGGTCCTATGCCTTTGTATATTGATTTATCTGAGACATGTGTGCAGAAAATAAATCAAAGCTAAATATTGCAATCAAAGACCCAATGCCCTTCTGGGCTTCAAATATTACCTTTATTTCTGTTTTTGTACTTATATTTCACCTATATATTCTTGAAAATATCGAAGGTTCGCCATACCATTATTCATTCAGCAGAATGATTCCTAACCCCAATCGAAACTGTTATTAACCCTAACCATACACTCTTCCCTCAATCTAACTTTACAGAAGAGCAGGGACAGAGTTGATCTTAGAATACAGGAATGTACGGTTTCTTCCAACTGCTGAGAAACTCAAAGGTCCACGCAAAATGATCTCTGGAGAAGTTGTAGGCACATATGTAGGAACTGAGAGAGCAAAAGTCATCTTCCATTGAAAACAACCTGGTCAGGATGAAGGGATGTGTCTGAATCAGCCTCTCTCTTCTTAATATGGAGAAGAAGGACCAAACCAGGCCAGTGTGGAGAGCACTTCCCTGGTGCCTATGGTTGATATACCATTCGAACTTTTGAAAGTGTCACAGGATGTAGGGGCAGCCTCCATTTCATGGGACACTTTGAAGCAACTGTTAGAACAAAGTGGTTGCCAAGGCAGTGACCTCATTCAGATCTTGAAGGAAGTGACCTCACCTAACATCCTTTGTGATGGAACACTCTGAACTTGGGATCCAGGAAGCTAGGCACCCAAATCCTGTCTCAGTCCCAGTCCCAGTCCAAGTGGTCTCAATTGTTCGGATTTACCAAGGACAGAGTCAGTCTTTCTTGGTACCTACGGAGGTGAGGATGCCCAAATGCCAGGAAAGCTCTGAAGAGTGGCCTTTCCTGAGAAAGCAGTTAGTGGATCACCGCTGGCTCCTGAGAACTTCACAGTGTTGACCAAGGAGACCAGATCTGAGACAGGACAGGACATTTCGGGGTAACATAGTATGGCCCACCAATCAGAGGACACTATGGATACTCTCAGACTGACTTGGGGGAAGAAATTGTCTTTGTGGATGTGGCTGTTGGTTTGTGGTTTGGTCTCATGTTCTGAGAATAGGTAATAAAGGCGGTTTTTTGGTTTGAAGTGAATTGTTTCTAATAAGTCTTATGAAAAGGCGAGTGTTTCTAAGTCTGTGTATCCCATTGTGTCCGTGGTTCTAGACATCAGAAAAGAGAATGCATCAATGGATGACTCCTGTCTAGTAGAAATCTTCCCAACATTCATCCTGCCAATTTATGAATGGACTGCGGCTTGCCTTATGAATGGACAACACCTACTATCTTCCTAAGTTTCTATTTTGTTCCTGAATTCACTCCACTCTCCAAAATAGGCTCATGGTTATGTGTCCAATATATATACCACCTCCAAGCTCTGTGACATGGCCATGTACAGGATAGCTAAAGGGAATGGCGAGCATCTCAGAAAACTCAGATATCAGTGTGACCAGGAAAGTCTCAGTGGAGAAATCCTGCTTTGGGCCATTTGCTTACCTATTGTTATGTTGCCCTGAATTTCAGAAAGCTTTTTGCCTCAGACTACTCCTTTGTGAAGCCTGAAGAAAAGAGTCTTCAAATGCAAATGAATGGGCATCACCTGTGGCTCTTTGCTTGATTGCTTTGGAAAGGGATGTGTCTGAATCAGCCTCATGACCCTGTGTGATGCTGTGGCTTAGATTCTTAGCACCTGATGGATCTAAAGAAAGATAACATGTGTGCATCCAAAACCAAAATGGCCAAATGAGGAGTCATTGTGGATTAAGTCTTTTGCTTTCCTCTGTTACGTTCCTGAAATCCATCAAGTGAGAATAGGGATCTTTTGGGTCAAATGAGTTCTTCAAACCCTGCAGAGACTAGCCCAGAGGTGCTTGGCTTTTCTC
Source organism: Callospermophilus lateralis (assembly GCF_048772815.1). Lineage (NCBI taxonomy): Eukaryota > Metazoa > Chordata > Mammalia > Rodentia > Sciuridae > Callospermophilus > Callospermophilus lateralis. The sequence continues at coordinate 1,021,946 of NW_027513816.1, read as the reverse complement.
ATGACTCCAAATCACATAAAGAATCTATACCTGAAAGTAAGTAGGCCCCAAATTGGAAATGCAGAGCAGTATTAAGTGCAGGCCTATTTAATCACTCTTGGTTCTCAGGAAGGGTGTCCAGGCCACCCTGACTTTAGGCAAATGAGGGGCAAGGGAACTTATTTGGATACTGTCTTTGTCTGTGCCCCTCATGGAAATTTCCAGCCAGAGGTTATGATAAGTGTCTATATGGAGAATGTTGAGGGCCATGTGGGAGTGTTTTGGTTTTAATTCTGGTCATTTGTGTGGCGGTTGGAAGAGATGACTTAGTTCACCTGGGCTTGAACTCTGGTGTTATTAGAGACTGAATTCTGGAACTGTCCTCAGAGAAGTATTGCCATGAATTGTGTTGGAATTTTAGGAGGCAACACATGAGAGTCATCCTGAAAACTGAGATCCTGGCCAAGGTGGCTTCCACAGAGCACTGGGAATCTCAGCCAGGATTTCACGTGATTTTATTCTGAAAGTCTTGGCAGCCATAATTGAGAGTCAAAACACACATAGACCTCACATTTTAGACCTCAATGGGCCTGGATTCATGTGAAATATTGGCCACTCTTTGGGAAGCCTTGCCTGTGAGAGTTCTCCAGAGATTTCTTTGAAATGAGCTTCCTCACCATTTAATGTTTCCTAAATAATTTGAAACCCACAGTGCCTCCAACTTCATCTTTGATTAATAGCTAAATACATACCATGATTTTTTTGAAATTTCAATGACCAGGTGGCAATGGAGAAACTTTGGATGACTTGTTGCTGGTCATGAGTGTACCAGACTGTGCTTGGATTTACTTGGTTTCATGAAAACAGTGTAGAAAAGAGATCCCTGTAAGTTGGAGACTGCTGAGTAGTGGGCCTAGAGCAGGGGTGTGCAGGTATGTGATAAAACATCTGTGGTGGTACCATGTGGATCTGCCCTTGGATTCCAAATGGCTTGAGACTGACATGGTGAAGTCAGCAGACCCTATTATATAAAAGCATCTTGTTATATGGAGAGGTTTCCGGGCAATGTTCAGAATCAGATTGCTATGGACAAGCGGGCAAGCTATGTGGGGTAGAAGCCTGGTTGGTGCATTTTCCAGCAGACCTTGACCCACCACATGTGACAGAACTCCCTCCATCACTGGTACCTGTTGAACTCCTTGTATTTCCTGAAGCAAATACCAAATTCATAGTGCAGCAGCAAGAAACACCTCGAAAAGTGGAAGATGATCAAATGACATCACAGTCCACATGGGAAGACACTTAGACCCCAGTGGCCACAGTTTACCTACAAAGAGAGAATTCAGCACTGCTTCCTCATGTTCATTGGAAAATAAAAAACCATATCTTCCAGGTCACAGAGATCAGACCCAGCTTTTTTGGTCTCACTAGAAAGGATGCTAAAATTCCTGACAACAACATATATTTCAAGTGCCCAACCTCAGAGGCAGTTTCTCAAGAGTCTTTAGGCCCAATGAGCTCCATGTTTGTGGAGTGTTTACCCTGTCCCTCACTTTTGGAAACTCCTCTACCACATCCAAGATTGTGAACTCCTGAATATTTTCCATTTCCGATATGTATTCACAGATTTCCTAACTCTTCTTCTCTAATTGTGTTTATTTGGGGCAAAGGTAATGTAAAGGCAATGTTATGGATGAGAGTGGGAATATTTTTGTGTAGCACATATTTGCATACACATTGGATTCATTTTCCTATTTTCCATTCGAATTACTGAATTCCTGACACTAACCCATACCCTAATAGACTCTGACTACTAATCCTAAAATGATGGACAAAAATAACCAAACAGAATGGAAATGAAAGCAGTTCAGAGAAGGCATGGTGAATAGTTGGACTTTCCTTTTGAATGATAAAGGGTAGGTGTTATAAATCTAGTCAATTTTTAATTGAAATTGATCTCCATGTGTTTTTAAAGTTAACAAATATGTGAATCCCTGTCTCCCTTTCTCTGCAGCCTGTTCAGCACATGTATTTTTATATGCAAATATAGAAACATAACTGGTATCACACGTATATCCTTGTGAGTTTGGCTGTCTTGGGAGATACAAATTGTGGGAAGCGATCACTCCTCCTAAACGCTGTTGGAACTGAAACTTCAACCTATGGGTGAACTTCCTAGTTGAACAATATTATACATAAATCCATGTTCAGTAAAATGATTATTTTTGGATCTGTGGATGATATATGATTCATAGTGAATTTCGATTGGCATGCATATTGATACATTTTAGTGTCTGTGTGTGTGTGTGTGTGTGTGTGTGTGTGTGTGTGTGTATATATATATATATATATATATATATATATAAATACATAAATGCACACACACATATCTATATCTATATCTATATCTATATCTCTCTCTCTCTCTCTCTATATATATATATATATATAAACTCTCAAGATTTTTCAAAATATGAAATATATGTTTCTTATTATACACTCCCTAAATTCATTCGTGTTCATATATGTAAATTTATAGTCAACATTTCACAAGATTATTCTCATAAAAATTCATCCACTTGAAATACGTATTCGTTTCCTAGTACTGAAAACTAACTTCAGTGAATAGTGCATACAAATCATAATATTTCTACAGTAACTGACCCAGTTTAGCATCAATGCAAGTAGATTCCTATGGGATATGATGTGTATTTTGACGTTCATTTTCATTCAAAACTGGTGCATTACTATTTTTTCAGTTTTTGCACATCATAGGATATATATTTCATCCACAAGTTAGGAAATTTATAGGCTTTTTTTATACTTACAATCAAATCCTGCTTCAGAACATATGAATTCCTCTATATTTCTTGACTCATCTTTTCATGAGATTTCTTTCCAAACACATTATTTTCCATTTCCGTAATCACTTTTGAAGCTAAACTCACACACCCTTCATGATAAAACATAACCCTAATATTACCATTAAATGTATAACTCGTTGGAATGAATGATTGTATATCAATATAAGATTTTTATATATTTTCAGATATCAATTCAATCCATGATTTAAAGTGGAAACAGTATATTATTTATTCACAGTATTGTCAATTCATTCATTTCTTCTACATTCATAGACACAGGGTACAACTCTGTGTACCCCCAATACTAATTTATACCTCTTCAAAATATTGCTCCCAGAAATGTTAGAAGAAATACTCATGTCACCTGATCTACATATATATTTTATCACAGTAATATTCTGATCACAAAATGCAAAGGTCACACTTCTGATTGTAGCAAATCCTAGATGGAAAGTGATCCTGGATTACTAAAAACATCCATGTCCAGGTTTCCTAATGCTCTCAAATGTCAATCATATTGGTGACTACATATTTGTTTCTTCCTAAGATTATATATTGAAACTCAACCTTGTTGATAATGTCTAATCCTATCATTCACTTTATACTTTGCCTGATTTCATAATGTGTGTATTGATATCTGATTTCCTACATAATTTTCCCAGTTCATCATTGTGACTGACTCTCCACATGTGCTGAAATTTACATTCACTCTCTAACCGAAAACCTAGGGCTATTGAACTTTTGGTCCAAATCCTATACTCACTCTTCTTCCGAAACAGACCGACTATCTTCCTAATCCTAACAACTATCCCTTTTTGACTGGATGAACTCTTCTACATTCAATCATCCAGGGTACAAGATGATATGCCATTGTATATTGATTTATCAGAGACATCTGTGCGAACGAAATTCAATGCTAAGTATTCCAATCAAGGGCCCAATGCCCTTCTGGGCTTAAAATCTTACCTAGATTTCTGTTTTCATACTTATATTTCAAATCTATATTCTTATAAATATCCCAGGTTCCCAATACCATTATTCATCCAGCAGAATGATTCCTAACTCAAATAGAACATGTTATTAACCCTAACCATACATTGTTCCCTCAATCTAACTTTATAGAAGAACGGGGACAGAGTTGGTCTTAATATAGAGGAATATAGGGGATCTTTCACCCGCTGAGAACCTCAAAGGTCCATGCAGAAATTATCCCTGGGAAAGATGAAGGAAGCTATAAAGGACCTGAGAGGGCAAAAGTCATCATGTAAGGCAAACAACCTGGTTAGGATGAAGGGATGTTTATGAATCAGCCTCTCTCTTCTTAATGTAGAGAAGATGGACCAAACCAGGTCTGTGTGAGAGCTGTTCCCGGGTGCCTATGGTTGATATATCGTTCTAAGTTGTGAAAGTGTCACAGAAAGTAGGGGCAGCCTCCATCTCATGGGACCCTTTGAAGGAACTGTTAGGACAAAGTGGTTGACAAACCAGTGACCTCATTCAGTTCCGAACGGAAGTGACCTATCTCACTTCCTTGGTCTTGGAACACTCTGAACTTGGAATCCCAGAAGCCAGGCACACAGAACCAGTCCCAGACCCAGTCCCACTGGGCTCACTTGTTTGGTTTTACCAAGGACAGAATCAGTCTTTCTTGGTACCTACTGATTTGAGAATGGCCAAATGCCAGGAGAGCTTTGGAGAGTGGCCTTTCCTGAGAAAGAAGGTAGTGGCTCAAAGCTGGCTCCTGACAACTTCAAAGAGTTGGCCAAGGAGTCCAGATCTGAGACAGTACAGGGCATTTTGGGGGAACATAGTATGGTACAACAATCAGAGGAAATTCCGGAGAGTCAAAGACCTACTTGGGGGAAGAAAGTCCTATGTTGTTGTGGGTGTGAGTTTGTTGTTTTTTCTCATGTTCTGAGAATTGGTAGGAAAGGCAGTTTGTTTGATTTGAAGTGGACTGTTTCTAGTAAGTCGTTTGACAAGGCAAGTGTTTCTATGTCTATGTATCCACTGTGTTTGTAGTTGTAGACATTAGAAAACATAATGCATCAATGAATGTGTCCTGTCTAGTATAATGCTTCCCAGAATTCATACTGCCCAATTTATGATTGGACTGCAGCTTTCCTTATGGATGGGTAGCAATTACTATCTTCCTAATTTCCTGTTTTATTCCTGAATTCTGGCCACTCTCCGGAATAGGCTCATGGTTTTCTGTTCAAGATACTGTGACATGGCCATGTACTGGAGAGCTGAAGGAAATGGGAGCATCTCAGGAAACTCAGATATCAGTGTGACCAGTAAAGTCTATGTGGAGAAACCCTGCTTTGGGAATTTTGCTTACCTATGGTTCTGGTGCTGTGAATATCTAGAAGGTCTTTGCCTTAGGACACCCCTTTGTGAATCCTGAAGAAAAGAGTTTTCAAATGGAAATGAATAGGCATCACCTGTGGCTCTTTGTTTTTTTGCTTTGTAAAGAGATGTGTCTGAATCAGCCCCTTGGCCCAGTGTGATTATTTGGAGAAGTAGATCAGTATTAATGGCAGGCCTATTTGATCATTCCTGGTTAACAGGAAGGGTTTCCAGGCCACACTGACTTTAGGCAAATTAGAGGCAAGGGAGATTATTTTGGACACTGTCTTGGTATGCACCCCTCATGGAAACCTCAACCCAGAGGTTATGATGAGTGTCTATATAAAAGAAGATGAGGGCCATGTGGGAGTGTTTTGGTATTAATTGTGGTCAGTTGTGTGGCAGAAGGAAGAGATTCCTGGATCAACCTGGGCTTGAACTATGGTGTGATTTCCCTTAGAGACTGAGTTTTGGAACTGAACTCAGAGAAGTATTACCATGAATTCTGTTGGGATTTTAGAAGGCCACGCAGGAGAGTTGCCCTTGGAGACTGAGATTTAGGCCCAGGATGGCTTTCCACAGAGCACTGGGAATCTCAGCTAGGATATCACATGATTTCATTCTGAAAGACTTGGCAGCCATACTTGAGAGTCAAATAACACATGGAACTCACATTGTAGACCTCAATGGGCCAGGCTTCATTTGACCTTTTGGCCACTCTTTGGGAAGACTTGCCTGTGAGAGTTCTCCTGAGCTTTCATTGAAATGAGCTTCCTCACCATTTAATGGTTCCTGAATGAATTGAAATCCACAGTGACACCAACTTCATCCTTAAAAAATGGCTAGATAAATACCATGGAATAATTCCCAAGAGCAGGTGGCACTGGAGAATCATTGGATGTTCTGTTGCTGATCATGAGTGTACCAGACAGTGCCTTGATTTACTGGGTTTCATGAAAATGGTGTAGAACAAAGATGCCAGTACGTTGGAACCTGCTTAGTAGTGGGCCTAGAGCAGTGGTTTGCAGGTGTATGATAAAACATCTGTGATGGGGCCACATGGATCTGCCATTGGCTTCCAAATGCCTTTTGACTGACATGGTGCAGCCAGCAGACCCTTATATGTAAAGGCATCTTGTTACATTGAGAGATTTTAGGGCAATGTTCAGAATTGGGTTGCTACAGACAAGGGGGCAAGCTTTGTTGAATAGAAGCCTGGTTGGGGCGTTCTCCTGCACACCCTGACCCACCACACGTGAGAGTACTCCCTCCAGCACTGTGTCCCCGTTGAACTCATGGTATTTACTGAAGCCAATACCAAACTCCCAGTGCAGCAGTAAGAATCACCAGGAAAAGTGGAGAATGACCAAATGGCTTCTCAGTCCACACGAGGAGACACTTAGCTCCCAGTGGCCACAGTTTACCTACAATGAGGGAATTTAGAACTGCTGCCTCATGTTCACTAGAAAAGAAGAAACCATGTCCTTCAGGTCACATATATGCAGATCCAGCTTTGATTTTCTCACTACAAAGGAAGCTGAAGCTCTTGACAACAACATATATTACAAGGGCCCAACCTCAAAGGCAGTTTCTCAAAGAGTCATTAGGCCAGCAGAACTCCATATTTGTGGAGTATTTACCCTATCCCATACTTTTGGAAATTCCTCTACCGCCTCCAAGGCTGTGAACTCCTGAGCATTTTCATTTCCACATATGTATTCACAGATTTTCTAACTCTTCTCCACTAATTGTGTCTTAATTGGGGCGAAGGTTATGTCAAGGCATTGTTCTGGATGAGAGTGGGATGATTTTTGTGTAGCACATATTTGCATACACATTAGATTCATTTTCATATTTTTCATTTGAAATACTGAATCCCTGACATTAACCCATAACCTACTAGACTCTGACTACTAATCCTAATATGATGGAGAACAAGAAACCTAACAGAATAGAAATACAGGCCATTCATAGGAGGCATGGTGTATACTTGGACTTCCCTTCTGCTTTATCAAGGGTATGTGTTATAAATCTAGTCAACTTTTCATTGTAATAGTTCTCAATGAGTTTTTAAAGTTAACACATATGTAAATTTCTGTCTCCCATTCTCTGTAGCCTATTCATCACATGTATTTTTTATGCATATTTAGAATCCTACCTGGTATCACAAGTACATTTTTGTAAGCTCACTGATTTTGAAAGATACATATTTTGATAAGATATCAATCCCCCTAAATCATGATGGAACTGAAAATTAAACCTATTGGTGAATTTCCTAGATAAACAACATTATATATAAATCGATGTTCAGTAAAATGAATATTTTTGCATATGTGGATGATATGTATTACATGGTGAATTTCGATTAGCATATAGATTGCTACATTATAATGTCTGTGTGTGTCTGTCTATCTATCTATCTATCTATCTATATATATATATATATATATATATATATATATATATATACTGTCCAGATTTTTCAAAATGTGAAATATATGTTTCTTATTATACACTCCCTAAATTCACTCATGTTTCTATATGTGGTTTATAATCAACTTTTCACAAGATAATTCTCAGAAATATTCATCTGCCTGAAATACATAATTATTTCCTAGTACTGAAAACTAACTTCAGTGAATGGAGCTTACAAATCCTAATATTTTTACAGTAACTGAATCAGTTAAACATCAATGCAAGTAGAATCCTACGGGACATGATGTGTATTTTGAAGTTCATTTTTATTCAATATTGGTACATTATTATTTTTTCAGTTTATGGACATCATAGGATATATGATTTCATCCACAAGTTCAAAAATTTATAAGCATTTGTTTCACTTTTAATCACGTCCTGCTTCAGAACACATGTATTCCTCTAAGTTTCTTGACTGGTCTTTTCATGAGATTTCATACCAAACACATTAATTTTGATTTCCATAATCACTTTGGAAGCAAAACTCACATACCATTCATATTAATTATCACTCTGATATTACCATTAGATGTATTACTGGTTTGAATGAATGATTGTATGTCAATATAAGATTTCTTATATCTTTTCAGATATCAATTCTATCCATTATTTAAAGTGGAACCAGTTATATTATTTATTCACACTATGGTCTATTCATGCATTATCTCTATATTCATAGACACACTGTCCACCTCTTTGTACCCCCAATACTAATTTATACGTCTTCAAAATATTGCTCCCTGAAATGGTGGAAGTGGACTCATGTCACCTGATCTTCATATACATTTAATCACAGAAATATTCTGGACACAAAATGCAAAGGTCACACTTATGATTGTATAAAAGCCCAAATGGAAAGAAAACATGGATTACTAAAAACATCCATGTCCAGATTCCCTAATGCACTCAAATGTCAATCCTATTGGTGACTACACATGTGTTTCTTCTTAAAATTATATATTCAAACTCAACCCAATGGAAAATGTCTAATCCTATCCCTCACTTTATAATTTGCCTGATTTCATAATGTCTCTATTGCTATCTGCTTTCCTACATATATTCCCCAGTTCATCATTGTGACTGACTCTTCACATGTGCTGACATTTACTTTCACACTCTAATAAATAACCTATTGCTAAAGAACTTTTGTTCCAAATCCTATACTCACTCTTCTTCCTAAACATACTAACTATCTTCTTAATCCTACCGAGTATCCCTTTTTGACTGGATGTTCTCTTCTACATTCAATCATTCAAGTAACAAGGTCTTAGGCTATTGTGTATTGATTTATCTGAGACATCGGTGCAGAATGTAATTCAACGCTAAGTATCACAATCAAGGGCCCAATGCCCTTCTGGGCTTCAAATCTTACTTAGATTTCTGTTTTCATACATATATTTCATCTCTATATTCTTAAAATAATCACAAGTTTCCAATACCATTATTCATGCAGCAGAATAATTCCTAACCCAAATGGAACATGTTATTAACACTAACCATACACTGTTTGTGTTAATAACATGTTTACAGAAGAGCAGGGACAGTGTTGATCTTACAATACAGGAATGTAGTGGATCTTCCATCTGCTGAGAACCTCAAAGCGCCATGCAGAAATGATCCCTGGAGAAGATATAGGCAGGAATGAAAGACCTGAGAGAGCAAAAGTCATCTTCCATCGCAAACAACCTGGTCAGGATGAAGGGATGTTTCTGAATCAGCCTCTCTCAACTTAATGTAGAGAATATGGACCAAACCAAGACTGTGTGGAGAGCTGTTCCTGGTTCCCTATGGTTGATATACCATTCTAATTTGTGAAAGTGTCACAGGAAGTAAGGGCAGCCTCCATCTCATGGGACCATTGAAAGAAACTCTTAGGACAAAGTGGTTGCCGAGGCAGTGATCTCATTCAGTTCCTGAAAAAAGTGACCTCAACTCACTTCATTATTGATGGAACTCTCTGAACATGGGATCCAGGACGCCAGGCACCCAGATCCAGTCCCAGTCCCAGTCCCAGTGGTCTCACTTGTTTGGATTTACCAAGGACAGAATCAGTCTTTCTTGGTTCCTCCTAAGGTGAGGAGGCCAAATGCCTGGAAAGCTCGGAAGATGGGCTTTTCCTGGAAAAGCAGGTAGCGGCTCACTCGTGGTTCCTGACAACTTCACAGAGTTGGCCAAGGAGACCAGATCTGAGACAGAACAGGACATTTTGGGGGAACATAGTATGGCCCACCAGTCGGAGGATACTCCGGATAGTCTCATACCTATTTGGGGGAAGAAGGTGTCATTGTCAGTGTGGGTGTGGGTTTGTGGTTTTGTCTCATGTTCTGAGAATAGGAAGGAAAGTCAGTTTGTTTGGTTTGGAGTGAACTGTTTTTAGTAAGTCGTTTGACAAGGCAAGTGTTTCTGGGTCTGTGTATCACACTGTGTCCGTGGTTGTAGACATTAGAAAAGAGAATGCATCAATGGATATGTCCTGTCTAGTAGAAAGCTTCCCAGCATTCATCCTGCCCATTTTATGAATGGACTGTGGATTGCCTTATTAATGGGCAATACCTGCTACCTTCCTAATTTGCTGTTTTCTTCCAGAATTCTGGACACTCTCCAGAATAGGCTCATGGTTTTGTGTCTAAGTTATGTACAACCTCCAAGCTCTGTGACAAGGCAATGTTCTGGATAGCTGAAGGAAATGACGAGCATCTGAGAAAACTCAGATATCAGTTGACCAGGAAAGTCTCAGTGGAGAAACCCTGCTTTGGGCCATTTGCTTACCTATTGTTCTGTTGCCCTGAGAGTCAGGAAGTCTTTGTCTCACGCCACCCCTTTGTGAATCCTGAACAAAATAGTTTTCAAATGGAAATAAATAGGCTTCACCTTTGGCTCTTTCGTTAATTGATTTGGAAAGAGTTGTGTCTGAATCAGCCTCTTGGCCCAGTGTGATTCTTTGACTTAGATTCTCAGCACCTGATAGATCTAAAGAAAGATCCCATGTGTGCATCCAAATCAAAAATGGCAAAAAGAGCTGTCATTGTGGATGAAGTCTCTTGCCTTCCTCTGTAAGGTTCCTGAATTCCATCAAGTGAGAATAGGGATCATTTGGGTCAGATGAGTTCATCAAAGCCCTTCAGAGGCTATCCCGTAGTTGCTTAGGTTTTCTCATCACTCCAATTCACATAAAGTATCTTTAACCGACACTCAATAGGCCTCAAATGGGAAAAGTGGTGCAGTATTACGGGCAGGCCTTTTTGATCACTCCTGGTACAAAGGAAGGGTGTCCAGGCCACCCCGAATTTAGGCAAATGAGGAGCAATGGAGCTTATTTTGGACACTGTCTTGGGCTGCGTCCCTCATGGACACCTCCAGAAAGAGGTTATGATGAGTGTCAATATGGAAGAAGATGAGGGCCATGTGGGAGAATATCGGTTTTATTGTGGTCATTTGTGTGGCAGTTGGAAGAGATGACTGGGTCCACCTGGGCTTGAACTCTGGTGTGATTCCCCTTAGAGACTGAGTTCTGGAACTCACCTCAGAGAAGTATTGCCATGAATTGTGTTGGGATTTGAGGAAGCCACGCATGAGAGTCATCTTTGGAAACTGAGATCAAGGCCCAGGGTAGCTTTTCAGAGGGCACTCTGATCTCAACCAGGATATCACATGATTTTATTCTGAAAGACTTGGAAGCCATTGTTGAGAGTCAAAACAGACAATGACATCACATTTTAGACCTCAATGGCCCTGGCTTCATGTGACCTTTTGGCCACTCTTTGGGAAGCCTTGCCTGTGAGAATTCTCCAGAACTTTCATTGAAATGAGCTTCCTCAACATTTAATGGTTCCTGAATGAATTGAAACCCACAGTGCATCCAACTTCATCCTTGAAAAATGGCTAGATAAATACCATGAAAATTTTCAATTACCCATGACCAGGTGGCACTGGAGAACCATTGGATATTCTGTTGCTGATCACGAGTGTACCAGACAGTGCATTGATTGATTGGGTTTCATGAAAATAAGTTGGAGCCTGCTGAGTAGTTGTCCTAGAGTAGTGGTTGGCAGGTGTGTGAAAAACATCTGTGGTGGGGCCATGTGGATCTGCCATTGGCTTACAAATGGCTTGTGACTGACATGGTGCAGTCAGCAGACCCTCCTATGCAAAGGCATCTTGTTATATGGTGAGGTTTCAGGGCAATGTTTACAATCAGGTTGCTATGTTTAAGGGGGCAAGCTATGTGGGATAGAAGCCTGGTTGGTGCATTCTCCTGCATACCCTGACCCACCACGCCTGACAGAACTCGCTCCAGCACTGTGTCCCAGTTGAACTCCTTGGATTCCATGAAGCAATTACTAAACTCCCAATGCAACAGCAATAAACACATATAGAATCCTACCTGGTACCACACCAACATTCTTGTGAGGTGAACGACTTGGCAGATACAAATTGTGAGAGAAGATCACTCCTCCTAAACACCGTTGGAACTGAAAATATAACCAATGGATGAGCTTCCTAGTTTTACAACATTATACATAAATCCATGTTCAGTAAAATGAATATTTTAGATCTGTGAATGATATATATTTCATGATGAATTTCGAATAGCATATATATTGCGAGTTTTTAATGTGTTTGTGTGTATGTATATATATGTGTATATATATACATACACACATTCTCCAGATTTTTCAAAATATGAAATATTTGTATCTTAATATACACTCCCTTAATTCATTCATATTCATGTATGTGGATTTATGATGATCTTTTCTAAATATTATTCTCAGAAATACTCATCCACCTGAAATACTTCTTTGTTTTTTGTACTGAAAACTAACTTCAGTGAATGTTGCATACAAATCCTAATATATCTAGAGTAACTGACCCAGTTTAACCTCAATGCAAGAAGATTCAAATGGAACATGATGTGTATTTTGATGTTCATTTTAATTCAACACTGGTACATTACTATTTCTTCAGTTTATGCACATCATAGGATATATATTTCATCAAAAAGATGACAAAATTATAGGCATTTTTTCACTTTCAATCACTTCCTACTTTAGAACACATGTATTCTTCCATATTTCTTAACTGGTCTTCTCAAGATTCTTTTTTACAAACACATTATTTTCGATTTTCATAATCACATTGAAGCAAAACTCACACACCCTTCATGATAAACCATAACCCTAATATTAACATTGATGTATAACTTGTTGGAATGAATGATTGTATATCAATATAAGATTTTTCATATTTTCAGATATCAATTCAATCCACCATTTAAAGTGGAACCAGTTATATTACTTATTCACAGTTGGTCTATTCATGCATTATCTCTATATTCATAGACACAGGGTACACCTGTTTGTACCCCAAATACCAATTTATAAGTCTTCAAAATATTGCTCCCAAAAATGGTGGAAGAAATTCTTATGTCACCCGATCTATATATACATTTTATCACAGTAATATTCTGGACACAAAATTCAAAGGTCAAACTTATATTTGTAACAAAGCCTAAATGGAAAGTGAACATGGATTACTAAAATCATCAATTTCCAATTTGCCTAATGCTTTCAAATATCAATCCTATTGATGACTACATATTCGTTTCTTCCTAAGATTATATATTCAAACTCAACCCTGTTGAAAATGTCTAATCCTATCACTGACTTTATACTTTGCCTGATTTTGTAATGTCTGTATTGATATCTGCTTTCCAACATATTTTCTCCAATTCATCATTGTGACTGACTCTTCACTTGTGTTGACATTTACATTCACTCTGTAACCGAAACCCTATTGCTAAAGAACTTTTGTTCCAAATTTTATACTAACTCTTCTTCCTAAACCTACTGACTATCTTCCTAATTTTACCGACTATCACTTTTGAATGGATGTTCTCATCTACATTCAATCATCCAAGTAAATGTAGGGCGAGTGTCAGAGGATGAGACCACCAAGAGACTATCACATGCAACAGAAAGGGTTTATTTGGGGTCCAGCATGCTGGGGCTCAGAGCTCACTTGAATAGAGCACAGAGCCCTGAGAACATCTTAAGCAGAGCTTATATAATTTTCTTGGAGAGGGCAGGGAGGGAAGTTTATTGATGGGTCAGGGCGAGTAAGCGGTTTGTGTGTATACGCGTGAGGGAGTACATTCTGCAGTTTGGCAGTTGGGGACAGCACATTCTGGGAACAAGATTAGGAAACATTTCTCAACATTTCAACAGTGTTTTGTTAAGCATACAGAAAAACAGGAAGTGACAAGTACATATTTTATTAACATTTCATTCCCCACTTCTTCTTCTGGCTACTTTTAATCATAAAAGTGATTGTTGGGGGGTGTCACATTTTATGTATGCTAGTGGGGTTTTAACATAAGTTTAACTTGTCCAATTTGAGCTTGGAGAAAAGAAATTACATGGTTGAGAAACAGGGTTTTATAGTAAGCAATAAAATGAGGATTATTATTGGACCGGCCAGGGTTGATTAAAATGTAGTTAACCAGGGGGACTGTGTAAACCAAGACTCAAACCACCAATTTTGGGTCTCTATCTCTCTTTGATGCTCTTCAAGGCATCTTTTTAATTTACTCATAAAGTTTGTTACAACTCCAGTATGGTCGACATAAAAAAAAAAAAAAAAAAAAAAAAAAAAAAACATTCTTTCCTCAATGCAGCACAAAGGCTCCCTTCTCTCATGAAATGGAGGTCCAACCCTCGACTTTTCTGTAAAACAACTTCTGCCGCAGTCTTTGGCTGGGCACAAATCACGAGTCTCCACACAGCTTGTAGATTCAAACAGCAATTCTTTATTCCCGAACTCACACCGGCCGTCTACAAACACGCTCTGGGGGAATCCACGTTCTCTGCCCAAATCCACTCTCTCCCAAATCCACTCCGCATGGGCTTCTGTCTCCCAAAATATACTGTCTGACCCTAAGCACTCAAGAGGAACTCAGCAGCAGGATACGCCCTATTCTAAAGGGGGAACACCCTAATCTCCTATTATGCTAAACTGCCCTATTCTAAAGGGGGAACACCCTAATCTCCTATTATGCTAAACCGCCCTATTCTAAAGGGGGAACACCCTAAACACGGATCCTGCCCTGGTCCTTGAGCAAGGTCACCTTTCAGAAGTCCTTCCACTAGACAGCATGGGAGTAAGCTGGCAAGGAATTTGTCATACCTACTTGGCTGATGGCTCCCAGCAAACTTCAAAGAGAGAGGTAAAAGATTCCTGCAAAGCTGTGATGGAATTTTCTAATATCTTTAAGTTTTGATCTATTGCTGTTTCTGATTGGGTCATTTGTTGTGTCCCATGGACCAGGGCAGTGGTTCCTGTGCGAACCCGGGCAGCAACTCCTATTCATAATAGAATGGCTAAGGTGAGAGATATATGTTCCCACCTGAACCGTGTTGTATGCCCCTATATTTGATCTTCAAATGAACCTGCGTCATAATAGAGCACTCTGGGAAACATCTGCACCATTACACAATTAATCACTTCTGTTGACCATTTCATAAAAACATAAACAACGTTTAAGTATGTAGAATTATATTGTTGTAGGGACGGAAAAGGCAAGGCACCTAAGATAGCACCAAAGACAAGGAAACAGTCATATTTGGTTGCAACCAGATTCAGAGGGCATTGCTTCTGTTGTAATCAATTAATCCCCTGAAACCCAAGTTTAGGTAGTTTCAGAATTTTGTACCCAACATGTAAGGGAAGGGGCTCTGAAGTTCACAGTCTGCAGAAGTTCACAAAGAGCAGTTTTTTTTCTAATTTTTCCTCAGTTCTGGGCAAGTTAAATTTTCAAGGACACCTGGGTGGGGGAGAGCTTTTTTTCCCCTTTTTTCCCTCTGCCAGCTGTTTCCACGGAGCCCAGTTTGCAACTTATCCATCTTACAAATGTAGCCATCTCTATGAAGCCCCAGCTCAAGGCCAGAGGCCTTGATCACATATGTTGTGAAAAACTAGTAAGGGTGTGTCTAGCTCAGGAGTGCTGATTTTTTTCAGCCAGTTGCCAGGTAGACCAGGGCAACACAAAAAGAGGAAGTTTATCTACACTGAACTCTTTTATAGGGACTCTTTTGCTGAAAGTCCTAAAGTTAGCCATGGTGAAAACTTCTGGATAAGGTCAGTTAAGACTTTCCTGTGGGCCTGGTACAGAGGGGGAAGACGGGGAATGCAGGGCTGAGCGCAGCTCTTTGGATCTGAGAATGAGGAAGGAGAGATGTAAAAGAATAATGGAAAAGGGTTTTGAGATCTTCCTAGCACCAAAACATGAGTAGTAGAATGGGTAGAACAGAGGGGGAGATGGGAGTGAGTATCCCAAAAAGCCTGTAAGGGACTTTAAATTCTTAGTAACCTGTTTTCAGTGATGACAAAGCAACTTTAAAGGCCATTTTCATTACATCTTGGATAGGGGTCTGAGGGCTCTTCTCAGCTGGTTTGAGCTTTGGGTTAGCTGGTAAGAGGACCTGGTGGGACCTATTGTGGGCACTGACAGGAGAAGAGAGGAGTGAGTGAGTGGAGGGTTACCTCAGTACCTGCTACCTCAGCAAGGGGGCAATGGTCTGAGAAACGGTGGAGGTTTGGGTTTTTAATATAGTAATTGGAGGGGAGAAATCAAGTTGATGATGTGGGAGTGACAACAGAGAGTCTAGCGCAGAAGGCTGAGGGTGAGCATGTATTGGAGAAGCATAGTTCACGATGTGAGCAAAGGAGAGAAAAGGCCTCCACATAGAGGAATCTCCTTTCACCCTTTTGAGCACTTGCAGAAGTTAAAAAGGTCACACAGAATTTGAAGATCTAGAGACCCCTCAGGGGGCCATCAGTTTTGGTTGTCTAATTGGTAATATGGCCAATGCTGTGTACAGAATTTGATGAGGAGTTTGGGTTCCATGTGGCAGTCCCTGTATGCTCACATCCCCATGACTTACAGAAGATGTCGGCGTTTCCAGCACACAGCATTTACTGTTTGTGGCTTTGATAGTACACTGGGCAAACATAGTAATCTAGGCTAGCCAACCAGCATCTGGCTCGCGTGTCCCTACATCAATAATGTATGTTTCCATTATCTATGGTATGGAAGGAATTTAATGGAATTTTAGTGGGATCCTCTTCATTAGGGATATCCCAATAGGGAAGACCTATACGCAGCTGACAAATGTCTGGCTGGAGAGATGGCCAAAAGGTCCCTAAGCGGGCTGTATGCAAGATAGACCATACTTCCTTTCCAGTAGGATTTGTGATCAGACATCGCTGCTGAACAGGCTTATGAGGGTTAGGACTACTGGTGGTCAAGGGGAGAGTCTATAGTCTTATCCACACAGCGAATCCACAATTTGAAAGGGTTTCCAGTCTTTTCCAGTTTCCAGCCAGAGTCTGGACAGGGCACAGGCTTGAGATGAGAGGTAGGGATCCAGGAAGTGATTTTGACTACCTTTACCCTGTAGGTGTTATAAGTAGCACCTGGTATGGTCCTTTTCAGGGGAGTTCCAGGGATGACACCAGATGTCGTCTTACATAGATGAAGTCTCTATTTGATATCGCTGTAGAGTCCCCTCATCCCCAGGTTGGTAGGCAGTGGCCATCTGTTTTCACAGGTATCTCTGAGTTCTTTCAAGAGCTTTAAGTCTGTTAAGCAAGGGGGTGTGGAAGGAATCGTTAGGTCTTAGAGTTGGGGTAGGACCCTTACTGGAGGAGGGACACCATAGAGAATTTCACAGGGTGTGAGGTTACACAAAGAAATAGATTGAGTATTTCTTGCATGAAACAGTACATAAAGCAGAAGCATAGTCCAATCTTTTATGCCGGTCTCTAAGCTTAATTTCGTTATGGTCTCTTTAATGGTTCTATTCATTCTTTCTACCTGTCCTGAACTCGGGGGTCTGTAAACACAATGTAATTTCCAATTAATCCCCAGGGTCCTTGCTAACCTCTGAGTTACCTGGGCCACGAACGCCGGTCCATTATCAGACCCTATTACTTTAGGCAGGCCATACCTTGGAAAAATATCTTTCAAGATCTTCTTGACCACCATTTGCGCTGTTTCATTTTTTTTTCTTTTCTTTTTTTTGGGGGGGAAAGCTTCAACCCATCCTGAAAATGTATCTACAAAGACTAGGAGATATTTAAGTCCATTCCTTGCTGGCTTAATTTCAGTAAAGTCCACTTCCCAGAATTGTCCTGGTCTGGTTCCTCGTAGGTGCTTTCCTGCAGGAAGCTTGGAAGGGTAAGAATTAACCAATTGATGGACCCAACAGGCTTTTGTTATCCATTCAGTTGTTTCCTTTCACTGTGAGTCGGTTAGTGGAAAACTCTGTTTTTGATCCTTCAAAAATGAATGCAGTTTCTTTGAACCAAGGTGAGTGATTTGATGTACATTTTCTACTGACATAGTTAGAGCCGTGATTATAGGAGTTTTTACTGAAGGATTTAGAAATTCCACTTGGGGGCCTTCAGGGTTAAAAGTTATTTTGGCCCAGAGCTTTGTGAGCAGATCTCTGCCAATCAATGGGGCCATGCATTCTGGGATTACTAGGAAGGAGTGATGGATTTTTCCTTTCCCCTGGTCCATGGTCCTCTTAGTTGTCCAAGCCTGATATTTACTGCCATTAGCCCCTTGAATTAGAGACCTTTTATTTGATAGAGGTTCCAATGGGGCCTTAAAGGCAGAATATATTGCCCCTGTATCCACTTCAATGTATACTGGGGTCCCCTCCACTTCAAAAGTTAACCTGAGCTCGAGGAGAGGATCTGAGCCCCGACTTTCTTAGTAATCTTACAGAGTCAGAATGTCCAGCTGGCCTGGCTGTCTCTTTCTAGGGCACTCTTTAGCCCAGTGTCCTTTTTTTTTAGAGTAGGCACATTGAATTGAGGCCAGGGGTGGCCTCTAGTGTGGTCCCCGGTGTCCCTTCCTGTCTCCATGTTTCTTAATTTCTGGTCTATTTGTTGTTGTGACCAGGACCTTAGTCAATGCCTTAGTCTGTCTTTTGTTTCTTTTATCCTCCCTTTGCTCCATACTCTTCCTCAGTTTCTCTCTTAGTATACCTTCTTGGCTTCTCTGACTAAACCTCTCAAAGTCATATCTTGTAATCCATCTAAGCATTGTAACTGTCTTTTAATATCCAGAACAGCTTGCCCAATAAAGGCCACCATGACAGATGCCTTTTGATTCTCTGCCTGAGGATCGAAAGGAGTAAATCTCTTATATGCCTCCATAATTCCCTGTAGGAACATGGAGGGACATTCATCAGTCCCTTGAATAATCTCTCTTACCTTGGCCAAAATAGTTGATCGCCTAGCGGCCACTAAGATGCCCACTATTAGAGCCCAGCAATAAGAGGAAGGATGCTCATTACCTTCACAGGTTTTGGGGTCCCAGTTGGGTCTGTGCAAGGGAAAGGCGGCTTTGCATATGTTGGGAAGTTTTGTCGGTCACCCATCTGGTCCGAGAATATTTTTTTCTAGAATCCAGGAAGATTCTCTTTTGTTCCTCTGTCATGAAGAGAGTCCCTAGGAGTTGTTGGCAGTCATCCCAAGTAGGCTGGTGTGAAAACATCAATGATTCAACCACACCTGAGACCCAGGTGGGGTCCTCAGTAAAAGGGGGATTGTTATTTTTCCAGTTATTTAGGTCTGAAGAGGAGAAAGGTAAAAACTGGTAGGCTTGCACTTTTCCCCCATGGTTGTCATCAATCATTGTTCCTTAGAAATGGAGAGGGAGCATCACGGGAGTTCCAGGGATTTCAATCATTCAACGCCGGCAAATTCCTTTAGCCGGGCCAGCATCCTCCAGGGGAGGAGGGGGTGTGTTTGCTGCAGGGGAGTTATTTGGAGTGCGCTGGGCTCGCTTAGCTTCCTCCAATGGCGGACAGGCTGAGTCAGCAGCAGGGGAATTACTTAGAGGGTGTGGGGGTTGGGGGACAAGGGCAGGGAATAAGTCGTAGGACGAGAGTCCAGTAGAGTCAAATCTTGTGACTCAGGGAGAACAGAGGTTGAAGGAGGAGGAGGAGCAGAAGGTTTGAGAGAGCATGAGGGAAGGAGTAGGAGTGGGGGCAGGGGCAAGGAAAAGCTTCACACATGGAGGAGGAGAATTGCAGATGTCCTGAAAAGTTAAGATATATGTCTCTTGATCCTGATGTCTATGTGGCGCTGGCTGAAAGTCAATATCTCTGACTTTTTAAATTAGTGGGAAGTAGAAAGATCCTTCTAGGGGCTATCTGAATCCAAAGGTGGGCCATTCTGAGGCACAGAGAGTCTGCCAGGTCCAGCGTTTTACTGAAAAAGAAAGATTCTGAGCCCTTAAGCGGACTTTGGTGCAATGATCAAGGGTCAGGGAAAGAGGCATTGAAGTGCTCTATCCCATTATGAAAGATAAACAATCAGTAAAAGCAACGACACACGACACAGACAAGACAATACAATAAAGACAGGCAATGGACGTCCAACACTGAGACCAGGACTGCGTAGCCGGCAAAACCTGATGGGCTGGATATGCCGAATCTGAAACAAAATATCACTGAGTCGAGGAGACTCTTTTTCCTCGATTTCCCGAGTTCTCTGGGGAGTCCCCCAGTGACGTGGCCTGTGGCTCAATGACATGTCTGTCAGCCATCGTCGGAGAGAGCTCACACTCTTCATCAACAGCCATTTTGCCAAGCCCTAACCTGAAACCTGAAACCAGAAAGAGGCGCCTTACATACCCCGAGAGGAGCCCGTTGGGGTCTCTCATCTGCCGCTGCTGGATCTCGGTGGAACCTCCATATGTAAAGGTCGGGCGAGCTTCCGGGGAAGAAACCACCAAGAGACTGTCTCATGCAAAAGCAAAGGGTTTATTATGGGTCCAGCATGCTGGGGCTCAGAGTTCACTTGAATAGAGCAGAGAGCCCTGAGAACAGCTTAAGCAGAGCTTATATACTTTCCTTTGAGAGGGCAGGGCAGGATGTTTATTGATGGGTCCGGGCGAGTGAGCTGTTTGTGGGCAACTGGGTGAGGAAGTACTTTCTGCAGTGGCAGTTGAGGACAGAACATTCTGGGAACAAGATTAGCAAACAGTTCTCAAGATTTCAACAGTGTTTTATTAAGCATACAGAAAACAGGAAGTGATAAGTACCTATTATATTAACCTTTCACTACCGACTACACTTTGCCAGATTTCCTAATGTCTCTATTGATATCTGCTTTCCTACATATTTTCCCCAGTTCATCATTGTGACTGACTCTTCACATGTGGTGACATTTACATTCACTCTATACCCGAAACCCTATAGCTAAAGAACTTTTGGTCCAAATCCTATGCTCACTCTCCTTTCTAAACCTACCGACTATGTTCCTAATCCTACTGATTATCCCTTTTTGACTGGAAGTTCTCTTTGACAATCAATCATCCAAAATACACGGAACTTTGCCATTGTATATTGATGTATCTGAGACATCTGTGCAGAAAATAAATCAAAGCTCAGTATCACAATCAAGGTCCCAATGCTCTTCTGGGCTTCAAATCTTAAATAGATTTCTGTTTTCATACTTATGTTTCACCTATATATTCTTGTAAATATCACAGGTTTCCAATACCATTATTCATCCAGCAGAATGATTCCTAATGCAAATTGAACCTGTTATTAACCCTAACCATACACTGTTCCCTCAATATAACTTTACAGAAGAGCAGGGACAGAGTAGGTCTTACAATACAGGAATGTAGGGGAACTTCCTATTGCTAAGAAACTCAAAGGTACATGTAAAAATGATCCCTGGAGAAGTTGTAGGCAGCTATGAAGGAACTGAGTGAGCAAAAGTCATCTTCTCTTGCAAACAACCTGGTCAGGATGAAGGGATATGTCTGAATCAGCCTCTCTCTTCTTAATGTAGAGAAGAAGAACCAAACCAGGCTTTGTGGAGAGCTGTTCCCGGTTGCCTATGGTTAATATACCATTCAAACTTGTGAAACTGTAACAGGAAGCAGGGGCAGCCTTCATTTCAGGGGACCCTTGGAAGCAACTGTTAGGACAAAGTGGTTGCAACTGGTGTGAGCTCATTCAGTTCCTGAAGGAAGTGACCTCAGACCTCACCTCACATCCTTGGTGATAGAACTCTCTGAATTTGGGATCAAGGAATCCAGGCACCCAAATCCCATTCCAGTCACAGTAGCAGTGGTCTCACTTCTTTGGATTTACCAAGGACAGAATCAGTCTTTGTTGGTACCTACTGATATGAGGATTGAAAAAAGCCAGGAAAGCTCTGAAGAGTGGCCTTACCTGAGAAAGCAGGTAGTGGATCACCGCTGCCTCCTGACAACTTTACAGAGTTGGCCAAGGAAACCAGATCTGAAACAGGACAGGCAATTTCGGGGGAACATAGTTTGGCCCAATAGTCAGAGGACACTCCGGATAGTCAGAGACCTACTTGGGGGAAGAAGGTGCTTTCTGGGTGTGGGTGTGTGTTTGTGCTTTTGTCTCATGTTCTCAGAATAGGTAGGAATGGCGGTTTGTTTGGTTTGGAGTGAACTGTTTCTAATAAGTGATTTGATAAAGCAAGTGTTTCTATGTCTGTGTATCCCATTGTGTCCTTGGTTGTAGACATTAGAAAAGAGAATGCATGAATGGATGTGTCCTGTCTGGTAGAAAGCTTCCCAGCATTCATCCAGCCGAATATATGAATGCACTGCGGCTTCCCTTATCGATGGGCAACACCTGCTATTTTCCTAAGTTCTGGTTTTATTTTTGAATTCTGGCCACTCTCCAGAATAGGCTCATGGTTTTGTGTCCAAGAGAAGTACCACCTTCAAGCTCTGTGACATGGCCATGTACTGGATAGCTGAAGGGAATGGCGAGCAACTAAGAAAACTCAGATATCAGTGTGACCAGTAAAGTCTCAGTGGAAAAACCGTGCTTTGGGCCTTTTACTTACCTTTTGTTCTATTCCCCTGTATGTCAGGAATTTCTTTGCCTCAGGCCACACCTTCGTGAAGCCGGAACAAAACACTTTTCAAATGGAAATGAATGGGCCTCACCTGTGGCTCTTTGCCTAATTGCTTTAGAAAGGGGTGTGTCTGAATCAGCGTCTTGGCCCTGTGTGAGGCTGTGGCTTAGATTCTTAGCACCTGATTGATATAAAGAAAGATCCCATGTGTGAATGCAAAACCAAAATGCCCAAAAGAGGATAAAGTCAAAATGCCCATTGAGGATAAAGTCTCTTGCCTTCCACTGTAAGGTTCCTGAACTCCATCAAGTGAGAATAGGGATCCTTTGGGTCAAATGATTTCTTCAAAGCCCTGCACATCCTAGCCCAGTGGTGTTTGTGTTTTCTTATGACTCCAATTCACATAAAGATTCTAAACCCCACTGTCAGTAGGCCTCAAATTGGAAAAGCAGAGCAGTATTATAGCAGGCCTATTTGATCACTCCTGGGTTACAGGAAGGGTGTCCAGGCCACCCTGACATTAGGAAAATAAGGGGCAAGGAAGCCTATTTTGGACACTGTCTTGGGCTGTGTCCTTCATGGAAACTTCCAGCCAGAGGTTAAGATGAGTGTCTATATGCAATAAGATGAGGGTCATGTGGGAATGTTTTGGTTTAATTTTGGTCATTTGTGTTGGGGTTGGAAGAGATGAGTAGGTCAACCAGGACTTGAAATCTGGTGTGATTCCCCTTAGAGACTGAGTTATGGAACTGAACTCAGAGAAGTATTGGCATGAATTGTGTTGAGTTTTTAGGAGGCCACACATGAGACTCGCTCTTGGAAACTGAGACCTAGGCCCAGGCTGGCTTTCCACAGAGCACTGGGAATCTCACCCAGGATATCACAAGATTTTATTCTGAAAGACTTGGCAGCCATAGTGAAAACACACATAGACCTCACACTGTAGACCTCAATGGGCCTGGCTTCATGTGACCTTTTGGCGACTCTTTGGGAAGACTTGCCTGTGAGTGTCCTCCAGAGATTTCATTGAAATGAGCTTCCTCACAATTTAATGGTTCCTAAATGAATTGAAACCCACAGTGCCTCCAACTTCCACCTTAAAAAATGGCTAGATAAATACCATAAAATTTTTGAAATTCCTATGACCAGGTGGCACTGGAGAACCTTTGTATGCCCTATTGCTGATCATGAGTGCCTTTATTGACTGAGATTCATTAAAATGGTGTAGAACAGAGATGCCAGTAAGTTGGATACTCCTCAATTGTAGGCGCAAGCTTTGGTGTGCAGGTTTGTGATAAAACATCCGTGGTGGGGCCATGTGGATCTGCCATTGCTTCCAAATGGCATGTGACTGACGTGGTGCAGCCAGGAAACCCTTATATGTAAAGGCATATTGGTATATGGAGAATTTTTAGGGCAATGTTCATAATCAAGTTGCTATGGACAAGGGGACAATCTATGTGGGCTAGAAGCCTGGTTGGTGCATTCTCCTGCAGACCATGACCCACTACACATGACAGAACTCCCTTCAGCACTGTTTCCCAGTTCAACTCCTTGTATTTCGTGTAGAAAATACCAATCTCCCAGTGTAGAAGCAAGAAACACCACGAAAAGTGGAGAATGACCAAATGCCTTCACAGTCCACATGGGGAGACTCTTAGACCCCAGTGGTCACAGTTTACTTACAAAGAGAGAATTCAGTACTGTAGCCTAGTGTTCATTGGAAAATAAGAAACCACGTCCTCCAGGTCACATAGATGTAGACCCAGCTCTGATGGTCTCACTAGAAAGAAAGCTAAAGCTCCTGACAACAACATATATTTTGAGTTCCCAACATCAGAGGCAGTTTCTCAAGAAGTCTTTAGGCCAGAAGAGCTACAAGTATGTGGAGTGTTTACCTTGTCCCTTACATTTGGAAACTCCTCTACCACATCCAAGGTTGTGAACTCCTTTGAATTTTCCATTCCAGATATATATTCACAGATTTTCCAACTCTTCTCCTCTAATTTCGTCTTATTTGGGGCAAAGGTAATATGAAGCCATTGTTCTGGATGAGAGTGGGAAATTTATTGTGTAGCCCATATTTGCATGCACATTGGATTCCTTTTCCTTTTTTCCATTCAAAATACTGAATCCCTGACACTAACCCATACCCTACTAGACTCTGACTACTAATCCAACTATGATGGAGAATAATAACACAAACAGAATAGAAATACAAGCCGTTCAGAAGAAGCATGGTGTATAGTTGGACTTGCCTTTTGCCTGATAAAGGGTAGGTGTTATATATCTAGTCCATTTTTCATTGAAATAGTTCTCTATGTGTTTTTTTTCCTTTAATTTTTATTGTTGGTTGTTCAAAACTTTACCTATTGCTTGACATATCATATTTCACACTTTGATTCAAGTGGGTTATGAACTCCCATTTTTACCCCGTATACAGGTTTCAGCATCACATCTGTTACACATCCACTGTTTTACGTATTGCAATAGTAGTGTCTGTTGTAGTCGGCTGTCTTTCCTATCCTCTACTATCCCCCATCCCCTCCCCTCCCATCTTC
This sequence comes from Callospermophilus lateralis, assembly GCF_048772815.1. NCBI lineage: Eukaryota > Metazoa > Chordata > Mammalia > Rodentia > Sciuridae > Callospermophilus > Callospermophilus lateralis. The sequence goes on along the minus strand of NW_027513816.1, from coordinate 996,790 downwards.
TCTCTCTACTCCATCTACTGTAATTCATTTCTCCCCCTTGGTTTTTTCCCCCCTTTCCCCTCACTTCCTCTTGTATGTAATTTTGTATAACCATGAGGGTCTCCTTCGATTTCCATGCAATTTTCCTTCTCTTTCCTTTTCTCTTCCACCTCTCACCCCCGTTTAATGTTAATTTTCTTCTCATGCTCTTCCTCCCAACTCTGTTCTTAGTTACTCTCCTTATATCAAATAAAACTATTGGCATTTGTTCTTTTTTAGGGATTGGCTAGCTTCACTTAGCATAATCTGTTCTAATGCCATCTATTTCCCGGCAAATTCTATGATTTTGACATTTTTTAATGCAGAGTATTACTCCATTGTGTATAAATGCCACATTTTTTTCCTTCGTCTATTGAAGGGCATCTAAGTTGGTTCCACACTCTTGCTATTTTGAATTGTGCTGCTATGAACATCAATGTAGCAGTGTCAATGCAGCATGCACTTTTTAGGTCTTAGGGAATACACTGAGAAGGGGAATAGCTGGGTCAAATGGTGGTTCCATTCCTAGCTTCCAAGAAATCTCCATACTTCTTTCAAATTGGCTGCACCAATTTGCAGTCCCACCAGCAATGTACAGGTGTACCCTTTTCCCCACATCATCGGCAGCACTTGTTGTTTGACTTCATAATGGCTGCCAATCATACTGGAGTGAGATGGTATCTTAGGGTGGGTTTGTTTTCCATTTTTCTGACTGCAAGAGATGGTGAGCATTTTTTCATGTACTTATTGATTGATTGTATGTCCTCATCTGAGAAGTGTCTGTTCAGGTCCTTGGACCATTTGTTGATTGGGTTATTCGTTTTCTTATTGTTTAATTTTTTGAGTTCTTTGTATACTCTGGATATTAGGGCTCTATCTGAAGTGTGAGGAGTAAAGATTTGTTCCCAGGATGTAGACTACTTATTTACCTCTCTTATTTTTTCTTTTGATGAGAAAAAACTTTTTAGTTTGAGTAAGTCCCATTTGTTAATTCTAGTTATTAACTCGTGTGCTATGGGTGTCCTATTGAGGAATTAGGAGCCCAACACCACAGTATGTAGATCATAGCCAACTTTTTCTTGTATCAGATGCAGTGTCTCTGATTTGATATCAAGCTCCTTGATCCATTTTGAGTTAACTTTTGTGCATGACGAGAGAAATGGATTCAGTTTCATTTTGTTGCATATGAATTTCCAGTTTTCCCAGAACCATTTGTTGAAGATGCTATCCTTCCTCCATTGCATGCTTTTAGACCCGATTGGCATTGCATTTAACATATAGAGAATTTTGGTTATATTGCCATTTTGATGATGTTAGTTCTGCCTATCCATGAACATAGTATATTTTTCCATCTTCTAAGATCTTCTTCTATTTCTCTCTTTAGGGTTCTGTAGTTTTCATTTTATAAGTCTTTCACCTCTTTTGTTAGGTTGATTCCCAAGTATTTTTTTTGTGTGTGTGTGTGTGTGTGTGGATATTTTAAATGGAGTGGTTGTCCTCATTTCTATTTCAGAGGATTTGTTGCTGATATACAGGAATGCCTTTGATTTATGCGTATTGATTTTATATCCTGCCACTTTGGTGAATTCATTTATTAGCTCTAATAGTTTCTTTGTATACCTTTTTGGGTCTGCTAAGTATAGAATCATATCATCTTCAAATAGTGATAATTTACGTTCTTCTTTTGCTATTTTTATGCCTTTGATTTCTTTAATCTCTCTAATTGCTCTGGCCAGTGTTTCGAGAACTATGTTGAACAGAAGTAGTGAGAGAGGGCATCCCTATCTTCTTCCAGATTTTAGAGGGAATTCCTTCAATTTTTCTCCATTCAGAATGATGCTAGCCTGAGGCTTAGCATATATTGCTTTTACATTATTGAGGTATGTTCCTGTTATCCCTAGTTTTTCCAGAGTTTTGAACATAAAGGGATGCTGTACATTGTCGAATGCTTTTTCTGCATCTATCAAGATGATCAAATGGTTCTTATTTTTAAGTCTATTGATGTGATGAATAACATTTATTGATTTCTGTATATTGAACCAGCCTTGCATCCCAGGGATGAATTCTACTTGATCATGGTGCACAATTTTTTTAATATGTTTTTGTATCCGATTCGCCACAATTTCATTGAGGATTTTTGCATTTTTCCTGAAATAGCTTGAAAAGTATTGGTATTAGTTCCTCTTTAAAGGTTTTGTAAAACTCTGCTGTATACCCATCCGGTCCTGGGCTTTTCTTAGTTGGTAGTCTTTTGATGGTTTATTCTATTTCCTCAATTGTTATGGGTCTGTTTAGGTTGCCTATATCCTCCTGACTCAATCTGGTCAGATTATATGACTTGAGAAATTTATCGATGCCTTCACTATCTTCTATTTTATTGAAGAATAAGAATTCAAAATAATTTCGGATTATCTTCTGTATTTCTGAACTATCTGTTGTGATACTGAATTCTCCCTCTTCTTTTCTTTGTTAGCTTGGCTAAGGGTCGGTCGATTTTATTTATTTTTTCAAAGAACCATCTTTTAGTTTTGTCAATTTTTTCAATTGTTTCTTTTTTCGATTTCATTAATTTCAGCTCTGATTTTAATTATTTCTTGGCTTCTACTTCTTTTGCTGTTGTTTTGCTCTTCTTTTTCTTGGATTCTGAGATGAAGTATGAGATCATTTATTTGTCTTTTTTTTTTCCTTTTTTTAAGGAATGAAATCCAAGCAATGAATTTTGTTCTTAGAACTGCTTTCAATGTGTCCCATAGATTCTGATATGTAATGTCTGTGTTTTCATTTATCTCTAAGAATTTTTTAATTTCCTCCTTGATGTCTTCTATAACCCATTGATCATTCAGTAACCTATTTTTCATTCTCCATGTGATACATGATTTTTCCTTCTTTCTTTCATTGTTGATTTTCAGTTTCATTTCCTTATGATCAGATAAGATGCCTGGTATTATATATACTCCTTTATATTGTCTAAGAGTAGCTCTGTGACATAATATATGATTTATTTTTTGAGAAGTATCCATGTGCTGCTGAGAAAAAAGTGTAACTGCTTGATGTTGGGTGGTATATTCTATATATATATCATAAGTCTGGGTTATTAATTGTGTTATTGAGTTCTATAGTTTCATTATTCAACTTTTGTTTGGAAGATCAGTCCAGTAGTGAGAGAGGTGTGTTTGAGTCTCCCATGAGTATTGTATATTGGTTTATTAGAATCTTGAACTTGAGAAGAATTTGTTTGATGAACATAGCTGCACCAATGTTTGGGACATATATATTTATGATTGTTATGTCTTGTTGGTGTATGGTTTCCTTGAGCAGTATGTAGTGTCCCTCTTTATCCCTTTTGATTAACTTTGGCTTGAAATCTATTTTATTTGGTATGAGTATGGACACTTCTGCTTGTTTCCGAAGTCCATATGAGTGATATGATTTTTCCCAACTTTTCACCTTCAGTCTATGTATATCTTTTCCTAACAAATGTGTCTCCAGTAGGCAGCATATTGTTGGGTCTTGTTTTATGATCCATTCTACTAGCCTGTGTCTCTTAATTGGTGAGTTTAAGCAATTAACATTTAGGGTTATTATTGAGATATGGGTTGTTCTTCCAGCCATATTTGTATATTTATGTTACTAAACATGGTTTGTTTTCCTCCTTGATTATTTTCCCCCCTTTACTCCTCTACCTCCCACTGTTGGTTTTCATTGTTATTTTCCATTTCCCCTTCCTGTGATGTTTTGCCAAGGATGTTTTTAAGAAATCGTTTTCTAGCTGCAATTTTTTTTAACTTTTGTTTATCGTGGAAAGTTTTAATTTCATCTTCTATCCTGAAGCTTAATTTCGCTGCATACACAATTCTTGGATGGAACCCATTTTATTTCAGTGTTTGAAAAATGTTATTGCAGGATCTTCTAGCTTTCAGAATCTGTGTTGAAAGATCAGCTGTTATCCTGATTGGTTTACCACTAAATGTAATCTGCTTCCTTTATCTTGTAGCTTTTAAAATTCTCTCCTTTTTCTGTATGTTGGGCATCTTCATTATAATATGTCTAGGTGTGGATCTCTTATGATTTTGCACATTTGGCATCCTGTAAGCTTCTAGGATTTGCAATTCTGTCTCATTCTACAAGTCTGGGAAGTTTTCTCCTTTATTTCATTGAATATATTGCTCATTCCTTTTGTTTGGACCTCTATACCTTCCTGTATCCCAATGACACTTAAGTTTGGTCTTTTTATGTTATCCCATATTTCTTGGATGTTCTGCTCATGGTTTCTTAAAAGTCTTGCTGAGCTGTCTGTGTTCTTTTCACGTTGAAATAATTTGTCTTCATTGTCTGATGTTCTATTTTCTAAGTGTTCTACTCTGCTGGTAGTATTCTCAATTGAGTTTTTAAGTTGGTTTATTGATTCCTGCATTCCTAGGATTTCTGTTTGTTTGATTTTATAATCTTTATCCCCCTGTATAGTTGATCTTATGCTTCTTGGATTTTTTTTATGTAATTCATTATCAAGGTGATCTTTCATTGTCTGATTTTGCTCTCTAATGTCTTCCTTGAGACTCCAGATCATCTGAAGCATGTATATCCTGAGTTCTTTATCTGACATTCCATCTGCTGCAGATATTACCTCTTCTAACGTTGACTTTACCTGCATTGCTTATGGTCCTTTCTTTCCTTGTCTTTTCATACTGTTCATATTTCTTTCTGCTTGGTGAAACTGTTGTGTTATTGAATTTTTCCCCTATATATTTATATTGCTCTTGTATAGTTTCAAAGTCTCCCTCGCAGGCACGGGTGGTGGCTCTGCCCCTCCTACAATTGGGACAATGTGCCTACCACACCAGCAGGCTGCTGGGCCTGTTCTGTAAGTCGGTAGCTGGTCTACCTACCTTGAAGGTGCGAGCAGCAGCTCTGCCCCTCTGCAGGCACTGGGCCTGTTCTGCCAGTGGGTGGCAAGTCGGGCTACTTTGCAGGCGTGGGCGGCATCTTTGACCATCTGCGGGCCACTGGGTCTGTTTTGTCTGTCCCTTGCAGGTCTGTCTACCTTGCAGTCGCGTGTGGCTGCTCTGCCCCTCCCCCAACCGGGACGATGTGTCTACCATGCTGGCGGGCCATAGGCCTGGTCTGTCGGTGGTTGCAGGTCCACCTACCTTGCAGGCGCAGAGGGCGTCTCTGCCCCTCCGCAGATTGCTGGGCCTGTCCTGCTGTGGGTCACAGGTCTGCCTACCTTGCAGGCCCGGCGGCATTGCCCCTTCCCCAACCAGGGCGATGTGTTTTCCACGGTGGCGGGCCACTGGTCCTGTTCAGCCGGTGGGTCGCAGGTCCGCCTACCTTGAAGGAGCGATTGGAAGATCTGCCCCTCCCTCTCTCAATGTGATTTTAAAGTTGACAAATATGTGAATTCCTGTCTCCCTTTCTCTGTAGCATATTCAGCACATGTATTTTTATATGCACATATAGAATCCTACCTGGTATCACACGTACATTTTTGTGAGGTTGCTGACTTGGCAGATACAAATTATGAGAAGAGATCACTCCTCCTAAACGATGTTGTAACTGAAAATTTAAGCTATGGGTGAGCTTCCTAGTTAAACAATATTACACATAAATCCACGCTCAGTAAAATGAAGATTTTTGGATCTGTGGATGACATATATTTCATGAAGAATTTCAATTGGCATATATATTGCTACTTTTTAATGTCTGTTTTGTGTGTGTGTGTGTGTGTGTGTGTATACACACTCTTGTATATATATATATATATATATATATATATATATATATATATATACACACTCTCCATATATTTCAAAATATGAAATAGGTGTGTCTTATGTACAGTCCCAAAATTCATTCATGTTCATGTATGTGGAATTATAATCAAATTTTCACAAGATTATTCTCAGAAATATTCATCCACCTGAAATACATATTTGTTTCTTAGGACTGAAAACTAAATTCAGTGAATGGTGCATTCAAATCCTAATATTTCTACATTAACTGACTCAGTTTAACATCAATGCAAGAAGATTCCTATGGGACATGATGTTTATTTTGATGTTCATTTTTACTCAACACTGGTACATTACTATTCCTTCAGTTAATGCACATCAGAGGATATGTATTTCATCTACAATTTCACAAATTTATACGCATTTGTTTCACTTTCAGTCACTTCCTGCTTCAGAACACATGTATTTCTCCAGGTTTCTTGACTGGTCTTTTTATGAGACTTTTTTCCAAAAAAAATATTTTCAATTTCCATAATCAATTTTAAGCAAAACTCACACACTCTTCATGATAAACCATAATCCTCATATTACCATTAGATGTAAAACAGGTTGGAATGAATGGTTGTATATCAATATAAGATTTCCTGTATATTTTCACATTTCAATTCAATCCATTATTTGAAGTTTTAACCAGTTATATTATTTATTCACAGTATGGTCTATACATGCATATTCTCCATATTCAAAGACAAAGAGTACACCTGTTTGTACCCCGAATACTAATTTATACATCTTCAAAATATTGCTCCCAGAAATGGTGGAAGAAATACTCAGGTCACCTTATCTACATATACATTGTATCACAGTAATATTCTGGAGAAAAAAAGCAAAAGTCACACTTATGATTGTACCAAAGCCTAAATGGAAACTGAACATGGATTCCTAAAAACATCCAGGTCCAGTTTGCCTAATAGTCTCAAATATCAATCCTATTGGTGACTACGTATTTGTTTCTTCCTAAAATTATATATTCAACCTAAATGCAGTTAATAATGTCTAATCCTATCACTCACTCTATACTTTGCCTGATTTCCTAATGTCTCTATTGATGTCTGTTTTCCTAAATATTTTCCCCAGTTCACCATGTGAGTGACTCTTCACATGTGATGAGATTTACTTTCACTCTCTAAGCGAAACCCTATTGATAAAGAATTTTTGGTCCAAATCCTGTACTCACTCTTCTTCTGAAAGCTACTGACTCTCTTCCTAATCTTACTGAGTTTCCCTGTTTGAGTGGAAGTTCTCTTTTCCATTCAATCATCCAAGGTACAAGGTCCTATGCCATTGATTATCGATTTATCTGAGACATATATGTGGAACATAATTCAAAGCTAAGTATCACAATCAACAGCTCAATGCCCTTCTGAGCTTCATTTCTTACCTAGATTTCTGTTTTCATACTTATATTTTATGTCTATGTTTTAATAAATATCACAGGTTCCCAATACCATTATTCATCCAGCAGAATGATTCCTAACCCAAATCAAACATGTTATTAAACCCTAAACATACACTGTTCCCACAATCTCACTTAACAAAAGACCAGGGACAGTGTTGGTCTTACAATACAGGAATGTAGGGGATATTCCATATGCTGAAAAACTCAAAGGTCCATGCAGATGTGATCCCTGGAGAAGATATAGGCAGCTATGAAGGACCTTAAAGAGCAAAACTCATCTTCCATTGCAAACAACCTGGTGAGGATGAAGGGTTGTATCTTAATGAGCCTCTCTGTTCACAATGTAGAGAAAATGGCCCAAACCAGGCCTGTGTGGAGAGCTGTTCCTGGGTGCCTATGGTTGATTCACCAATCTAACTTGTGAAAGTGTCACAGGAAGTAGGGGCAGCCTCTATCTCATGGGACCCTTGGAAGCAACTTTTAGGACAAAGTGATTGCCAAGGCAGTGTCCTCATTCACTACCTGAAGTAAGTGATCTCACCTCTCTTCCTTGGTGATGGAACTCTCTGAACTTGTGTGCAGAAGCCAGGCAACCAGAGCCAGTCCCAGTCCCAGTCCCATTGAGGTCACTTGTTTGGATTTACCAAGGACAGAATCAGTGTTTCCTGGAACCTACTGATGTGAGGATGGCCAAATGCCAGGAGAGCTTTGTAGAGGGGCCTTTCCTGAGAAAAAGGTACTTTCCCATTTCTGGCTCCTGACAAGGTCACAGATTTTGCCAAGGAGACCATATCTGAGACAGGACAGGCCATTTGGGGGTACATAGTATGGCCTACCAGTCAGACAACACTCAGGATAGTCACAGAATTACTTGGGGGAAGGAGGTGTCTTTGTGGGTGTGGGAGTGAGTTTGTGGTTTTTTCTCATGTTCTGAGAATAAGTAGGAAAGGCAGTTTGTTGGGTTTGGAGTGGACTGTGTCTAGTAATTCCTTTGACAATGTGAGTGTTTCTATGTCTGTGTAACTCTCTGTGTCCGTGGTTGTATTCATTAGAAAAGAGAATTCATCTATGGATGTGTCCTGTCTAGTAGAAAGAATTCCAGCATTTATCCTGCCTAATTTATGAATGGACTGTGACTTGCCTTATCAATGGGCAACACGTACTATCTTCCTAAGTTCCTGTTTTCTTTCTGAATCTGGCAACTCTCCAGAGTAGGCTCATGGTTTTTTGTCCAAGTTATGTACCACCTCCAACCTCTGTGACATGGCCATGTATTCTATAGCTGAAAGGAAAGGGAGCATCTCAGAAAACTCAGCTATCAGTGTGACAAGGAAAGTCTCAGTGGAGAAAACCGGCTTTGGGCCTTTTGATTCCCTATTCCTCTGTTGCCCTGAATGTCAGGAAGGTCTTTGCCTCAGGCCACCCCTTTGTGAATCCTGAAGAAAACAGTTTTCAAATGGAAATGAATGGGCATCACCTGTGGCTGTTTGCTAAAATGCTTTGAGAGATATGTGTGTGAATCAGCCTCTTGGCCGTGTGTGAGGCTGTGTCTTAGATATTCAGCGCCTAATGGATCTTAAGAAAGATCCCATGTGTTCATCCAAAACCAAAATGTCTAAAAAATCAGTCATTGTAGATGAAGTTTATTGCCTTTCTCTGTTAGGTTCCTGACCTCCAACAAGTGAATTTGGGGATCCTTTGAATTAATCGAGTTCTTCAAAGCCCTGCAGAGGCTAGCCCATATGTGCTTGGGTTTTCTAATGAATCCAAATCACATAAAGAATCTATACATGACAGTCAGTAGGCCTCAAATTGGAGAAGCAGAGCAGTATTAGTGGCAGGCCTATTAAATCACTCCTTGTTTACAGGAAGGGTGTCCAGGTCACACTTACTTTAGGCAAATGAGGGCAAGTTAGATTATTTCAGACTCTGTCTTGTGCTTTACCCCTCATGGAAACCTCCAGCCAGAGGTAATGATGAGTGTCTATATGGAAGAAGATGAGGGCAATGTGGGAGTGTTTTGGATTTAATTGTGGTCATTTATTTGGCTGTTGGAAGATAAGACTGGGTCCACCTGGGCTTTAACTCGGGTTTGATTCACCTTAGAGACTGAGTTCTGGAACTGACCTCAGAGAAGTATTGACATGAATTGTGTTGGGATTTTACGAGGCCACGCATTAGACTTGCCCTTGGAAACTGAGATCTAAGCCCAGGGTGGCTTTCCACAAAGCACTGAGAATGTCAGCCAGGATATACCCGGATTTTATTCTGAAAGACTTGGCAGGCATATTTGAGAGTCAAAACACCCATGGACCTCACATTGTAGACCTCAATGGGCCTGGCCTCCTGTGACCTTTAGGCCACTCTTTGGGAAGCATTGCCTGTGAGAGTTCTCCAGATCTTTTATTGAAATGAGCTTCCACAACATTTAATGGTTCATGAATGAATTGAAACCCACTGTGGCTCCAAATTCCTCTTTGAAAAATGGCTAGATAAATACCATGAAATTTTTTAAATTCCCATGACCAGGTGGCACTGGAGAACAGTTAGATCTCCTGATGCTCATCATGAGTGTACCAGACTGGGCCTTGATTTACTGGGTTTCATGAAAATGGCATAGAACAGAGATGCCAGTAAGTTGGAACCTTCTGAGTAGTGCGCCTTGAACAGTTGTGGGCAGGTGTGTGACAAAACATCTGTGGTGGGGCCATGTGGATCTGCCATTGGCTTCCAAATAGCATGTGATTGACTTGCAGCAGCCAGCAGATCCATTTATGTAAAGGCACCTTGTTATATAGAGAGGTGTCAGGTCAATGTTCAGAATTAGGTTGCAATGGAAAAGGGGGCAATGTAGCAAGCAATGAGTGATAGAAGCCTGGATGGTGCATTCTCCTGCAGACTCTAACCCACCACAAGTGACAGAACTCCCTGCAGCACTGTGTCCCAGTTGAACTCCTTGTATTTTGTAAAGCAAATATCAAACTCACTGTGCAGCAGCAAGAAACACCACGAAAAGTGGAGGATGACCAAATGTCTTCACAGCGACACGGGGAGACACTAAGCCCCCAGTGGCCACAGTTTACCTACAAAGAAAGAATTCAGCACTGCTGGCCCATGTTCATTGGAAAATAAGAAAACATGTCGTCCAGGTCACATAGATGCAGACCCATCTTTGATGGTCTCACTAGAAAGAAAGCTAAAACTTCTGACAACAACTTATATTTCAAGTGCCCAATCTCACATGCAGTTTCTCAAACAGTCTTTAGGCCAGAAGAGCTCCATGTTGGTGTTGTGTTTACCATGTCCCTTGCTTTTGGAAACTCCTCTACCATCTCGAAGTTTGTGAACTCCTGAGCATTTTCCATTCCAGACATGTATTCACAAATTTTCTAACTCTTCTCCTCTAATTGTGTCTTACTTGGAGCGAAGGTAATGTCAAGGCATTGTTCTGGATCACAGTGGGAAGTTTTGGGTTGCACATATTTGCACACACATTTGATACAATTTCCAATTTTCCATTCAAAATACAGAATCCCTGACACTATCCCATACCCTACTTGACTCTGGCTACTAATCCTAATATGATGGAGAAAAATAACACAAACAGAATATAAATACAAGCAGTTCAAAGGAGGCATGATGTATATTTGGACTTGCCTTTTGCATGATAAAGTTTATGTGTTATAAATCTAGTCAATTTTTAATTAAATAGTTCTCCATGTGTTTTTAAAGTTCAAAATATGTGTATTACTGTCTCCCTTTCTCTGTAGCCTATTCAACATATGTATTTTTATATGCACATACCGAAAGCTACCTGGTATCACACCTACATTTTTGTGAGGTGGCTTCCTCAGCAAATACAAATTGTGAGAAGAGATCACTCCTCCTAAACGCTTTGGAACTGAATATTCAACCTATGGGTGAGCTTCCTAGTTGAACAAAATTATACATAAATCCATATTCTGCAAAATATATATTTTTGCATTTGTGGTGATATATATTTCATGATGAATTTCGATTGGCATATATTACTACATTTTAAAGTCTGTGTGTGTGTGTTTTGTGTGTGTGTGTGTGTGTGTGTATATATATATATATATATATATATATATATATATATATATATATAGTCTCCATATTTTTCAAAATATGAAATATTTGTGTCTTATTTAGAGTCCCAAAATTCATTCATGTTCATGTATGTGGATTTATAATAAAATTTTCACAAGATTATTCTCAGAAATATTCATCCACCTGAAGTACATATTTGTTTCCTAGTACTGAAAACTAACTACAGTGATTGGTGCCTTCAAATCCTAATATTTCTACAGTAACTGAACCAGTTTAACATCAATGCATGTAGAATTCTATTGGACGTGATGTGTATTTTGACGTTCGTTTTTATTCCACACTGGTACATTACTCTTTCTTAAGTTTATGGACATAATAGGACATATATTTCATCAACAATTTCGCAAATTTATAGGCATTTGTTTCACTTTCAATCGCTTCCTGCTTCAGAACACATGTATTCCTCCAGGTTTCTTGACTGGTCTTTTCAGGAGACTTCTTTCCAAACAAATTATTTTCGATTTTCATAATCAATTTGAAGCAAAGTCACACACTTTTCATGATAAACCAAAATCCTCATATTTCCATTAGATGTATAATGGGTTGGAATGAATGATTGTATATTAATATAAGATTTCTTATTTGTTTTCAAATTTATTTCAATCTATTATTTCAAGTTGAAACCAGTTTTATTATTTATTCACAGTATGGTCTATTCATGCATTTCCTCTGTATTCATAGACACAGGGTGCACCTTTTTGTAGCCCCAATACAAATTTATACATCTTCAAAATATTGCTTCCAGAAATGGTGGAAGAAATACTCATGTCACCTGATCTACATATACATTTCATCACAGTAATATTCTAGACACAAAATTCAAAGGTCACACTTATGATTCTACCAAATCCTAAATAGAAAGTGAACATGGATTACTAAAAACATCCATGTCCAGGGTGCCTTATGCTCTCAAATGTCCATCTGATTGGTGACTACATATTTGTTTCTTCCTAAGATTATATGTTCAACCTCAACCCTGTTGAAAATATCTAATCCTATCACTCACTTTATACTTTGCCTGATTTCCTAATGTCTCTATTGATATCTGCATTCTTACATATTTTCCCCACTTCATCATTGTTAGAGACCCTTCACATGTGCTGTTATTGAAATTCACTCTCTAACCGAAAACCTATTGCTAAATAACGTTTGGTCCAAATCCTATACTCATCGTTCTTCCGATACTTACCGACTATCTTCCTGATCCTACTGACTATCTCTGTTTGAGGGGATGTTCTCTTCTACATTCAATCATCCAAGGTACAAGTTCCTATGCCATTGTATATCAATTTATCTGAGATACTTGTGCAGAACGTAATTCAAGCTAAGTAATCCAATCAAGGACCCAATGACTTTCTGGACTTCAAATCTTACCTGGATTTCTATTTTCATACTTATATTTCACCTATATATTCTTGTAAGTATTGCAGTTACCCAATACCATTATACATCCCGTAGAATGATTCCTAACCCAAATCGAACTGGTAATTAAGCATAACCATACACTGTTCCCTCAATATAACATTACAGAAGAGCTGGAACAGAGTTGGTCTTACAATGCAGGGATGGAGGGGATCTTCCACCTACTTAGAACCTCAATGGTCCATGCAGAAATTATCCCTGGAAAACATGTAGGCAGGTATGAAGGACCTGAGAGAGCAAAGGTCATCTTCCATGGCAAACAGTCTGGTCAGGATGAAGGGTTGTGTCTGAATCAGCCTCTCTCTTCTTAATGTAGAGAAGATGGACCAAAGCAAGCCTGTGTAGAGAGCTGTTCCTGGGTGACTATGGTTGATATACCATTCTAACTTGTAAAAATGTCACAGGAATTGGGGCAGCATCCATCTCATGGGACCCTTGGAAGCAACTGTTAGGGCAAAGTAGTTGCCAAGGCAGTGACCTCATTCAGTTCCTGAAAAAAGTGACCTCACCTCACTTCCTTTGTAGTGGAACTCTCTTAACTTGGGAACCAGGAAGATAGGCCCCCAGAGCCAGTGCCAGTCCCAGTTGGCACACTTGATTGGATTTACCAAGGACAGAGTCAGTCTTTATTGGTACCAACTGATGTGAGGATGGCCAAATGCCAGGAAAGCTATGAAGACAGGTGTTTCCTGAGAAAGCAGGCAGTTGTTCTGGCAAAGACACCAAATCTGAGAAAGTACAGGCCATTTCGGGGGAACATGGTATGGCCCACCAGTCAGAGGAAACTCCGGATAATCAAAGACCTACTTCTGGGAAGGAGGTGCTTTGTGGGTGTGGGTGTGAGTTTGTGGTTTTGTCTCATGTTCTGAGAATAGGTAGGGATGGTGGATTGTTTGTTTTTGAGTGGATTGTTTCTAGAAAGTCGTTTGACATGGCGAGGGTTTCTAAAAGTGTATCCCACTGTGTCCGTGGTTGTTGACATTTGAAAAGAGAATGCATCAATGGAAGTGCCCTGTCTAGTAGAAAGCTACCCAGCATTCATCCTGTGCAATTGATGAATGGACTGCAGCTTGCCTTATGAATGGACAACACCTACTATCTTCCTAAGCTCCAGTTTTCTTCCTGAATTCTGGCCACTCTCCGGAATAGTCTCATGGTTTGGTGTCCAAGATATGTACCGCCTCCAAGCTTTGTTACATGGCCATGTACTGGATAGCTGAAGGCAATGGGAGCATCTCAGAAAACTCAGATATCAGTGTGACCAGTAGTGTCTCAGTGGAGAAACCCTGCTTTGGGCCTTTTGCTAACCTATTGTTCTGTTGCCCTGAATGTCAGGAATTTCTTTGCCTCAGGCAACCCCTTTGTAAAGCCTGAAGAAAACAGTTTTCAAATGAAAATGAATGGGCATCACCTGTGGCTGTTTGCTTAATTGCTTCAAAAGGGATGTGTCTGAATCAGCCCCTTGGCCCTATGTGAGGCTGGGGCTTAGATTCTCGGCACCTGACGGATCTACAGAAAGATCCCATCTCTGAATCCAAAACCAAAATGGCCATAAGAGCAGTCAATGTGGATGAAGTCTCTTGCCTTCCTCTGTAAGTCCTGACCTCTATCAAGTGAGAATAGATATCATTTGGGTCAAATGAGTTTTTCAAAGCCCTGAAGAGGCTAATGCATAGGTGCTTGGATTTTCTCATGACTCCAATTCACACAAAGAATTTATACTCAACAATCAGTAACAGTCAAAATGGAGAAGCAGAGCAGTATTAAGGGCAGGCCTATTTGATCACTCCTGGTTCACAGGAAGGGTGTCCAGGCCACCCTGACTTTAGGCAATTGAGGGGTAAGTGAGCTTATTTTGGACACTGTCTTGGGCTGCATCCCTCATGGAAACCTGCAGCAAGAGGTTATGATGAGTGTCTCTATGGCAGAAGATGAGGGTCATGTGGGAGTGTTTTGGTTTCAATTGCGGTCATTTGTGTGGCAGTGGAATAGGCCACTAATGAGATTCGCCCTTCTAAACTGAGATCTAGCTCCCTCCTTGGGAAAAATTGCCTGTGAGAGTTCTCCAGATCTTTTATTGAAATGAGCTTCCTCACCATTTAATGGTTCCTGAATGAATTGAAACCCACAGTGCTTCCAACTTCATCCTTGAAAAGTGGCTACATAAATACCATGAAATTTTTGCCATTCCAATGACCAGGTGGCACTGGAGAACCTTTGATGTCCTTTTGCTCATCATGAGTGTACCAGATAGTGCCTTGATTGTCTGAGTTTCATGAAAATGGTGTAGAACAGAAATGCCAGTAACTTGTAGCCTACTGAATAGTGGTGTGTGTGCAGGTGGTGTGCAGGTGTGTGATAAAACATCTCTTGTGTGGCCATGTGGATCTGCCATTACTTCCAAAGGGCTTGAGACTGACATGGTGCATCCAGCAGAACCTTATATGTCTGAAACCTCTCCATGTAAAGGCATCTTTTTATATGGAGATTTTCAGGGCAATGTTCAGAATCAGGTTGCTATGATCAAGGGGGCAATCTATGTGGGATAGAATCCTGGTTGGTGAATTCTCCTGCAGACCCTGACCCACCATACATGACAGAACTCCCTCCAGCACTGGGTCTCAGTTGAACTCATTTTATTTAGTGAAACAAATACCAAACTCCCAGTGCAGCTGCAAGAAACACCATGAAAAGTGGAGGATGACCAAATGGATTCACAGTCCACACGGTGAGACACTTAGCCTTCAGTGGCCACAGTTTACCTACAAAGAGTGAATTCAGCACTGCCGCCTCATGTCTTTTGGAAAATAAGAAACCATGTTCTCCAGGTTACATAGATGCAGACACAGCTTTGATGCTTTCACTAGAAATGAAGCTAAAGCTCCTGACAAAAACATATATTTCAAGGATCTTCTAGCTTTCAGAGTCTGTGTTGAAATATCAGCTGTTATCCTGATTGCTTTACCCCTAAATGTAATCTGCTTCCTTTCCCTTGTAGCTTTTAAAATTCTCTCTTTATTCTGTACGTTGGGTATCTTCATTATAATGCGTCTAGGTGTGGATCTCTTATGATTTTGCACATTCGGCGTCCTGTTGGCTTCTAGGACTTGGGAGTCTGTCTCATTCTTCAAGTCTGGGAAGTTTTCTCGTATTATTTCATTAAATACATTGCTCATTCTTTTGGTTTGGACCTCTATACCTTCCTGTATCCCAATGACTCTTAAGTTTGGTCTCTTTATGTTATCCCATATTTCTCGGATCTTCTGTTCATGGTTTCTTAACAGTCTTGCTGAGCTGTCTATGTTCTTTTCAAGTTGAAATACTTTGTCTTCATTGTCTGATGTTCTATCTTCTAAGTGTTCTACTCTGATGGTAGTGTTCTCAATTGAGTTTTTAAGTTGTTTTATTGCTTCCTGCATTTCTACGATTTCTGTTTGTCATTTTTTACAACTTCTATCTCCCTGTATAATTGATCTTTTGCTTCTTGGATTTGTTTGTGTAATTCATTGTCGAAGTGATCTTTCATTGTCTGATTTTGCTGTCTAATGTCTTCCTTGAGACTCCAGATTATCTGAAGCATGTATATCCTGAGTTTTTTATCTGACATTCCATCTGCTGCAGCTATTACCTCTTCTAAAGTTGTGTTGACCTGCATTGCTTGTGGTCCTTTTTTCTTTGTCTTTTCATACGGCTCGCGTTTCTTTCTGCTTGGTGAAACTGTTGTGATTTTGAAATTTTCCCCCTATATATTTATATTGCTCTTGTATATTTGAAAAGTCTTCCTTGCAGGGGCGGGGGGTGGCTGTTGTGCTCTTCCAATTGGGGTGATCTATCTACCATGCTGATGGGACGCTGGGCCTGTTCTCCTGATCGGTCGCAGGTCTGCCTACCCTGCAGGCGCGGGAAGCGGCTCTGCTAAGCCCCTCCTCTAATTGGTGTGACGTGTGTACCACACCCATGGACCCCTGGGGTGTTCTGCCAGTCGGTCTCAGGTCTGCCTACCTTAGAAGCGCGGGCGGCGGCTCTGCTCTGCCCCTACTCCAATTGGGGTGACGTGACTACCACGCCGGCGGGTGGGTGGGCCTGTTCTGCCGTCGGTCACAGGTCTGCCTACCTTACGGGTATGGGCGATGGATCTGCTCTGCCCCTACTCCAAATGGGGTGAAGTGTCTGCCGCGCTGGCAGGCCGCTGGGCCTCTTCTGCTGGTCGGGTGCAGATTTGTCTACCTTGAGGGCACGGGTGGTGGCTCTGCTCTGCCGCTACTCCAATTGGGGTGTCGTGACTACGAAGCCGGCAGGTTGCTGGGCCTGTTCCGGGCACCATGGGCAAAGACTCTGCTCTGCCCCTACTCCTATTGGGGTTATGTGACTACCATGCCGGTGGGCCACTTGGATTGTACTAGGTGCTGGAGAAGGCTCTGCTCTGCAATTATTCCAATTGAGGTGACGTGACTACCATGCCTGCTGGTCGCTAGGCCTGTTCTGGGCAGCTGTGGCGGCTCTGCTCTGCCTCTATTCCAATTGGGGTGAAGTGAGTATCATGCAGGTGTGTCGCTGGGCCTGTTCCAGGCATGGGCAGCGGCTCTGCTCTGCCCCTCTGGCTTGATGACTAAGTGAGAGAGACTCGGGTGTTTCTGACTCACTTTCTTTACCAGGAGACCAACTGTTTCTGTCACCGCTGGTATTAATGAAGTTATCTCCTCCGCTGCTTTCTGATGACATCAGATCTCTGCCATGTTGGTATCCCATGCAAAAGGCAGCATTTCGTTCCCTTTGCTGGGTGACCAAAGCAATGGGTGAGTCCTGACTTGCCCTCACAAGCCTCGTCTCAATCCTGTTGCCACTGCCTATGAAGGCTCGGTTGATATTTACCTCCACATTATTCAGCAAGACCCGGACCGGGAAGCAGTTTCCACGGGTTCTTGAGCCCTGGGCCAGATCATTTCAGGGAGGCCAAATTTGGCCGCTCTGGCCTCAGTGTATGTTCTAATAGGAGCAGGCTCCAAGACGCAGTTTCTGCGGGTTCTTTAGCACTGAGCCTGAGTAATTTGTCTGCGAAGCAAAGGTGAATGGAATCCTGAAATTACCTGTTCTATAGCTGAATGAGCTGCGATCAGTCGAAAACAGGGATGGTGATGTCAGCTCTTCAAGATGGTGGACGCTGGCTTCCTCTGTGGTCTGACCGGTATGGAGAACGGAATTGGACCACATCCATCCCCGTCTCAATCCCAGAATTCAGCACTGAGCACAGTAATTGCATAGCGGGCAGGAGCCCATAGAATCCGCACCACTGTATATTTGCGATGCTATCTCGTCTTTTCCCATTGCGCGCCACACACTCTAGCTGCAGGGCAATTTGCTGAATAAGCAGCATGACCCTCCGTGCAGAAAAATCACTCGCGTTTGAGCCCCCGTAGCTGATCCTCGTGAGATGGATATATGTCCACTAGGTTTTGCAGCACCCCAAATTTGCTGGAAATTCCTAACAAGATAGGTTTTAGCCGTTCTAACTCGTCATTTTCCCCCACAGTGACGCGGTACATGGGGGTAATGCACTCCATTCGCCGCCATCATGTGATCCCCCAAAGTTAGTTTTCAGTACAAGGAAAAAAATATGTATTTCAGGTGGAGGAATATTTCTGAGAATAATCTTGTGAAAAGTTGATTATAAATCCACATACATGAATATGAATAAATTTAGGGAGGGTATAAAAAGAAAAATATACTAAATATTTTGAAAAATCTGGAGAGTGAATATATATATATACACACAGACACACACACACAGACATTAAAAAGTAGCATTATGTATGTGAATTGAAATTCACCATGAAATATATATCATCCACAGATCCAAAAATATTCATTTTAATGTACATGGATTCATGTTGTTTAACTAAAAAGCTCACCCATATGTTGAATTTTCAGTTCCAACAGCGTTAAGTAGGAGTGATCTCTCCTCACAATTTGTATCTGCCAAGCCAGCCACCTCACCAAATGTACGACTGATACCAGCTAGAATTCTGTATGTGCTTATAAAAATACATGTGATGAATAGGCTACAGAGAAAGGGAGACAGTTATTCACATATTTGTTAACTTTGAAAACACATGGAGAACTATTTCAATTAAAATTCGCTAGATTTATAACACCTACAATTTATCATACGAAAGGCAAGTCCAATTATACACCATGCCTCCTGTGAACCTCTTGTATTTGTATTCTGTTTGGGTTATTATTCTCCATCAAATTAGGATAAGAAGTCAAAGTCTAGTAGGGTATGTGTTAGTGTCAGGGATTCAGTATTTCGAATGGAAAATTGGAAAATGTATCCAATGTGTATGCAAATATGTGCTACACAAAAATCTTCCCACTCTCATTCAGAATAATGCCTTGACATTACCTTCGCCCTACATAAGACACAATTAGAGGAGAACATTTAGAAAATCTGTGAATACATATGTGGAATGGAAAATGCTCAGAAGTTCACAAATTTGGAGTTGGTAGAGGAGTTTCCAAAAGTAAGGGACAGGGTAATCACTCCAAAAACATGAAGTTCTGCCAGCCTAACATCTGAAGAAACTGCCTGTGAGGTTGGGCAATGAAATATATGCTGTTGTCAGAAGCATTAGCTTCATATGTAGTGAGACCATCAAATCTGGTTCTGCATCTATGTGACCTGGATGACATGGTTTCTTATTTTCCAATAAACATGAGGCAGCAGTGCTGAATTTTCTATTTGTAGGTATACTGTGGCCACTGGATTCTAGGTGTCTCCCCGTGTGTACTGTAAATTCATTTGGTCATCCTCCACTTTCATGGTGTTTCTTGCTGCTGCACTGGGAGTTTGGTATTTCTTCATTAAATACAAGGGTTCACCTGGGACACAGTGCTGAAGTGAGTTCTGTCAAGTGTGGTGTGTCGAGTTCTGCAGGAGAATGCACCAACTAGGCTTCTATCCCACATAACTTGCCCTATTGACCATAGCATCCTGATTCTGAACATTGCCCTGAAACCTCTCCATATAACAATATGCTTTTACATATAAGGTTCTACTGACTGCAAAATGTCAGTCACAATCCATTTGGAAGCCAATGGCAGATCCACATGCCCCCACCACAGATGTTTTATCACACACCTGCCAACCACTGCTCTAGAACAACTACTCAGCAAGATCCAACTTACTGGAATCTCTGTTCTACACCATTTTCATAAAACCCAGTCAATCAAGGCACTGTCCTGTATACTCATGATCAGCAAGAGGACATCCAAATGTTCTCCAGTGCTACCCAGTCATGGGAATTTCAAAAATTTCATGATATTGATATAGCCAATTTTCAAGGATGAAGTTGGAGGCACTGTGGATTTCAATTCACTCAGAAACCATTAAATGAAATCTCTGGAGAATTCTTACAGGCAAGGCTTCCAAAAGTGGCCAAAAGTCAGATTAAGCCAGGCCCATTGAGGTCTACAATGTATGGTCCATGTGTGTTTTGACTCTCAAATATGGCTGCCAAGTCTTTAAGAATAATATCATGTGTTATCCTGGCTGAGATTTCCTGTGCTCTGTGGAAAGTCAACTAGGGCCTAGATGTCACTTTCCAAGGGCAACTCTCATGCATGGCCATCTAAAATTCCAACACAATTCCTGGCAATAATTCTCTGAGATCAGTAAAAGAACTCAGTCTCTAAGGGGAATCACACCAGAGTGCAAGCCTAGGTCGACCCAGTGATCTCTTCCAACCGCCAGACAAATGTCCACAAATAAAACCAAAACACTCTCACATGGCCCTCATCTTCTTCCATATAGACACTCATTATATCCTCTGGCTGGAGGTTTCCATAAGGGACGCAGCCCACGACAGTGTCCAAAATAAGCTCCTTGCACTGCATTTGCCTAAAGTAAGGGTGGCCTGGACTCTCTTCCTGTGAACCAGGAGTGATCAAATAGGCCTACCTTTAATATTGCTTGGCTTCTCCAACTTGAGGCCTTCTAGCTTTGGGGTTTAGATTCTTTAAGTGAATTTGAGTCATGATAATCAAGCACCTATGGCCTAGCCTCTGCAGGGCTTTGAAGAACTCATTTGACCCAAAGAATCCCTATTCTCACTTGATGGATATATGGAACCTACCAGAGGAAGGCAAGAGAGTTCATCAACAATATCTGACCTTTTTGCCATTTTGGTTTTGGATGCACGCATGGGATCTATCTTTAGATCCATCAGGTGATGAGAATCTAAGCCACAGCCTCACACAGGGCCAACAGGCTGATTCAGACATATCCCAATCCTAAGCAATTAAGCAAAGAGCCACAGGTGATGCCCATTCATTTCCATTTGAAAACTGTTTTCTTCAGGGTTCACAAAGTGGTGGCTTGAGGCAAAAAACTTCCTGACATTCAACAGAACAATAGGTAAGCAAAAGGACCAAAGCAGGGTTTCTCCACTGAGACTTTCCTGGTCAACAGATATCTGAGATTTCTGAGATGCTAGCCATTTCCTTCAGCTATCCAGTACATAGCCATGTCACAGATCTTGGAGGTGGTACAAATCTTGGACACAAAACCATGATACTATTCTGGAGAGTGGGCTGAATTGAGAGAGAAAACAGGAAATTAGGAAGCTTGTAGGTGTTTCCCATCCATAAGGCAAGCCAGAGTCCACTCATGAATTGGGCAGGATGAATGCTGGGAAGCTTTCTACTAGACAGGACACATCCATTGATGCATTGTCTTTTCTAATGTCTACAACAATGGACTCAGTGGGATACACACACATAGAAACACTCACCTTGTCAAAGGACTTAATAGAAATATTCCACACCATACCAAACAAACCGCCTTTCCTACCTATTCTCAGAAAATGATCCACTACCTGCTTTCTCAGGGAAAGCCCCTCTTCAGAGGTTTCCTGGCATTTGGCCATCCTCACATCTGTAGGTACCAAGAAAGACTGACTCTGTCCTTGGTAATTCCAAACATGTGAGACCACTGGGACTAGAACAGGGACTGTCTCTGGGTGCCTGGCTTCCTGGATCCCAAGTTCAGAGAGTTCCCTCACCAAGGAAGTGAGGTGAGATCACTTTCTTCAGGATCTGAATGATGTCACTGCCTTGGCAACCACTTTGTTGCTTCCAAAAGTACCATGAGGTGGAGGCTGCCCCGATTTTCATGTGGCATTTTCTCTAGTTAGAATGTTATATCAACCATAAGCACCTGGGAACAGCTTCCACACAGGACTGGTTTGGTCCATGTTCTATACATTAAGAAGAGAGAGAATGATTCAGACACAACCCTTCATCCTGACCAGGATGATTGCCATGGAAGTTGACTTTTGCTTTCTGAGGTACTTCATAGCTGCCTTCATCTTCACCAGGGATTATTTCTGCATGAACATTTGAGTTTCTCAGCAGGTGACGATCCCCTAGATTCCTGTAGTTTAATACCCACACTGTTCCTGCTCTCCTGCAAAGTTAGTGTATGGTTAGGGTTAATAATATTTTCGATTTGGGTTAGGAATCATTCTGCAGGATGAATAATGGGATTGGGAACCTGTGATATTTATAAGAATATATAGGTGAAATATATGTATAAAAACGGGAATCTAAGAAAGATTTGAAGCCCAGAAGGGCATTGGGCCCTTGGTTTGGATACTTAGTGTTGAATAATGTTCTGTACAGTTGTCTCAGTTAAATCGAAATACAATGGCATAGGACCTTGTACCTTGGATGATTGAATGTAGAAGAGAACATCCAGTCAAAAAGGGATAGTCGGTAGGATTAGGAAGATAGTCAGTAGGTTTAGGAAGAAGAGTGAGTATATGATTTGGAAAAAAAAGCTTCTTTAGCAATAGGGTTTCGTTTAGAGAGTGAATGTAAATGTCAGCACATGTGAAGAGTAAGCCAAAATGATGAACTGGGGAAAATATGTAGGAAAGCAGGTGTCGATAGAGACATTACTAAATCAGGCAAAGTATAAAGTGAGGGATAGGATTAGACATTTTCAACAGGCTTGAGTTTGAATATATAATCATAGGAAAAAACAAATATGTCGTCATGAATGGGAATGACATTTGAGAGCATTAGGCAACCTGGAGATGGATGTTATTAGTTATCAACATTCACTTTCCTTTTAGGCTTTGGTACAATCATAAGTGTGATATTTTATTTTTTTGTTGTTCAGAATATTACTGTGATAAAATGTATATGTAGATCAGGTGACATGAGTATTTCTTTCACCATTTCTGGGAGCAATAATTTGAAGACACATACATTAGTATTAGGGGCACAAAGAGGTGTAACCTCTGTCTATGAATATAGAGATAATGCATGAATAGACCATACTATGAATAAATAACATAACTGATTCCACTTTAAATAATGCATTGAATTGACATGTGAAAATATATAAGAAATCTTATATTGATATACAATCATTCATTCCAACCAGTTATATATCTAATGGTAATATTAGGATTATGATTTATGATGAATGGTGTTTGAGTTTTGCTTTATAAGTGATGATGTTAAACGAAAGTAATGTGTTTGGAAAGAAGTCTCATGAAAAGACCAGTCAAGAAACATGGAGGAATGCATGTGTTCTGAATCAGGAAGTGATTGATCGTGAAACAAATGCCTATAAATTTTCTAATTTGTGACTGAAATATATATCCTATGATGTGGATAAACTGAAGACATAGTAACGTACAAGTGTTGAATAAAAATGAAAGTCAAAATACACATCATGTCCCCTAGGAATCTACTTGCATTGATTTTAAACTGGCTAAGTAAATGTAGAAATAATAGGGTTTGTATGCACCATTCACTGAATTTAGTTTTCAGTACTAGGAAACAATATGTATTGCAGGTGGATGATTATTATGAGAATAATCTTGTGGAAAGTTGATTATAAATCCACAGATATGAATATGAATGAATTTAGGGAGTGTATAATAAGACACATATATTTCATATTTTGAAAAATCTGAAGAGTGTTTATATATATAAATATAAATATATATATATATATATATATATATGTATATATATATATATATATATATATATATATATATATATGTATATGTATATATATATATACAAACCCGCACATGCACAGATATTAAAAAGTAGCAATACAGGAGATCCATTATTAAGGCAGGCATGGAGAAATCAAGTCTCTGATCTCTTCAGCTGCACGGGCATAGGAAGTCGTAAACTGTCTAAATGCTGTTTGCTCAGAATCACTAGGCAATGTTGACCTGTTGTGAATCTGGGGCGAACAGTCTGGGCCCCTCAGAACACACACAGAGCCCGGATTGGCTGCATTCAAGCTTAGATTCATCTGGTTTTTGTGACTCAGCACTAACATTCCCGCTGAAATAACTGGTTGGGCTTTCTGAATTGACAGAGTTAAAAGACAACTGAGCCTTCATTGGCAGTGGCCACAGGATTGAAATGTGGCTTGGGAGAGATAGTCAGGACCCACCCATTGCATTGATCACCCAGCAAAGGGAACGAACGGTCACCATTTTAATGGGATACCACCATGGCATAGAACTGACATTACAGACGGAGGAGATAACTTCATTGAAACCAACGCGACAAGTGTGTAATCCCATTGCCATCTCTCTCAACACCACGGGGAAACCTCAAGGGCCCCTCCCAGCTCTCCCAGGAGCACGATAGCCATACCTAGGGAAACAGGATTGGCTCGGGACTTGTGGCGTGGAATTCCCGGCTACCACTCCCACCAGTGCTGACAATTGAGGTCTCTTACACCACCTACCAGGGGCATGGCTCCCGGAAGACAAGAAAATTCGCTGGCGGTTCTCAGGACAAAGCTCTACAAACTTAGGGTCTGAGGGAGGCAAACAGGGAGAGTGTGCCCAGGCGTTCATTAAAACAGGGCTACCAGGAGCAGAGGCCTGGCGTGTAACCAGTATTGTGGGGAGCGTCAAAGGTGAGCGGGGCCTGGCTTGAGGAAGCACAAGAGAAGGCCCTAGGCACTCAGGATTGGAGTCCCGCCGAGTCTGGGAGGAAGAGCTGCTGCACAGTGATTTGTTCCCACTTATTTAGAAGAGAAGCTTGGCCCAGTGCACACAGCTCCACCTACTGGAAGAGAAGTTAATTGAACTCTAGTACTGCATGTATTATAATTATTATATTATTTGTATGTTTTTCTTTTTCTTTCATTTTCATTTTTGTTGTTGTTCTTTAACTTTTTTAATGTTTTTTATTTTTTTAATTTTTTATTTCATTATTATTATTATTATTATTATTATTATTTTAAATTTTAATTTTCATTTTTTAATTATCAT
Source organism: Callospermophilus lateralis (assembly GCF_048772815.1). NCBI lineage: Eukaryota > Metazoa > Chordata > Mammalia > Rodentia > Sciuridae > Callospermophilus > Callospermophilus lateralis. The sequence continues at coordinate 971,714 of NW_027513816.1, read as the reverse complement.
TATTACTTAAAATTTTCTTTCTTTATTTTCTATTTTTTTCTTTTGTCTTTTCATTTCTTTTCAATTTTATTATACTCCCTTCCTTGAATTCTACCTGGCTACTCTCATTCTCTTTAGTGACTTCTTCCCTTCCCTTCTAATATCTTTCCTTCCAAGCATCAAATAAATTTATAAGAGTAAGCAGTAACTCAGTAGTCAAACAGAACAAGAAGTACCATGAGCAGGATAAAAAAGCAAGGAAGAAAAAAAGTACAAACAATGAAGGACAGCCTAAATATTCAAGAGCATCTGGAGTCATCAGAAAAATGGTCATATAAAGAACTCAAGGAATACCTTAGACAGATGGAATGGAACATTAAAGAGGATACGAGACAACAAAAACAAACAGTGAAAGAACGCATTGAAAATGAATTACATAAACAGATAAAATAAGAAATTAAGCATCTTTATCAGGAGATAGAGATTATTAGAAAAATCAAACAATAATTCTAGAAATGAAGGAAATGATAAACCAAATTAAAAACTCAATTGAGAGTATCACTAACAGAGTGGAGCAAGTAGAAGACAGAATGTCAGATAATGAAGACAAAATATATCATCTTGAAAAAACTCTATCCAAGAAAGAAATGCTGTAAAAAATTATGAGAAAATATCCAAGAGATATGGGATAACATAAAAAAAACACACTTATGAGTCATCCCGAAAGAGGAAGGTATAGAGATTCAAACCAAGGGAATGAGTAACCTGCTGAATGAAATAATTAGAGAAAACTTTCCAAAAATAAAAATGGAAACAGATAAACAAATTGTAGATGTTTACAGGACACTGAGCACACAAAATCACAGTAGACCAATGCCAAGACACATTGTTATGAAGATATCCAATATACAAAACAAAGAGAAAATATTAAAACCTACCAGAGAAAGGAGGCAGATTACAATCAGGGGTAAAACAAAAAGGTTAACAATGGTTTTTTTTTTTTTTTATCACAGATGCTGGAAGTGAGAAGATCCTGGAACAACGTACTTCAAACACTGAAAGACAATGGATGCCAACCAAGAATTATGTATCCAGCAAAATTAAGCTTAATGTAAGACAACAAAATAAAAATATTTCATGATAAACAAAAGCTAAAAGAATTTGCAGCCAGAAAACCAGCATTGGAAAGCATCTTGAGCAAAACACTACACGAGGAAGAAATGAAAATCAACAATGTAAACCATCAGTGGGAAGTGCCTCAGTAATGACAGAGGGTGGGAAAAGCTAATCATAGAGAAACAAACTAATTTAAAAAAAAGATATAAGCAAACATGGGTGGCAGTACAAACCATATATTAATAGTAACTCTAAACGTTAATGGCTTAAACTCTCCAATAAAGTGACATAGGCTTGTAACTTGAATTAAAAAAAAAACAAATCCAACAATATGTTGCCTCCAGGGGACACATCTGAATGGAAAAGACATACACAAGCTGAAGGTGAAAGATTGGGAAAATTTATACCATGCACACAGTCCTCGTAACCAAGCAGGGGTGGCCATCCTCCTATAGAATAAAATCGACCTCAAGACTAATTTAATCAAAAGGGATAAGGAAGGACATTATATACTGTTAAAAGAAACCATTCACTGACAAGACATAACAATTATCAATATTCACGCCGCAAATAATGGTGCTGCCACGTTCATTAAACAAATTCTCCTCAAGTTCAAGAATCAAATAGACCACAGTACAATAATTATGGGTGACTTCAACTCACGTCTCTCACCATTGGACAGATCCTCCAAACAAAAGTTGAATAAAGAAACTATAGAACTCAATATCACAATCAATACCCTAGACTTAACTGACATATAGAATATATCAACCATCATCAAGTGGATATACTTTTTTCTCAGCAGCACATGGATCCTTCTCAAAAATAGACCATATGTTTTGCCATAGGGCAACCCTCAGTAAATATAAAGGGGAGGAGATAATACCATGAATTTTTTGTGATCATAATGGAATGAAACTGGAAACCAATGATAAAAGAAAAAAGAAAAAATCATACATTACATGCAAAATGAACAATATGTTACTGAATGATCAATGGGTTACAGAAGACATAAAGGAGGAAATAAAAAAATTCTTAGAGATAAATGAAAATACAGACACAACATATCAGATTCTATGGGACAAAATGAAAGAAGTTTTAAGAGGTAAATTCATCGCCTGGAGGTCATTCCTCAAAAAAAGAAAGAAAAAAAAACAACAAATAAATGAGCTCACACTTTATCTCAAAGCCCTAGAAAAGGAAGAGCAAAACAACAGCAAATGTAGCAGAAGGCAAGAAATAATTAAAATCAGAGCGAATTTGAAACAAAAGAAACTATTGAAAAAATTAACAAAACTAAAAGTTGGTTCTTCAAAAAGATAAATAAGATCGACAGACCCTTAGCCATGCTAATGAAGAGAAGAAGAGAGAGAACTCAAATTATTAACATACGGGATGAAAAAGGCAAAATCACAACAGATGCAACATAAATACAGAAGAAAATTAGAAATTATTTGGAAACCTGTATTCCAATAAAATAAAAAATAGTGAAGACATCGATAAATTTCTTAAGTCATATGATTTGCCCACACTGAGTCATAAGGGAACACACAATTTAAACAGACCAATATCAATGGATGAAGTAGAAGAAGCAATCAAAAAACTACCAACCAAGAAAAGCCCAGGACCGGATGGGTATACAGCAGAGTTTTACAAAACCTTTAAAGAAGAATTAATACCATTACTTTTCAAGTTATTCAGGAAATAGAAAAACTGGGAGCTCTGCCAAATTCGTTCTATGAGGACAACATCACCCTGATTCTGAAACCAGACAAAGACACCTCAAAGAAAGAAAACTACAGACAAATATCTCTGATGAACCTAGATGCAAAAATCCTCATTAAAATTCTGGCGAATTGGATACAAAGGCACATCAAAAAAATTGTGCACCATGATCAACTAGGATTCATCCCTGGGATGCAAGGCTGGTTCAATATATGGAAATTATTAAATGTTATTCACAACATCATTGGACTTAAAGATAAGAACCATATGATCATCTCGATAGACGCAGAAAAAACATTCAACAAAGTAGAGCATTCCTTTATGTTCAAAACATTTTAAAAACTAGGGATAACAGGAACTTACCTCGACATTGTAAAAGCTATCTATGTTAAGCCTCAGGTTAGCATCATTCTGAATGGAGAAAAATTGAAGGCATTCCCTTTAAAATCTGGAACAAGACAGGGATGTCCTCTATCACCACTTCTATTCAATATAGTTCTCGAAAAACTGGCCAGAGCAATTAGAGAGATGAAAGACATTAAAGGCATAAAAATAGGAAAAGAAGAACTTAACTTATCACTATTTGCAGATGACATGATTCTATACATAGAAGACCCAAAAGGGTCTACAGAAAAAACTACTAGAACTAATAAATGAATGCAGCAATGTGGCAGGATAGAAAATCAACATGCATAAATCAAAGGCATTTCTGTATATTAGCGACAAAACTTCTGAAACAAAAATGAGTCAAAACACTGCATTCCCAATTTCCTCAAAATAATTAAATACTTGGGAATCAACCTAACAAAAGAGGTGAAAGATTTATATAATGCAAACTACAGAACCCTAAAAAGAGAAATAGAATAAGATCTTAGAAGATGGAAAAATATACCCCGTTCATGGATAGGAAGAACTAACATCATCAATATGGCTATATTACCAAAAGTTCTCTACAGGTTTAATGCAATGCCAATCAAAATCCCAAAGGAATTTTTTGTAGAAATAGATAAAGCAATTATGAAATTCAAATGGAAAAATAAAAGACCCAGAATAGCAAAAGCAATTCTAAGCAGGAAGTGTGAATCAGGCAGTATAGCAATACCAGATTTCAAACTATATTACAGAGCAATTATAATAAAAACAGCATGGTACTGGTACCAAAACAGGCGGGTGGACCAATGGTACAGAATGGAGGACACAGAGACTAATCCAAAAAGCTACAACTATCTTATATTTGATAAAAGAGCTAATGGCCTGCAATGGAGGAAGGATGGCATCTTCATCAAATGGTGTTGGGTAAACTGGAAATCCATATGCAACAAAATGAAACTGAATCCCCTCCTCTCGCCCTGCACAAAAGTTAACTCAAAGTGGATCAAGGAGCTAGATTCAAATCAGAGTCTCTGCGTCTGATAGAAGAAAAAGTTGGCTCAGATCTACATATTGTGTGGTCAGGCTCCAAATTCCTTAATAGGACACCCATAGAACAAGAGTTAATAACAAGAATCAAGAAATGGGACTTACTTAAACTGAATTTTTTTTTTTCTCAGAAAGAGAAACAATAAGAGAGGTAAATATGGAGCCTACATCATGGGAACAAATTTTTAGTCCTCACCCTTCACATGGAGCCCTAATATCTAGAGTATACAAAGTATACAAAGAACTCAGAAAATTAGACAATAATATAACCAATAACCCAATGGGCCAAGGACCTGAACAGAAACTTCTCAGAGGAGGACATAGAATCAATTAACAAGTACATGAAAAAATGCTCTCCATTTCTAGCAGTAAGAGAAATGCAAATAAAAACCACCCTAAAATACCATCTCAATCCAGTGAGATTGGCAGCCATAATGAAGTCAAACAAAAACAAGTGCTGGCGAGGATGTGAGGAAAAGGGTACTCTTGTACATTGCTGGTGGGACTGAAACTGGTGCAGCCAATTTGGAAAGGAGTATGGAGACTCCTGTGAAAGCTTGGAATGGAAGCACCATTTGACCCAGCTATTGCCCTTCTTGGACTATTCCCTGAAGACCTTAAAAGAGCGTACTACAGTGATACTGCCACATCGATTTTCATAGCAGCACAATTCACAATTGCTACACTGTGGAACCAACCCAGATGCCCTTCAATAGATGAATGGATAAAAAAAAAAATGTAACCTTTATATACTATGGAGGATTACGCAGCACTAAAATATGACAAAATCATGGAATTTGCAGGGAAATGCATGGCAATAGAGAAGATTATGCTTAGTGAAGCTAGCCAATCCCTAAAAAACAAATACCAAATATCTTCTTTGATATAATGAGAGCAACTAAGAACAGAGCAGGGAGGAAGAGCATGAAGAAAAGATTAACATTAAGCAGAAACATGAGGTGGGAGGGAAAGGGAGAGAAGAAGGAAATTGCATGGTAATGGAGAGAGACCCTTATTGTTACACAAAATTACATATAAGAGGTTGTGGGAAAATAAACAACGAGAGAAATGAATTAGAGTAGGTATGGTAGAGAGAAAAGATGGGAAGAGAAGGGAGGGGGTATAGTAGAGTATAGGAAAGGTAGCAGAATACAACAGTAACTAATAGGGCATTATGTAAAAATATGGATGTGTAACTGATGTGATTCTGCAATCTGTATTTGGAGTAAAAATGGGAGTTCATAACCCACTTGAATCTAATGTATGAAATATGATATGTCAAGAACTTTGTAATGTTTTGAGCAACCAATAAAAAAGTAGTGATATATATGCCAATAGAAATTTATCATGAAATATATATAATCAACAGATTGAAAAATATTAATTTTACTGAACATGAAATTATGAATAATGTTATTCAACTAGGAAGCTCACCCATAGGTTGAATTTTCAGTTCCAACAGCGTTTAGGAGGAGTGATCTCTTCTCTCAATTTGCATCTGCAAATTCAGCCACCTCACAAGTGTATACGAGTGATATCAGGTAGGATTCTATATGTGCATATAAAAATACATGTGCTGAATAGGCTACAGAGAAAGGGAGACAGGGATTCATATATTTGTTAATTTTAAAAACACATGTAGAACTATTTCAACAAAAAATTGACTAGATTTATAACTCCTACAAAATATAATGCAAAAGGCAATTCCAACTATACACCATGCCTCCTCTGAACTGCTTGTATTTCTATTCTTTTTGGGTTATTTTTCACCATCATATTAGGATCATAATTCAGAGTCTAGTAGGGTATGGGTTAGTGTCAGGGATTCAGTATTTCAAAATAAAAATTGAAAAATGAATCCAGTGTGTGTGTAAATATGTGCTACACAAAAATCTTCCCACTCACATCCAGAACAATGCCTTGACATTACCTTCACCCAAGTAAGACACAATTATAGTAGAAAAGTGTGAAAATCTATGAATACATATATGGAATGGAATATGCTCGGGAGTTCACAACCTTGGAGGTGGTAGAGGCGTTTCCAAAAGTAAAGGACAGGGTAAACACTCCACAAACAAAGAGCTCTGCTGGCCTAAGACTTCTTGGAATACGGCTTCTGAGGTTGGGCACTTGAAATATATGTTGTTGTCATGAGCTTTGGCTTCCTTTGTCGTGAGACCATAAAAGCTGGGTCTGCATCTATGTGACCTGGAAGACATGATTTCTTATATTTCAATGAACATGCGGCAGCAGTGCTCAATTTTCTCTTTGTAGGTAAACTGTGTCCACTGGAGGCTAAGTGTCTCCCGGTGGGGACAGTGAAGACATTTGATCATCCTCCAATTTTCGTGGTGTTTCTTGCTGCTACACTGGGAATTTGGTACTTGCTTCACACAATATAAGAAGTTCATCTAGGATACAGTGCTGGAGGGTGTTCTGTCACGTGGGGTGGGTTAGCGTCTGCAGGAGAATGTACCAACCAGGCTTCTATCCCACATAGCTTGTCCCAATAACCATAGCAACCTGATTATGAACATTGCCCTGAAACCTCTCCATATAACAAGATGCCTTTACATACAAGGGAATGGGGGCTGCGCCATATCAGTCACAAGCCATTTGTAAGCCGATAGCCGATCCACATGGCCCCACCATGATGTTTCATCACACACCTGCCCACCACTGCTCTAGGCCCACTACTCAGCAGGCTCCAAATTCCTGGCATCTCGTATTCTACACCATTTTCATGAAACCCAGTCAAACAAGGCACTTTCTGGTATACACATGATTAGCAACAGGACATCCAACATTTCTGCAGGGCCACCTGGTCATGGGAATTTCCAAAATTTTATGGTATTTATCTAGCAAGTTTTCAAGGATGAAGTTAGAGGCACTGTGTTTTTCAATTCATTCAGGAACCGTTAAGTGTTGAGAAAGCTCATTTCAATGAATGCTCTGGAGAACTCTAAAGTCAAGGCTTCTCAAAGAGTTGCCAACAGGTCACATGAAGCCAGGCCAATTGACGTCTACAATGTGAGGTCCATGTGTGTTTTGACTCTCAACTATGGCTACCAAGTCTTTCAGAATAAAATCATGTGATATTCTGGCTGAGATTCCCAGACCTCTGTGGAAAGCCACCCTGGGCCTAGATCTCAGTTTCCAAGAGTGAGTCTCATGCGTGACCTCCTAAAATCCCAACACAATTCATGGCAATACTTCTCTGAGGTCAGTTCCAGAACTCAGTCTCTAAGGGTAAATCATACCAGAGTTCAAGCCCAGGTGGACCCAGTCATCCCTTCCAACTGCCACAAAAATGACCAAAATTAAAATGAAATCACTCCCACAGGGCCATAATCTTCTTCCTTGTAGACACTCATCATAACCTCTAGCTGGAGGTTTCAATGAGCACAAGGTAGTGTCCAAAATAAGCTCACTTGTCCCTCATTTGCCTAAAAACATGGTGGCCTGAAACACTATTCCTGTGAACCAGGAGTGATCAAATATTGCTGCTGTTAAAGTGTTCCGCTTCTCCAATTTGAGGCCTACTGGCTGAAGCCTATAAATTCTTGATGTGATTTGGAGTCATGAGAAAACCCAAGCACATATGGGCTAGCCTCTGCAGGGATTTCAAAGACTCATTTGACCCAAAGGATCCCTATTCTCACTTGATGGAGGTCAGGAACATAAAACAAGAAGGCAAAAATATTCATCCACAATGACTTCTCTTTTTGTCATTTTGGTTTTGAAATCACATGGGATCTTTCTTTAGATCCATCAGGTGCTGAGAATCTAAGCCACAACCTCATTTAAGGACAAGAGGCTGAATCAGACACATTCCATTCCAAAGCAATTAAGCAAAGAGCCACAGGTTATGTCCATTCATTTCCATATGAAAACAGTCTTCTTAAGGCTACACAACAGGGTGGCCTGAGGCAAAGACTTTCCTGATATTCAGGGTAATAGAAACAGAAGTAAGCAAATGCCCCAAAGAAGGGTTTCTCCACTGAGACTTTACTGGTCACACTGATATCTGATTTTTCTGAGATGCTCCCATTCCCTTAAGCTCTCCAGTACATGGCCATGTCACAGAGCCTTGTGGTGTTACATATCTGGGACTCAAAACCATGAGCCTATTCTGGAGAGTGGCTGGAAAACACGAAGAAAACAGGAACTTAAGAAGATAGTAGATGTTGCCCATCCATAAGGCAAGCTGCAGTCCATTCATCAATTGGGCAGTAAGAATGCGGCGAAGCTTTCAACTAGAGACAACACATCCATTGATGCATTGTCTTTTCTAATGTCTACAACAACGGATACAGTGGAATACACAGACATAGAAACACTCACCATGTCAAACGACTTACTAGAAATAGTCCACTCCAAACCAAACAAACCACCTTTCCTAGCTATTCTCAGAACATCAGAAAAAAACACAAACTCACACCTACAATGGCAAAGGCAATTCTTTCCCCCAAGTAGGTCTGTGATTATCCGGAGTGTCTTCTGACTGGTGGGCCATATTATGTTCCCCAAAAATGTCCTGTCCTGTTTCAGTTCTGGTCTCCTTGGCCAATTCTGTGAAGTTGTCAGGAGCCAGTGGTTCGCCACTACCTACTTTCTCAGGAAAGGCCCCTCTTCAGAGCTCTGCTGGAATTTGGCCATCCTCACATCAGTAGGTACCAAGAAAGACTGACTATGTCTTTGGGAAAAGCAAACAAGTTAGCCCACTGGGACTCGGAGTGAGACTGACTCTGGGTGCCTGGCTTCCTGGATCCCAAGTTCAGAGAATTACATCACCAAGGAAGTGAAGTGAGGTCACTTCTTTCAGGAACTGAATATGGTCACTGCCTCGGTAACCACTTTGTCCTAACAGTTGCTTCCAAGGTTCCCATGAGATGAAGGCTTCCCCAACATCCTGTGACACATTCAGAAGTTAGAATGGTATATCAACCATAGGCACCCGGGAATAGCTCTCCACACAGGCCTGGATTGGTCCATCTTCTCTACTTTATGAAGACAGAGGCTGATTCAGACACATCAATTCACCCTGACCAGGTTGTTTGCCATGGAAGATGACTATTGCTCTCTCAGGTCCTACATAGCTGCCTACATATTCTCCAAGGATCATTTCTCCATGGATCTTTTAGGTTCTCAGCAGGTGGAAGATCATCTACATTCCTATATTGTAAGACCCACTCTGTCCCTGCTCTTCTGTATGTTATATTGAAGGAACAGTGTATAGTTAAGGTTAATAATAGGTTTGATTTGGGTTACGAATCATTCTGCGGGATGAATAATGGCATTGGCAACCTGTGATATTTACAAGAGTATATATGTGAAATATAACTATGAAAGCAGAAATCTAGGTAAGATTTGAAGTCCAGAAGGGCACTGGGGACTTGAGTGGGATACTTAGCTTTGAGTTATGTGCTGCACAGATGTCTCAAATAAATCAATATACACTGGCATCGGACCTTGTACTTTGGATGATTGAATGTTGAAGAGAACATCCAGTCAAAAAGCGATAGTCGGTAGGATTAGGAAGGTAGTCTGTAGGTTTAGAAAGAAGAGTGAGTATAGGATTTGGACCAAAAGTTCTTTAGCAATAGGGTTTCGGGTAGAGAGTGTATGTAAATGTCAGTACATGTGAAGAGTCAGTCACAATGATGAACTGGGGAAATCATGTAGGAAAGCAGATATCAATAGAGACATTAGGAAATCAAGCAAAGTATAAATTGTGTGATAGGGTTAGACATTTTCAACAGGTTTGAGGTTGAATAGATAATCTTAGGAAGAAAAAAATATGTAGTCACCAATAGGATTGATATTTGAGAGCATTAGGCAACCTGGACATGGATGTTTTTAGTAATCCATGCTCACTTTCTATTTAGGCTTTGGTACAATTGTAAGTGTGACCTTTGCTTTTGGTGTCCAGAATATTTCTGTGATAAAATGTGTATGTAGATCAGGTGACATGAGTATTTCTTCCACCATTTCTTGGAGCAATATTTTGAAGACTTATAAATTAGTATGGTCGTACAAAGATGTGTACCCTGTTTCTATGAATATACACATAATGCATGAATAGACCATACTGTGAATAAATAATATAACTGGATCCACTTTAAATAATGGATTGAATAGATATCTGAAAATATATAAGAAATGTTATATTGATATACAATCATTCATTCCAACCAGTTATATATCTAATGATCATCTTAGGGTTATGGTTTATCATGAAGGGTTTGTGAGTTTTGTTTCAAAATTGATTATGGAAATCGAAAAAAATGTATTTGGAAAAAAAGTCTCATGAATAGACCACTGAAGAAACGTAGAGAAATTCATGTGTTCTGGAGCAGGAAGTGATTGAAAGTGAAACAAATGCCTATAAATTTGCTAACTAGTGAATAAAATATATATTCTATGATGTACATAAACTGAAGGAATAGTAATGTACCAGTGTGGAATAAAAATTAACGTCAAAATACACATCATGTTCCATAGTAACCTACATGCATTGATGTTAAACTGGGTCAGTTAATGTAGACATATTAGGATTTGTATGCACTTTTCACTGAAGTTAGTTTTCAGTACTAGGAAACAAATATGTATTTCGGGTGGATGAATATTTCTAAGAATAATCTTGTGAAAAGTTGATTATTAATCCACATACATGAACATGAATGAATTTAGGGATTGTATATAAGTCACATATATTTCATATTTTTAAAAATCTGGAGAATACATATATACACACACACACACACACACACACACACACACACACACACACGGAGACATTAATAAGTAGCAATATATATGCCAATCGAAATTCATCATGAAATATATATCATAAAGATGCAAAAACATTCATTTTACTGAACATGGGTTTAAGTATAATGTTGTTCTACTGGGAAGCTCACCCATAGGTTGAATTTTCAGTTCCAACAGGGTTTAGGAGGAGTGGTCACTTCTCACACTTTGTATCTGCTAAGTCATGTAACTCACAAGAATGTACGTGTGATATCACGCAGGATTCTATTTGTGCATATAAAAATACATGTGCTGAATAGGCTCCAGAGAATGGGAGACAGTAATTCACATATTTGTTAACTTTGAAAACACATGGAGAACTATTTCAATTAAAAATTGACTAAATTTATAACACCTACCCTTTATCATGCAAATGGCAAGTCGAACTCTGAACTGCATGTACTTATGTACTGTTTGGGTTATTTTTCTCCATCATATTAGGATTAGTAGTCAGAGTCTAGTAGAATATGGGTTAGTGTCAGGGATTCAGAATTTCGAATGGAAAATAGGAAAATTAATCCAATGTGTATGCAAATATGTGCTACAACAAATCTTCCCAGTCTCATCCAGAACCATGCCTTGACATTACCTTCGCCCCAAGTAAGACAAAATTAGAGGAGAAGAGTTACAAAATCTGTGATTACATTTTTGGAATGGAAAATGCTCAAGAGTGCACAAACTTGGAGGTGGAATAGGAGTTTCAAAAAATAAGGACAGGGTACACACTCCACAAACATGGAGCTCTGCTTGCCTAAAACTTTTTGAGAAACTGCCACTGAGGTTGGGCACTGAAATATAGGTTGTTGTCACGAGTTAAGCTTCCTTTGTAGTGAGACCCTCAAAGCTGGGTCTGCATCTATGTGACCAGGAGGACAAAGTTTCTTATTTTACAATGAACACGAGGCAGCAGTGCTGAATTCACTCTTTGTAGGTAAACTGTGGCCACTGGGGCTTAGTGTCTCCAAGTGTGGACTGTGAAGCCATATGGTCATCCTCCATTTCGTGGTGTTTCTTCCTGCTGCACTGGGAGTTTGGTATTTGCTTCACGAAATACAAGGAGTTCAACTGCGACAAAGTGCAAGAGGGAGTTCTGTCACGTGTGGTGGGTCAGGGTCTGCAGGATGATACAAGAACCAGGCTTCTATCCCACATAGCTTGACCCCTTGACCATAGCAACCTGATTCTGAACAATGTCCTGAAATCGCTCCATATAACAAGTTGCCTTTACACAGAAGGTTCTGCTGGCTGTGCCATGTCAGTCACAAGCCATTTGGAAGCCAATGGCAGATCCACATGGCCCCACCACAGATGTTTTATCACATACCTGCCCAACACTGCTCTAGGCCCAGTACTCAACAGAGTCCAACTTACTGACATCTCTGTTCTACACCATTTACATGAAACCCAGTAAAACAAGACACTGAAATATTCATGACCAGCAACAGGTCATCCAAAGGTTCTCCAGTGCCACCTGGTGATGGGAATTTCAAAAATTTCATGGCATTTATCTAGCCATTTTTCAAGGATGAAGTTGGAGGCACTCTGAGTTTCAATTCATTCAGGAACCATTAAATGGTTAGGAAGCTCATTTCAATGAAAGCTCTTGAGAACACTCACATTTAAGGCTTCCCAAAGAATGGTGAAAAGATCACATGATGTTTAGCTCATTTAGCTCTACAATGTTTGGTCCATATGAGTTTTGACTCTCAACGATGGGTGCCAAGTCTTTCAGAATAAAATCATGTGGTATCCTGGCTGAGAGGCCCAGTGCTCTGTGGAAAGCCACCCTGGGCCTAGAACTCAGTTTCCAAGGGCGACACTCATGCCTGGCTTCCTAAAATCTCAACACTATTCATGGCAATACTTCTCTGAGTTCAGTTGCAGAACTCAGTCTCTAAGGAAATCACACCAGAGTTCAAGCACATGTGGACCAATTCATCTCTTCTAACAGCCACCCAAATGACCACAATTTAAACCAAAACACTCCAACGTGGCGCTCATCTTCTTCCATATAGACACACATAATAACCTGTGGCTAGAGTTTTCCATGAGGGGCACAGCTCAAGTCCGTGTCCAAAATAAGCTCTCTTGCATCTAAATTGCCTAATTCAGGGTGGCATGGACACCCTTCTTGTGAACCAGGAGAGATCAAATAGGCCTCCCATTAATACTGCTCCACTTCTTCAATTTGAGGTCAACTGACTGTGGGGTTTGGATTCTTTATGTAAATTGGAGTCTTGAGAAAACCCAAGCAACCATGGGCTAGCCTCTGCAGGGCTTTGAAGATCTCATTTGACCCAAAGGATCCCTATTCTGACTTGATGGAGTTCAGGAAAGTTACAGAGGAAGGCGAGAGACTTCATCCACAAGGACTGCTCTGTGGCCATTTTGGTCTTGGATGTACACATGAGATCTTTCTTTATATCCATCAGAAGGTGAGAATCTAAGCCACAGCCTCACACAGGGCAAATAGGCTGATTCAGACACATCCTCTCCAAAGCAATTAAGCAAAGAACCACAGGTAATACCCATTCATTTCCATTTGAAAACTGTTTTCTTCAGGCTTCTCAAAGTGGTGGCCTGAGGAAAAGACCTTCCTGACATTCAGGGCAACAGAAGATTAGGTAATCAAAAGGCCCCAAGCAGGGTTTCTCCACTGAGACTTTACTGGTAACACTGATATCTGAGTTTTCTGAGATGCTCGCCATTTCCTTTAGCTATCTAGTACATGGTCATTTCAAAGAGCTTTGTGGTTGTACATATCTTAAACACAAAACCATGCGCCTATTCTGGAGAGTGGCCAGAATTCAGGAAGAAAACAGGATCTTAGAAAGATAGTAAGTGTTGCCCATCAATAAGGCAAGCTGCAGTCCATTAATAAATTGGGAAGGATGAATGCTGGGAAGCTTTCTAGCTGACAGGACATATTCATTGATGCATTCTCTCTTCTAATGTCTACAACCACGGGCACAGTGGGATACACTGACATAGAAACACTCGCGTTGTCAAACGACTTACTAGAAACCGTTCACTCCAAAAAAAAACAAACCTTCTTTCATACATATTCTCAGAACATGAGACAAAACCACAAACTCACACCCACATCACAAAGGCACCTCCTTCCCCCATGTAGGTCTGTGACTATCCGGAGAGTCCTCTGACTCGTGTGCCATACTATGTTCCAGGAAATGGCCTGTTCTTTCTCAAATCTGGTCTTTTTGGCCAACTCTGTGAAGTTTTTAGGATCCAGTGGTGAGCCAATGCCTGCTTTCTCAGGAAAGCCCCCTCTTCATAGCTTTTCTTGCATTTGGCCATCCTCATATCAGTAGGTCCCAAGAAAGACTGAGTCTGTCCTTGGTAAATCAAAATAAGTTTGACAACTGGGACTGGGACTGGGACTGGCTCTGGGTGCCAGGCTTCCTGGATTCCAAGTTCAGAGAGTTACATCACCATAGAAGTTAGGTGAGGTCACTTTCTTTAGGAACTGAATGAGGTCACTGCCTTGACAACAACTTTGTCCTAACAGTTGCTTCCAAGGTTCCAATGAGAAGGAGGCTGCCCCTACTTTCTGTGACACTTTCACAAGTTAGAATGGTATGTCACCCATTGGCATGCAGGAGCAGCTCTCAACACATCCCTGCTTCGGTCCATCTTCTCTACATTAAGAAGAGAGTGGCTGATTCAGACACATCCCTTCATCATGAGCAGGTTGTTTGCCATGGAAGACTTTTGCTCTCTCAGGTCCTTCATAGTTGACTACATCTTCTCCAGGGATCATTTCTTCAAGGACCTTTGAGGTTCTCAGCAGGTGGAAGATCCTCTATATTCCTGTATTTTAAGACCAACTCTGTCCCCGCTCTTCTGTAAAATTAGATTGAGAGAACAGTGTATGGTTAGGGTTAATAACAGGTTCAATTTGGGTGAGAAAAGAAACTACATGGTTGAGCAAACAGGGTCCTACAGTTAACAATAATATAAGAATTATTAATGGACCAGCCTGGGTGGATAAAAGTGTAGTTAACTAGGTGGACTATGTGAACCAAGACTCAAACCTCCCTTTGGGGGCCTCTGTCTTTCTTTGACACTCTTCAAGTAATTTTCTTAATTTACTCATAGATTCTTTTACAACTCCAGTATTGTCGGCATAAAAAACATCATTCTTTCCTCAATGCAAGCAAAAAGGCACCCTTCTCTCATGAAGAGGGGTTCAACACTCGCCTGCTCTGTAAACAACTTCAGAGAGAGAGAGGTTAAAATTCCTGTAAAGCTGTGATGTCGGTTTTTAATGTCTTTAAGCTTTGGTCTATTTCTGCTTCTAATTGTGTCTTTGTTGTGTCTCATGGACTAGGGCAGTTGTTCCTGTGCCCACCCCTTCAGCAACTATTATTCCTAATAGGATGGCTAAAGTGAGGGATACAGGTTCCCGGTGGAACCGGGTTGTATGCCCCCCCTATTTGATCTTTAAATGAACCTGCGTCCTGATAGAGCACTCTGGAAAACATCTGCATCATTACATAATTAATCGCAACTATTGACCACTTTATGAAAACATAAATAATGTTAAAGTGTATAGAATTATACTGTTGTAGAGACGGACAAGGAAAGGCACCTAAGATAGCACCAAAGACAGGAAAGGAGTTTTATTTGTTTGCATCCGTATTGAGAGGGCATTGCTTCTGTTGTAATCAATTAATCCCCTGAACCCCAAGTTTTGGTAGTTTTAGTATTTGTACCCAACATGTAAGGGAAGGGGCTCAGAAGTTCACAGTCTGCAGAAATTCACACAAATCAGTTTTTGTTTCTGTTTTTTTTTTCCTCTGTTCTGTGCACGTTAACTTTTCAATTACACCTTGGAATGGGAGCGCTTTTTTGTCTCTTTTTTTTCCTCCTTGCCAGCTGTCACCATGGAGCCCAGTTGGTAACGTTTTTATCTTAGAAATGTAGCAATCTCTCTGAAGCCCCAGCTCAAGGCCAGAGTCCTTGTTCACATATTTTGTGAAAAACTGGTAAGGCGATGTCTAGCTTAGGGGTGGTGATTTTTCCAGCCAGTGGCCAAGTAGAACAGGGCAACATGAAGAGTGGAAGTTTATCTCCATTGAACTTTTTCAGAGGGACTCTTTTGCTGAAAGCCCTAAAGTAAGCCTTGGTAAAGACTTCTGGAGAAGGTCATTTAAGACATTTCTGTGGACCTGGTACAGAGGGGGATGACAGGGAAGGCGATGCTGAGAGCAGCTCCGTGGATCTGAGAATGAGGAAGGAGAGATGCCAAAGAATAATGGGAAAGGGGTTTGGGATTTTCCTAGAACAAAAACTTGAGCAGTAGAACAGGTAGAGCAGAGGGGAAGACGGGAGTGAGTATTCCAAAAAGCCTGTGAGGGACTTTAAATTCTTAGAAACCTGTTTTCAGTGATGACAAATCAACTTTAAAGGTCATTTTCATTACATCTTGGATAGGGGTCTGAGGGCTCTTCTCAGCTGGTTTGAGCTTTGGCTAAGCTTGCTAGAGGACTTGGTGGGACCTAGTGCAGACACTGACAGGAAAAGAGAGGAGTGGGTGGAGGGGTACCTCAGTGAAGTTGAGGCGTTCAGTGTCAGTGTCCTTAGATGTTATCAAAAACTTCCTGGTCCTCAGGGTTTCATTGGAATTGGGCATCTTCCTTTAACAGCGGGTATAATGGAGCAGCTAAGGACGCCAACCCAGGTATCCATAACCTGCAAAAGCCAGCAGTCCCAAGAAATTCTCTGAGTTGTCTGCTGTAAGATGGGGGTGGTATCTACATAATGGTTTGTTTTCTGGGCTCAGTGAGCCATCGTTTACTGCCCCTAAGGGAATAGCCCAGGAAGATTACTTCATGCTAGCAAATTTGGGCCTTTTTGGTCGAAACTCTATACCCGAGTTGAGCAAGCTCATATAATAGTGCTTGGGTCCCAGACTCACAGTTTTCCTTGGTGTTGGCTGCCAGTAGCAGGACATCCACGTATTGAAGCTGGGTAAATTCAGGGTGCGTATTTCTGAAGTTGTTGAGATCTCTGTGGAGGGCTTCATCAAAGAGAGTGGGGGAGTTTTTGAACACCTGTGGGAGTCTAGTCCAAGTTAGTTGACCAGACGTTTTGGTTTCTGGGTCTACCCACCCGAAAGCAAACAGCAACTCACTATCTTTATGCAGAGGCAAGCAAAAGAAAGCATCTTTTAAGTTCAGAACAGTATATAATTTCCCCTCAGGGTTCAGAGTGCTAAGCAGATTGTACCAATTAGGTACCGTGGGGTGAATGTCCTGCCCTCTTTTGTTGATCTCTCTTAGCTCTTTAATGGGGCGATAGTTCCCGCTCCCTGGCTTTTTTCTTCTAGTAGCAGGGGAGTGTTCCAGGCCGATTGACAGGGCCTTAGGACCCCTAATGCCAGATATTTCTGAATATGGGGCCTTATCCCACCTTTAGTTTTTTTGCTTAGAGGATATTATTTGACATTGACTGGGGAGACTGAGGTTTTTAACTCCACTGTTATTGGAGATTGTTTCACGGCCAGGCCTAATCCAGCAGCTTTTGCCCAGGCATCTGGGTAATCTGTTATCCATTTTTGGGGTAGCTTGCCTGTTTGATCAGACTTGGGGCATGTGAATGGTGGATGTTCATCTTCTACTAATATAGTTAAAGCCGTGACTATAGGAGTTTTTGCTGAAGTATTTAGAAATTTCATTTGGGGGCCTTCATGGTTAAAAGTTATTTTGGCCTGGAGCTTGATGAGCAGATCTCTGCCCATCAATGGGTCCAGGCATTCTTTGATTCCTAGGAAGGAGTGATGGATTTTTCCTTTCCCCAGGTCCATGGTCCTCTTAGTTGTCTAAGCCTGATATTTACTGTCATCATCCCTTTGAACTAGAGACCTTTTATTTGATAGAGGGCCCAATGGGGCCTTAAGGGCTGAGTATACTGCTCCAGTATTCACTTCAAAGTTTACTGGAGTCCCCTCCACTTCAAAAGTTACCCTGAGCTAGGGGATGGGATCTGAGCCCTGACTTTCTTAGTCATCCTCCAGAGTCAGAAAGGCCAGCTGGCGTGGCTGTCTCTTTATAGGGAACTCTATGGCCCAGTATCCTTTTTCTTTAGAGTAGGCACACTGATCTGAGGCCAGGGGTGGCCTCTGGCATGGGCCCTTCCTGTCACCCTATGTCTTAATTTCTGGCCTCTTTCTTGTTGTGATCAGGACCTTAGTCAATGCCTTAGTCTGTCTTTTGGTTCTCTCATCCTCCCTTTGCTCCCTTTCTTTCTCCCTGTTTCTCTCTTATAGTATACTTTCTTGGCTTCTTTGACAAAATCTCTCTTTTAATGTTTTTTTTTTTTTTAATATCCATGGCAGCTTGCTCAATTAAGGCCATCGTGACAGATGCCTTTTAATCTGCTGCCTGAGGATCGAAAGGAGTATATCTCTTATATGCCTCCATGATTCTCTCTAGAAACATAAATGGAGATTCATCAGGCCTTTGAATAATTTCTCTTACCATGGCCAAATTAGTTGGTCATCCAGCGGCCACTTGGAGACCCGCTGTTAGAGCCTGGCAATAATTGAACAGATGCTCCCTATCTTCAAAGGTGTTGGGGTCCCAGTTGGGTGGGTTTAAGGAGAAGCCAGCTTTGATTATGTTGGGAAGTTGTGTTGGTCGCCCATCAGGTCTGAGGATATTTTTTTCTACATTCCAGGAGATTTTTCTCTCATTGCTCTGTCATGAAGAGAGTCGCTAGGTGGTGTTGGCAGTCACCTCAAGTAGGCAGGTGTGAAAACGTCGGTGAGTTCTCTGAGTTCTTTTAGCCGGGCCAGCTTCCTCCAGGGAAGGAGGGGCTGTGTGTGCCGCGGGACAGTCATCTGGATGACGCTGGGCCAGCCTAGCTTCCTCGAATGGTGGAGAGGCTGAGTCAGCAGAAGGGGTATCACGTAGAGGGTGTTAGGGGTTGGGAGACGAGGGCAGATGATAAGGAGGGGGTGGTGAGTCCAGTAGAGTCTTGAGACTCAGGGAGAACAGAGGGTGGAGGAGGAGGAGCAGAGAGGTTGAGATTGAATCGTGGGGGAAGGAGTAGGAGCAGGTGCAGGGACAAGGAAAGGCTTGACCCATGGAGGAGGAGATTTGTAGAGGTACTGACAAGTTAAGATATATGGCTGTTGATCTGGATGTCAATGTGGCACCTGCTGAAAGACAATATCTCGAACTTTTCAAATAAGTGCGAAGTTGAAAGATCCTTCTAGGAGCCATCCGACTGCAATGGTGGGTCATTCTGAGACACAGAATCTGCCAGGTCTGGCGTTTTACTGAAAAAGAAAGATTCTGAGCCCTTAAGCAGATTTTGGTCCAGTGATTAAGGGTCAGGGACAGAGGCATTGAAATGATCTGTCCCATAATGAAATATACACAGACACTGAAAGCAATGACACACAACACAGACAAGACAAGACAATAAAGACAGGCAATGGACGTCCAATACTGAGACCAGGACTGACTAGTCGGCAAAACCTGAAGGGCTGGCAATACCGAATCAGAAACAAAATATCACTGAGTCGAGGAGACTATTGTTCCAGGATTTCCCGAGTCTATCCCCCAGGGACATGGCCTGTGGCTCTGTGACATGTGTGTCAGCCACCATGGGAGAGAGCTCACGCTCTTTACCAATAGCTGTTTTGCCATACCCTAACCTGAAGCCTGAAACGAGAAAGATGGGCCTTATTTACCCCCAGAGGAGCCCGTTGGGGGTACTTTGTCTGCAGCTTCCGGATCTTGCTAGGGCCACCAGATGTAAAGGTTGGGCGAGCATCTGCGGCAGAGACCACTAAGAGACTGTCTCATGCAACAGCAAAGGGTTTATTGGGAGTCCGGCATGAAGGGCTCAGAGATAACTTGAACAGAGCAGAGAGCCCTGAGAACAGCTTAAGAAATGGTTATAAATTTTTTCTTGGAGAGGGCAGGGAGAGAAATTTATTGATGGGTAATGGCGAGTGTCAGTTTGCGAGCAACTGGTTGACGGAGTACATTCTGCAGTTTGGCAGTTTGGCACAGCACATTCTGGGAACAAGAATAGTAAACAGTTCTCAAGATTTCAATGGTGTTTTGTTAAGCATACAGAAAAACAGGAAATGACAAGTATCTATTTTATTAACCTTTCAATATAAATATGAAAACAGAAATCTAGTTAAGATTTGAAGTCCAGAAGTTCATTTGGCCCTTGATTGGTATACTTAGCATTGAATTACGTTCTGTAGAGATGTCCCAGAAATATGGATATACAATGTCATAGGACCTTGTACCTTCTCGGAGGTCAGTTCCAAAACACAGTCTCTAAGGGGAATCACACCAAAGTGCAAGCCAAGTTGGACCCAGTTATCTCTTCCAACTTCCACACAAATGACCGCAGATAAAACCAAAACACTCTCACATGACACTCATCTTCTTCCATATAGACACTCATCATAACTTCTGGAAGGAGGATTCCATGAGAGGCGCAGCACAAGACAGTGTCCCAAGTAAGCTCCCTTTCCCCTCATTTACCAAAAGTCAGGGTGGCCTGGACACCCTTCCTGTGAACCAGGAGTGATCAAATATGCCTGCCGTTAACACAGCTCTGTTCTCCAATTTGAGGCCTACTGACTGTCGGTTTAGATTCTTTATTTGAATTGGATTCATAAGAAAAGCCAAGAACCTATGGGCTAGCATCTGCAGGGCTTTGAATAACTCATTTGACCCATTTGTTCCCTATTCTCACTTGAGGGAGGTTAAGAACCTTATGGAGGAATGCGAGAGACTTCATCCACAATGATTGATTTTTGGCCATTTTGATTTGGATCCACACATGGGATCTTTCTTATGATCCATCAGGTGCTGAGAATCTAAGCTCTAGGCTCACACAGGGCCAAAGGGCTGATTCAGACACATCCCTTTCCAAAGGAATTAAGCAAACAGCCACAGGTGATGCCCATTCATTTCCGTTTGAAAACTCTTTTCTTCAGGAATCTCGAAGGCGTGGCCTGAGACAAAGACCTTCCTGACATTCAGGGCAACAGAACAATAGGTAATAAAAAGGCCAATTGCAGGGTTTCTCCACTGAGACTATCCTGGTCACACTGGTATCTGAGTTTTCTGAGATTCTTGCCAATTCCTTCAGCTATCCAGTACATGTCCATGTCACGGTGCTTGGAGGTGCTACATATCGTGGACACAAAAGCATGAGTCTATTCTGGAGAGTGGCCAGAATTCAGGAAGAAAACAGGAACTTAGGAAGATAGCCGGTGTTGCCCATTGATAAGGCAAGCCCTAGAGTATTCATTAATTGGGCAGGAAGAATGCTGGGAAGCTTTCTAAAAGACAGGAAACATCCATTGATGCATTCTCTTTTCTAATGTCTCCAACCACGGACACAGTGGGATACACAGACATAGAAACACTCGCCTTGTCCAACAACTTACTAGAAACAGTTCACTCCAAACCAAACAAACCGACTTTCCTACCTATTCTCTGAACATGAGACAAAACCACAAACACACATCCACACCCACAAAGTCACCTCCTTCCCCCAAGTAGGTCTCTCACTCTCCAGAGTGTCCTCTGACTGCTGGGTCATACTGTGTTCCCCCGATATGGCCTGTCCTGTTTCAGATCTGGTCTCCTTGTCCAACTCTGTGAAGAGGTCAGGAGCCAGCTGTGAGCCACTACCTGCTTTTTCAAAAAAGGCCCCTCTTCAGAGTTTTCCTGGCATTTGGCCATCCTCACATCAGTAGGTACCAAGAAAGACTGACTCTGTCCTTGCTAAATCGAAGCAAGTGAGACCACTAGGACTGGGACAGGGATTGGCTCTGTGTGCCTGGCTTCCTGGATCCCAAGTTCAGAGAGTTCCATTACCAAGGAAGTGAGGTGAGGTCGCATCCTTCAGGAACTGAATGAGGTCACTGCCTTGGCAACCACTTTGTCCAAAGAGTTGCTTCCAAGAGTACCATGAAAAGGAGGCTGACCCTACATTCTGTGGCACTTTCACAAATTAGGATGGTATATCAACCATAGGCACCAAGGAACAGCTCTCCACTCAGGCCTGGTTTGGTCCATCTTCTCTATATTAGGAAGAGAGGCTTTAGTCCCGGGAGCATTGCAGTGAACCTCTGCACTAAAACTATTAGCAAGCACCTGATGGAGGAGGCCTCCATAGGTAAGTGGCGCCTTTATAACATCTGATATCCGGTTAAGGGAGATCTCTTCTGGTGACAGAGATGTGGCCTGGGGAGGCTCACATATACTCCTGTCCAGGACAGTAACAAGAATAGTTCTGTCCTCTGTTCTGTTCTGTAGGAAATTCCTCTGGAAGTGTAGAGGGGTGCCGACGGGCACGCAGGCGCTCCTACCCTGGAGCTTTAGCAAGATGTTGCACTGTACCACTGTTTTTCTGTTTAGGCGCCGGGTTTCTGTTTTCCTTTGTGTGTGTGTGTGTGTGTGTGTGTGTGTGTGTGTGTGTGTGTTTTGTTCTGCGTTCTATTTTTTATTGTTTGTTTGTTTGCTTTTGTTCATTTTGTTGTGTGATTTTGGTTGTAAAAACTTAAGGATATTGGACGTGAAAATGGGTAATAAAGAGAGTAAGCCTGACACCCGTTTGAACTGTGTTTTAAGGAACTGCGATGAACTTTACCCCCCTTTGTTTAGCAGGATGATAGAAGCCCCTAGCTGGCTGCCTGGAGCACAACCATTGCAGAGGGCAATGCCTGCTGGGGACCTAAGAACTGAGTATCTCCCAGGTTAACAAGTGAAACTCCTTTAAAACCCCTTGTCCCTCCAGATCAAGAGAGTCACAACATTTGGCAGAGTCCCCTGTGTTTCTCCTTTGTTAGCAAAGCAATTAGCCTCCCCTTTTCTTTTTCTCAGAACCCATTCCTCATTTTTTAATTGGTATAAATTGGCTTCTAGGTCAGGAACCGAACTTTAAGTTACAAATGTGGTACCCCCCCTCAGCCCCAGAACTTTGTGAGAGCTGTCTACTGAAATGTTAGGAGATGGAGCTTGCTTGGGGTGGAACTGAACCAGAGGAGCTAATCCTGTAAGTAAAAGGAGGGACTGAGGGACCCCCAGCAGCTGCCAAAGCCCTGTTGATTCAGGGAATACCCTCCTTCCTTCCGTGCACTGTAAGGATTATGCCACCTCTGTCTTGTTAAAAAAGAGAAAAAGAAAAAGGGGACACTAAATTCAGTAAAGTCAACATATAGACACTTTATTTTATATTTCAGGTTGCCCCTCTGTTAAAACATCTGGTCCCCACCGTGGTGCCACTGGTGTAGTAGATTTATTCTCTTATCTGCTCTGGTTTAAAGGATTCTGTCTGACAACCGTAGTCTCTACCTCCTTTCTGTCTGTCTTGTGTCTTTGTTTCTGGTCCTTTAAGACATGTGCAATAATGTGTTGATATTATAAATTTTTTCTTGGGAATGATCTTAGCTGAATGTGTGTCTAAATGATGATGTTTTATCATAAAAAAAAACTGGTATCTGAATGGGTTTTTGAAGCATTGCACAATCTTGCAGTTAAAAGTCGGGTTTAGGTAATTGTTTAGTTTAAGATTTCAGGTAATTCATGCCAGAGAACTTAAATACTTAGGATGGAAAACTGAAGAACTCTACTTCCAAGTTGGCAAGTAACTTCCCAATCATTCACTTTTTTTTTTAACCAATTTTGAATTCGGTAGCCAGAGAAAATGTCACTGTGTGTACCAGTGCATTAATTTGGACAAGGATAGTAAACCATAGTATGGTATCTGTTGACAAAATAAGATGTAAAGACATAAAATTTTGTGAATTGTATCTTGAACTTGTATCATAATTTTCAACACCCCAACCGGAAAATTATGGTTAATATGCCTTAGGCCTGAGGTGTCTGCTCAGAATAGCAGTTTTTTTTCCTGCTCCTTCCAGACCTCAGCCATGACTCATGTTGAAATGCAAATGAAAAAAGCCTGCAAGCTTAGTAGGAGACTGATTTGATGCCTAATGGAAAAAAAAAAGTAAATTGTATGGTATTTACTAATTACTGGCCAGTCATTTTTTTCTAGGACTCTTACTGTTTTCCTTAGATACTTTATTATTTTTGAGCTCATGATTCTGAGCATACAGACCTAGGTTAATGTTTTTCTGATCAGTTCTATCTTTGACCAACTGTGGACTTTTTGAAACATTGCAATAGATATTTAACCTGTGAAAAACTACAAGGCCTTTACTATTATTATGTGTGCACAATTTTGTTATGTGTTGTCTGTCTATATAGACATATATCCGTATATCATATATATGATAAACAAATTAACATATATAAGGAGCGCTCATAAAAAAAAAAGCGCTCATAAAAACAAATTTTAAAAAGTGGATCCAAAGATCTTTAGTTCACGTGGTTTAAATGTTTCAATTTAAATCGGATAAACAGATAAAAATAAATGTTTTTAAATTTAAGCTTACAAATTTTTCTAGGTGTTCAAAAATCTAATAAAATATTAATATCTACAAAACGTCTAATGTGCCTTGGTTCTAGAACATTTTCTTCAACATAAAAATGGTTTACACTGTTCAATACATTTCTCTAATATTTTGATAAATAAGTAAAGTAAATTTGATATGGGATTACTCATTCGTGAGTACTTTTGTTAGAAATCTGATTCATTTACTAAGGTCTGTATAAGTTTTTACTAAACTCTATATAAGGTTTTAAAAATCAGTCATGTGTTAATGAGACAAAAATTTTTTGAAACATAAGTTTACCCATAACATTGTGTTTATTAAGTTTTATTTTTTTCTAGAGCAAGGAACCATAAAAATTAAAAAACTTATTAAATCAGAACTGTTATTTTAGAGCATTGTACTGCCATTTCTTTAAAAGCTAAACTTGGTTAATGTAGAAACATCAATGTAATTGTGATGCTATTAATGTTTTCATATCTTACAGGTATGCAAGTCTGTAAGGTAGAAACTTTAAAAGAGCATTATATCAAGCTGGTGTTCTGAAGTTGTATGGTAAAAAAATATATTGGAGATTTATTTACCTGTTATCAATAAGATATGTAAAGTTTTATGTTACTTTTTACATTGTGGAACAATTTAAATGTATTTTTAAGTTAATGAGAGCCTAATCTATGTAAAAGTTGAAAACTTTCAGGCTTTCTTTAATTCATGTTTTAAATGTGATATCATATGGTGTTAGCTAATGTTCATGAGACCACAAACAATTTATGTAAACTTTGTCAATGTTGCTTTTAATTTTTACTTTTTAATAAAAACAACCCCATACCATTATTGTCATCTGGTAATAACAAAAGGGTAATCAAAGCAATATAAACAAATACTTTAGGATTATACTCCTAAACAAAAACACCTAAAAAAACAAAACTGCCTTCTCAATAATTCATGACTTCATTGAATATTTCTAGTTAGAGACACTTGGTAGCAGAGTAATATTATCTCCTTTTGGTACACAGTGACCCAGTTCTGTTCTTTACTTTGTTTTAAATCAATTTCTTCTGCATCATCTGATGAGAGGTTCATATACTTCTTAAAACCAATGATTGACCCCTCAACCTGCACATTCACTTGCTCATAGAGCCAAACCTGAAATTGGGAACTATTTTGCAAGTGTCTGAAGATGAAATTGATGGGTTACACCTTCACTGTCTGTACATTTTGACCTTGGCCACAGTACACTAAAATGGAAGTTCACAAACACCACAATGACCTAGAGGCTCCTCACATAGAAACTTACAGATCTGGTATACTGTTTTCTAGAAACCCTTCCAAATTATAAAGTAATTCTAATAATCCATGTTTATCATAATTTTTCCTACCAAAAACCAATCCTGAGTATGAACTATTAGTTTCTTAAGGAGTAGATCTTCCCAGACCCCCAAACAAAAAAAAATAAAGATCAGCTTTAGAACTAAAATCCTTAAGATTTATAAAGAGCCCTGCCTTACCTGAGATAAGGCTGTGTGTCCCATCTTACTATATGTGAGAATGACTATGAAACAAGTACGTCAGATAATATTTCTTTAAAGTTATGTTAAAAACATAAAAAATGTCAAGATTCCTAGGATCTCAAACAGGGGATACAATGTAATACTCAGCCAAAAAATTTAGGGTAGCTATTACACGAACTAAGTATTTTTACTTTTGTTAATTTTAGTTGAAATTTTCTTATAAGTTATCTAAAGATTCCCTGTTAGTGTTTTACAAATGTGTTGCTTTAAGAACACAACATGGGTTTATTCAAGATAATAAGTCATCACCTACAATACAGACAGAATAATACAGATCCCAATTAATAAAAAGATAATTATAAAGTTATAGACATTAAAGTCGAGTACTCTTAATATAAGGCTGTTAAAATTAATTTGCTGGATGTTTAAGATTAGGATTTAAAATTAAAGTTAAATGAAAAGGGCCAATAAACCAATATTTGGCTCTTACCCTCTGAGTCAATCTGAATCCAGGGAACAGGGGACTTCTCTAAAGAGCTTTGCAACTCTGAGCCACATAACCTCCTGATCAGGGAGATTAATGAGACCACTGGAGAACAGAAAGCCAATCAGTGCATTTGTTATGAAGAGGAGAGTCATCAGAGAAAGGAGATATCCCTGATGCTTCTGAGGGAAGCCAAATGGTCAAGCAAGACCTGGACCCACCTAGCGCAAATGGCACTAGCAGAATTGAAAATGTGCTCTCATTTTTCCAGAATTGACTCCCATAAAGCTCAGCTGACTGTTAACAATAGATAGAAACAAAAGTCCGTTTGACTGCTTCATCTTAAACACTTTGGAAAGACAGTTAAGACCAAAATACAGCCATTCCTGGGCATTTTAAATAATAATAATAATAATAATAATAATAATAATATTTTAAGGTATGCACTTTATTTTAGCCTCCCAAAATAAGTAAGACTGGAGGCTACAAAGAAGGATTCTCAGACAGGAATGCCTGATACTTATAAAAAGAGACTATCAAGAAGAGCTGCCACAGGCAGAAATTTTTAATTTAAGGGCTGCAGATATTCCTAACCAACACAGGTAGGCTTGGTGTTTGCTAGTACGATTATCCAGCCCTGAGTAACAGAATTAAAGGTTTCTCTATTAGACGCAGAGGTCATACTAGAAAAAGGATTTTACAAGATCAGATGACATTACATTGTTAAACTGTATCTTATGGGGAAGGACAACTGTAACACTAAAAGTTAAATATTAATTTGATAGTCCTGATAACTGGGGATATTAAAGACTGGTGAGGGAACTTCTATACAGTAACATGTTCCGGCTGCTGCAACATTTATTCAGTACTCATGGTTTTTGTTTCTCTCATAGAAGAACCCATCCCCAGATGACTTTACAACCTGTTCTTCCCCAACCAGACTTCAATCCGAAATGACTTCTAAAAGGCAACTCATGTCCCCCAACTGACTTATAAAAGGCAACTCATGTCCCTCACGCCATGCCCACTCACTTCACCCTGTCTCAGGTTAGAAGAAGAAATAATGATTGACGCCACTCTTCTTACAACAATGGAGAGAAAGATAAGTAGACTATCAATATAAGTCATTAATTAAGTCTGGTAAAATCAGGGAGATCAGTTTTGGGTAAGTTCTAAAAATTTGGAGAATCTTACCTGAGGGATTAAAATTTCCTCAGTGCTCTTCCCCTAATCTATTAAAGATTTGAAAGGGACACAGAGAAAAGGGGGAAATGATAGACCCAACCTGATCTTTTATTAAAATTGAGAGCCATCTTGCCACAAAGCCATGAAAAGGTAATTTTGGCTTTACCATAAATTACTGCAAATTCTGAACCTGCTTGAAATGCCTGCCCGTGCCTTGAACTCACGCATGCCCGGCTCTCTGATCAGATAGCAGCCCTCTCTGAAACTTTAGTGACACATCATAAATATTTGCCTTCTTTGGCCAGACAACATCCCTCTCTGAGGCTCTAATGGTCCTCTGAATTCTGATGTAGGGACAGCAAAAAAAACCTAAACTACCATTAGTGTGATGCTTGTCAAAGTTCTGTTATCTGTAACACCCCTTTTGTGTAACTTTCTGGGCTATAAAGCTGGGCTGTAGGAAAGCTGTGGTTGCTGTCTTGTTCCGGCTGTTTTGGGAGGGGAGGCAGCATGAAAGGTAGAAATAATAAGATTAATTTAATATGATTTTAATTAGAGTCAGTGGTCTTTTCTTGTGTCGTGGTCTAACAATTAACACTCCAAAAACATGGAGCTCTGACAGCCTAAAGACTTCTTGAGGAACTTCCTCTGAGGTTGGGCACTTGAAATATGTGTTGTTGTAAGGAGCTTTAGCTTCCTTTCTAGTGAGACCATCAAAGATGGGTTTGAATCTATGTGACCTGGAGGACATGGTTTCTTGTATTCTAATGAACATAAGGCAGCAGTGCTGAATTTTCTCTTTGTAGGTAAACTGTGGCCACTGGGTGCTAAGTGTCTCCCCGTGTGGACTGTGAAGCCATTTTTTCATCCTCCACTTTTCGTGGTGTTTTGTGCTGCTGCACTGGGAGTTTGGTATTTGCTTCATGAAATACAAAGAGTTCAACTGGGACCCAGTTTTGGAGGGAGTTCTGTCACTTGTGGTGGGTCAGGGTCTGCAGGAGAATGCAACAACCAGGTTATATCTCACAGAGCTTGCCCCCTTGTGCATAGAAATCTGACTCTGAACTTTGCCCTGGAACCTCTCCATGTAACAAGATGCCTTTACATAGAAGGTTCTGCTGGATGCACAATGTCAGTCACAAGCCATTTGGAAGGCAATGGCAAATCCTCATGGCCACACCACAGATGTATTATCACACACCTGCCCACCACTGCAATAGGCCCACTACTCAGCAGGCTCCAACTTACTGGCATCATTGTTCTACACCATTTTCATGAAACCCGGTCAATCATGGCATTCTCTTGTACACTAATGATCAGCAACAAGACGTCCAAAGGTTCTCTAGTGCCACCTGATTATTGGAATTTCAAAAATTTCATTGTATTTATCTAGCCACTTTTCATGGATGAAGTTGGAGACACTGTGGGTTTCAGTTCATTCAGGAACCATTAAATGGTGAGGAAGCTCATTTCAATGAAAGCTCTGGAGAACTCTCAGAGGCAAGTCTTCCCATAGAGTCTTCAAAAGGTCACATGAAGCCAGGCCCATTGAGGTCTTCAATGTGACGTCCAAGGGTGTTCTGATTCTCAACTATGGCTGCCAAATCTTTCAGAATAAAATCATGTGATATCCTAGCTGAGATTCCAAGGCTCTGTGGAAAGCCACCCTGTCCTTGATCTCAGTTTCCAAGGGTGAATCCCATGCGTGGCCTCCTAAAATCTGAACACAGTTCATGGCAATATTTCTCTGAGATCAGTTCCAGAACTCAGACTTTAAGGGGAATCACACCAGAGTTCAAGCCCAGGTAGACCCAGTCATCACTTCCAACCGCCACACAAATGACCACAATTAAAACCAAAGCACTCCCACAAGGCCCTCATCTTCTTCCATATAGACACTCATCATAACCTGTGGTTCGAGGTTTCCATGAGGGGATCAGTCCAAGACAGTGTACAAAATAACCTCCCTCGCCCCTCATTTGCCTAAAGTCAGGGTTGCCTGGACACCCTTCCTGAGAACCAGGAGTGATCAAATAGGCCTGCCATAAATACTGCTCTGCTCTCCGAATTTGAGGCCTACTGACTCTCGGGTATATATTCTTTATGTGAATTGGAATCATGAGAAAACCCAAGCACCTATGGGCTATCTTCTGCAGGGTTTGAAGAACTCATTTGACACAAAGGATCCCTATTTTCAATTGATGGAGGTCAGGAACCTTACAGAGGAAGGCGAGAGACTTCGTCCACAATGACTGCTTTTTTGGCCATTTTGGTTTTGGAAGCACACATGTAATCTTTCTTTAGATCCATCAGGTTCTGAGAATCTATGCAACAGCCTCACACATTGCCACGAGTCTGATGCAGACACATCCCTTTCCAAAGCAATTAAGCAAAGAGCTACAGGTGATGCCCATTAATTTCTATTGAAAACCATTTTTTCAGGCTTCACAAAGGGGTGGACTGAGACAAAGACGTTTCTGACATTCAGGGCAACAGAACAATAGGTAAGCAAATGGCCCAAAGCAGGGTTTCTCGAATGATATCTGAGTTTTCTGAGATGATCCCATTCCCTTCAGCTATCCAGTACGTGGCCATGTCACAGAGCCTGGAGGAGGTAATTATTGTGGACACCAAACCATGAGCCTATTCTGGAGAGTGGCCCGAATTCAAGAAGAAAACAGGAACTTAGGAAGATAGTAGTTGTTGCCCATCTATAAGGCAAGCCACAGTCCATATATAAATTGGGCAGGATGAATGCTGTGAAGCTTTCTACAAGACAGGAAACATCCATTGATGCATTCTCTTTTGTAATATCTACAACCACAGACACAGTGGGATAAACAGACATAAAAACACTCGCCTTATCAAAAGACTTACTAGAAATGATCCAATCCAAACCAAACAAAGCGACTTTCTTACCTATTCCCAGAACATGAGACAAAACCACAAACTCACACGCACACCCACAAAGTCACCGCCTTCCCTCAAGTAGGTCTGTAACTATCCGGAGTGTCCTCTGACTGATGGGCCATACTATGTTCCCCAAAAATGGGCTATCCTATCTCAGATCTGGTCTCCTTGCCAACAATGTGAAGTTGTCAGGTGCCAGTGGTGAGCCACTACCTGCTTTCTCAGGAAAGGCCCCTCTTCAGAGCTCTCTTGGCATTTGGCCATCTTCACATCAGTAGTTACCAAGAAAGACTGACTCTGTCCTTGGTAAATCCAATCATGTGAGACCACTGGGACTGGGACTGGGACTGCCTCTGGGTGCCTGGCTTTTTGGATCCCAAGTTCAGAGAGTCCCATCACCAAGAAAGTGATGTAGGTCACTTCCTTCTGGAACTGAATGAGGTCACTGCCTAGGCAATCACTTTTTCCTAACATTTGCTTCCAAGTGTCCCAATAGATGGAGGCTGCCCCTACTTCCTGTGACACTTTCACAAGTTAGAATGGTATATCAAACATAGCACCCGGAAGCAGCTCTCCACACAGGCCTGGTTTGGTCCATCTTCTCTACATTAAGAAGAGAGAGATTGCTTCAGACACACCCATTCATCCTGACCAGGTTGTTTGTCGTGGAAGATGACTTTTGCTCTCTCAGGTCCTTCATAGCTTCCTCTATCTTCCCCAGGGTTCATTTCTGAATGGACCTTTGAGGTTCTCAGCAGGTGGAAGATCTCTTATGTTCCTGTATTGTAAGACCAACTCTGTCCCTGCTCTTCTGTAAAGTTAGATGGAGGGCAAAGAGTATGGTTAGGGTTAATAACATGTTTGATTTGGGTTAGGAATCATTCTGCTGGATGAATAATGGTATTGGGAACCTGCGATATTTGTAAGTATATATAGAGGTGAAATATATGTATGAAAACAGAAATCTAGGTAAGATTTGAAGCCCAGAAGGGCATTGGATCCTTGATTGGGATACTTAGCTTTGAATTATGTTCTGCACATGTGTCTCAGATAAATCTATACACAATGGTATAGGACCTTGTACTTGGATGATTGAATGTCGAAGAGAACATCCAGTCTAAAAAGCATAGTTGGTAGGATTAGGAAGATAGTTGGTAGAATTAGAAAAAAAGAGTGAGTATAGGATTTGAAAAAAAAGTTCTTTAGCAATAGGGTTTCAGGTAGAGAGAAAATGTAAATGTCAGCACATGTGAAGAGTTGGTCACAATGATGAATTGGGGAAAATATGTAGGAAAGCAGATATCAATAGAGACATAGGAAATCACGCAAATGATAAAGTGATTGATTGGATTAGACATTTTCAGCAGGCTTGAAGTTGAATATATAATCTTAGGAAGAAACACATATGTAGTCACCAATAGGATTGACATTTGAGAGCATTAGCCAACCTGGACACGGGTGATTTTTATAATCCATACTCATATTCCATTTAGGCTTTGGTACAATCGTAAGTGTGACTTTGCATTTTGTTGCCAGAATATTACTGTGATAAAATGTATATGTAGATCAGGTGACATGAGTATTTCTTGCACCATTTCTGGGAGCAATATTTTGAAGAGGTATAAATTAGTATTGGGGGCACAAATAGGTGTACCATGTGTGTATGAATATAGAGAGAATGATTGAATAGACCATACTGTGAATAAATAATATAACTTGTTCCAACTTTACAAATTGGAATACATTAATATCTCAAAATACATAGCAAATCTTATATTGATATACATACATTCATTCCAACCAGTTATACATCTAATGGTAATATTAGGGTTGTAGTTTATCATAAATTCTGTGTGAGTTTTGCTTCAAAATTGATTATGGAAATCGAAAATAATGTGTTTGGAAAGAAGTCTCATGAAATGAGCAGTCAAAAACAAGTAGGAATATATGTGTTCTGAAGCAGGAAGTGATTGAATGTGTTACAAATGTCTTTAAATTTGTGAACTTGTGGATGAAATGTACATTTTATGATTTACAAAAACTGAAGAAATAGAAATGTACCAATGTTGAATAAAATTGAACGTCAAAATACACATCATGTCCCATAGGAATCTACTAGCATTGATGTTAAAGTGGGTCAGTTACTGTAGAAATATAAGGATTTGTTTGCACCATTCACTGAAGTAAGTTTTCAGTACTAGAAAACAAATATGTATTTCAGGTGGATGAATGTTTCTGAAAATAATCTTATGAAAAGTTGATTATAAAACCACATACATGAACATTAGTGAATTTAGGGAGTGTATAATAAGACACATGTATTTCATATTTTGAAAAATCTAGAGTGTATATATATATATATATATATATATATATATATATATATATATATATATATATACACACACACACAAATACATTGGAAAGTAGAAAATATATACCAATCAAAATTCATCATGAAATATATATCATCCACAGATCCAAAAATATTAATTTTACTGAACATGGATTTATGTATAATGTTGCTCAACTAAAAAGCTCACTCATAGTTTGAATTTTCAGTTCCAAAAGCATTTAGGAGGAGTGATTTCTTCTCATACTTTGTATCTGCCAAGTTAGCCACCTCACAAAAATGTACGTGTATTCCAGGTAGGATTTTGTATGTGCATATAAAAATACATGTGCTGAATTGGCTACAGAAAATGGGAGACAGGAATTCACATGTGTGTTAACTTTAAAAACACATGGAGAACAATTTCAAGAAAAAAATTGACAAGATTTATAACTCCTACCCTATATCATGCAAAAGGCAAGACCAACTATTCACCATGCCTCCTCTGAACTGCTTGTATTTCTATTCTGTTTGGGTTATTTTTCTCCATCATATTAGGATTAGTAGTCAGATTCTAGTAGGGTATGGGTTAGTGTCAGAGTTTCAGTATTTTGAATGAAAAATTGCAAAATGTATCCAATGTGTATGTAAATATGTGCTACACAAAAATCTTCCCACTCTTATCCAGAACAATGTCTTGACAATACCTTCGCCCCAAGTAAGAAACAATTAGAGGAAAAGAGTTAGAAATTCCGTGAATACATATCTGGAATGGAAAACAATCAGGAGTTCACAATCTTGGAAGTGGTAGAGGAGTTTTCAAAAGTAAGGGACAGGGTAAACACTCCACAAAAATGGAATTCTGCTGGCCTAGAGACTTCTTGGGAAACTCTCTGTGAGGTTGGGCACTTGAAATATATGTTGTTGTCAGGAGCTTTAGCTTCCTTTCTAGTGAGACCATAAAAGCTGGGTCTGCATCTATGTGACCTGGTGGACATTGTTTCTTTTTTTCCCAATGAACATGAGGCAGCATTGCTGAATTCTCCCTTTGTAGGTAAACTGTGGCCCCTGGGGGCTAAATGTCTCCCCATGTGGACTGTGAAGCCATATGGTCATCCTCTATTTTCGTGGTGTTTTTTGCTGCTGCACTGGAAGTTTGGTACTTGCTTCACGAAATACAAGGAGTTTAAATGGAACACAGTACGGGAGGGAGTTCTGTCACGTGTGGTGAGTCAGGGTCTGCAGGAGAATACAAGAACCAGGCTTCTATCCCACATAGCTTGCCCCCTTGACTATAGCAACCTGATTTTGAACAGCGTCCTGAAACCTCTCCATATAACAAGATGCCTTTACATATAAGGGTCTGCTGGTTTGACCATGTCAGTGACAAGCCATTTGGAAGCCAATGGCAGATCCACATGGCCCCACCACAGATGTTTTATCACACACCTGCCCACCATTGCTCTAGGCCCACTACTCAGCAGGATCCAACTTTCTGGCATCTCTGTTAAACACCATTTTAATGAAAACCAGTCAATCAAGGCACTGTCTGGTATACTCATTGTTGGAAAAAGTATAAACGGCAGCCATACCCCAGAGAAAAACCCCAACATGGCGCCTAAGGACTTCTTCTTCCTACCTTCTTCTTTTCTGAAGTGGCGCGAAAATTTCCCGCCCGGGTGAACTCTCCCACTGGTGCCAATTTCAAATCTCGCTGGCGGGGAACCTTAGCCCCAATGAGAACTAACTCCTGGGCTCAGGAGCTGATATGAAAGAACTTGCCAATAAACGGGTTGCCTGCCATTTATCTAAGTCCTTTCATCTCCTCCTTAGTTCTATATAAGCACACAGGTTTTTGCAATAAAATTGGAATTCTCCCGGCGAAGTGCCTTTGAGTGGGGAGTTCTTTCATTCTGGTGCCCCGTTTGAGGATACGGGTGAGCTCTTTCCAACAAGAGCCCCGTCCCCCTTTCCGCCCAGACACTCCATCCTGGTCCGCTCTTTTCAGACGCCAGCTTCCTGCACTCACCACTGATCTGATGTATGTAAGCCTCCCCTGACCCCGGCTCGCCAACTTCCTTCGGGCTACCGCTAGTTTTGTGACCCTGATCTTCCAGCACACTCTAGACGCCCGGTAGGGGAGAGGGAATTCCTCCCACCAAGACCTTTACTGGTCACAGTGGACCCTCTAGTGATCCGTTTCCCTTTGGGGCATGAGGGTTCTGAGTTTTCCTGCAGGGCTGCTGTGTCTGGCTGAAGCTGCCTCTCTGCTCAGGGAAAACTGAACTCCCGTCCTAGAACTGCATTCTGCTGGAGCTGGAGTTCTGTTTTCATTACTGACTCCTTCAGCTGCGTTCGAAAACTTTCCTGACGTCAGTTTGCCCATGGCTCCAAACCCATTGGGTCTTCCAGATAGCACTTCACTGGTGACGACCAGGTAGTACCCTCTGTATTTCCTCGCGACAGCTGGTCATTTTGGGGACACCCACGTGACCCCCATTCGCCCTGAATTTCCTGGAAGCCGTTCCAGCTCGGGTTTTCTCTTTGTCTCTCTCGCTTACTCTTATTCTCATTCTCTCTCTCTCTCTCTCTCTCTCTCTCTCTCTCTCTCTCTCTCCTCTCTCTCTCTCTTCTTCCATCTCTCCCTGTGACAATGTGCACCTCTTCATCTGTACCTGAAGCCTCACCTCTCAAATGTTTAATAAAAAATCTGGCCACACTCTCCCTCACACCAGACATTAAGCCCAAACTTTTAATTAAATTCTGTACCCAAGATTGGCCTCCATATCCACTGGATAATGGCAATCATTGGCCTCCAGAAGGCTCCTTAGATCCAAACCTCCCCTGAGACCTTTTTAACTAATGCCAGCGTCTGGAAAAGTGGAGGGAGATTCCCTGCATTGAAGGTATTAGCCTTCCCACACAGCACCTTGTCTCTGCTCCTCCTGCCCTCCCCGTCAGGTCCTCCTTGCTTGCAATCCCCTCTCTTTCCCTACTTCTACGTCTGACTTCACAGATTCTTCCTCATTCAACCCAGCAGATGAACCCCCACCTTCTCCCCAGCCCCATCTGCCCCTTCTCTTCTGCAATACCCTCCTCATCCTCTGCCTGATTCCATGGATCCTCAGCCTTCCATTTTATCCCCCTCCCCTCCGTCCTCTTCTGCCTGCTCCACTTCCTCCTCTTCCAAAGAGACACTCCCTTCCCCTCCCTCTCCTTCCTGTCCTCCGCCTGCCTCTCTCAGTCCTCCTTTTACCAGGTCTAAAGGACTCCTTCCCACCCCTAAGACAATCGCACCCCTTTGTGAGGTAGCTGGTCCCGAGGGTGTCATCAGAGTCCACGTGCCCTTCTCCAGGTCAGACATTACTCAGCTAGAGAGCAAGTTAGGCTCAATCACCACTAAACCCACCACTTACATTCGGGAGTTTCAATGGGTCCTGCAAGCATATAGCCTCACTCATCATGACATATACATGCTCTTGGAGAATACACTTCTCCCCGAGGAAAGGCAATGGGTCTGGGAGCTAGCCCAAGCCCATGCTGATGAAAATCATAGGACCAATCCTGACCACCCCACGGGCTCTCATGCTGTCCCAGAGCAGGAACCCTATGGGATTACAACACCCCTGAAGGCTTACAGACTCATGACCTTTTTACATCCTGGCTCTTGGCGGGCCTGAAAAAGGCGACCCACAATGCTGTTAACTTTAAAAAGGTGCAGGAGGTCATTCAAAGGAAGGAGGAAACACCTTCAGAATTCCTGGATAGACTAACCAAGGCCCTTCAACACTGCACATAACTCGACCCAGAAACCCCTGATGGCCGTCATCTCTTAATGACATATGTTCTGGCCCAACAATACTCTGACATTAAAGCCAAGCTTAAAAAGCTTGAACAGGGCCCTGCTACTCCTCAGACCAAAATCCTCGCTGTCTTTTTAAAGGTTTTTCATGGTAGAGAGGATGAAAGTGAATGCCGTAGGCAGAGAGCTGAAAATGCCAAATTCCAAATGTTGGCCCAGGTCATTCAGAGAAGGCCATCACCACGCCGTCCCAATGTGACACCCCATGGAGCTTGCTTCAAATGTGGTAAGGATTGTCCTTCGCCGAGAACACCCTACAACCCCTGCCCAACATGCCATCAAAGGAGACACTGGGGGGCAGACTGCCCAACAACCCGGAAGGGAGGTTGGTCAGCCACCCGGCAACCCCAGCCTCTCCTGGGCTTGGCAGAGGAGAAATGATGGAGCCCTGGGCCTTCCCTCCAAACTATTACCATCAAGAATCAAGAACCTAGGGTCACATTCCTGGTGGATGGACGCTTCATTACCTTCCTTTTGGATACTGGTGCCACTTTTTCGGTCTTGAGGGAGTATTGGGGTTCTACCACACCCTCAAAAACTCCTATTGTCGTGGTAGGAGGTAAACATATTTTCCCTCAAAATCCCTTTTGTCCTTCACTCACTCCTTTCTCGTTATGAGCCATTGCCCCATTCCCCTTCTGGAAAGGGACATACTCTCACTATTAAAAGTCACCATTCACATATCACCCCACACCTCTCCTACCTCTCATTTCCTCATGATGTTCCTAGGGGAAGATACACCTCCTTCATGCACTCTCCCACGACTATCTAAACCAGTTAACCCTGAGTTTTGGGACACAACTACACACTTTATGGCTAAATGCAGTCCTATTCATATTGTCTTACTGGACCCTTCAAGATATATTAGTCAACCATGATATCCACTCACAACCACAGCCTTCCTCGGATTAGAAGCCATCATCCAGGATTTATAATGAAAGGGGTATCTTAGGCCTACACACTCTCCTTTCAACACCCCCATTCTGGCAGTTAAGAAACCTAACGTGTCCTACAGGCTGGTTCTAGACCTTCCCCTTGTCTACTCCTCTGTGGTCCCCATCCACCCGCTAGTGTCCAACCCTTACACCCTCCTCTCTCAGATCCCTGCCACTACTACCCACTTCTTGGTTCTAAATTTGAAACATGCATTCTTTTCTATCCCCTTGTTCTCAGAATCTCAGGATATCTTTGCTTTTACTTGCACTGACTCTCACACCCGCCATTCTCATCAGCTTACCTGGACTGTCCTCCCACAGGGATTCGGGGATAGCACCCATCTCTTTGGCCAAGTTCTTGCCCAGGACCTCACATCCTTTCACCCGACCTGTCCTGACTCTACTCTCCTTCAATATGTCGATGACCTTCTTCTATGTAGTCCCTCTGGGAATACTCTCAATCCCACACTGCTCAGCTTCTTAATTTCCTAGCAGACAAGGGAAATAGGAAGTCTCCCCACAAGGCCCAGGTTTCCCAGTCTTCTGTCACGTTTCTTGGTTTTTGCCTTACACCCAGAAAAAAGGAAATAACACTGGATAGGAGGCAACTCCTCTCTGATCTTCCAGTGCCCCATACAAAAGCCAAAATACTATCATTCCTAGGACTAGCAGGTTATTTTAGGGCCTGGATCCCAAATTATTCTCTTCTATACAAATCCTGTATGAACTAGCAAAGGGACCCCCTAGTGAATCTCTTGCCTCCTCCCCAAACTACCACTTGCGCAGGCTTCAGCAACTTGTCTTAAAGGCACTTGCCCTTCACCTTCCTGATCTTTCAAGACCATTTCATGTATATGTCCATGAAAAAGGGAGGCAAGAACTTGGGGTCTTAGGTCAAAACTATGGGCCTACATTTGCACCTGTGGCATATTTGTCCAAGCAAATTGACCCTACCATCCGTGAGTGGGCCCCTTGCTTAAGAGCTCTGGCTGCTGGACAAATTTTACACAAAGAAGCCTCTAAGCTTACTTTTGGGGCCCCTTTAACTATCCACTCCCCACATCACTTGAAGGATCTTTTAGCTTATAAGGGCTTTCAAACCCTTCCTCCATCCAGAGTTCTGTCACTCCTCACTTCCTTTCTGGAAAACCCTAATATTACTTTCCTCCCCTGCTCTGCACAGAACCCTGCTTCACTGCTCTCAATGACTCCCACGTCTAACACACCAACTCATAATTGGTTGGAAACCTTAGATGATTTCCTCCCCTGTCATTCTTCCATTTCTGAGAGACTACTAGCCAAGCCTGACCTTATCTGGTTTACTGATGGCAGTTCCTTTAGGCAGAATTGCACTCATTACTTTGGATACACTGTAGTTTCAGCCACTGAGATTATAGAGGCCAAAGCTCTACCTTCAGGAACTACCAACCAGCAGTCTGAACTTATAGTAGCCACTCGTGCCTGCCTTCTAGCACAAGGCAAATCCCTAACCCTTTATACTGATTCAAAATATGTCTTCCATATCTTATCCCATGCTGCAATATGAAAGGAGCGAGGCCTACTTACCACCAAAGGTAATGTGATCACTAATTCGGCTCTTATAACCAATCTGATAAAGGCCTCCCACTTACCCACCCAGGTGGGAGTTGTCCATTGTAGGTCTAATTAGAAGGACGTCTCTCTTATCACTGAGGGCAATGCCAAAGCTGACCAGGCGGAACAAATGGCTGCTACCACTTCCAATGATGGACCCCCTGGGGGACATATAATGGCCACTTTAGACAGCTCATCTGAAGCCCCTACTTCTTCCAGTAAGAACAAGGATCTCTTCAAGTTCCTTCATACTCTATTCCTTTCCAATTCTCAGTCTTTGACCCTCTTTTTACAGAGCTTCTTCTCGCTCACCCTCTCTGACAAAGCCATGCTACAGAATATAGCCTCTAATTGTCAGATCTGTCAGTGGACCAACACTTATACTCCTTTAAGGCCCAAACCTTTTCCTTCCCACCAAGCCCGGTGTCACATTCCCACTGCTGACTGGCAGGTAGACTTCACCAACATGCTCACAGTATGGCGCACTAAATACCTCCTTGTCTTTGTGGACACTTTCTCTGGTTGGATTGAGGCATTTCCCACTTCCAATAAAACGGCTTCCACTGTAGCTTTAATCTTACTGACAGACATCATCCCCAGGTTTGGTATGCCCACTTCTCTACAATATGACAATGGCCCTGAGTTTATTTCTAGAATCACACAAAAGGTCTCTCAAGCCCTCTCCTTCAAGTGGCATTTCCACTGTCCATATTATCCCCAAGCTTCAGGGAAAGTGGAAAGGGTAAATTGTACTCTAAAGGAAGTCCTTACCAAATTGACAGTGGAATTAAACTTAGACTGGGTCAAACTCCTTCCCATGGATTTGCTTCGAATCAGAGCTCTCCCTAAAAACCATCTTTACTGTCTCCCTTTGAGATAATGTATGGAAGACCTCTTATACCCCCTGGGTTGGTCATTTCACAAGGACCTCTCACCCGAGATTTGTCTTTGCCTCTTTTGTATCATCTCCGCTCGGAACTCTGGAAATATCAGGACTGGCTTCATCCGGACCCAGTGTCCTCTCCAAACACTCCTCCCTTAACACCTGGGAGTCTAGTATATTATAATACCCCAGAGGAGAAAGGGACTCTTGCCCCAAAATGGGAAGGCCCCTATCCTGTCATTCTCTGTACCCCCACTGCCGCCAAACTCTCCTTACCAGACAACCGTCTAACTCCCTGGATTCACATTTCTAGGTTGAAGCCATATCACCAGGAGGCCCCACCTGCTGACGACAGGACCAACCCAGAGGAACTCCAAGAATCACCTCCTGAACCTCCCATTAACTCCTGCTCTCCACACTCATCTCACCCATTTAAGTTGCGGCTCACACGGTGTTCCATGCAGCCCAATTCCTCTTTAAAAAGTCACAATGGGCTCTCTCAACACCCTAATCTTCTGTAACTGCTTGTTTTTTGTGCTCTGCTTTTTTTCTGTGCTCTATCGGGACTGGTCTTTACCCTCCTCTCCTACCATGTATTTATTCACTCTTCAGGAACGATACTCAGAACATGGCATGTAGAAGGTCCGTGCAGTGGATGCAACTACTTGCTTCATCCACAACTGCACCTCTATTTCCCTAAAATTGTCACCTTCAAGGACCTTCGTCCCTGGTAGCTGGAACTGGCTTTTCATTTGCTTCCTTTTTGATCAAACAAAAGACTATTGTCATTGGTGGCCTGAGATATATAATGGGTGCCCCTATTGGTCATGCAGGTTCCATGATGAACATGGTAGCTATTCTTACCACTCACTTGGTTACCCTAAAGTGTGGACTTCTAGTTACCTAAAGTGGGATAAAGTCTCTTTATCTGATAACAATGGATGGTATACTTTAGATATACCTGACCCCAAGGCCAAACGTTGGGACTATGTTGAGTTTGCTGTCTATGCTCGGACAACCTCAGCCAGACCCACAGGGTGGATGACAGTTGGCCGCACCCTGATTATGCCACCTAAGGCAACCATCCAGGTAGTCGAACACATTAAGGAGTCAGAATCAAAACTTTTAGATCTTATCCATAGCTCATCCACAAAGGATTCAGACCCTTCAACCCCCTCAGGTCCCCCTGACACATGGCTCAATTTGTTACACCAATCTCTTCGATTATTAAACTCCACCCCTCTTTCTGTGCCTCCTTCTCAGTGCTTTCTCTGTGCTTCACTTAGTCCCATTAGCGGCAGGAAATATTTCAGCAAAAACCTACAATCTCTCTAAGAAAGGACAACCCCTACATGTGACACGTATCCCACTGTGGGAAAGTTATTTCACCAATACTTTATTTGCTTTCATCTGTTTCCACCTGCCAATAATGAATCCTTTACCCATTTGTTCCTTGAGCTTAAGCACCCAATCGAGCCCTGCATTTATGCAACCTGGACAATTCCTCTGGTGTAATGGGTCTTTAAGTACCTCAACGATCAATGTCTCCGGCACCTGTTTCTTGGTTACTGTAGTTCCTCAGCTGTCTTTGTATACTCCCACCGAATTCCGACAGTTGGCCCTACCTTCCTGAACCCGTAGGGCAGTCTTTCTGCCGGTTCTGCTAGGCCTTACTTTAACAACCTCAGTGGCGGGTCTCGGACTCTCTGGTGGAGCTGTAGGTCATGCTCTATGGGCATTCAAAGACCTGCAACAAAAACTGCAGGAAGCACTCGATACCACTGCTGAGTCTCTGGGCTCCTTGCAGCGCCAGGTTACTTCATTGGCACAAGTGGCTTTACAGAACCAAAGGGCAATTGATCTTCTCACTGCAGAAAAAGTGGGTACATGCCTATTCCTCAGAGAGGAATGTTGCTCTTATGTTAATGAATCTGGGCTGATAGAAAAAAATGTTGTTAAATTGCAGAAATTATTGACCAAATTGCTCAAACCTAGCTCCTCCAATCCCATAACAGGGTTCTTCCAATCCTATCTTGCCATGTACTTACTACCTATCTTGGGGCCCCTTATTGGGATGCTCCCTTTTTTTGCTCTCTTGCCATGCATAACGAAGTTCCTTCAAACACAACTGCAAAAAATTTCTAATCA
Organism: Callospermophilus lateralis; assembly: GCF_048772815.1. NCBI lineage: Eukaryota > Metazoa > Chordata > Mammalia > Rodentia > Sciuridae > Callospermophilus > Callospermophilus lateralis. The sequence goes on along the minus strand of NW_027513816.1, from coordinate 929,357 downwards.
AAATTTCAACCAGCTTTTGCTTAGGCACTACCATCCTCTGATGACCGATGAACCCCTAACATCTCCAAGAGAACAGTTCACTCAGTGATGAAGCTCACTACCAGGCACGATGGAATGCAACGTACATCAGACAGCGGGAGGCAACGAGCTTGGAGAACCTTTTAATCTGCCATCCTGGATTCATGAGTCTTTATGACCTTCTAAGCTTCCTCATGGCCCTTGACCTCTTCTATGTCAGTCCCCCAACATGGAACTTCTGCCAAAAATTGACCTTTGCTTTAATTTTTATCTTCATTCTGTTTTTATTCGCTCTGATCTTCTTCAAGTGCTGGTGACGCCATGACCAGGCAACGCTTCCAGTATTTCCTAGAGTCTCTGTTACAGGACCAGTAGCTGATACCAACAATCTCCTCCATCCAGGACTGGTTTCATGCCATCGACAACTTGTGGCATCAGGGAACTTTCATAGACTTTACCCCTACTGAAGTAGCTATCTATACCACTGGCTTTTATTTCTGGCTGCCATGATATCCCCAGACCTGGCCCCCGAGCATTTGTCCACTTCCCTTTCTAGGCCCCACAGCACCCCCACACAGCAGGCAGCAGCCACAAATGACAAACAATGCCCCACTTTCTAAGAAAACAAAAAGGGAGGAATGTTAGGAAAAGTATAAATGGCAGCCATACCCCAGAGAAAAAGGCCAACATTGCACCTAAGGACTTCTTCTTCGTACCTTCTTCTTTTCTGCAGTGGCGTTAAAAGTCCCCGCCCTTGTTAACTCTGCAGCCAGCGCCAATTTCAAATCTCACTGGTGGGGAACCTTAGCCCCAATGAGAATTAATTCCTGGGCTCCGGAGCTGATATCTGAAAAAACTTATTCTCAGAACATGAGACCAAACCACAAACCCACAACCACACCCACAAAGGCACCTCCTTCCCCCAAGTAGGTCTGTGACTATTCGGAGTGTTCTCTGAGTGCTGGGCCATACTATGTTCCTCCGAAATGGCCTGTCTTGTCTCAGATCTGGTCTCCTTGGTCAACTCTGTGAAGTTGACAGGAACCAGTGGTGAGCCACTACCTTCTTTCTCAGGAAAGGCCCCTCTTCAGAGCTCTTCTGGCATTTGGACATCTTCACATCAGTAGGTACAAGAAAGACTGACCCTCTCCTTGGTAAATCCAAACAAGTGAGACAACTGGGACTGGGACTGGGACTGGCTCGGGGTGCCTGGCTTCCTGGATCCCAAGTTCAGAGAGTTCCAACACCAAGGAAGTGAGGTGAGGTCACTTCCTTCAGGAACTGAATGAGGTCACTGCCTTGGCAACCACTTTGTTTTAGCAGTTGCTTCTTATGGTCCCTTTAGATGGAGGCTGCCCCTACTTCCTGTGACCCTTTCATAAGTTAGAATGGGATATAATCCATTGGCTCTCAGGAACAGCTCTCCAAAAGGCCTGATTTGGTCCGTCTCCTCTACATTAAGAAGACAGAGGCTGATTCAGACACCAAACTTCATCCTACCAGGTTGTTTTCCATGGAAGATGACTTTTGCTCTCTCAGGTCCTTCATAGCTGCCTACATCTTCTCCAGGGATCATTTCTGCACATACCTTTGAGGTTCTCATCAGGTGGAAGATCCCATACATTCCTGTATTGTAAGACCAACACTGTCATTGCTTTTCTGTAAAGTTAGATTGAGGGAACAGTGTATGGTTAGTGTTAATAACATTTTCAATTTTGATAAGGAACCATTCTGCTCGATGAACAATGGTTTTGGGAACCTGTGATATTTATAAGAATATAGAGGTGAAATATATGAACGAAAAGAGAAATCTAAGTAAGATTTGAAGCCCAGAAGGTCATTGGGTTCTTGATTGGGATACTTAGCATTGAATTACGTTCTGCACAGATGTCTCAGATAAATCGATATACAATGGCATAGGACCTTGTACCTTGGATGATTGAATGTAGAAGAGAACATCCAGTCAAAAAGGGATAGTCGGTAGGATTAGGAAGACAGTAGGTAGGTTTAGGAAGAAGAGTGAATATAGGATTTGGACCAAAGTTTTTTAGCAATAGGGTTTCGGTTAGAGAGTGAATGTTAGTGATAGCACATGTGAAGATTCAGTCACAATGATGAACTGGGGAAAATATGTAGGAAAGCAGATATCAATAGACACATTACAAAATCATTCAAAGTGTAAAGTGAGTGACAGCTTTAGACGTATTCAAAGGGTTGAGTTTGAATATATAATCTTTGGAAGAAACAAATATGTAGTCACCAATAGGATTTTCATTTGAGATCATTAGGCAACCTGGACATGGATGTTTTTAGTAATCCAGGATCACTTTCCATTTAGGTATGGTACAATCATAAGTGAGAACTTTGCTTTTTCTGTTCAGAATATTACTGTGATAAAATGTATATGTAGATCAGGTTACATGTATTTGTTCCACCATTTCTGGGAGCAATATTTTGAAGACGTATAAATTAGTATTGGGGGTACAAAGAGGTGTTCCCTGTTTCTATGAATATAGAGATAATACATGAATAGACCATACTGTGAATAAATAATATAACTGGTTCCACTTTAAATAATGGATTGAATTGATATCTGTAACTAAGTAAGAAATCTTATATTGATATACAATCATTCTTTCCAACCACTTATACATTTAAAGGTAATATTAGGGTTATGGTTTATCATGACGGGTGTTTTGCTTCAAATATGATAAAGGAAATCGAAAATAATGTGTTTGGAAAGAAGTCTCATGAAAAGAGCAGTCAAGAAACATGGAGGAATACATGGGTTCTGAAGCAGGAAGTGATTTGAAGTTAAACAAATGCGTATAAATTTGCTAAATTGTGGATGAAATATTTATATATCCTCTGATGTGCATAAACTGAAGAAATAGTAATGTTCCAGTGTTGAATAAAAATGAACGTCAAAATGCACATCATGTCCCATAGGAATCTAATCAACTTGCATTGATGTTAAACTCGTGTCAGTTACTGTAGAAATATTATGATTTGGCTTTTTTTTTGGTGTTATAATACAATTTATTTTAGTACTAGCATGCCACAGAATGTAGAGGAAGGAACAATGGATTATTATTATCATTGTGATAATTTAAGGTTTTATATCACATTAAGCTATAATATGGCATAATATATCATATGAATTAGAGAAAATTTTTTTTAAAAAACCTATTATTTAAGGACCATATGCACTGACAATTTAAATGGCTTTCTCGTGATTTCAATATCTATCAATTGTGTATTAATTGCCAAATATTTATTTTAGTACTTTTCATATTCATAATTGATATAAAGTCAATTGTTTAATTCTTCTTGTAAGTAGTTACTTATTACAGCAGGGACATTATTAATAATTCTAAATCTTTATAAGAAAAATGGTACAAAGTTATTTTCATGCAAAATTAAGAATAATTGCCTTCTCTGAATGTTTGATTGTTAATACATATAACAAAGAGTTTTGATGAGTCTCTTCCCTAGTAAAACATAAAATGCAAAGATATAGTTGGGTATGTATGTCCAAATAAAGATAAGAAGAAATACACATTATTAGCTAGAAACAATTAAATAAAAGATGAAAAGAAAAATCCAATACATTGTACGAACTTGTCAGATGAGGTAGTATTCTGGAAGAATAGCCTAAGGCTAGACCTGGTCCATGACAAAATATTAACTAAAAAAATGAAATATGAAAAATATAGGAAATGCTATGAATTTTTCATGAAGGTAGGTGTATTATCCTTTAATCTCATTTTATGTGCATTTTCAAAAGCCAAATTTCTGGTAAAATAAATTTGTGATAGTTACAACTACACAAAACAAAGTTTCTGCTTAGCAAAATGAATGCATCTCAACCCTTTTTTAGCTGATTTCTTCCCACTCAATTTTAAACCTTTATTTATTTATTTATTTTTATTGGTTGTTCAAAACATTACAAAGCTCATGATATATCATCTTTGATACATTTTTCTCATTTGGTTTATGAACTCCCATTTTTTCCCCAAATAAGAATTGCAGAAACACATTGCTTACACATTCACATTTTTACATAATGGCATATTAGTGACTATTGTATTCTTCTACCTTTCCTATCCCCTACTATCCCCCCTCCCCTGCCCTCCCATCTTCCCTCTCTACCTCATGTGCTGTTGTTTAATTCTCTCCATTATTTCCGCCCCATTTCCCATCACAACCTATTATGTGTAATTTTGTGTATCATTGAGGGTATTCTACCATTTCCATATGCTTTCTGTTCTCTCTCCCTTTCTCTCCCCCCACACGTCTTTGTATAATGTTAATCTTTTCCTCATGCTCTTCCTCCCTTTCTGTTCTTAGTTGCTCTCTTTATATCAAAGAAGACATTTGGCATTTGTTTTTTTAAGGATTGGCTAGCTTTGCTTAGCATATTCTGCTCTAATGCCATACATTTCACTGCAAATTCTATGATTTTGTAATTTTTTAGTGCTGCATAATACTCCATTGTGTGTAGATTCCACATTTTTTTTATCCATTCATCTATTGAAGGGCATCTAAGTTGGTTCCACAGTCTAGCTGTTGTGAATTGTGCCGCTATGATCATTGATGTGGCAGTATCCCAATAGTACGCTGTTTTAAGATCCTCAGGGAATAGTCCAAGAAGTGTGATAGTTTGGTCAAATGGTGGATCCATTCCCAGCTTTCCCAGGAATCTCCATACTGCTTTCCAAATTGGCTGCACCAATTTGCAGTCCCACCAGCAGTGTACAAGTGTCCCCTTTTCCCCACATCCTCGCCAACACTTACTGTTGTTTGACTTCCTAATGGCTGCCGATCTTACTGGAGTGAGATGGTATCCTAGGGTGGTTTTGATTTGCATTTCTCTGACTGCTAGAGATTGTGAGCATTTTTTCATGTACTTGTTGATTGATTGTATGTCCTCCTCTGTGAAATGTCTGTTCAGGTCCTTGGCCCATTTGTTGATTGGGTTATTTGTTACCTTACTTTTTAATTTTTTGAGTTCTTTGTATATTTTGGATATTAGGGCTTTATCTGAAGTGAGAGGGGTAAAAATTTGTTCCCAGGATGTAGGTTCTCTATTTACCTCTCTTATTGTTTCTCTTGCTGAGAAAAAAAAAAAAAACTTATAGTTTAAGTAAGTCCCATTAATTTATTCTTGTTATTAACTCTTGGGCTATGGGTGTCCTATTAAGGAATTTGGAGCCCGACCCCACAGAATGTAGATCGTAGCCAACTTTTTCTTCTATCAGATGCAGTGTCTCTGATTTGATATCTAGCTCCTTGATCCATTTTGAGTTAACTTCCTTGCTTGGCGAGAGAAAGGGATTCAGTGTCATTTTGTTGCATATCGATTTCCAATTTTTCTAGCACCATTTGTCCTTCGTATATTGCAGGTTTTTAGCCCCTTTTATCAAATATAAGAAAGTTGTAATTTTGTGGAATGGTTTCTGTGTCCTCTATTCTGTACCATTGGTCCACCTGCCTGTTTTGGTACCAGTACCATGCTGTTTTTGTTACTATTGCTTTGTAGTACAGTTTGAAGTCTGGTATCGCTCTACCTCCAGATTCAAACATCCTGCTTAGAATTGCTGTTGCTATTCTGGGTCTTTTGTTTTTCCATATGAATTTCATGATTGCTTTATCTTTTCTACAAGAAATGTCGTTGGGATTTTGATTGGCATCAATTTAAACCTGTAGAGAATTTGGGTAATATCGCCATTTTGATGATGCTACTTCTGCCTATCCATGAATTGGGTATATTTTTCCATATTCTAAGATCTTCTTCTATCTCTTTATGTTTCTGTAGTTTTCATTTATAAATCTTTCACCTCTTTTGTTAGGTTGATTCCCAACTATTTAATTGTTTTTCCAATTATCTTATTTTCTTTGAGGATATTTTGAATGGAGTGGTTTTCCTCATTTCCATTTCAGAAGTTTTGCTGCTGATATACAGGAATGCCTTTGATTTATGCGTGTTGATTGTATATCTTGCCACTTTGCTGAATTTATTTATTAACTCTAGCAGTTCGTCTGTAGACCCTTTTGGGTCTGTTAAATATATTATCATGTCATCCGCAAATAGCGATAATTTAAATTCTTCTTTTCCTAGTTTTATGCCTTTAATTTTTTTTGTCTGTCTAATTGCTATGCCTAGTATTTCAAGAACAGAATTAAATAGAAGTGGTGATAGAGGTCATCCATCTTGTTCCAGATTTTAGAGGGAATGCCTTCAGCTTTTCTCAATTTAGGATGATGCCAGCCTGAGGTTTAGCATATATAGCTTTTACAATCTTGAGGTAAGTTCCTGTTATCCCTAGTTTTTCTAGTGTTTTCAACATAAAGGGATGCTGAAATTTGTCGAATGTTTTTTCTGAATCTATCGATACGATCATATGGTTGTTGTCTTTAAGTCTATTGATGTGGTGAATAGCATTTATTGATTTCCGTATAATGAACCAGCCTTGCATCCCAGGGATGAATCCTACATGATCATGGTGCATAATTTTTTTGATATGCTTTTGTATTCGATTCACCAAGATTTTATTGAGAATTTTTGCATCCAAGTTTATTAGAGATATTGGTCTGTAGTTTTCTTTCTTTGAAGTGTCTTTGTCTGGTTTTGGGATCAGGGTGATATTGGCCTCATAGAATGAATTTGGAAGAGTTCCTTCTTTTTCTATTTCTTGAAATAGCTTGGAAAGTATTGGTATTAATTCCTTTTTGAAGGTTTTGTAGATCTCTGCTGTACACCCACTCCGGTCCATGGCTTTTTTTGGTTGGTAGTATTTTGATGGCTTCTTCTATTTCTTCCTTTGTTATTGGTCTGTTTAAATTGTGTGTGTCTTCCTGACTCAATCTGGGCAGATCGCATGACTTAAGAAGTTTATTGATATCTTCACTATCATCTATTTTATTGGAACATAGGGTTTCCATATACTTTCTAATTATCTTCTTATTTCTGTAGTGTCTGTTGTGATATTGCCTTTTTCATCCCGTATGTTAGTAATTTGAGTTCTCTCTTTTCTTCTCTTCCTTAGCATGGCTAAGGGCCTGTAAATCTTATTTATTTTTTCAAAGAACCAACTTTTAGTTTTATCAATATTTTCAATTTTTTTTGTTTCAATTTCGTTGATTTCTGCTCTAATTTTAATTATTTCTTGTCTTCTACTACATTTGCTGTTGTTTTGCTCTTCCATTTCTAGGTTTTTGAGGTGTAGTGTGAGTTCATTTATTTGCTGATTTTTCTTTTTTTTTTCTGAGGAAAGAACTCCAAGAAATAAATTTCCCTCTTAAAACTGCTTTCATTGTGTCCCATAGATTCCAGTATGTTGTGTCTGTATTGTCATTTGTCTCTACGAATTTTTTTATCTCCTCCTTTATGTCTTCTGTAAACCATTGATCATTCAGTAGCATGTTGTTCATTTTCCATGTGATGTAGGATTTTTCCTTCCTTCTTTTATCATTGATTTCCAGATTCATTCCATTATGATCAGATATGGTGCATGGTATTTTCTCCACGACTTTATATTTACTAAGAATTGCCCTATGGCATAATATATGGTCTATCTTTGAGTAGGATCCATGTGCTGCTAAGAAGAACGTGTATCCACTTTTTGATGGTTGATATATTCTATATATGTCGGTGAAGTCTAGGTTACTGATTTGCTGTTGAATTCTATAGTTTCTTTATTCAGTTTTTGTCTAGAGGATCTGTCTAATGGCTAGAGCGGTGTGTTGAAGTCACCCATAATTATTGTTTTGTAGTTTATTTGACTCTTGAACTTGAGGCGAGTTTGTTTTATGAGTGTTGCAGCTCAATTGTTTGGTGCATACAAATTGATAATGGTTATGCATTGTTGGTGCAAGGTTCCTTTTAACAGTATATAGTGTCCTTCTTTATCCCTTTTGATTAACGTAGGTTTGAAGTTGATTTTATTCGATATGAGTATGGCCACTCCTGCTTGCTTCCGAGGGTCATGTGAGTGGTATGATTTTTCCCAAACTTTTAATTTCAGCCTCTGTATGTCTTTACCTATCATATGAGTCTCCTGAAGGCAGCATATTGTTGGATTTTTTTTTTTTTTTGATCAAGGTTACTAGCTTATGTCTCTTGATTGGTGAGTTTAGGCCATTAACATTTAAGGTTACAATTGAAATATGATTTCTACTTCCAGTCATGTTTGTTTGTTTGTTTATTTATTTATATATTTATTCATTTATTTATTTATTTTGTTTAGTTATTACTTTTTGGTTATTTTCCTCTCCCTTTACTGAGATACCTCCTGCTGCTAGTTTCAGGCATTACTTTTCAAATCCTCTTCTTGTAGTATTTTGCTCAAAATGCTTTGCACTGCTGGTGTTCTGGCTGTAAATTCTTTTAGCTTTTGTTTATCGTGAAAGACTTAAATTTCATTGTCAAATCTGAAGCTTAATTTTGCTGGATACAGTATTCTTGGTTGGAATCCATTATTTTTGAGCGTTTGAAATACTTTGTTCCAGGATCTTCTTGCTTTCAAAGTTTGTGATGAAAAAAATCAGTCGTTAACTTAATTGGTTTACCCCTGAATGTAACCTGCCTACTTTCTCTCATAGCTTTTAATATTCTCTCTTTGTTCTGTATGTCCTTGTTCTGGCTATCTTCATAAATATTTGTCTTGGAGTTGGTCTATTATGGTTTTGAATGCTTGGGGTCCTGTAGGCTTCCAGGATGTGGCAATCCATTCCATCTTTCATCTCTGGGAAATTTTCTAGAATTATTTCATTTAATATGTTGTCCATTCCTTTGGTTTGAATCTCTATGCCTTTTTCTATCCCAATGACTCTCAAATTTGTTTTTTTTTTATGACATCCCATATCTCTTGAATAGATTGCTCATGGGATTTAAGCATCTTTTCTCTGTTTACTCTATTCTTTTCAAGTTGATAAACTTTGTCTTCATTATCTGACGTTCTAACTTCTACTTGATCTAGTCTATTTGTAATACTCTTCGTTTGAGTTTTTAATTTGGTTTATACTTTCCTGCATTTCTAGGATTACTGTTTGATATTTCTTTTTAATGTCTCTATCTCCTGGTAAAGCTCATTCTTTGCCATTTGAATTTGTTTGTTTATTTGATTTTCAAAATATACTTTTATTGCTTGGACTTGCTGCCTCATGTCTTCTCTAATATTCCTTTCCATCTGAGTTAGGTATGCCTTGAGTTTTTTCCCTATCCCTATTTCTGATGCTTCACGGTCCTCCTTTAGAATTTAGTTGTCCTGCATTTTTTGCACACCTTTTTTTCCCTTGTTTTTTCATGATGTTCACGTTACTTTTCAGCTCAATTTGATTGCTGTGTTTCTGCTTTCTTCAATAGATTTGTTTTGGTTTTATATATCTCTGTTGTCTCTCTTTTGTGTTTGTAGACTATGCCTGCAAAAGTGGATTCCACTTGGAAGAAATTCCGACAGCTGAGCTCCAGTGATGTCACCTGTCTGCTATGGCGGGCCCCAGGCTCCTTGCCGGGGTGTTTGAATGGGGGGGTGGGACTGGACTGTCTCTGGTTGGTTTCACCTCCCGGTCGCTGGCGGGCGGGCGGTCTCCAGCCATCCAGTCGTGCAATCAGCGAATGGGCTGTCACCGGCGGGCGGGTGATCTCTAGCTGCCCAATTGCGCAGGCAGCCAGCGGGTGATTGGTTGCTGGTGGGCAGGCGTTCTCCAACCTCCTAGTCACGCGTGTCTGTCCTCTGGTCCCCTGGTTTCCTCTGCGAGTCCTGATTTCCCCTGCTACACCAGATTTCCCCTGAGTGATGCCTCTTGGCAGCTCAAACTGTACTCTTTGCCTGCCGTTCCTTGGGTGTGGAGTGTGTCTATTGGGAACACTGGCACTCTATTGTTTTGATTTTTTCCGCTTGCCCCACCCATTGCGCTGGCTAGACAAGTTTTGTTTCCACCGGTGATGGGAGGGGAAGTTGAAGGTCAGGTGCCACTAGTTTTCCCCTCGTCTTTATGAAGGCTTTCTCTGGTAATCCCTCCCCCGGAAAGCCTAAGAGAGAATTTTTGCGAATTACCTGCTGTATGGGAGATAAGCTGAGTAACACACACCTGTTTTGTTGTTGCAATCTGTCGGAGAGTGGTGGTGGATCCTTCAGCTCTCCAAGATGGTGGCCGTTGGTTTCCTCGGTGGAGTTTCGGTTGTGGGGGATAGAACTGTAACACTTTCTTCCCCATCTGAAATCCCGAACTCAGCCCCGGGCTCAGTGGCGGGTGAGCCAGCCGGATTCCACAGAATCCGCAGCAACGTTTCTCCCTGCATGCTGGTCGCTTCACGGTGGAGGCCCGCCGTCTGTAGCCACGGCATGGGCCGCACGGATCAGCCACCCCAGATCTTTGGTCGCATAGTTGGCTCTTGTTTGAGACTCAATTACAGGACCTCGGTGGTGGAAATCATTCTTCTAGGTTCCAGGCACACCCATTTTTCTGTAAGATCCTAACAAGATACTTTTTCGTCATTCTAACTCCTTATTCACATGTGAAGTTGCGCAGTACAAAGGGTGTGATGCACTCTATTCATGGCCATCTCGCAATGTCAAAATATTAGGATTTCTATGCACCATTTACTGAAGATAGTTTTCAGTACTAGTAAACCAAAATGTTATTTCAGGTGGATGAATATTTCTGAGAATAATCTTTTGAAAAGTAGATTATAAATCCACATACATGAATATGAATGAAATTTGGGAGTGCATAATAAGACACATATATTTCATATTTTGAAAAATCTGGAGGGTATATATATATATATATATATATACACAGACACACACAGAGAGACATTAAAAAGTAGCATTATATATGCCAATCGAAATTCATCATGAAATACATATCATCCCCAGATTCAAAAATATTTATTTTACTGAACATGGATTTATGTATAATGCTATTTAAATAGGAGATTCACCCATAGGTTGAATTCTCAGTTCCAACAGCTTTTAGAAGGAGTGATATCTTCTCACAATTTCTATATGCCAAGTCAGCCACCTCACCAAAAATATACGTGTGATACCAGGTATGAATCTATATGTGCATATAAAACTACATGTGCTAAATAGGCTACAGAGAAAGGGAGACAGGAATTCACATATTTGTTAACTTTAAAAAAACATGGAGAATACTTTCAACCAAATAATTGACTAGATTCATAACTCCTACCCTATATAATGCAAAAGGCAAGTCCAACTATACACGATGCCTCCTCTGAACTGCTTGTATTTCAATTCTGTTTGGGTTATTATTCTAGTCAGAGTTTAGTAGCGTAGGGGTTAGTGTGAGGGATTCACTATTTTGACTGGAAAATTATAAAATGAATCCAATGTGTATGCAAATATGTGCTACAAAAAATTGTTCCCACTGTCATCCAGAACAATGGCTTGACATTACCTAGTCCCCAAGTAAGACAAAATTAGAGGAGAAGAGTTAGAAAATCTGTGAATACATATTTGGAATAGAATATGCTAAGGAGTTTCCAAAAGTAAGGGACAGGGTAAACACTCCACAAACTGGAGCTCTTCTGGCCTAAAGACTTCTTGTGGAACTGCCTCTGAGGTTGGGCACTTGAAACATATGTTGTTGTCAAGTGCTTTAGCTTCGTTTCTAGTGAGACCAATAAAGGTGGGTCTGCATCTATGTGATCTGGAGGACATGGTTTCTTATTTTCCACTGAACATGAGCAGCAGTGCTGAATTTGCTATTTGTAGCTAAACTGTGGCCCCTGGGGTCTAAGTGTCTCCCCGTGTGGACTGTGAAGCCATTTTGTGATTGTAAAGTTTTCATGGTGTTTCTTGCAGCTTCACTGGGAGTTTGGTATTTGCTTCACAAAATACAAAGAGGTCAACTGGGACACAGTGCTGGAGGGAGTTCTGTCACGTGTGGTGGGTCAGTTTCTGCAGGACAATGCACCAACCATGCTTCTATCCCACATAACTTTCCCCATTGACCATAGCAACTTGATTCTGAAACTTTCCTTGAAACTTCTCAATATTACAAGATGCCTTTACATAGAAGGGACTGCTTGCTGCACCATGTCAGTCACAAGACATTTGGAAGCTAATGGCAGATCCACATGGCCCCACCACAAATGTTTTATCACACACCTGCCCACTACTGCTCTAGGCCAAGTACTCAGCAGGCTCCAATTTATTGGCATCTCTGTTCTACACCATTTTCATGAAACTCAGTCAATCAAGGCACTGTCTGGTATACTCATGATCAGCAACAGGACATCCAAAGGTTCTCCAGTGCCACCTGGTCATGGGAATTTCAAAAATTTCTTGGTATTTATCTAGCCATTTTTGAAAGATGAAGTTGGAGGCACTGTACGTTTCAAATCAATCCAGAACCATTAAATTTTGAGGAAGCTCATGTCAATGAAAGCTATGGAGAATTCTCACAGGCAAGGCTTCCCAAAGATTGGCTAAATGGTCACGTGAATCCAGGCCCATTGAGGTCTACAATGTGACGTCCATGTGTGTTTTGACTCTCAACTATGGCTGCCAAGTCTTTCAGAATAAAATCATGTGATATCTTGGCTGTGATTCCCAGTGCTTTGTGGAAATACAACCTGGGCATACATCTCAGTTTCCAAGGACGACTCTCATGCGTGGACTCATAACATCCCAACACAATTCATGGCAATACATCTCTGAGGTCAGTTCCAGAACTCAGTCTCTTAGGGCAATCACACCAGAGTTCATGTCAAGGTGGACCCAGTCATCTCTTCCAACCACCACACAAATGACCACAATTAAAACCAACACACTCCCACATGGCCCTCATGATCTTTCATATAAACACTCTTCATAACCTCTGGTTGAATGTTTCTATGAGGGGTGCAGACCAAGACAGTCTCCAAAATAATCTCCCTTGCCCCTAATGAGCCTAAAAACAGGGTGGCTTGGACACCCTTCCTGTGAACCTGGTGTGATCACATAGGCCTGCTGTTAATACTTCTTTGCTTCTCCAATTTGAGGACTACTGACTGTGGGGCTTAGATTCTTTGTCTGAATTGGAGACATGAGGAAACCCAAGCTCCTACGGGCTAGCCTCTGCAGGGCTTTGAAGAAATTATTTGACCCAAAGCATTCCTATTCTAACTTGATGTAGGTCTAGAACCTCACAAAGTAAGGGGAGAGACTTCATCCAGAATGACTGCTCTTTTGGCTATTTTGGTTTTGTATGCACACATGGGATCCTTCTTTAGATCCATCAGGTGCTGAGAATCTAAGCCTAAGCCTCACACAGGGCCAAAAGGCTGATTCAGACACATCCTTTCCAAAGGAATTAAGCAAAAAGCCTCAGGTGATGCCCATTCATTTACATGTGAAAACAGTTTTTTTCAGGCTTCAAAAAGGGGTGGCCTGAGGCAAAGACCTTTCAGACATTCAGGGCAGCAGAACAATTGGTAATTAAAAGGCCCAAAGCAGGGTTTCTCCACTGAGACTCTCCTGATCACACTGATACCTGAGTTTTCTGAGATGCTCGCCATTCCCTTCAGCTATCCAGTACATGGCGATGTCACAGGGCTTGGAAGTGGTACATTAATTGGACACAAAACCATGAGCCTATTCTGGAGAGTGGCCAGAATTCAGGAAGAAAGCTGAAACTTTGAAAGATAGCAAGTGTTGCCCATCGATGAGGCAAGCTGAAATCCATTCACAAATTGGGCAGGATGAATGCTGGGAAGCTTTCAACTAGACAGGACATATCAATTGATGCATTCTCTTTTCTAATGTCTACAACCATGGACACCGTGGGATACACAGACATAGAAACACTCGCCTTGTCAAACGACTTACTCGAAACAGTCTACACCAAACCAAACATACTGACTTTCCTACCTATTCTGAGAACATGAGACAAATCCACAAACTCACACCCACACCCACAAAGGCACCTCCTTCCCCGAAGTAGGTCTGTGACTATCCAGAGTTTCTCTAATTGTGGACCATAGTTTATTCCCACAAAATGGCCTGTCCTGTCTCAGATCTGGTCTCTTTGGTCAACATTTTGAACTACTGAGGAGCCAGCGGTGATCCAATACCTGCTTTCTCAGTAAAGGTGACTTTTCAGAGCTTTCTGGCATTTGGCCATCCTCACATCAGTAGGTACCAAGAAAGACTAAATCTGTCCTTGGTAAATCCAAGCAAGTGAGACCCCTGGGAGTGGGACTGGGACTGGATTTTGGTGACTGGCTTCCTGGATCCCAAGTTCAGAGAGTTCTGTCACCAAGGTTGTGAGGTGAGGTCACTTCCTTCAGAAAGTGAATAAGGTCACTGCCTTGGCAACCACGTTGTCCTAACAGTTGCTTCAAAGAGTCCCATGAAATGGAGGCTGCCCCTACTTCCTGTGACACTTTCACAACTTAGAATGGTATATCAACCATAGGCACCCAGGAACAGCTCTCAACACAGGCCTGGTTGGGTCCTTCTTCTCTAAATTAAGAAGACAGAGGCTGATTCAGACACATTCCTTCATCCTGACCAAGTTTTTTACAATGAAAGATGACTTTTGCTCTCTCAGTTCCTACATAGCTGCCTACAACTTCTGCAGGGATCATTTTTGCATGGACCTTTGAGTTTCTCAGTAGTTTGAAGGAATCCTACATTTTTGTATTGTAAGACCATCTCTGTCCCTGCTCTTCTGTAAAGTTAAATTGAGGCAACAGTGTATGGTTAGGGTTAATAACAGGTTTGATTTGGGTTAGGAATCATTCAACTGGATGAATAATGGTATTGATGACCTGCGATAATTACAAGAATATATAGGTAAAATATAAGTATGAAAACAGAAATCTATGTAAGATTTAAAACCCAGAAGTGTATTAGGACCTTGATTGTGATACTTAGCTTTGATTTATTTTCTGCACAGATGTCTCAGGTACATCGATATACAAGTGCATTGGACCTTGTGCCTTGGATGATTGATTGTCAAAGATAACTTCCAGTCAAAAAGTGATAGTCAGTAAGATTAAGAAGATAGTCGGTAGTTTAGAAAGGAGAGTGAGTATAGAATTTGCACCAAAAGTTCTTTAGCTATAGCTTTTCGGGTATAGAGTAAATGTAAATGTCAGCACATGTGAAGAGTCAGCCACAATGATGAACTGGGAAAAATATGTAGGAAAATAGATATCAATAGAGACATTAGGAAATCTGGCATAGTATAGTCGTTAGTGAAAAGTTAGTAAAATAGGTAGTTGTCTCTTCATGTTTTTCTGTATACTTAACTTCCCTCCCTGCCCTCCCCAAGGAAAGTATATAAGCCCTGTTTAAGCTGTTCTCAGGACTCTCTGCTCTATTGAAGTGAGCTCTGAGTCCCAGCATGCTGGACCACCAATAAACCCTTTGGTTTTGCATGAGACAGTTTCTTACAGGTCTCTTTGCCTGACACTCATCCGACCTTTACATATGGAGGTTCCACCGAGTTCTGGCAGCAGCGGACGAGAGACCCCAACTGGCTCCTCAAGGGATTTGTAAGGCGCCTCTTTCTGGTGTCAGGTTTCAGATTAGAGCTTGGCAAAATGGCTGTCAATGAAGAGTGTGAGCTCTCTCTCACGGTGGCTGACAGATGTGTCACAGAGCCACAGGCCACCACCCTGAGGGACACCCCAGAGGACTCTGAAAATCAAGGAACAATAGTCTCCTCAACTCAGTGATATTTTGTTTCAGATTCGGTATTGCCAGCCCATCAGGTATTGCCGGCTACTCAGTCCTCGTCTCAGTGTTGGACGTCCATTTCCTGTCTTTATTGTCTTGTCTTGTCTGTGTCATGTGTCGTTGCTTTTACTGTTTGTGCATTTTTCATTATGGAAAAGAGCACTTCAATGCCTCTGTCCCTGACCCTTGATCACTGGACCAAATTCGGCTTAAGGGCTCAGAATCTTTCTTTTTCAGTAAACTGCTGGACCTGGCAGACTCTCTGTGCCTCAGAGTGGCCCACCTTTAGATTCGGATGGCCCTTAGAAGGATTTTTCTACTTCTCACTAATTTAAAAAGTCAGAGATATTGTCTTTCAGGAAGGGCCACATAGCCATCCAGATCAAAAGCCATATATCTTAACCCGGCATTACCTCTGCAAATCTCCTCCATGGGTGAAGCCTTTCTTTGCCCCTGCCCCCGCTCCTAATCCTTCCCCCACGATCTCTCAAACCCTCTGCTCCTCCTCCTCCTCCACCCTCTTTTCTGCCTAAGTCACAAGATTTAACTCTACTGGACTCTCATCCCTCTCCTTATCCCTTGCCCTGGTCTCCCAACCCCCAACACCCTCTAAGTGATTCCCCTGCTGCTGACTCAGCCTCTCCACCATTGGAGGATGCTAAGCCAGCCCAGCACCCTCCAGAAAACTCCCCCACGGCACACACAGCCCCTCCTCCCCTGGAGGAACCTGGCCCGGCTAAAGGAACTCACCATCAATAAAAGATTGAAAACCCTGGAACTCCTGTGATGCTCCCCCTCCGTCCCTATGTGCCAATGATTGATGATGGCCATGGGGAAAAAATGCAAGCCTACCAGTATTGGCCTTTCTCCTCTTCAGACCTATATAACTGGAAAAATAACAATCCCCCCTTTTAAGAGGACCCCACTCGTGTCTCAGGTGTGGTTGATTCATAGATGTTTTCACACCAGCCTACTTGGAATGACTGCCAACAACACCTAGGGACTCTCTTCATGACAGAGGAACAAAAGAGAATCCTCCTGGAAGCTAGAAAATAATATCCTCGGACCAGATGGGTGACTGACACAACTTCCCAACATATTCAACCCAGCTTTCCCTAGAATCGACAAACCTGGGACCCCAACACCTTTGAAGGTAGGGAGCATCTGTCCACTTATCTCCGGGCGCTAATAGCGGGTATCTTAGTGGCTGCTAGGCGACCAACTAATTTGGCCAAGGTAATAGAGTTTATTCAAGGGCCTGATGTATCTCCCTCTATGTTTCTAGAGAGAATTATGGAGGCATATAGGAGATATACTCCTTTTGATACTCAGGCAGAGGCTCAAAAGGCATCTGTCATGATGGCCTTTATTGGGCAAGCTGCCATGGATATTTAAAGAAGTTACAACACTTAGATGGATTACAAGATATGACTTTGAGAGATTTAGTCAGAGAAGCCAAAAACGTATACTATACGAGAGAAACTGAGGAAGATAAGGAAGCAAAGGGTGGATAAAAGAAACAAAAGAAAGACTAAGGAATTGACTCAGGTCCTGGTCACAACAACAAATAGGCCATAAATATGAAACATGGAGACGGGAAGGGATACCTGGGCCCAAACTAGAGGCCACCCCTGGCCTCAGATCAATGTGCCTACTGTAAAGAAAAAGGACACTGGGCCAAAGAGAGCCCTAGAAAGAGACAGCCACGCCAGCCAGCCATCCTGACTCTGGAGGATGACTAAGAAAGTTGGGGATCAGATCCCCTCCCCGAGCTCAGGTTAACTTTTGAAGTGGAGGGCACCCCAGTAAACATTGAAGTGGATACAGGGGCAATATACGCAGCCATTAAGGCTCCATTTTGCCCTCTATCAAATAAAAGGTCTCTAATTCAAGGGGCTAATTGCAGTAAATATTGGGCTTGGACAACTAAGAGGACATGGGACCAGGGGAAAGGAAAAATCCATCACTCCTTCCATGTAATCCCAGAATGCCCGGCCCCATTGATAGGCAGAGTTCTGCTCACCAAGCTCCGGGCCAAAATAACTTTTAACCCTGAAGGCCCCCAAGTGGAATTTCTAAATCCTTCAGTAAAAACTCCTATATTCACAGCTCTAACTATGTCAGTAGATAATGTACATCAAATCACTCACCTTAGTTTAAAGAAATTACATTCATTTATGAAGGATCAAGAACAGAGTTTTACACTAACCGACTCACAGTTAAAGGAAATAACTGAATGGTTAACAAAAGCCTGTCAGGTCCATCAAATGGTTAATTCTTATCCTTCCAAGCTTCCTACAGGAAAGCACCTATGAGGAACCAGACAAGGACAATTCTGGGAAGTGTACTTTACTGAAATAAAGCCAGCAAGTTATGGACTTAAATATCTCCTAGTCTTTGTAGATACATTTTCAGGATGGATTGAAGCCTTTCCCACCAAAAAAAAAAAAAAAGAAAAGGAAAAAAAGAAAAAAAAAGAAACAGTGCAAATTGTGGTGAAGAAGATCCTGGGAGATATTTTTCCAAGATACGGCCTGCCTAAAGTAATAGGGTGTGATAATGGACCGGCATTCATAACCCACATAAGTCAGGGGTTAGCCAGGACCTTGGGGATTTATTGAAAGTTACATTGTGCTTATAGACCCCCGAGTTCAGGACAGGCAGAATGAATGAATAGAAACATTAAAGAGACCATAACGAAATTAAGCTTAGAGACCGGCATAAAATATTGGACTATGCTCCTGCCTTATGAACTGTTTCATGCAAGAAATACTCCCTCTGTTTCTTTGTGTAACCTCACCCCCTATGAAATTTTCTATGGTGCCCCTCCTCCAGTAAGGGACCTAACCCCAACTCTAAGACCTAACGATTTCTTTCACACCCATTTGCTTTACAGACTTAAAGCTCTTGAAAGAACTCAGGATACCTGTGAAAACAGATGGCCACTGCCTAACAACCTGGGGACGAGAGGACTCCAAATCAACATCAAGTAAGATACTTCTTCTATGTAAGACGACATCAGGTGTCATCCCTGGAACCCCGCTTGAAAGGACCATACCAGGTGCTACTTATAACACCTACAGCGGTAAAGGTAGACAGAATCATTTCCTGGATCCATACCTCTCATCTCAAGCCTGCGGCCTGTTGAGACTCTGGCTGGAAACTGGAAAAGACTGGTAACCCTTTCAAATTGTGTATTCGCCATGTGGATAAAGCTATAGACTCTCCCCTTGACCACCAGTAGTCCTAACCCTCATCAGCCCGTTCAGCAGCGATGGCTGATCACAAATCCTACTGGAAAAGAATTATGGTCTATCTCGTATACAGCCCAATTAGGTAACTAGTGACCATCTCTCTACCCAGACATTTATTAGCTGGCTATACGTCTTTCCTATTGGGATATCCCTGATGAAGAGGATGCCACTAAAATTCCATTAAATCCCTTCCAAACCATAGACAATGGAAACAAACCTAATGGATATAGGGACAAGTGAGGCAGATGCAGGTTGGCTAGCCTAGATTACTATGATTGCCTGGTGGACTATCAAAGCCACATGAAATCACGGCTGTTTGGGGGGAAAGCCGACTTCTTCTCTAAGTCATGGGGATGTGAGCATACAGGGACTGCCTGATGGATCTCAAGCTTCTCATCAAATTCTGTAGAGAAAAGGGAAAGAAAAGAGAAATTGGATGGAAATGGAAGGAGACCCTCATTATTATACAAAATTACATATAAGAGGTTGTGAGGGGAATGGGAAAAAAAATAAGGAGAGAAATGAATTACAGTAGATGGGGTAGAGAGAGAAGATGGAAGGGGAGGGGAGGGGGGATAGTAGAGAATAGGAAAGGTAGCAGAATACAACAGTTACTATTATGGAATTATGTAAAAATGTGGATGTGTAACCAATGTGATTCTGCAATCTTTGTAATGTTTTGAATAACCAATAAAAAGAATTCTGTGCACAGCATTGGCCATATTACCAATTAGATAACCAAAACCGATGGCCCACAGTGGGATCTCTAGGTCCTCAAATTCTGCGTGACATTTTTAACTTCTGCAAATGCTCAAAAGGGTGAAAGGAGATTCCCCTATGTAGAGGTCTTTTCCCTCCTTCGCTCACATCCTGACCTATGTTTCTCCAATAGATCCTCACCCTTAGCCTTCTGCTCCAGTCTCTCTGCTGTCACTATCACCTCAGCAACCTGATTTCTCCCCTCCAATTACTAGATCAAAAATCCAAACCTCTGCCAGTTCTCAGACCATTGCCCAATTGCTGAGGTAGCAGGTAATGAAGTACCCCTCCACCAACTCCCTCCTCTCTTCTCCTATCAGTGTCCGCACCGGATCCCACCAGGTCCTCTTACCAGCTAACCCAAATCTCAAACCAGCTGAGGAGAGCCCTCAGACCCCTATCCAAGATGTAATGAAAATGGACTTAAAAGTTTCTTTGTCATCACTGAAAAAAGGTTACTCAGAATTTAAAGTCCCTTACAGGCTTTTAGTGATACTAACTCCAGTCTTCTCCTCTGCTCTACCTGTTCTACTGCTCAAGTTTTTGTTGCTAGGAAAATCCCAAACTCCTTTCCCATTATTCCTTTACATCTTTCCTTCCTCATTCTCAGATCTTCAGAACTGCTCTCAGCCCCACCTACCCCATCTGCCCCCTCTGTACCAGGCCCACCGAAAAGTCTTATCTGACCTTCTTCAGAAGTCTTCATCATGGCTGACTTTAGGACTTTCAGTAAAAGAGTCCCTATAAAAGACTTCAGAGTAGATAAAATTCCTCTTTACGTGTTGCCCTGTTCTACTTGGCCACTGGCTAAAAAATCTGCACTCCTAAGGTAGACACCCCCTTACTAGATTTTCACAAAATATGTGTACAAGGCCTCTGGCCATGAGCTAGGGATTCACAGAGATGGCTACATTTCTAAGATACAGAAGTTACAAACTGGGCTTCATGGTAACAGCTGGCAGGGTGAAAATTAAAGGGAAGAAAGAGCTCTCCCTAACCCAGGTGTCCTTGAAATGTTAACTTGCCAAGAACAGAGGAAAAAAACAGAAAAATAAACTGCTTTTTGTGAACTTCTGCAGACTGTGAACTTCTGCGCCCCTTCCTTTACATGTTGGGTACAAAATTCTGAAACTACCTAAACTTGGGTTTCAGGGGATTTATTGGTTACAACAGAAGTAATGCCCTCTGAATCTGGTTGCAAACGAATAGGACTGTTTCCCTGTCTTCGGTACTATCTTAGGCGCCTTGCCTTGTCTGTCCCTACAGCAGTATAATTCTATATACTTAAACATTTTTTATGTTTTCATGAAGTTGTCAACAGATATGATTAATTGTGTAATGGTGCAGATGTTTCCCAGAGTGCTTCATCCTGATGCATGTTCATTTGAAATTCAAATAGGGGGAAATAAAACCTGGTTCCAATGGGCACATATATCCCTCACTTTAGCCATCCTATTAGAAATAGGAGTTGCAGCAGAGGTGGGCACAAGAACCACTGCCTTGGTCCATGGGACACAACAAATGACACAATTAGAAGCAGCAATAGACCAAAACTTAAAGATATTAGAAACCTCCATCACAGCTTTGCAGAAATCTTTAACCTCTCTCTCTGAAGTTGTTTTACAGAACAGTCAAGGGTTGAACCTCCTCTTCATGAGAGAAGGGGGCCTTTGTTCTGCATTGATGGAAGAATGTTGTGTTTATGCTGACCATTATGGAGTTGTAAAAAAATCTATGAGTAAATTAAAAGGACAACTTGAAGAGTGTCAATGAGAGAGAGAGGCCAAAAAAGGGTGGTTTGAGTTTTGGTTCACACAGTCCCCCTGTTTAACTACGTATTTATCAACCCTGGCTGGTCCAATAATAATCCTCATATTATTGCTAACTATAAACTCTGTTTGTTCAAACATGTAATTTCTTTTCTCCAATCTCAAATTGGACAAGTTAAACTTATGTTAATACCCCACTAGCAGACATAAAATGTGACACCCCCCAATGATCACTTTTATGTCTAAAAGTAGCCAGAAGAAAAAGTGGGGAATGAAAGGTTAATAAAATAGGCACTTGTCACTTTCTGTTTTTCTGTACGCTTAACAAAACACTGTTGAAATCTTGAGAAATGTTTGCTAATCTTGTTCCCAGAATGTGCTGTCCCCAACTGCCAAACTACAGATTGCACTCCCTCACCCGGTTACGCGCAAACTGCCCACTCGCCTTGATCCATTAATAAAAATCCCTCCCTGCCCTCTCCAAGGAAAGTATATAAGCTCTGCTTAAGCTGTTCTCAGGGCTCTCTGCTCTATTCAAGTGAGCTATGAGCACCAGCACGCTGGACCCCCAATAAACCCTTTGCTGTTGCATGAGGTAGATTCTGGGTGGTCTCTTCCTCCGATGCTCACCTGACATTTACTTTGATGACTGAATGTAGAAAAGAACATCCATTCAAAACGGGATAGTCAGTAAGATTATGAATATAGTTGGTAGGTTTAGGAAGAAGAGTGAATATAGGATTTGGAAAAAAAAGTCCTTTAGCAATAGGGTTTCATATAGAGAGTGAATGTAAATGTCAGCACATGTGAAGAGTCAGTCACAATGATGAACTGGAGAAAACATGTAGGAAAGCAGATATCAATAGAGACATTATGAAATCAGGCAAAGCATAAAGTTAGTGATAGGATTACACATTCAACATGTTTGACTTTAATTATATAATCTAAGGAAAAAAGAAATATGTAGTCGTCAATAGTATTGACATTTGAGAGCATTAGGCAAGTGGACATGGATGATTTTAGTAATGCAGGTTCACTTTCCATTTAGGTTTTGGTACAATCATAAGTGTGACCTTTGCATTTTGTTTTCAGAATATTACTGTGATACAATGTATATGTAGATCAGGTGACATGAGTATTTCTTGTACCATTTCTGGGAGCAATATTTTGAAGATGTATAAATTAGTATTGGGGGTACAAAGAGTTGTACCCTGTGTCTATGAATATAGAGGTTTCCTGGCCTAAAGACATTTTGAGAAACTGCCTCTGAGGCTGGGCACTTGAAATATATGTTGTTGTCAGGAGCTTTAGCTTCCTTTGTTTTGAGACCATCAAAGCTAGATATGCATCTATGTGACCTGAAGGACATGTGTTCTTATTTTCCAATGAAAATGGTGCAGCAGTGATGAATTCTCTTTTTGTAGGTAAACAATGGCCATTGGGGCTAAGCGTCTCCCCGTGTGGACTGTGAAGCCCTTTGGTCATACTCCACTTTTAATGGTCTTTCTTGCTGCTACAATGGGAGTTTGGTATTTGCTTCACAAAATACAAGGAGTCCAAATTGGTCGCAGTGCTGCACGGCATTCTGTCACATGTGGTTGGTCAGTGTCTGCTGGAGAACGCACCAACTAGGCTTCTACCCCACATAGCTTGCACTCTTTTCCATAGCAACCTGATTCTGAACATTGCCCAGAAACGTCTCCATATACCAAGATGCCTTTTCATATAATTGTCTGCTGGCTGCACCATGTCAGTCACAGGACATTTGGAAGCCAATGGCAGATCTACATGGCCACAGCACAGATGTATTATCACACACTTGCTAACCACTACTCTAGGCTCACTACTCAGAAGGCTCCAACTTACTGGCATCTCTGTTCTACAGCATTTTCATGAAGCCCAGTCAATCAAGGCACTGTCTGGTATACTCCTGATCAGCAATAGGACATGGAAATGTTTTCCAGTGCCATCTGGTCAAGGGAATGTCCAAAATTTCATGGTATTTTTCTCGCCATTTTTCAAGGATGAATTTGGAGCCACTGTGTGTTTCCCATTCATCCAGGAACCATAAAATTTTGAGGAAGCTCATTTGAATGAAACCTCTGGAGAACTCTCACAGGCAAGGCTTCCCAAAGAGGGGGCAAAAGGTCACATGAAGCCAGGCCCATTGAGGTCTACAATGTGAGATCCATGTGTGTTTTGTCTCTTAATTATGGCTGTCAACTCTTTAAAAATAAAATCATGTAATATCCTGGATGAGATTTCCATGGCGATGTGGAAAGCCATCCTGGGCCTAGAACTCAGTTTCCAAGGGCGATTCTCATGCGTGGCCTCCTAAAATCCCAACACGACTTCATGGCAATACTTCTCTTAGTTCAGTTCCAGAACTCAGTCTTATGGGGAATCACACCAGTGTTCAAGCCCAGGTGGACCCAGTCATCTCTTCCAACCACAAACAAATGACCACAATTAAAACCAAAACACTCTCAAATGGCCTTCAGCTTCTTCCATATAGACACTCAACATAAATTATATAACTGGTACCAACTTTAAATAATGGATTGAATTGTTATCTGAAAATATACAGGAAATCTTATATTGATATACAATCATTCATTCCAAAAAGTTATACATCTAATGGTAATATTAGGGTTATGGTTTATCATGAAGAGTGTGGGAGTTTTGCTTCAAATTTTTATGGAAATCGAAAACAATGTGTTTGGAAAGAAGTCTCATGAGAAGAACAGTCAAGAAACCTGGAGGAATACATGTGTTCTGAAGCAGGAAATGATTGAAAGTGAAACAAATGCCTATTAATTTGTGATCCTGTGGATGAAATATATATCCAATGGTGCGCATAAACTGAAGAAATAGTAATGTACCAGTGTTAAATAAAATGAACTTCAAAATACACATCATGTCCCATAGGAATCTATTTGCATTGATGTTAAACTGGGTCAGTTACTGTAGAAATATTAGGATTGTATGCACCATTTACTGAAGTTACTTTTCAGTACTAGGAAACAAATATGTATTTCAGGTGGATGTATATTTCTGAGAATAATCTTGTGAAAAGTTGATTATGAATCCACATACATGAACATGAATGAATTTAGGTAGTGTATATAGGACACATATATTTTATATTTTGAAAAATTTGGAGAGTATATATATATATATATATATATATATATATATATATATACACACACACAAAACACAAACACAGACAATGAAAAGTAGCAATATATATGCGAATCGAAATTCTTCATGAAATATATATCATCCACTGATGCAAAAATATTAATTTTACTTAGCATGTATTTATGTATAATGTTTTTTTTTACTAGGAGGCTCCCCCATAGGTTGAATTTTCAGTTCCAACAGCTTTTAGGAGAAGTGATCTCTTCTCACAATTTGAATCTGCTAAGTCAGGCACCTCACAAGAATATACGTGTGATACCACGTAGGATTCTATATGTGCATATAAAATACATGTGGCAAGTAGGCTACAGAGAAAGGGAGACAGGTATTCACATATTTTTTAACTTTAAAAACAGATGGAGAACTATTTCATTTAAAAATTAGCTAGATTTATAACACCTACCCTAGATCATGCAAAAGGCAACTCCAACTATACACCATGCCTCCTCTGAACTGCTTGTATTTCTATTCTATTTGGGTTATTTTTCTCCATCATATTAGGATTAGTAGTCATAGTCTAGTAGGGTATGGGTTAGTGCCAGGTGTCCCGGCCGGCAGGACACATCAACGTGGGCATCGAACATAGTTGGGAAGGAATGAAGGGACAAGAGACAGGACAGATGACACCCAGACAGGAGTTCTGATCAAGCTGCAAACTTTTATTGTTCTCACAGGGTGTTTATATGTTGCTGATGGGAAAGCTCTCTTATCGGCAGTTGCTGGATGTCTTCACAGGGTTAGATAACCTCAGGATATTTCAGGAAGACAGATGGCGACAGGATGTCTCAGGGAGATAGATGGTTGTGGGATATCTCCCAGGCAGGATGTCTCCCAGGGGGCTGTTTCTTGTGTCAGGCTATTCTTTGAAGGAGAACTTCCTTTTAGCCCCTGACATCTCTCCCTTTCTTATATAAAATATTTGACCTACCTTACCGGCCATGTTTTTAGGGGGGGGTTAGAGGCTCTGTTTCTCTAGGAGGCCTTAGAATATCTCCTGATCCGAGCGAGCATCTTTACTAGCAGATTTCGTGGTGGCCTTGGCATGTTTTTGGAGGAGATGGCCTTGAAGGGGAAGCATGCCAACCGCCATGCACCAGAGCATGTCACTCACAGGTCTTGTGTTTGGGGATCCGTGGATCCATCCTTTTGCAATCCTTCCTGCACCCTCCGATATTATGGCCTAACGTCCTCACTCCATGGGTGCGTCTTCCCCCAAGCCAAAGGGCCCATGTAGACGAACCCTTATGGCAAGGGCAGAAGATGGTTTGTCAGAGCTGTTACTTATAGTTTTATGTAAGAAAGAGAGATTTGTGGGGATGTAAACTTAAGAAATAAGCCTGTGAGAAGGGTAGAACATCCTTTTAAAAGTTGACAGCGTGGTCTTCTATCTCCAGATGATGATAGTGGATTTGTAGGGGCTTAGAGGCCATAATATTAATGTGTTCTTTAATAAATTGTACCACACTGTTTATAATGCAGGGTCCTATGGTCACCATTAAACGTAAACCCAACAAAGGGCCTAATAGGGGAAGAAGGTAGGGTAGAAATCCATTAAGCTTTGTCCAGAGGGGATTTTCAAATAGTTCCCTTCATCTCTTTTCTAGATCTTCTTGAAGCTGCTTAAATTTAGTGCATACTATGACTGATGTATTGGCATAAAAGCAGCATCGTTCCCCTAAGGCCAATCAAATATCTCCCTGGTTAGCAGTCAGCAAATCTAAGCCTCGTCTGTTTTGAAGGAACACTTTTGCCAGGAAGTCTATTTGGTCCTACAAATCTTTAATGGTTTCTGATAGATTTTGTACATCATTTTAAGTTGTTGAGACAGGCCATGGTAAGGGTGTATTGCCGTGCCTAAG
Source organism: Callospermophilus lateralis (assembly GCF_048772815.1). Lineage (NCBI taxonomy): Eukaryota > Metazoa > Chordata > Mammalia > Rodentia > Sciuridae > Callospermophilus > Callospermophilus lateralis. The sequence continues at coordinate 902,793 of NW_027513816.1, read as the reverse complement.
CCAGTGTACGTGTGCCCACTGCAGTTGTTATTCCAAGGCTGGCAATAAGTGATAAGGCCTGTATCGCCCGCCTCTGTCTTTTGACTAAGGTGTCTAGGCTAGAGGTTCGTCTCCTATGACAATAGTTATATCAGGGAGTAATAAGGCAAAAACACAGCCAATGTTCCAATTCGCTGGAAGCCTGGGGAAGGCCACATTTCCTCCACACATAACAACTGTGCCATTGGGGGGACAAAGAGATGGGATGGGTGAGGAATAATTTTGTACTGTTGAGCAATTTCCAAAGGAAGCAATTCCAAAATCCATATCATAGGTATTATTCTGCATCACGCCTAAAAGACATAATGTAAAAGTGCCTATAGGCTGTACTTTAAAGGGAAATCCGGGTTGGCATGTATTATCATTGTCCATAGTAGAATTAATAGGAACTGCCATAGGCATGCTTGGCCCTGTTGTCATGCAGAGCCGGCAATTACCAGCAAGGGTGGGGTTGGAATTATTAAGGAAGGAGAAGGTAGTTTGCAAAATATCTAATGTATTGGTATCTAAACATGGGAACTGGGATTTCGGCTACATTAAGGGATGATATGTGAGCTCAGGGATTTGGGGTTTCAAAAGTTTGATTTTCTGAGGATGCTTGACTGCATCAGTGGGTCCTCTACCATCAGAGACCCCTGTAGGGTCCTTAATGGGCCAGTAGGAAGTTTTTCCGACAGTGCCTTGGCACCCAGCTGACTGTAGCTTGGTTTATTTGCCTTCTCCTCCCTGGTCAAAGAGAACGGGGGTATAATGAATAGTGGTCCCCCCTGCTTCATGAGTTTTAATTAGGGAGGCTTCAAAAAATCATTCTCCCTGCTTGTTAACACAAATTGAGGCCGACACAAAACAAGAGACATGCATTGCCTGGGTATGCGTACGGGTTGCAGAACAATTTTGGAGAGCTTTACTTGTACTAGGGGGAATAATCTTTGGCTTGTTAACACATACCCATTTAGGCTGATGAACTCCTCTGAATTTATGGTCAACCTCGGCACGGAGGTAAGCCACCTTAGTCATGCAGTCAGCAGTCTGGTTCCAACTAGTGGGAGCCTGAGTCCAAGATCCTCCCTTGCCTTCACGGGGGGAGGGGGGGGAAGGTACTCCATGATGTTGGAAGGTGGAGGGCCCAGGCCTCCGTGCACAAACCTGTTCAGCAGAAGTGCCTTAAGCAGGATCCTCACACAGATTGTTGGATGGATCCGAAAAAGGGGAAAATTTGTACTCAGGGAGAGGGCCTCCGTCCCCGGTTTGAGGTAAGTCATTAACCTGTTTAACCAGGCATTCTGGTAACCATCTTGGGGCTGCTAGCTCTTGGTCCAAAACACAAGCTGAGCCTCATTCCCAGATGAGGACAGGATGTGGGCATTTCCATTTATTTGTAAGGGGATTTCGCCACATAACAGGTGGCTGATCAGAATTGGAAAAGGGATGCCAGTGTGTGTCTGCAGCCGAAAGGCCTTCACTGTCTAGGGTAAGAAAAGAAAGGGCAAATAATGCATGGTTAAGGCAATGCCTCTGAGTGGTAAATACAAGGGCGGAAGCCTTAAGGTGAAATAGCCAAGTCTTTAAGGTAAGGTGGAACATTCCACAATGCCTTGGCCCTGAGGTTTGTATTGAATTCCAGTAGGATGACAAAATTGCAAGGTAGCACAAAACTGTTTAAACTTGGCACTGGTATATGGAGGACAATTATCTGTTTTAATATGTATTGGTTTACCCATTATGGAAAAAGCTGAAACAAGATGAGAAAGGACATCGTTGGTAGCCTCTCCAGAATGTGGTGATGCAAAAATAAAGCTGCTGAAGGTATCGATAGAAACGTGTATATATTTGGTTTTTCCAAATTCAGGAAAATGAGTAACATCCATTTGCCAAACCTGATTTGGCAGTAATCCTCGGGGGTTAACTCCCAAGTGTTGAATGGGGAGGGAGAGAGCGCAAGCAGGGCATTCTTTTACTATTTCTCGTTTCTGTTGCCTGGTAATTTTACAAAGTAATCGAAGGCTCTGGGAATTTAGTTGGTGAAGATTGTTTAGCTCCGTGGCCTATTGAATGGAGCCACCAAAAATTGGAAAGATGGTAGGAGTTGCTGCATCAGCTTGAGCATTACCTGTGTTAGAGGGCCGGAAAGATCAGAGTGTGCCCTGATGTGTCCTAAGAAAAATGGGTGTTGTCTGGCCTGAATTAGCTGCTGAAGCTGGTGAAACAGAAAGGCCGCATTGGAAGAAGCTTTAATGGCAGGTGAAATCTCCAGCAGGGGCACAGAACGAGCAATGTAGGCACTGTCTGTATGAATATTAACAGGATTATCACAAAATGTTATAAAAACTTGTGTTATGGCAAACAATTTCACAAACTGTGCTGAATGATAGACAGTATCAAAGGTGGTAGGCTGGTTATTGACAACAAAGACCGCACAGCCATTACTGGAACCGTCTGTAAAGACAGTAAGGGCTTGGAACTGGGAGCCTTTTGAGTAATTTTGGGAAAAATAAATGGATGTATCTGGACAAAATGTAAAAGGGTGTCATTGGGGACGTGGTTATCAATTGTTCCCAAATGGCCTGATTGGGCAATACCCCATTCATCCCCTTTCTGTAGTAAAAATTAGGTTTGGTCATTAGTATATGGAATTAAAATATTATCAGGGTCTTTGCCAAAATGTTGTCGAGAAAGCAAACGACCTTTAATAATAAGAGAAGCTACCTGAGCAAGATAAACGGTAATAAACTTGGAGGATGTGGTGGATAAATGGACCCAAAGCAAGGGGAAGCCTTTATTTTTCAAATATGGATATCACTGCCAAAATTTTCCTGAGGGTATATGAGGAGTGTGTAAAAGAACCAGAACCAGAGGAAGGTTATAAGAAATTTGTGTAACAAACTGTTTGGCAATGGCCTCTGTGACTTGGTTTAATGCCTGTCATGCCTCGGGAGTAAGCTTTTGACGGGAGGAAGGGTAGGAATCACCTCTCAAAATATCATTAAGGGGCAAAAGTACACAAGTGGATAATTTTAAATATGTTCTTAGCCATTGAATATCTCCCAGTAATTTTTGAGAATCATTAAGGGTGTGAAGATGGTTCACACGCAGTTGTATTTTATGAATTTGGATCTGATTATCTTGAAGTTAAAGGCCCAAATAGGTATAAGGGTCCTGTGTTTAAACCTTATCAGGAGCTATCCGTAGTCTCAAGGTAGTGAGGGTTTTCTAAAGGTCCAAGTAACAATTATTAAGGTCATGGTAATTAGGTGCAGCAAATAAAAATTCATCCATATTATGTAAAACATAAAATTGTGGTCATCACTCTCTCACAGGGTCTACTGCTTGAACAACTTATATTTAGCAAAGACTAGGGCTGTTGGCCATACCTTGGGGAAGAACCTTCCATTGAAATCTCTGCATAGGGCCGTGGAAATTAATGCAAGGGAGACTAAAGGCAAAATAGGGTCTATCCTCAGGATGTAAAGGAATGGTAAAAAAGCAAACTTTTAAGTCAATAACCATTTTACAATAGTTTTGGGAATAGCCTTTGGTGTGGGAATTCGAGGCAGTAGTGCTCCCATCAGGCACATAACTTTATTACTGGCACACAAATATTGTAAAAGATGCCGCTTGTCTGATTTTTTCTTGATAACAAAAATAGGAGTAATCCATGGTGAGGTTGAGGGCTCTACATGGCTGGCTGCCAGCTGTTCCTGCACTAACATGGAGGGAGCCTCCAATTTTTTTGGGGGGTAAGGGGCCACTGATCCACCCACACAAGAGTCTGAGTCTCCCAAATAATTTTATCTGCATGGGGTACAGGAGGGTCAGGAACCGACACTAAAAATCAGAATACCCAAGTCCATATGTATTTGTTTTTTTATGGGTTTTATAGTCCCCACCAGTCCTTGTCTCAGTCTCACAAGGCCTGTACCAGGGACAAAATTTATACGAAGCATTTGATGAGTCACCATGGAATTGGGACTGGCAAGAATGACTTCCATTTGACTCAAAATATCTCGGCCCCATAGGTTAACAGGGAGGTCAGGAACAATGAAAGGAGTGACAGTCACCTTATCACCCTCTTTATCAGTAAAGCTAAGAGCCCTAGAACTGACAGGGGGATTTTTTGACTCTTAACCCTTTTAGGTCATTCAAGGATGGGGTGATGGGCCAACCTGATGGTCAGTATTTGTGAGAAATAATTGTGGCATCAGCTCCAGTATCTAGAATTCCTTGGAATTCCTTTTTTTCAATAAGTAAGGTAAGGGTGGGTCTATTGTGAGAAATGGGCTGAACCCAATATACATCAGAGGAGCCGAGGGAGGCTGTCCCCCATTGTATGTTTGGGCGGTGGAAGTGCCTCCTGAATCCAAGGGAAGGAATATTAATTGTGCAAGTCTTGTTCCTGCTGGGATGGCCGCAACTCCATTAATAGCTGTTGCTAGTATTTTTATTTCTCCAGTGAAATCATTATCATTAATGCCAGGGAAGACCTGAACACCATTTAAGGTAGCAGAGGCTCTTCCAAGAATAAGGGCACTCGTATGAGATGAAGGGGGACCCATAATTCTAGTGGGTATTATCTGGTGCCCTTGCATTGAGTCTAATATTGTATCGGTGGTGGCACAGAGGTCAAATCCTGCGCTCTCTGGGGTGGCTAGTTGGAGGGAGGCAATTGTGGGGAAGAATTTTGTGGTAGGTTTGGAGTTTGGAAGGGAATAAACCTTATTGCCCCTGGTTTTGTCCTGGGGGAGGTCGTGGCCAGGGGCTGGCCCCGCAGGGGGTTTCCTGAGAAGCAGGAAGAAATAGGCTGTCTGAGGCCATTTGTCTTAGATCTACACTTACTGGCCCAGTATGACATTTACCACATCTAGAACAAAGGGTAGCTGGGGGCGGTTTAGCCCCAGTTTGAGGAGACGATATTCCTAGGCTTTGTTTGTCTTTCAGACACTTGCGTGCAAAATGGCCAGGTTGTTTACAAGTAAAGCAAGTACATGAGCCAGGATTGTGAAAGGCCTTGGTAAAGGGGGCATGTAGGGCGAGACCCATGGCATGGGCTGCACCCACCCCTGCACAGAGTCTAATAAAGTCAGAAAGTTTCCCTTTTTACTTATGTGGTCGAAGAACATCCTGACATGCCGGGTTGGCGTTTTCAAAGGCAAGATGTTTTACAAAAGTTCTTTTGCTTTCGCTTGGTCCAAGCAAGCATTCTGCAGCTAGGTTAAGACGGGGAACAAGGTTTCTATAAGGGTCGTTGGGTCCTTGTCAAATTTTTGCCAAAGAAGTTGTAGCCGAGCCAGTTTGAGGGAGGTATCTCCAAGCATGTAAGCAAGCCATCTGAATCTGCGCCAAAATTCCAGCAGGGAAACGTGCCTATTTAGTTTTAGTGTCAAATGGCGCATAGCCCACTAGCTTAACATAAGTTCAGGATTTAGAGGAGGCCTTAGTTAATTTTTTTTTGAGCAGTTTCCTGACAGTGCTCCTCGAAATCTGCATTCCATAACAGGAAATCTCCGGCACTGAGGGTAGCTCGGTCTAAAAATTTCCAATCATTGGGAGTAAGCCATTGTGTGCTGTGGCTTTCTAATAAAGTCAACTTGTAGGGCACAGTGGGGCCATTGTGAGCACAAGTCTTTTTATGTTTTTCAAGAAAACGCAGGCTTAATTTTTTTGTAGACACTCTGGGTTCCTTCCTGCCTAGGGGTGAACTCCTCATCCTCTGAGTCCTGATCTCCTTGATCCATTTCCCCCACTTCCTCCTCTTGATCCTCGTCTAAGTCTTTGACCTCAGCCTGGGCAGGCTTATCTATCTGACTGCGGGTGACTGGGAAGGCGAGAACAGGCTGATGGAGTGGCTTAGCCTTTGTATTAGACCGCCGTGGGCCAGCTTGCATTGACTCCGTGCCTAAGGCTAATGAACAGAGCTCAGAGTCTAGGGATCTTAATTCTTTTAAAAGTTTGATCTGTTCCCATCTATGTTAGAGAGACTCTCACAAGGGAGCCAGGCTAGGCAAGGGAAGTGGGGAAAAATATCTGGGTTGCATTTTGCTCCTGAAAGGCTGGAGCACAAAAGGCAGGAGGGATATAGGAGGTAGGTAGATGTGTAAGTCCTATAGGCTGTGGCAGGGTCCTGAGAGGTGGCGCATCTTCTGAATGGTAGCTTGCTGCTTCCTTCTCCAAGGTAGCCTCCGTCCCAGGGGTCAATGTGTCTCTGGGATTTAAAACTCGATAAAGGTGTTTGGTAACCATTGGAGCCTTATTCATTAGGGTGGTATTTTGAGGGGGACTAGGAAGGTTCCCAGGGTCCTGGGGAGACTGAGAAGGGTCAATGTCTATACTAACTGATGGGCATGCCGTGGGGAGAAGAGAGGTGTTTTGCATAGTCTCTTCTACAATCCTGACAAGTTGTAAGGTACCATTGTCAAAGGGTGAACTTTTAAGAATTTCATTAATTAAGTTCCAGTAAGAAAAGGTGGGAACTGGCACTTTTTCTGGGCCAAAGGTTTCATAATAATCTTTTAAACAGTCTCTTACTCTAAGCCATCTTTTGCCATCAATGGTCACTTCAATGTGAAACCATGGACACAATTCTCGTATGTATTAGAAGAAAAATTTTAAGTCCTTTTTCTTAACACGCACCCCCCATGTCTTGAAGGACTCCTTGAGGCCTGACAAAAACAAATCATGTGACGAAACTGGTTGTCCCATAGTGGGTCACTCACCGTGCATCATCCCCACTGTCCTCCTGGATCTGTCTCTTTGTGGTGTCTGCTGTGGCAATCGCGAGCTCCACTTGATGAAGTCTTCCAGGAGGACGGGGTTCCCAATCAGTCAAAGACTCGAGCCCCAGTCAGTGGGTGCCAGTATTCACGGCTGGAAAGACACATCAACAGGGGCAGCAAACCTATATGCGGAGGAATGAAGGGACAAGAGACATGAGAGATGACAGCAAGACAGGAGTTCTGATCAAGCTGCAAACTTTTATTTTTCACACAGGGGCATTTATATGCTGGAGATGGGAAAGCTCTCTTATCCAAAGTTCCTGTATGTCTTCACAAGGTGAGATAAACTCAGGATGTTTCAGGAATACAGATGGCAACAGGATGTCTCAGAGACACAGTTGGCTACAGGATGTCTCCCAGACAGGATGTCTCCATGGGGGCTGTTTCTTGTAAGTGTCAGGCTATTCTTTGAAGGTGAATTCCTTCTACGCCTGACAGTCAGGGATTCAGTATTTCAAATGGAAAATTGGAAAAAGAATCCAATGTGTATTCAGAACAATGCCTTGACATTACCTTCATCCCATGTAAGACACAATTAGAGGAGAAGAGTTAGAAAATCTGTGAATACACATCTGGAATGGAAAATGCTCAGGAGTTCACAACCTTGGAGGTGGTATAGGAGTTTCCAAAAGTCAGGGACAGGGTAAAAACTCCACAAACATGGAGCTCTGCCGGCCTAAAGATTTCTTGAGAAACTTCATCTGAGGTTGTTTTTAGGAGCTTTAGCTTCCTTTGTAATGAGACGATCAAAGCTGGGTCAGAATCTATGTGACCTAGAGGACATTGTTTCTTATTTTCCAATGAACATGAGGCAGCAGTGCTGAATTCTCTCTTTGTAGGGAAACTGTGGCCACTGGTGGCTAAGTGTCTCTCAGGGTGGAATGTGAAGCCATTGGTCATCCTCCAATTTTTGTGGTGTTTCTTGCAGCTGCACTGGAAGTTTGATATTTGCTTCACAAAATACAAGAAGTTCAACTGGGACACAGTGATGGAGGGAGTTCTGTCACGTGTGGTGGGTAAGGGTCTGCAGGAGAATGCACCAACAAGGCTTCTATCCCACATAGCTTGCCCTCTTGACCATAGCAATCTGATTGTAAACATTGCCCTGAATCCTCTCCATATAACAAGATGCCTTTACATACAAGGATCTGGGGCTTGTACCATGTCAGTCACAAACCATTTGGAAGCGAAGGGCAGATGCAGATGACCCGACCACAGATATTTTAACACACACCAGCACACCACTGCTCTAGGCCGACTACTCAGCAGGCTCCAAATTACTGGCATCTCCGTTCTACACCATTTTCATGAAACCCAGTCAATCAAGGCACTGTCTGGTACACTGATGGTCATCAATAGGACATCCAAAGGTTCTCCAGGTCCACCTGGTCATGGGAATGTCAAAAATTTAAAGGTATTTATCTAGCCATTTTTCAAGGGTGAAGTTGGAGGCACTGTGGGTTTCAATTCATTCAGGAATGATTAAATGGAGAGGAAGCTCATTTCAATGAAAACTCTGGAGAACTATCACACGCAAGGCTTCCCAAAGACAGGCCAAAAGGTCCCATGAAGCCAGACCTATTGAGGTCTACAATTTGAGGTCCATATGTGTTTTGACTTGCAACTATGGCTGCCAAGTCTTAAGAATAAAATCATGTGATATCCTTCCCAAGATTCCCAGTGCTCTGTGGAAAGCCAACCTGGGCATAGATCCCAGTTTCCAAGGGCGACTCTCATGCATGGCCTCCTAAAATCCCAACACAATACAAGGCAATACTTCTTTGAGGTAAGTTCCAGAACTCAGTCTCTAAGGAGAATCACACCAGTGTTCAAGCCCAGGTGGACCCAGTCATCTATTCCAAGCGCCACACAAATGACCGCAATTAAAATCAAGACACTCCCACATGGCCCTCATTTTCTTCCATATAGACACTCATCATAACCTCTGGCTGGAGGTTTCCATGAGGGGCACAGCCTAAGACAGTGTCCAAAATAAGCTCCCTTGCATCCATTTGCCTAAAGTCAGTGTGGCCGGGACATCCTTCCTGTGAACCAGGAGTGTTCAAAGAGGCCTGCCGTTAATATTGCTCTTATTCTCAATTTTGAGGCCTACTGACTGTGGTGTTTAGATTCTTTATGTTAATTGTAGTCATGAGAAAACCCAAGAACCTATGGTCTAGTGTCTGCAGGGCTTTGAAGAACTCATTTGACCCAAAGGATCCATATTCTCAATGATGGAAGTCAGAAACCTTACAGAGGAAGGCGAGAAACTTCATCCAAAATGACTGCTCTTTTGGCTTTTTGATTTGCATGCACACATGGGATTTTTCTTTAGATCCATCAGGTGCTGAGAATCTAAGCCACAGCCTCACACAGGGCCAAGAGGCTGATTCAGACACATCCCTTTCCAAAGCAATTAAGAAAGAGCCACAGGTAATGTTTATACATTTCCATTTGAAAACTGTTTTCTTCAGGCTTCAAAAAGGCATAGCCTGAGGCAAAGACCTTCCTGACATTCAGGGCAACAGAAGGATATGTAAGCAAAAGGCCCAAAGCGGGGTTTTTCCATTGAGACTTTCCTGGTCACACTGATATTTGAGTTTTCTGAGATGCTCATCATTTCCTTCAGCTCTCTAGTACATGGCCATATCACAGAGCGTGGAGGTGGTTCATATCTTGGACACAATACCATGAGCGTATTCTGGAGGTTGCCCATAATTCAGGTAGAGAACAGGAACTTAAGAAGATATTAGGTGTTGCCCATCCATTAGGCAAGCGGCAGACCATTCATAAATTGGGCAGAATGAATGCTGGGAAGATTTATACTAGAAAGGACACATGTATTTATGCATTCTCTTTTCTATTGTCTACAACCATGGACACAGTGGGATACACAGATATAGAAAGACTAGCCTTGTCAAACGACTTACTAGAATCAGTTCACACCAAACCAAACAAACCGACTTTCTTACCTATTCTCAGAACATGAGACAAAACCACAAACCAATACCCACACCCACACCCACACAGACCCCCAAGTACGTCTGTGACAATACGGAGTGTCGTTTGATGGTGGGCCATAAGAAATTCCCTCATAATGGGCTGTCCTGTCTCAGATCTAGTCTCTTTGGCCAACTTTGTGAATCTGTAAGGAGCCAGTGGTGAGCCACTATCTGCTTTCTCAGGAAAGGCCCCTCTTCAGACCTTCCTGGAATTTGGCCATCCTCACATAAGTAGGTACCAAGAAAGACTGACTCTGTCTTTGGTAAATCCGAAAAATTTTGACCACTGGGACTGTGACTGGGACTGGCTCTGGATGCCTGGCTTTCTGGATCCCAAGTTCAGAGAATTCCATCACCAAGGAAGTGAGGTGAGGTCACTTCCTTCAGGAACTGAATGAGGTCCATACCTTGGCAACCACTTTGTCCTAACAGTTGCTTCCAAGGGTCCCATGAGATGGAGGCTGCACCTACTTACTCTGACATTTTCACAAGTTAGAATGGTATAAAACCATAGGCACCCAGGAACAGCTCTCCACACAGGCCTGGTTTGCTGCATCTTCTTTACATTAAGAAGAGAGAGGCTGATTCTGACACAACCCTTCATCCTGACCAGGTTGTTTGCAATGAAAGATGACTTTTGCTCTCTGAGGTCCTTAATAGCTTTCTACATCTTCTCCAGGGATCATATTTAATGACCTTTGAGGTTCTCAGCAGGTGAAAGATCCCTTAATTTCTGTCTTGTAAGACCAACTCTGTCCCTGCTCTTCTGTAAAGTTAGATTGAGGGAAGAGTGTATGGTTAGGGTTAATAACATGTTCAATCTGTGTTAGGAACTATTCTGCTGGATGAATAATGTTATTGGGAACCTACGATATTTATAAGAATATGTAGGTGAAATATATGTATGAAAACAGAAATCTAAGATTTGAAACCCTGAAGGGCATTGGGCCCTTCATTGGTATACTTAGTGTTGACTTACTTTCTGCACAGATGTCTCAGATAAATCCATATACAATGGCATAGGACCTTGTACATTGGATGATTGAATGTGGAAGAGAACATCCAGTCAAAAAGGGATAGTAGGTAAGATTAGGAAGATAGTTGGTAGGTTTTGGAAGGAGAGTGAGTATAGGATTTGGAAAAAAAAAACTTCTTTAGCAATAGGGTTTCTGTTAGAGGGTGAAGGTAAATGTCAGCACATATAAAGATTCAGTCACAATGATTAACTTTGGAAAATATGTAGGAAATCAGATAATAATAGAGACATTACAAAATCAGGGAAAGTACAAAGTGAGTGATAGGATTAGACATTTTGAACAGGGTTGAGTTTGAATATATAATCTTAGGAAGAAACAAATATGTAGTCACCAATAGGATTGACATTTGAGAGCATTAGGCAATGTGGACATGGATGTTTTTAGTAATCCCTGTTCACTTTCCTTTTAGGCTTTGGTACAATCATAAGTGTAACCTTTGCATTTTGTGTCCAGAATATTACTGTGATAAAATGTATATGTAGATCGCGTGACATTAGTATTTCTTCCAGCATTTCTGGGAGCAATGTTTTGAAGTCCTATAAATTAGTATTGGTGTTACAAAGAGGTGTACACTGTGTCTATGAATATAGAGATAGTGCATGAATAGACCACATTGTGAATCAATAATATAACTGGTCCCACTTTAAATAATAGATTGAATTCATATCTTAAAATATATAAGAAATCTTATATCGATATACCATCATTCATTCCAACCAGCAATACATCTAATGGTAATATTAGGGTTATGGTTTATCACGAAGTGTCTTTGAGTTTTGCTTCAAAAGTGATCATGGAAATCGAAAATAATGTGTTTGGAAAGAAGTCTCATGAAAAGACCCATCAAAAACATGGAGGAATACATGTGTTCTGTAGAATAAAGTGATTGAAAGTGAACAAAATGCCTATAAATTTGCAAACTTTTGGATGAAATATATTTGCTATGATGAGCATAAACTGAAGAAATAGTAATGTACCAGTGTTGAATAAAATAAATGTCAAAATGCACAACATGTCCCATAGGAGTCTACTTGTATTGATGTTAAACTGGTTCAGTTACTGTGGAAATATTAGGATTTGTATGCACCTTTCACTGAAGATAGTTTTCAGTACTAGGAAACAAATATGTATTTCAGGTGAATGAATAATTTTGAGAATACTCTTGTGAAAATTTGATTATAAATACACATACTTGAATATGAATGAGTTTAGGGAGTGTATAACAAGACATATATTTCATATTTTGAAAAATCTGGAGAGTGTGTATATATATATATATACATACACAAACACACAGACATTAAAAATAGCATAATATATTCCAATTGAAATTCACCATGAAATATATGTCATCTACAGATCCAAATGTATTTATTTTATTGAATATGGATTTATGTATAATGTTGTTAAACAAGGAAGCTCACTCATAGATTGAATTTTCAGTTCCAACAGCTTTTAGGAGGAGTGATCTCTTACAATTTGTATCTGCCAAGTCAGTCACCTCACAAGAATGTACGTGTGGTATCAGGTAAGATTCTATAATTGCATGTAAAAATACATGTGCTGAATAGGATACAGAGAAAGGGATGCCTTGACATTACAATCACGGAGACTAAGGCACAATTAGAGGAGAAGAGTTAGAAAATCTGTGAATAAATATCTGGAATGGAATATGCTCAGGAGTTCACAACCTTGAAGACGGAAGAGGAGATTTCAAAAGTAAGGGACAGGGAAAACAGGCCACAAACATGGAGCTCTGGTTCCCTAAATCCTTCTTGAGAAACTCACTCTGAGTTTGGGCACTTGAAATATATGTTGTTGTCGGGAGATTTAGCTTCCATTGTAGTGAGACAATCAAAGCTGTGTCTGCATCTATGTTACCTCGAGGACATGGTTTCTTATTTTCCACTGAATATGTGGCAGCAGTGCTGAATTTTCTTTAGTAGGTAAACTGTGGCAACTGGGGGATAAGTGTATCCACATGTGGACTGTGAGACCATTTGGTCATCCTCCACTTTTTGTCGTGTTTCTTGCTGCTGCACTGGGATTTTGGTATTTGCTTCATGATATACAAAGAATTCAACTGTTACCCGGTGCGTGAGTGAGTTCTGTCACTTTTGGTAGGTCAGGGTCTGCAGGAGAATGCACCAATCAGGCTTATATCCCACATGACTTGCCCCCTTGACCAAAGCAATCTGATTCTAAACATTGCCATGAATCCTGTCCATATAACAAGATGCCTTTACATACAAGGGTCTGCTGGCTGCACCATGTCAGTCACAAGCCATTTGGAAGCCAATGGAAGATCCACATGGCCCCACCACAGTTGTTTTATTGCACACCTGCCCAGCACTGCTGTAGGCCCACCTCTCAGCAGGCTCCAACTTCCTGGTATCTCTGTTCTCAACCATTTTTATGAAAACCAGTCAATCAAAGCACTGTCTTGTAATCTCATGATCAGCCACAGGATATCCAAAGATTCTCCAGTGCCACCTGGTCATGGGAAGTTTCAAAATTTCTTGGTATTTATCTAGCCATTTTTCAAGGTTGAAGTTGGAGGCACTGTGTGTTTCATTTCATTCTGGAACTATTAAATGGTTAGGAAGCTCATTTCAATGAAATCTCTGCAAAAGTCTCACAGGCAAGGCTTCCCCAACAGTGGCCAAATGATCACATGAATCCAGGCCCATTGGGATCTACATTGTGACATCCATGTGTGTTTTGACTCTCATATGTGGCTGCCAAGTCTTTCAGAATAAAATCATGTGGTAACCTGGCTGAGATTCCCAGTGCTCGGTGAACAGCCACCCTGGGCCTAGATCTCATTTTACAAGGGTGATTCTCATGTGAATCCTCCTAAAATCCCAACACAATTCATGGCAATACGTCTCTGAGGTGAGGTCCACAACTCAGTCTCTAAGGGGAATCACAACAGAGTTAAAGCCAAGGTGGACCCAGTCATCTATTCCAACGGCCACACATGACCACAATTAAAACCAAAACACTCCCACATGGCCCTCATCTTCTTCCATATGGACACTCATCATTACCTCTGGCTTGAGGTTTCCATGAGGGGCACAGCCCAAGACAGTGTCCAAAATAACCTCCATTGCCCCTCATTTGCCTAAAGTCAGGGTGTCCTGGACACTCGTCCGGGGAACCAGGAGTGATCAAATAGGCCTGCTATTAATATTGCTTTGCTCCTCCAATTTGAGGCCTACTGACTGTCAGGTATAGATTCTTTATGTGATTTGGATTCTGGAGAAAACCCAAGCACCTATGGGATAGCCTCTAAAGGGCTTTGAAGAACTCATTTGATCCAAAGGTTCCTATTCTCACTTGATGGAGGTCAGGAACCTTACAGGGGAAGGCGAGAGACTTCTTCTATAATGACTGCTATTTTGGCCAATTTAGTTTTGGATGCAAACATGGGATTTTCTTTACATCCATCATGTGCTGAGAATCTAAGCCAAAGCCTAACACAGGACCTAGAGCCTGATTCAGACATATCCCTTTCCAATGCAATTAAGCAAAGAGTCACAGGTGATGCCCATTGATTTCCATTTGAGAACTGTTTTCTTTAGGCTTCCCAAAGGGGTGGCCAGAGGCAAAGACCTTCCTGACATTGAGGGCAACAGAACAATAGGTAACCAAAGCAGTATTTCTCCACTGAGACTTTCCTGATTACACTGATATCTGAGTTTTCTGAGTTGCTCGCCATTCCCTTCAGCTATCCAGTACATGGCCATGTCACAGAGCTTGGTGGTGGTATACATCTTGGACACAAAACAATGAGCCTATTCTGGAAAGTGGCCAGAATTCAGAAAGAAAACAGGAACTTAGGAAGTTATCAGGGGTTGCCCATCAATAATGCAAGCCACAGTCCATTCATAAATGGGAAGTATGAATTCGGGGAAGCTTTCTACTAGACAGGACACATCCATTGAAGCATTCTCTTTTCTAATGTCTACAACCCCTGACACAGTGGGATACACAGACCTAGAAACACTCGCCTTTTCAAACGACTTACTAGAATCAATTAACTCCAAACAAAACAAACTGCCTTTCTTACCTATTCTCAGAACATGAGACAAAACCACAAACACACACCCACACCCACAAATGCACCTCCTTCCCCCAAGTAGGTCTGTGACTATCCGCAGTGTCCTCTGACTGGTGGGCCATACTATGTTTCCATGAAATGGCCTGTTCTGTCTCAGATCTGTTCTCCTTGTCCAACTCTGTGAAGTTGACAGGAGCCAGCGATGAGCCACAACCTGGTTTCTCAGGAAAGGGCCCTCTTCAGAGCTTTACTGGCATTTGGCCATCCTCACATCAGTAGGTACCAAGAAAGACTGACTCTGTCCTTGGTAAATCCAAACAAGTGAGATCACTGGGACTGGGACTGGGACTGGCTGTGGGTGCCTGGCTTCCTGGACCACATGTTCAGAGATTTCGAACACCAAGGAAGTGAGGTGAGGTCACTTCCTTCAGGAACTGAATGAGGTCACTGCCTTGGCAAACACATTGTCCTAATTGTTGCTTCCAAGGCCCCATGAGATGGAGGCTGCCCCTACTTCCTGTGACACTTTCACAAGTTAGAATGGTATATCATCCATAGGCATTCCAGAGCAGCTCTCCACACTGGCCTGTTTTGGTCCATCTTCTCAACATTAAGAAGAGAGAGGCAGATTCAGACACAACCCTTCATCCTGACCAGGTTGTTGGCCATGGAAGGTGACTCTTACTCTCTCAGGTCCTTCATAGCTGCCTACATCTTCTACAGGAATCATTTCTGCATGGACGTTTGAGGTTCTCAGCGGGTGGAAGATCCCCTAAATTCCTGTATTGCAAGACCAACTCTTTCCCTGCTCTTCTGTAAAGTTAGATTGAGGGAACAGTGTATGGTTAGGGTTAATAACATGTTCGATTTGGATTAGGAATTGTTCTGCTGTATGAATAATGTTATTGGGAACCTGCGAAATTTATAAGACTATAGAAGTGAAATATAAGTATGAAAACAGAGATGTTCTAAGGTTGTATGGTAATTCTAGGCTTAAAATAAAAACATGTTGGAGATTTATGTGTATCATTTGTGTTGTATAATTGGACTTGTTATCAAAAAGATATGTACAGTTACATGTTACTTTTTACACTTAGATAAAATTTAAAAGTATTTTTAAGTTAATGAGAGCCTAATCTCTGTGAAGGTTTTATTGTAAAACACAAAGGTAAAATGCCCATTCATTTCCATGTGAAAACTGTTTTCTTCAGGCTTCAGGAAGGAGTAGCCTGAGGAAAAGATGTTCCTGATATTCAGGGCAACATAACAATAGGTAATCAAAAGGCCCAAAGCAGGGTTTCTCCACTGAGACTTTACTGGTCACACTGATATCAGAGTTTTCTGAGATGCATTCCCTTCAGCTATCCAGTACATGGCCATGTCACAGAGCTTGGAAGTGGTACATATCTTGTACACAAAACCATGAGCCTATTTTGGAGAGTGGCCAGAATTCAGGAAGGATACAGGAACGTAAGAAAATAATAGGTGTTGCCCAATGATAAGGCAAGCCACAGTCCATTTATAAAATGGGCAGGATGAATGCTTGGAAGTTTTCTCTTTGACAGGACACACCCATTGAGGCATTCTCTTTTCTAATGTCTACAACCATGGAAACAGTGGGATACACAGACATAGAAACACTTGACTTGTCAAAGGACTAACTAGAAACAGTTCACTCCAAACCAAACAAACCCCCTTTCCTAACTATTCTCAGAACATGAGAAAAAAACCACAAACCCACTCAAACACCCACGAAGTCACCTCGTTCCCCCAAGTAGGTCTGAAACTATCCAGAGTGTCCTCTGACTGGAGGGCAATACTATGTTCCCCAGAAATGGCCTGTCCTGTCTCAGATCTGGTCTCCTGGGTCAACTCTGTGAAGTTGTCAGGAGACAGCAGTGAGCCTCTAACTTCTTTCTCTGGAAGGGCCCCTCTTCAGAACTTTCCTGGCATTTGGCCATCCTCACATCACTAGGTACCACAAAAGACTGACTCTGTCCTTGGTAAATCCAAACAAGTGAGACCACTGTGACTGGAGCTTGGACTGGGTCTGGATGCCTGGCTTCCTGGAACCCAAATTCGGAGAGTTCCATCAACAAGGATGTGAGGTGAGGTCACTTCCTTCAGGAACTGAATGTGGTCACTGCATTTGCAACCACTTTGTCCTAACATTTGCTTCCTAGGGTCTCATAATATGGAGGATGCCCCTACTTCCTGTGACACTTTCACAAGTTCGAATAGTATAGAAACAATAGGCACCTGGGAACAGCTCTCCACACAGGCCTAGTTTGGTCAATCTTCCCTACATTAAGAAGAGAGAGGATGATTCAGACACATGCTTTTAACCTGACCGGGTTGTTTGCCATGGAAGATGACGTTTGCTCTCTCAGGCCTTTCATAGCTGCCTGCATCTTCTCCAGGGATCATATCTGCATGGACCTTTGAGGTTGTCAACAGGTGGAAGGTCCCCTACACCCCTGTATTGTAAGACCAACTCTGTCCCTGCTCTTCTGTAAAGTTGGATTGAGGGAAAAGTGTATAGTTACGATTAATAACATGTTCGATTTGTGGTAGGAATCATTCTGTTGGATGAATAATGGTAGTGGGAACCTGCAATATTTATAAGAATATACAGGTGAAATGTAATTATGAAAACTGAAATCTAGGTAAGATTTGAAGACCAGAAAGGCATTGGGCCCATGATTGGGATACTTATCTTTGAATTATGTTCTGCACAGATGTCTCAGATAAATCAATATACAATGGCATAGGACCTTGTACCTTGGATGATTGATTGTTGAAGAGTTCATCCAGTCAAAAAGGGATAGTCGGTAGGATTAGGTAGATAGTCGGTAGGTTTAGAAAAAAGAGTGAGTATAGTATTTGGACAAAAAGTTCTTTAGCAATAGGGTTTCGGATAAAGAGTGAATGTAAATGTCAGCACATGTGAAGAATCAGTCACTATGATGAACTGGGGAAAATATGTAGGAAAAGAGATATCAATAGAGACATTAGGAAATCAGACAAAATATAAAGTGAGTGATAGGATTAGACATTTTCAACATGGTTGAGGTTGAATATATAATCTTGGGAAGAAACAAATATGTACTCACCAATAGGATTGACATTTGAGAGAATTAGGCATCCAAGACATGGATGTTTTTAGTAATCCATGTTCACTTTCCATTTAGGCTTCGGGACAATCCTAAGTGTGACCTTTGCATTTTGTGTCCAGAATATTACTGTGATAAAATGTATATGTAGATCAGTTGACATGAGTCTTTCTTCCACCATTTCTGTGAGCAAAATTTTGAAGATATACAAATTATTATTGAGGGTACACAGAGGTGTACCCTGTGTCTATCAATATAGAGACAATGCATGAATAGACCATACTGTGAATAAATAATATAACTGGTTCCACTTTAAACAATGGATTGAATTGATATTTGAAAGTATACAAGAAATCTTATATTGATATACAATCATTCATTCCCACCAGTTTTACATCTAATGGTAATATTAGGTTTACAGTTTATCATGACGGGTGTGTGAGTTTTGCTTCAAAAATGATAATGGAAATCAAAAATAATGTCTTTGGAAAAAAGTCTCATGAAAGGAGCAGTCAAGAAACGTGGAGGAATACATGTGTTCTGAAGCAGGAAGTGATTGAAAGTAAAACAAATGCGTATAAATTTGCTAAATTGTGAATGAAATATACATACTATGATGTGCATAAACTGGACAAATAGTAATGTACCAGTGTTGAATAAAAATGAACGTCAAAATACAATTATATCCCATAGGAATCTTCTTGCATTTATGTTAAACTGGGTCAGTTACTGTAGAAATATTAGAATTTTTTTGGTGTTATAATACAATTTGTTTTAGCACTAGCATGCCACAGAATGTCGAGGAAAGAGCAATGGACTTTTAGTTATCGCACTAGTAATCTATCATTAAATGACTATTTTGGGGAGTCTAGAAATTACATAAGGCTATGTAACATTTTTTTTATTTAGCATTCATAAAAACTTAGAATTTTGGTAATATTTCTACTTTTTTATTTTTTTTTATTTTTTCAGTTGTTGATCAACCTCATTTTATTAATTTATATGTGGTGCTGAGAATATAACCCAGTGCCTCACACATGCTAGCCAAGCATGTTACCACTGAGCCAGACACCCAGACCCTCCACATTTATCTTATAATCAAACACTCCTCTCCCTCTGCTTTACTCACTTTCTTCCTCATTTTCCCCCTTCTCTCTCTTCCTTTTTTATTTTCCCTCCATAGGAGTTTTTCTCTCATGTCATTACAAACAGTAATATGCTATGAAATTTACATTTAAGAATTTTTTTATAGTCATTCTTTTTTCTTGAGAAAATTTAATAATTATAATAACCTATAGATATATTACAATACATTTATTATACATATGTATCTATATTCATGCATATGTATTACATATGATATATATACATATATATTTAAAAGTACATTGATTAGCCTGTTAGAAATAATATAGACTAAGTCTTTCTTAATTTTCAAGTCTTCTAGAATTAACAGCTTACAGTGAAAATCAAATAAAACTATTTAAGTAAACAGGTATCATTCTTATTTATCAATACTTATCATTTAAGTTTTTATATTACATTAAGCTGTGATGTGGCATATTAACTCTTATGAATTAGTGAAATTTTATTTGAACAACCTTTTATTTAAGGACCATATGCACTGACATTTTAAATGGCTTTCTTGTGATTTTAATTTCTATCAATTGCATATTTATTGCCAAATACTTATTTTATTAATTTTCATATTCATGAATGATATAAAGTCAATTGATTAATTCTTCTTGTAAGTAGTTACTTATTACAGTAATAATTCTACATCTTTATAAGAAAAATGGTACAAAGATATTTTCCTGCAAAATTAAGAATAATTGCATGCTCTAAATATTTCATTGTTGATACATATAATAAAGAGCTTTTGATGAGTCTCTTCCCCAGTAAAACATAAAATGCAAAGATATAGTTGGGTATGTATGTCCAAATAAAGATAAGGAAAAATACACATTATCAGCTACAAACTATCAAATAAAAGATGAAAAGAACAATCCAACACTTTGCACGAACTTGTCAGATGAGGTAGCCTAAGACTAGACCTGGTCCATGACAAAATATTCACGAAAAAAAATGAAATATGAAAAATATAGGAAATGATATGAATTTTTCATGAAGGTAGGTGGATTATCCTTTAATCTCAATATATGTTCATTTTCAAAAGCCAGTTTTCTGGTAAAATAAATTTGTGATATTTACAACTACACAAAACAAACTTTCTGCTTATCAAAATGAATGCATCTCAACTCCTTTTTAGCTGATTTCTTCCCACTCAATTTTAAACCTTTGTTTATTTATTTTTATTGGTTTTTCAAAACATTACAAAGCTCATGATATATCATCTTTCATACATTTGACTGAAATGGGTTATGAACTCCCAATTTTCCCCAAATACGAATTGCAGAATCACATCAGTTACACATTCACATTTTTACATAATGTCATATTAGTGACTGTTGTCCTCTGCTACCTTTATTATCCCCTACTATCCCCCCTCCCCTTTCATCCTATCTTCCCTCTCTTCCTCATCTGCTTTTTCACTTCTCTCTCTTGTTCCCGCCTTTCCCCTCACAACGTCTTATATGTAATTTTGTGTAACAATGAGGGTCTCCTACCATTTCCATATGCTTTCCCTTCTCTCTCCCTTTCTCTCTCCCACTTGTCTTTGTTTAATATTAATCTTTTCCTCATGCTCTTCCTCCCTGTTCTATTCTTAGTTACCCTATTTTTATCAAAGCAGACATTTGGCATTTGTTTTTTTAAGGATTGGCTAGCTTCTCTTAGCATAATCTGCTCTAATGCCATCCATTTCCCTGCAAATTCTATGATTTTGTCATTTTTTAGTGCTGCATCCATCGTGTATAGATGCCACATTTTTTTTATCCATTCATCTATTGAATTGCATCTAGGTTGGTTACACAGTCTAGCTATTGTGAATTGTGCCACTATGATCATTGATGTGGCAGTATCCCTTTAGTACACTCTTTAAGATCCTCAGGGAATAGTCCGAGAAGGGCGATAGCTGGTTCAAATGGTGGATCCATTCCTAGCTTTCCCAGGAATCCCCATACTGCTTTCCATGTTGGCCTCACCAATTTGCAGTTTCACCAGCGGTGTACAAGTGTCCCTTTTACCCACATCCTCGTAAACACTTGTTGTTGTTTGACTTCATAATGGCTGCCAATCATACTGGAGTGAGATGGTATCTTAGGGTGGGTTTGATTTGCATTTCTCTGACTGCTAGATATGGTGAGCATTTTTTCATGTACTTGTTGATTGATTGTATGTCCTCCTCGGTGAAGTGTCTTTTCAGGTCCTTGGCCCATTTGTTGATTAGGTTATTTGTTATCTTATTGATAATTTTTTTGAATTCTTTGTATATTCTGGATATTAGGGCTCTATTTGAAGTGTGAGGGGTAAAAATTTGTTTCCAGGATGTAGGCTCTCTATTTACTTCCCTTTTTGTTTCTCTTGCAGAGAAAAAAAACTTTTTAGTATAAGTAAGTCTCATTTTTTTATTCTTGTTAAGAACTCTTGGGCTATGGGCGTCCTATTAAGAAATTTGGAGCCCGACCCCACAGTATGTAGATCGTAGCCAACTTTTTCTTCTATGAAACACAGTGTCTCTGATTTTATATCTAGACCCTTGATCCATTTTGAGTTAAATTTTGTGCATGGCGAGAGAATGGGATTCAGTTTCATTTTGTTGCATATGGATTTCCAATTTTCCCAGCACCATTTGTTGAAGATGCTATCCTTCCTCCACTGCATGCTTTTAGCCCCTTTATCAAATATAAGAAAGTTGTAATTTTGTGGATTGGTTTCTGTGTTCTCTCTTCTGTACCACTGGTCCACCTGCATTTTTCGGTACCAGTTCCATGCTGTTTTTGTTACTATTGCTTTGTAATACAGTTTGAACTCTGGTATCTCTATACCTCCAGATTCACACTTCCTGCTTAGAGTTGCTTTTGCTATTCTGGGTCTTTTATTTTTCGATATGAATTTCATGATTGATTTATCTATTTCTACAAGAAATGCCGTTGGAATTTTGATTGGCATTGCATTAAACCTGTAGAGAACTTTGCGTAATATTGCCATTTTTATGATGTTAGTTCTGCCTATTCATGAACAGGGCACATGTTTCCATCTTCTGACATCTTCTTCTATTTCTCTCTTTAGATTTCTGTAGTTTTCATTATATAAATCTTTCACCTCTTTTGTTAGGTTGATTCCCAAGTATCTTATTTTATTTGAGGATGTTGTGAATAGAGTGGTTTTCCTCATTTCCATTTCAGAAGTTTTTTTTCTGTTATACAGGAATGCATTTGATTTATGCGTGTTAATTATATATCCTGCCACTTTTCTGAATTCATTTATTAACTTTAGCCATTTCTTTGTAGACATTTTTGTGTCTGTTAAATATATTATCATGTCATCTGCAAATAGTGATACTTTAAATTCTTCTTTTCCTATTTTTATGCCTTTAATTTCTTTTGTCTGTTTAATTGCTCTGGCTAGTATTTCAAGAACTAAATTGAATAGAAGTGGTGATAGAGGGCATCCCTGTCTTGTTCCAGATTTTAGAAGGAATGCCTTCAGTTTTTTCTCCATTTAGGATGATGCTAGCCTGAGGTTTAGCATATATAGCTTTTACAATGTTGAGGTAAGTTCCTGTTATCCCTAGTTTTTATAGAGTTTTGAACATAAATGGATGCAGAACTTTGTCAAATGCTTTTCTGCATCTATCGAGATGATCATATAGTTCTTGTCTTTAAGTCTATTGATGTGGTGAATGGCATTTATTGATTTTCGTATATTGAACCATCCTTGCATCACAGGGATGAATCCTCCTTGATGATGGTGCACAATTATTTTGATATGCTTATGTACTCGATTTGTCAGAATTTTATTGAGAATTTTTGCATCCAAGTTCATTAGAGAAATTGGTCTGTAGTATTCTTTCTTTGAAGTGTCTTTGTCTGGTTTCGGGATCAGGGTGATGTTGGCCTCATAGAATGAATTTGGAAGAGCTCCTTCTTTTTCTATTTCTTGAAAAAGCTTGAAAAATATTGATTTTAATTCTTCTTTGAAGGTTTTGTAGAAATCCGCTGTATTCCCATCCGGTCCAGGGCTTTTTTTGGGTTGGCAGTCTTTTGATTGCTTCTTCTATGTCTTCCTTTGTATTGGCCTGTTTAAATTGTTTGTGTCTTCCTGACTCAATCTGGGCAGATCGTATGACTTAAGAAATTTATCAATATCTTCACAATATTCTATTTTATTGGAATATAGTGTTTCAAAATACTTTCTAATTATCTTCTATATTTCTGTAGTGTCTGTTGTGATATTGCCTTTTTTATCAGACATGTTAGTAATTTGAATTCTCTTTCTTCTTCTCTTCCTTAGCGTGGCTAAGGGCCTGTTGATCTTATTTATTTTTTCAAAGAACCAACTTTTAGTTTTATCAATGTTTTCAACTTTTTTTTGTTTCAATTTCGTTGATTTCTGCTCTAAATTTAATTATTTCTTGTCTTCTACTACATTTGCTGTTGTTTTGCTCTTCCTTTTCTAGTTTTTTGTGGTGTAGTTTAAGTTCATTTATTTGTTGTTTTTTTTTCTTCTTTTGAGGAAAGAACTCCAAGAAATGAATTTCCCTCTTAAAACTGCTTTCATTGTGTCCCATAGATTCTGGTATGTTGTGTCTGTATTGTCATTTGTCTCTAAGAATTTTTTATCTCCTACTTTATGTCTTCTGTAACCCATTGGTCATTCAGTAGCATGTTGTTCATTTTCCATGTGATGTAGGATTTTTCCTTCCTTCTTTTCTCATTGATATCCAGTTTCATTCCATTATGATCAGATATGGTGCACGGTATAATCTCCATGCCTTTATATTTACTAAGAATTGCCCTATGGCATAATATATGGTGTATCTTTGAGTAGGATCCATGTGCTGCTGAGAAGAACATGTATCCACTCGATGATGGTTGATACATTCTATATATGTCGGTTAAGTCTAGGTTATTGATTGTGCTGTTGAGTTCTATAGTTTCTTTATTCATTTTTTGTCTAGAGGATCTCTCTAATGCCGAGAGTGGTGTGTTGAAGTCACCCATAATTATTGTGTTGTAGTCTATTTGACTCTTGAACTTGAGGAGAGTTTGTTTTATGAATGTTGCACCTCCATTGCTTGGTGCATACAAATTGATAATTGTTTTTTTCTTGTTGGTGGATGATTCCTTTTAACAGAATATAGTGTAAATCTTTATCCCTTTTGATTAACTTAGGTTTGAAGTTGATATTATTCCATATGAGTATGGCAAATCCTTCTTGCTTCCGAGGGCCATGTGAGTGTTATGATTTTTCCCAACCTTTTACCTTCAGCCTGTGTATGTCTTTTCCTATCATATGAGTCTCCTGAAGGCAGAATATTGTTGGATTTGTTTTTTTGATGCAGGTTACTAGCACATGTCTCTTGATTAGTGAATTTAGGCCATTAACATTTAAGGTTACAATTGAAATATGATTTGTACTTCCAGTCATGTTTATTTATTTATTATATTTTAGTTTGGATAGTTTTTACTTTTTTGGTTACTTTCCTCCCGCTTTACTGAGATACTTCCCACTGTTAGTTTTGGGCACTACTTTTTAACTCTTCTTCTTGTAGTATTTTGCACAAAATGCTTTGCAGTGCTGGTTTTCTGGCTGAGAATTGTTTTAGCTTTTGTTTATCGTGAAAGACTTTAATTTCATTGTCAAATCTGAAGCTTAACTTTGCTTTATATGGTATTCTTGGTTGGAATTCTTTTTTTTTTCAGCATTTGAATTACATTGTTCCAGGATCTTCTCACTTTCAAAGAATGTGATGAAAAATCAGTTGTTAACCTAATTGGTTTACCCCTGAATGTAATCTGCCTCCTTTCTCTTATAGCTTTTAATATTCTCTCCTTGTTCTGTATGTTGGCTATCTTCATAATTATATGTCTTGGAGTTGGTCTATTTTGGTTCTGAAAGTTTGGGGTCCTGTAGGCTTCCAGGAATTGGCAATCCAATCCATCATTCATCTCTGGGAAGTTTTATAGAATTATTTCATTTAATATGTTGTCCATTCCTTTGGTTTGAATCTCTATGCCTTCTTCTATCCTGATGACTCTTAAATTTTTTTTTTTTATGACATCAAATATCTTTTGAATAAATTCCTGGTGGGATTTAAGCATCTTTTCTGTGTTTACTCAATTCTTTTCAAGTTGATAAACTTTGTCTTCATTATCTGATGTTCTGACTTCTACTTGATCTAGTCTATTTGTAATATTCTCGTTTGAGTTTTTAATTTGGTTTATATTTTCCTGCATTTCTAGGATTACTGTTTAATATTTTTTTTAAGATCTCTATCTCCTGGTAATGCTCATTCTTTGCCATTTGAATTTGTTTGTTTAATTCATTTTCAAAATATACTTTTATTGCTTGGACTTGCTGCCTCATGTCTTCTCTAATATTCCTTTCCATCTGAGTTCGGTATGCCTTGAGTTCTTTCCCTATCCCTGTTTCTGATGCTTCAAGGTCCTCCTGTAGATTTAAGTTGTCCTGCATTGTTTGTACTCCTTTTTTGCCCTTGTTTTTTCATGATGTTCACGTTACTTTCCAGCTCTATTTGATTGCTGTGTTTCTGCTTTATTCTTTAGATTTGTTTTGGTGTTGTATATCTCTGTTGTCTCTCCTTTGTGTTGGTAAACTATGCCTGCTAACGTGGATTCTGCTTGGAAGTAATTCCAAAGGCCGAGCTCCAGTGATGTCACCTCTCTGCTTTGGCCGGCCCCAGGCTCCTTGCCGAGGTGTCCGAATTGGGGGGTGGGACTTGACAGTCTCTGGTTTTTTTCAGCTCTGGGTCACTGGCAGGCGGGCGGTCTCCAGCCGCCCAATTGCGCGGTTGGTCGCCAGCGGGCAGGCGGTCTCCAGCCGCCCAGTCACGCGGGCAGCAGGTGGGCTGTCGCCGTTGGGTTGGCAATCTCTAGCCACGCAGTCTCACGCTCGGTTGCCGGCGGGCGGGAATTCCTCAGCCCCCCAGTCACTCAGGCAGTGGGTGGAATGTCACGTGCAGGCCTGCGGTCTCCAGCCGCCCAATCACAAGGGCCTGCCTTCTAGTCCTTTGGTTTCTCCTGCTTGTCCTGGTTTCTTTTTCTAGACCAGATTTCCCCTGAGTGATGCCTCTCGGCAGTTCAAACTGTACTCTGTGCCTGCCGTTTGTTGGGTGTGGAGGGTGTCTTTTGGGAACCCAGACACTCTATTGTTTTGATTTTTTCCGCTTGCCCCTCCCCCAGCACTGGCTATACACGTTTCGTTATGGCCACTGATGGTAGGGGGAGTCGAAAGTCAGGTGTCTCTAGTTTTTCTTGCATCTTTATGCAGGCTTGCTCTGATTAACCCTCCCCCGGAAAGCCTAGGAGACATTTTATGTGAATTCCCCGCTGTATGAGAGATGAGCTGAGTAACACACATCTGTTTTATTGTTGCAGTCTATTGGAGAGGGGCGGTGGTTACTTCAGATCTCAAAGATGGTGGCCGCTGGTTTCCTTGGTGGAGTTTCTTTTGTGGGGGATAGAACTATACCACTTTCTTCCCTGTCTGAATTCCCAAACTCAGCCCGGGGATCAGTGGGAGCTCAGCCGGCAGGATTCCACAGAATCCGCAGCAACATTTCTCCCTGCTTCAGGTCACTTCTCGGTGGTGCCCCGCCATCTGAAACAGCAGGCCTGGCTGCATGATTCAATCAGCCCGGATCTCTGATTGCACAGTTGGCTATTGGGAACCCCGGCACTCTATTGTTTTGATTTTTTTTTTTCCGCTTGCCCCTCTCTCAGCGCTGGCTAGACAGGTTTTTTTCACCACTGATGGGAGGGGGAGTTGAAAGTCAGGTGCCTCTAGTTTTCCCCTATCTTAATGCAGGCTCCCTCTGATAATCTCTCCCCCAGAAAGCCTAGGAGAGATTTGATGCAAATTCCCCCAAGTATGGGAAATGAGCTGAGTAACAGCACCTGTTTTATTGTTGAAATCTGTAGGGGAGTGGCTGTCGTTACTTCAGCTCACCAAGATGGTGGCCGTTGGTTTCCTTCATGGAGTTTCTATTGTGGAGGTTAGAACTGTACCACTTCCTTCCCCATCTGAAATCCTGAACTCAGCCCAGGGCTCAGTGGAGACTCTACTGGCAGAATTCCACAGAATCTGCATCAACGTTTCTCCGTGATTATTGATCGCATCTCGGTGGTGCCCTGCTGTCTGTAGCCACTGGACGGGTCGCGCGGATCAGTCAGACAGGATCTCCGGTCGCAGAGTTGGCTCATGTTTGAGACTCATTTACCGGACCTCGGTGCTACAAATCCTTCTTCTAGGTTTCAGTGCACCCCCATTTTACTGTAAGTTCCTAACAAGATAGTTTTTTGTCGTTCTTAGTCTGTAGTCACCTGCGCAGTGGCGCGGTACACTGGGTATGATGCTCTCTATTCGCGGCCATCTTGCAATGTCAAAATATTATGATTTGTATGCACCATTCACTGAAGTTAGTTTTCAGTATTAGGAAACAAATATGTATTTCAGGTGGATGAATATTTCTGAGAATAATCTTGTGAAAAGTTCATTATAAATCCTCATACATGAATATGAATAATTTTAGAAAGTGTATAATAAGACACATATATTTCATATTTTGAAAAATTGGGAGAGTATATATATATATATATATATATATATATATATATATATATATATATATACACACACACAAACACACACACCGAGACATTAAAAAGTAGCAATATATGTGCCAATCGAAATTCATCATTAAATATGTAACATCTACTTATCCAAAAATATACATTTTACTGAAAATGGATTTATGCATAATGTTGGTCAACTAGGAAGCTCACCCATAGGTTGAATTTTCTGTTCCAACAGAGGTTAGGAGGAGTGATCTCTTCCCACAATTTTTATCTGCCATGTCAGCCACCTCAGAAGAATGTACATGTGATACCAGGTAGGATTCTATTTGTGCATATAAAAATACATGTGCTTAATAGGCTACAGAAAAAGGGAGAGAGGAATTCACATATTTGTTAATTTTAAAAACACATGGAGAACTATGTCAATAAACATTAACTATATTTATAACTCTACACAATATAATGCAAAAGGGATGTCCAACTACATACCCATGCCTTCTCTGAATTGCTGGTATTTGTATTCTGTTTGGGTTACTATTCTCCATCATATAAGGATTATAGTCTAGTAGGGTATGGGTTAGTGTCAGAGATTCAGTATTTCAAATGGAAAATAGGAAAGTAAACCCAATGTGTTTGCAAATATGTGCTACACAAAAATATTCCCACTCACATTAAAAACAATCCCTTGATATTACCCTCACTGGAAGAAATACACAACTAGAGGATAAGAGTTAGAAAATCTGTGAATACATACCCGGAATGGAATATGCTGAGGAGTTCACAACCTTGGAGGTGGTAGATGAGTTTCCAAAAGTAAAAGACAAGGTAAACACTCCACAACATGGAGCTCTGGAGGCCTAAAGACTTCTTGAGATACTGCCTATGAGTTGGGACACTTAAAATGTATGTTGTTGTCGGTAGCTTTAGCATCCTATGTAGTGAGACCATCAAAACTGGGTCAACATCTATGTGACCTGGAGGACATGGTATCTTATTTTCCAATTAAAATGAGGCAGCAGTGCTGAATTCTCACTTTGTGGGTAAACTGTGGCAACTGGGGGATAAGTGTCTCTCCGTGTGGACTGTGAAGCCATTTGGTCATACTCTACTTTTCGTGGTGATTCTTGCTGCTGCACTGGGAGTTTGGTATTGGCTTAATGAAATACAAGGAGTTCAACTGGGACACAGTGCTGGAGGGAGTTCTGTCACGTGTGGTGGGACAGGGTCTCCAGGAGAATGCACCAACCAGGCTTATGTCCAACATAGCTTGCCCCCTTGACCATATCAACCTGATTCTGAACATTGCCCAGAAACCTATCCATATAACAAGATGCCTTTACATATAAGGGTCTGCTGGCTGCATCATGTCAGTCACAAGCCATTTGAAAGCCAGTGGCCAATCCACATGAAACCACCAGAGATGTTTTATCTCACACCTACCCACCTTTGCTGTAGGCCCACTACTCAGCAGGTTCCAACTTACTGGCATCTCTGTTCTACACCATTTTTGTGAAACCCAGTCAATCAAGGCACTTTCTCGTACACTAATGATCAGCAACAGGATCTCCAATGGTTTTCCAGTGCCACCTGGTAATGGGAATTTCAAAAATTTCATGGTATTTATCGAGCCCATTTTTTAAGGTTGAAGTTGGAGGCACTGAGGGTTTCATTTAATTCAGTAACCATTAAATGGTGAGGAAGCCCATTTTAATGAAAGCTCTGGAAGACTCTCACAGGCAAGGCTTCCCAAAGAGTTGCCAAATGGTCACATAAAGCCAGGCATATTGAGGTCTACAATGTAAAATCCTTGCGTGTTTTGACTCTCAACTATGGGTGCTAATTCTTTCAGAAAAAAACTATGTGATAACCTGGCTGAGATTCCCTGTGCTCTGTGGAAAGCCTTCCTGGGCACAGATCTCAGTTTCCAAGGGTGACTCTCATGCATGTCCTACTAAAATCCCAACAAACTCATGGCAATACCTCTCTGAGATCAGTTCCAGAACTCAGTCTCTAAGAGGAATCACACTAGAATTGAAGACCAGGTGGAGCCAGTCATATTTTTCAACAACCACACTAATAACCACAATTAAAACCAGAACACTTCCACATGGCCGTCATCTTCTTCCATATAGATACTCATTTTAACCTCTGGCTGGAGGTTTCCATGAGGGGCACAGCCCAAGACAGTGTCCAAAATAAGCTCCCTTGCCCCTCATTTGCTTAACGTTGGGGTGGCCTGAACACCTTCCTGAGAACCATGACTTATCAAATAGGCCTGCCGTTAATACTGCTCTGCTTCTCCAATTTGAGGACTACTGACTGTGGGGTTTAGATTCTTCATGTGAATTGGAATCATTGGAATCACCTATGGGCTAGCCTCTGAAGGGCTTTGAAGAACTCATTTGACCCAAAGGCACATTATTCTCACTTGATAGAGGTCAGGAACCTTACAGAGGTAGGGAGAGACTTCATCCACAAAAACTGCTCTTTTGGCCATTTTGGTTTTGGATGAACACGTGGGATGTATAAGGTGCTGAGTATCTAACCACAGCCTCACACAGGGCCAAGAGGCTGTTTCAGAAACATCCATTTCCAAAGCAATTAAGCAAAGAGCCACAGGTGATGCCCATTAATTTCCATTTGAAAACAGTTTTCTTCAGGCTTCACAAATTAGTGTCCTGAGGTAAAGACCTTCCTGAAATTCAGGGCAACAGAACAATAGGTAAGCAAAAGGCCCAAAGAAGGGTTTCTCCACTGAGACTTTCCTGGTCCCACTGATATCTGAGTTTTCTTAGATTCTCGCCATTCCCTTCAGCTATCCAGTACATCACCATTTCACAGAGCTTGGAGGTGGTACATATCTTGGACACAAAACCATGAGGCTATTCTGGAGAGTTTCCAGAATTCAGGAAGAAAACAGAAACTACTGAGAGCAGAAGTTGCCCTTCAATAAGACAAGCTGCAGTCCATTTGTAAATTGGGCAGGGTGAATGCTTGGAAGCTTTCTACTAGACAGGACACATCCATTGATGCATTCTCTTTTCTAATGTCTACAATCACGGACAGAGTGGGATACACAGACATAGAAGCACTCGCCTTGTCAAACGACTTACTGGAAACAGTCCACACCAATCCAAACAAAGAGCCTTTCCTACCTATTCTCAGAACATGAGACAAAACCACAAACCCACACACACACACTCAAAGGCACCTCCTTTGCTCAAGTAAGTCTGTGACTATCCAGAGTGTCCTCAGAATGTTGGGCCATCGTATGTTCCCCCAAAATGGCCTGTCCTGTATCAGATCTGGTCTCCTTGGCCAACACTTTGAAGTTGTTAGGAGCCATGGGTGAGCCACTACCTGCTTTCCCAGGAAAAGCTCCTCTTCAGAGCTTTCCTGTCATTTGGCCATCATCACATCAGTAGGTACTAAGAAAGACTGACTCTGTTCTTGGTAAATCAAAACAAGTGAGACCACTGGGACTGGGACTGTGACTGGATCTTGGTGCCTGTCTTCCAGGATCAAACGTCCAGAGAGTTCCATCACCAAGGCAGTGAGGTGAGGTCATTTCCTTCAGGAACTGAATGAGGTCACTGACTTGGCAACCACTTTGTCCTAACAGTTACTTCTAAGGGTCCCATGAGATGGAGGCTGTCCCTACTTCCTGTCACACTTTCACAGTTAGAATGGTATACCAACCATAGGTACCTGAGAACAGCTCTCCACACAGGCCTGGTTTGGTCCATCTTCTCTACATTAAGAAGGTAGAGGCTGATTGAGACACATCCCTTCATCCTGACCAGATAGTTTGCCATGGAAGATGTCTTTTGCTCTCTCAGGTCCTTCATAGCTTCCTTCATCATCTCAGGGGATCATTTCTGCATATACCTTTGATGTTCTCAGCAGGTGGAAGATCCCCTACATTCCTGTATTGTAAGACCAACTCTGTCCCTCCTCTTCTGTAAAGTTAGATTGAGGGAAAAGTGTATGTTTAGGGTTAATAACATGTTTGATTTGCGTTAGGAATCTTTCTGCCGGATGAATAATGGTATTGGGAGCCTGTGATATTTACAAAAACATATAGGTAAAATATAAGTATAAAAACAGAAATCTAGGTAAGATTGAAAGCCAGAAGGGAACTGGGCCCTTGAGTGGGATACTTAGGTTTGAATTATGTTCTGCACATGTGTTTCAGATAAATTGATATACAATGGCATAGGACCTTATACCTTGGATAATTGATTGTTGAAGAGAACATCGAGTCAAAAAACTATAGTCAGTAGCATTAGGAAGATAGTCTGTAGGTTTAGAAAGAAGAGTGAGTATAGGATTTGGACGAAAAGTTCTTTAGCAATAGGGTTTCGGGTAGAGAGTGAATGTAAATGTCAGCATATGTGAAGTGTCAGTCACAATGATGAACTGGGGGAAATATGTATGAAAGCAGGTATCAATAAAGATATTACCAAATCAGGCAAAGTATGAAGTGAGTGATAGGATTAGACATTTTCAACATGGTTGAGGTTGAATATATAATCTTAGGAAGAAACAAATATGTAGTCACCAATTTGATTTACATTTGAGAGCATTAGGCAACCTGGACATGGTTCTTTTTAGTAATCCACGCTCCCTTGGCATTTAGGCTTTGATACAATCATGAGTGTGACCTTCGTTTTTTGTGTCCAGAATATTCCTGTGATAAAATCTATATATAGATAAGGTGACATGAGTATTTCTTCCACCATTTCTGGGAGCAATATTTTGAAGACGTATAAATTAGTATTGAAGGGACAAAGAAGAGTACACTGTATCTATTAATATAGAGATAATGCATTAATAGACAATACTGTGAATAAAAAGCATAACTGGTTCCAAATTTAAATAATGGATTGAATTGAATCGTGAACATATAGAGGAAATCTTATATTGATATACAATTATTCATTCCAACCAGTTATACATCTAATGTTAATATTAATGTTATGGTTCATCATGAAGAGTGTGTGAGTTTAGCTTCGAAATTGATTATGGAAATTGAAAATAATGTAATTGGAAAGAAGTCTCATGAAAAGACCAGTCAAGTAACATGGAGGAATACATGTGTTCTGAAGCAAGAAGTGTTTGAAAGTGAAACAAATTCCTATATATTTTAAACTTGTGGAAGAAATACATATCCTATGATGTGCAAAAACTGAAGAAATAGTAATGTACCAGTGTTGGATTAAAATGAAGGTCAATATAGACATCATGTCCCATAGGAATCTACTGGCATTGATGTTAAACTGGGTCAGTTACTGTAGAAATATTAGGATTTGTAAACACCATTGATTGAAATTAGTTTTCAGTACTGGGAAATAAATATGTATTTCAGGTGGATGAATATTTCTGAGAATTATCTTCTGAAAAGTTGATTATAAATTTATATACATGAACATGAATGAATTTACAGAGTGTGTATAAGTCACATACATTTCATATTTTGAGAAATCTGGAGTGTATATATATATATATATATTTTTTTAAATAAACACAAATATACATTAAAAAGTATCAATATATATGCTAATCGTAATTCATCATGTAATATACATCATTCACAGATGCAAAATATTTATTATACTGAACATGGATTTATGTATAATATTGTTCTACTGGGAAGTTTACACATAGTTTGAATTTTCAGTTCCCACAGCATTTAGGAGGACTGATCTCTTCTCACAATTTGTATCTGCCAATTCAGCCAACTCATGAAAATGTACGTGTGATACCAGGTAGGATTCTGTATGTGCATATAAAAATACATGTGCTGAGTAGGCTACAGAGAAAGGGAGACAGGAATTCACATATTTGTGAACTTTATAAACACATGGAGGACTATTTCAATTAAAAATTGAGTAGATTTATAACACCTACCCTTAATCATGCAAAAGGGAAGTCCAACTGTACAGCATGCCTCCTCTGAACTGCTTGTATTTTTATTCTATTTGGGTATTATTCTTCATCATATTAGGATTAGTAGTCAGAGTATAGTAGGGTATGAGTTACTGTCAGGGATTCAGTATTTCGAATGGAAAATTGGAAATGGATCAATGTGTATGCAAATTAGTGTTACACAAAAATTTTCCCACTCTCATTTAGAACAATAACTTGACATTACCTTCACCCCAAGTAAGACACAATTAGAGAAAAAGAGTTGGAAAATCTTTGAATTCATACCTGAAATGAAAACTGCTCCGGATTTCACAACCTTGGAGATGGTAGAGGAGTTTCCAAAAGTAAGGGACAATGTAAAAACTTCACAAACATGAAGATTTGCCAGCCTAAAGACGTCTGGAGAAACTGCCTCTAAGATGGACAGTTGAAATATATGTAGTTTTCAGGAACTTTAGCTTTTTTTCTAGTAAGACCATCAAACGTCTTTATGCATCTCTGTGACCTGGAGGACATGGTTTATAATTTTCCAATGAACATGAAGCAGTAGTGCTGAATTCTCTCTTTGTAGGTGAACTATGGCCACTGGGGGCTATGTGTCTCCCCATGTGGACTGTGAAGCCATTTCATCATCCTCCACTTTTTATAATGTCTCCTGCTGCACTGAGAGTTTTGTATTTGCTTCATGAAATACAAGGAGTTAAACTTGACCACAGTCCTGGAGGGAGTTCTGTCACATATGGTGGGTCAGGGACTGCAGGAGAATGCACCAACAGGACTTGTATACCACATAGGTTGCCTCCATGACCATAGCAACCTGATTCTGAACATTGCCCTTAAACCTCTCCATATAACATGATGCGTTTACATACAATGTTCTGCTGGCTGCACCATGTCAGTCACAAGCCATTTGGAAGACAATGGCAGATCCACATGACCCCACCACAGATGTTTTATCACACACTTAATCACCTCTGCTCTAGGCCCACTATTCTGCAGGCTCCAAATTACTGGCATCTCTGTTCTACACCATATTCATGAAAGCCTGTTAATCAAGGCACTGTCTGGTACACTCATGATCAGCAACAGGACATCCAAAGGTTCTTCAGTGCCACCTGGTCATTGGAATTTTAAAAATTTCATGGTATTTATCTAGCCAATTTTCAAGGATGAAGTTGGAGGCACTGTTTATTTCAATTCATTCAGGAATCATTCAATGTTGAGGAAGATCATTTCAATGAAAGCTCTGGAGAACTCTCACAGGCAAGGCTTCCCAAAGAGTGGCCAAAAGGTCACATGAAGCCACGCCCATTGAGGTCTAAAATTGAGGTCCATGTGTTTTTTGACTATCAAATATGGCTACCAAGTCTTTCAGAATTAAATCATGTGATATCCTGTCTGAGATTCCCAGTGCTCTGTGGAAAGCCACCGTGGGCATAGATCTCAGTTTCCAAGGGCGACTCTCATGCGTGGCCTCTTAAAATCCCCACACAATTTATGGCAATTCTTCTTTGATATGTGTTCCAGAACTCAGGCTCTAAGGGGAATGACACCAGAGTTCAAGCCCAGGTGGATCCAGTCATCTCTTCCAACTGCCACAAGAATGACCACAATTAAAACCAAAAGACACCCACAT
Source organism: Callospermophilus lateralis (assembly GCF_048772815.1). NCBI lineage: Eukaryota > Metazoa > Chordata > Mammalia > Rodentia > Sciuridae > Callospermophilus > Callospermophilus lateralis. The sequence goes on along the minus strand of NW_027513816.1, from coordinate 867,483 downwards.
GGCCCTCATCTTCTTAAATATAGACATTCATCATAACCTCTGGCTGGAGGTTACCATGCAGGATGCATCCCAAGAGAGTGTCCAAAATAATGTCGCTTGCCCCTCATTTGGCTAAAGTGAGGGTGACATGGACACCCTTCCTGTGAACCAGGAGTGATCAAATAGGCCTGACATTAATACTGCTCTCCTTCTCCAATTTGAGGCCTACTGACTCTCAGGTATAGATTCTTTATGTGATATGGAATCTTGAGAAAACACAAGCACCTCTGCAGGGATTTGAAGAACTCATTTGACCTAAAGGACTCCTATTCACAATTGATGGAGGTAAAGAACCTAACAGAGGAAGGCAAGAGACTCATCCACAATGAGTGATTTTTTGCCATTTTGGTTTTGATTGCACAAATGGAATCTATCTTTAGATCTACCATGTGCTGAGAATCTAAGCCACAACCTCACACAGGCCCAAAAGGCTGATTCGGACACGTCCCTTTTCAAAGCAATTAAGCAAAGAGCCACATGTTATGCCCATTTATTTCCATTTGAAAACAGTTTTCTTCAGGCTTCACAAAGGGGTGGCCTGAGGCAAAGACCTTCTTGACATTCAGGGCAACATAACCATAAGTATGCAAATGAACCAAAGCAGGGTTTCTCCACTGAGAGTTTACTGGTCACACAGATATTTGAGTTTTCTAAGATGTTCCCATTCCCTACAGCTATCAAGCACATGGCCATGTCACAGAGCTTGGAGGTGGTACATATCTTGGACTCAAAACCATGGGCCTATTCTTGAGGTTTGCCGGAATTCAGGAAGAAAACAGGAACTTAGAAAGTTAGTAGGTGTTTCCCATGCATTAGGCGAGCCACAGTCCATTCCTAAATTGGGCAGGAAGAATGCTGGGAAGCATTCTACTAGACAGGACACATCCTTGATGCATTCTCTTTTCTAATGTCTACAACCACGGACAGAGTGGGAAACACAGACATAGAAGCACTCGCCTTGTCTAACGACTTACTAGAAACAGTCCACTCCAATCCAAACAAACTGCCTTTCCTACCTATTCTCAGAACATGAGACAAAACCACAAACTCACACCCACACCGACAAAGGCACCTCCTTAACTCAAGTAGGTCTGTGAATATCCAGAGTGTCCTCTGACTGGTGGACCATACTATGTTCCCCTGAAATGGCCTGACCTGTGTCAGATCTGGTCTCCTTGGCTAACTCTGTGAAGGTGTCAGGAGCCAGAGGTGAGCCACTACCTGATTTCTCAGAAACGGCTCCTCTTTAAAGCTTTCCTGGCATTTGGCCATCCTCACATCAGTAGTTACCAAGAAAGACTGACTCTGTCTTTGGTAAATCCAAACAAGTGTGACCACTGGGACTGGGACTGGGACTGGCTATGGGTGACTGGCTTCATGAATCCCAAGTTCAGAGATTTTAATCACCAAGGAAGTGAGGTGAGGTCACTTCCTTCAGGAACTGAATGAGGTTACTGCCTTGGCAACCACTTTGTCCTACCAGTGGCTTCCAAGTGTCACATGAGAAGGAGGCTGCCCCTACTTCCTGTTACACTTTCACAAGATAGAACGGTATATCAATCATAGGCGCCCTGGGACAGCTACCCACACAGGCTGGGTTTGGTCCATTTTCTCTACATTAAGAAGAGAGAGGCTGATTCAGTCAGAACCCTTCATCCTGACCAGGTTGTTTGCCATTGAAGATGACTTTTGCTCTCTCAGGTCTTTTATAGCTGCCTTCATGTTCTTCAGAGATCATTTATGCATGTACCTTTGAGGTTTTCATCAGGTGAAAGATCTCATACAACTCTATCCCTGCTCTTCTGTAAAGTTAGATTGATGGAACAGTGAATGGTTAAGGTTAACAACATGTTTGATTTGGGTTAGAAATCATTCTGCTGGATGAATGATGGTATTTGGAACCTAAAATATTTAAAAGAATATAGAGGTGAAATATAATTATGAAAACAGAAATCTAGTTTAGATTCGAAGCCCAGAATGGCATTGGGACCTTGACTGGGATAATTAGCATTGAATTATGTTATGCACAGATGTCTAAGATGAATCTATAATCAATGGCATAGGATCTTCTACCTTGGATGATTGAATGTACAAGAGAACATCGAGTCAAACAGGGATAGTCGGTAGGATTAGGAAGATAGTCGGTAGGTATAGGAAGAAGAGTGAGTATAGTATTTGAAACAAAAGTTCTTTAGCAATAGGGTTTTGGTTAGAGAGTGAATATTTGTCAGCACATGTGAAGAGTCAATCACAATGATGAACTTGGGAAATATGTAGGAAAGCAGATATCAATAGAGACATTACAAAATCAGGCAAACTATAAAGTGATAGGATTAGACTTTTTCAAAGGGTTCAGGTTGAATATATAATCTTAGGAAGAAACACATATGTAGTCACGAATAGGATTGACATTTGAGAGAATTAGGCAATGTGGACATGGATGTTTTTAGTAATCCATGCTCACTTTCCATTTAGGCTTTGGTACAATAATAAGTGTGACCTTTGCATTTGGTGTCCAGAATATTACTGTAATAAAATGTATATGTAGATCAGGTGGCATGCGTATTTCTTCCACCATTTCCGGGAGCAATATTGTGAAGACGAATAAATTAGTATTGGGGGTACAAAGAGGTGTATGCTGTGTCTATGAATATAGAGATTATGCATACATAGATCATACTGGGAAAAAATATAACTGGTTCCAATTAAATAATGGATTGAATTGATATCTGAAAATATATAGGAAATCTTATATTGATATACAATCATTCATTCCAAAGAGTTATACATCTAATGGTAATCCTAGAGTTATGGTTTATAATGAAGGGTGTGTGAGTTTTGTTTCAAAAGTGATTACGGAAATAGAAAATAATGTGTTTGGAAAGAAGTCTCATGAGAGACCAGTCAAGAAACATGGAGGAATACATGTGTTCTGAAGCAGAAAGTGATTGAAAGTGAAACAAATGCCTATAAACTTCCTAACTTGTGGAATAAATATATATCCTATTATGTGCATAAACTGAAGAAATAGTAATGTAACAGTGTTGAATAAAAATGAACTTCAAAATACACATCATGTTCCATAGGAATCTACTTGCATTGATGTAAACCTAGGTCAGTTACTCTAGAATGGAAAATTGCAAAATAAATCCAATCTGAAATGGGAAATTCTCAGGAGTTCACAACCTTGGATATGGTGGAGGAGTTTCTCAAAGTAAGGGACATTGTAAACACAACACAAACATGGAGCTCTGCTGGCCTAAAGACTTCTTGAGAAACTGGCTAAGAGGTTGGGCACTTAAATTTATATTGTTGTCTGGAGCTATAGCTTCTTTTGTAGTGAGACCATCAAAGCTGGGTGTGCATCTATGTGACCTGGAGGACATGGTATCTTATTTTATAATGAACATATGGCAGCAGTACTGAATTCCCTCTTTGTAGGTAAACTGTGGCCACTGGGGGCTAAGTGTCTCCCCATGTGGACTGTGAAGCCATTTGTTCATTCTCCATTTTCGTGGTGTTTCCTGCTGCTGCACTGGGAGTTTGGTATTTGCTTAACTATATACAAGGAGTTCAACGGGGACAAGTGCTGGTGGCTACCCCTACTTCATGTGACACTTTCACAAGTTAGAATGGTATATCAACCATAGGCACCCGGGAACAGCTCTCCACACAGGCCTTGTTTGGTCCTTCATATCTGCCTACATCTTCTCCAGGGGTCATATCTGCATGGACCTTTGAGGTTCTCATCAGGTGGAAGATCCCCTATATTCCTGTATTGTAAAGTCTTACAATACAACTCTGTCCCGCTCTTCTGTAAAGTTAGATTGAGGGAACAGTGTATGGTTAGCATTAATAACTTGTTCAATTTGGGTTAGGAATTATTCTGAAGGATGAATAATGATATTGGGAATCTGCTATATTTATAAGAACATAGAGGTGAAATGTATGTATGAAAACAGAAATCTAGGTAAGATTTGAAGCCCAGAAGGGAATTGGGCCCTTGATTGGGATACTTAGCATTGAATTACCTACAGCAGAGATTTCTTGGATAAATCAATATACAATGGCATAAGACTTTTTACCTTGGATGATTGAATTTAGAAGGGAACATCAACTCCAAAAGGGATAGTCGGTAAGATTAGAAAGACAGTCGGTAGTTTTCGGAAGAAGTGTGAGTATAGAATTTGGAAAAAAAAAATTCTTTAGCAACAGGGTTTCGATTAGAGAGTGAATGCCAATGTCAGCACATGTGAAGAGTCATTCACAATGATGAACTAGGGAAAAAATGTAGGAAAGCAAATACCAAGGAAGACAATAGGAAATTAGGCAAAGTACAAAGTGATTGTTAGGATTAGACATTTTCAACAGGATTGAGTTTGAATATATAATCTTAGGAAGAAACAAATATGTAGTCACCAAAGAATGACATTTGAGAGCATTAGGCAACCTGAACATGGATGTTTTTAGTAATCCATGTTCACTTTCCATTTAGGCTTTGTAAAATCATAAGTGTGACCTTTGCAGTTTTGTCAAGAATATTACTGTGATAAAATGTATATGTAGATCAGGTGACATGAGTATTTCTTCCACCATTTCTGGGAGCAATATTGAGAAGACGTATAAATTAGTATTGGGGGTACAAAGAGGTGTACGCTGTGTCTGTGAATATAGAGATAATGCATGAATAGACCATACTGTGAATAAATAATATAACTGGTTCCACTTTAAATAATTCATTTAATTGATATCTGAAAATATACAGGAAATCTAATATTGATATAAAATCATTCATTCCAACCAGTTATACATCTAATGGTAATATTAGGTTATGGTTTATCATGAAGGGTGTGTATGATTTTCTTCAAAAGGATTATGGAAATCGAAAATAATGTGTTTGGAAAGAAGTCTCAAAAAATCCAGTCAAGAAACCTGGAGGAATACATGTGTTCTAAAGCAGGAAGTGATTTAAAGTGAACCAAATGCCTCTAAATTTGTGAACTTGTGGATGAAATATATATGCTATGATGGGCTAAACGTGAAGAAATAGTAATGTAGCAGTGTTGAATAGAAATGAAGTTCAAAATAGACATCATGTCCCATAGGAATCTACTTGCATTGATGTTAAACTGGGTCAGTTAATGTAGAAATGTTAGGATTTGTATGAACCATTAACTGAAGTCAGATTTCAGTAATGGGAAACAAATATATATTCAAGGTGGATGAATATTTCTGAGAATAATCTTCTGAAAAGTTGATTATAAATCCACATACATGAACATGAATGAATTTAGGGAGTGTATATAATACACATATATTTCATATTTTAAAAAACTTGGAGAGTCACACACACACACACACAGACACATGCACAGACATTAAAAGTAGCAATATATATGCCAATCGCATTTCATCATGAAATATATATAATCCACATATCGAAAAATATTCATTTTGCTTAACATGGATTCATGTATAATGTTGTTCTACTAGGAAGCTGACATAGGTTGAATTTTCAGTTTCAACAGCGTTTAGGAGGAATGATCTCTACTCACAATTTTTATCTTCCAAGTCAGTAGCCTCAAAAGAAATTATGTGTGATACCAGGTAGGATTCTATATGTGCGTATAAAAACACATGTGCTGAATAGGCTACAGAGAAAAGGAAACAGGAAGTCACATATTCGTTACCTTTAAAAACACATATAGAACTATTTCCATTAAAAATTGACAATTTTTATAATACCTACCCTTTATCATGCAAAAGGCAAGACCTAGTATACACCATGCCTCCTCTGAACTGCTTGTATTTCTATTCTCTTTGGGTTATTTTTCTTCACCATATTAGGATTAATCGTCAAAGTCTAGTAGGGTATGGGATAGTGTCAGAGATTCAGTATTTTGGATGGAAAATAGGAAAATGAATCCAATGTGTACGCAAACATATGCTACACAAAAGTCTTCCAACTCTCATCAAGAACAATGCCTTGTCATTACCTTCGACCCTAGTAAAACACAATTAGAGGAGAAGAGTTAGAAAATCTGTGAATTCATATGTGGAATAAAATATACTCAGTAGTTCAAAAAATTGGAGGTGGTAAAGGAGTTTCCAAAAGTAAGGGAAAGTTTAAACAGTCCACACACATGGAGCTCTGCTGGCCTAAAGACTTCTTGAGAAAGTCCCTCTGAGGTTGGGCACTTGAAATATATTTTGTTGTATGGAGCTTTAGCTTCCTTTGTAGTGAAACCATCAAAGATGGGTCTGCATCTATGTGACCTGGAGGACATGGTTTCTTATTTTCCAATGAACATGAGACCGTAGTGCTGAATTCTCTCTTCCTAAGTAAACTGTGGACACTGGAACCTAAGTGTCTCCCCGTGTGAACTGTGAAGCCATTTGGTCATCCTCCACTTTTCGTGGTGTTTCTTGCTGCTGCACTGGGAGTTTGGTATTTGCATCACGAAATACAAGGAGTTCAACTGGGACACAGTGCTGGAGGGAGTTCTGTCACGTGTGTATGGTCAGGTTCTGCAGGAGAATGCACCATCCAATATTCTATCTCTAATAGTTTGCCCCCGTGTCCATAGCAACCTGATTCTGAACATTTACCTGAAACCAAACCATATAACAATTTACCGTTACATATAAGGGTCTGCTGGCTGCACCTTGTGAGTCACAAGCCATTCTATATAAATGCCACATTTTTAATCCATTCATCTAATGAAGGGAATCTAGGTTGGTTCCACAGTCTTGCAATTGTGAATTGTGCTGCTATGAACATCGATTTATCAGTATCTCTGTAGCATGCTCTTTTTAGTTCTTTAGGGAATAGACGGAGAAGGGGAATAGGTCAAATGGTGGTTCCATTCCCAGCTTTCCAAGAAATCTCCATACTGCTTTCCAAATTGGCTGCACCAATTTGCAGTCCCACCAGCAATGTACAGGTGTGCCCTTTTCCCCACATCCTCGACAGCACATGATGGCGTTTGACTTCATAATGGCTGCCGATCTTACTGCAGTGAGATGGTATCTTAGGGTGGGTTTGTTTTGCTTTTCTCTGACTGCTAGAGATGGTGAGCATTTTTTCATGTACTTATTGATTGATTGTATGTCCTCCTCTGAGAAGTGTCTGTTCAGGTCATTAGCCCATTTGTTGATTGGGTTATTCATTTTCTTATTGTTTAATTTTTTTGAGTTCTTTGTATACTCTGGATATTAGGGCTCTATCTGAAGTGTGAGGAGTAAAGATTTGTTCCAAGGATGTAGGCTCCCTATTTACCTCTCTTATTGTTTCTTTTGCTGAGAAAAATGTATTTAGTTTGAGTAAGTCCCATTTGTTGATTCTAGGGATTAACTCTGGTGCTATGGGTGTCCTATTGAGAAATTTGGAGCCCGACACCACAGTATGTAGATGGTGGCAAAAGTTTTCTTCCACCAGATGCAGTGTCTCTGATTTGATATCAACCTCCTAGATCTATTTTGAGTTAACTCTTGTGCATGGTGAGAGGAGGAGATTCAGTTTCATTTTGTTACATATGGAATTCCAGTTTTCCCAGCACCATTTGTTGAAGATGCTATCCTTCCTCCATTGCATGCTTTTAGTCCCTTTATCAAATATAAGATAGCTGTAGTTTTGTGGATTGGTTTCTGTGTCCTCTATTCTGTATCACTGGTCCACCTGCCTGTTTTGTCACCAGTACCATGCTATTTTTGTTACTCTTGATCTGTAGTATAGTTTGAGGTCTGGTATCGGTATACTGCCTGATTCACACTTCCTGCTTAGAGCTGTTTTTGCTATTCTGGGTCTTTTATTTTTCCATATGAATTTCATAATTGTTTTATCTATTTCTACAAGAAATGACCTTGAGATTTTGATTGGCATTGCATTAAACCTATAGAGAACTTTTGGTAATATCGTCATTTTGATGATGTTAGTTATGCTTTTCCATGAACAGGGTATATTTTTCCATCTTCTAAGATTTTCTTCTATTTCTCTCTTTAGGGTTCTGTAGTTTTCATTGTATATGTCTTTCACCTCTTTTGTTAGGTTGATTCCCAAGTATTTTATTTATTTTTTTGATGATATTGTGAATGGAGTGATTGTCCTCATTTCCATTTCAGAGGATTTGTCGCTGATATACAAAAATGCCTTTGATTTATGCGTGGTGATTTAATATCCTGCCACTTTGCTGAATTCATTTATTACCTCTAATAGTTTCTTTGTAGACCCTTTTGGGTCTGCTAGGTATAGAATCATGTCTTTTGCAAATAGCGATAATTGGAGTTCTTCTTTTCCTATTTTAATGCCTTTAATTTCTTTAGTCTTTCTAATTGCTCTGGCCAGTGTTTCGATAACTATGTTGAACAGAAGGGGTGAGAGAGGGCATCATTGTCTTGCTCCAGATTATAGGGGGAATGCCTTCAATTGTTCTCCATTCAGAATGATGCTAGCCTGAGGCTTAGCAAAGATTGCTTTTACAATATTGAGGTATGATTCTGTTATCCCTAGTTTTTCTAGAGTTTGAACGTAAAGTGATGCTGTACCTTGTCAAATGCTTTTTCCGCATCTCTCGAGATGATCATATGGTTCTTATTTTTAAGTCTATTGATGTGATGAATAACATTTATTGATTTTCGTATATTGTACCAGCCTTGCATCCCAGGAATGAATCCTACTTGATTATGGTCCACATTTTTTTTTATATACATGTTTTTGTGTCTGATTCCCCAGAATTTTTTTGAGGATTTTTGCATTTTTCCTGAAATACCTTGAAAAGTATTGGTTTTTGTTCTTCTTTAAAGGTTTTGTATAATTCTGCTCTATACCCATCCGGTCCTGGGCTTTTCTTAGTTGGTGGTATTTTGATGGTTTCTTCTATTTCCTCAATTGATATTGGAATGTTTAAGTTGTCTATATCCTCCTGACTCAATCTGGGCACATCATATGACTTAAGAAATTTATCAATGCCTTCACTATATTCTATTTTATTGGAGTATATTAATTCAAAATAATTTCTGATTTTCTTCTGTATTTCTGAAGTGTCTCTTGTTATATTTCCTTTTTTATTTCATATGCTAGTAATTTGAGTTCTCTTTCTTCTTCTCTTTGTTAGCATGGCTAAGGGTCTGTCGATTATATTTATTTTTTCAAAAAACCAATATATTGTTTTGTCAATATTTTTCAATTGTTTCTTTTGTTTCGATTTCATTAATTTCTTCTCTGATTTTAATTATTTGTTGCCTTCTACTTCTTTTGCTGTTGTTTGCTCTTGTTTTTCTAAGATTTTGAGATGAAGTATGAGATCATTTATTTGTTGTTTTTTTCTTTTTCTAAGGAATGAACTCAAGCAATGAATTTTCCTCTTGGAACTGCTTTCAATGTGTCCCATAGATTCTGATATATTGTGTCTGTGTTTTCATTTATCTCTAAGAATTTTTTAATTTCTTCCTTGATGTCTTCTATAACCCATTGATCATTCAGAAACCTATTGTTCATTCTCCAAGTGATGAATGATTTTTCCTTCCTTTTTTATCGTTGATTTTTAATTTCATTCCATTATGATCAGATAAAATGCATGGTATTATCTCTACTCCTTTTTATTGTCTAAGAATTGCCCTGTGACATAATATATGATGTATTTTTGAGAAGGATCCATGTTCTGCTGAGAAAAAAGTGTAACTTCTTGATGATGGGTTGTATATTGTATATATGTCAATTAAGTCTAGGTTATTAATTGTGTTATTGAGTTCTATAGTTTCCTTATTCAACTTTTGTTTGGAAGATCTGTCCAGTGGTGAGAGAGGTGTGTTCATGTCTCCCATGATTACTGTATTGTGGTCTATTAGACTCTTGAAATTGAGAAGAGTTTGTTTGATGAACAAAGCTGCACCATTGTTTGTGGCATATATATTTATGATTGTTATGTCTTGTTGGCGTATGGTTCCCTTGAGTAGTATGTAGTGTCCTTCTTTATCCCTTTTGATTAACTTTGGCTTGAAATCTATTTTATTTGATATGAGTATGGACACTCCTGCTTGTTTCCGAAGTTCATAAGAGTGATATGATTTTTCCAAGTATGGTGAGTTTAAGCCATTAAGATTTTTGGTTATTATTGAGATATGGGTTGTTCTTCCAGCCATATTTGTTTATTTATGTTACTAAACATAGTTTGTTTTCCTCTTTGATTATTTTCCCCCCTTTAATGTCCTACCTCCCACTGTTGGTTTTCTTTGGTATTTTCCATTTCCACTTCCTGTAATGTTTTGCCGAGGATGTTTTGAAGAGATGGTTTTCTAGCTGCAAATTTTTTTCACTTTTGTTTATCGTGGAAGGTTTTAATTTCATCTTCCATCTGAAGCATAATTTCGCTGGATACATGATAATTGGTTGGAACCCATTTTCTTTCAGTGTTTGAAATATGTTATTAAAGGATCTTCTAGCTTTCAGAGTCTGTGTTGAAAGATCAGCTGTTATCCTGGTTGGTTTACCACTAACTATAATCTGCTTCCTTTCTCTTGTAGCTTTTAAAATTCTCACGTTATTCTGTATGTAGGGTATCTTCATTACAATGTGTCTAGGAGTGGATCTCTTATGATTTTGCACGTTCGGCGTCCTGTAGACTTTTAGGATTTGGGATTTTGTCTCATTCTTCAAGTCTAGGAATTTTTCTCCTATTATTTCATTGAATAGATTGCTCACTCCTTTGGTTTGGACCTCTATACTTTCCTGTATCCCAATGAGTCTTATGTTTATTCTCTTTATGTTATCCCATATTTCTTGCACTTTTGCTCATGGTTTCTTAACAGTCTTGCTGAGCTGTATATGTTCTTTTTGAGTTGAAATACTTTGTCTTCATTGTCTGATGTTCTATCTTCTAAGTATTCTGCTCTGATGGTAGTATTCTCAATTGAGTTTTTAAGATGGTTCATTACTTCCTGCGTTTCTAAGATTTCAGTTTGTTTGTTTTTTATAACCTCTATCTCCCTGTATAGTTGATCTTTGCTACTTGGATTTTTTTATGTAATTCATTGTCGAAGTGATCTTTCATTGTCTGATTTTTGCTGTCTAATGTCTTCCTTGAGATTCCAGATCACCTGAAGCATGTATATCCTGAATTCTTTATCTGACATTCCATATGCTGCATCTATTACCTCTTCTAAAGTTGAGTTGACCTGCATTGCTTGTGGTCCTTTCTTTCCTTGTCTTTTCATACAGCTTGCGTTTCTTTCTGCTTGGTGAAACTGTTGTGTTTTTGTAATTTTCCCCCTGTATATTTATATTGCTCTTGTATAGTGGAAAAGTCTCCATTGCAGGTGCGGTTGGCGGCTGTGCTGCTCCTCCAATTGGGGTGATCTGTCTACCATGCTGACCGGCCGCTAGGCCTGTTCTGCCGGTCGGTCATACGTCTGCCTACCTTGCAGGCATGGGTGTCGGCTCTGCTCTGCCCCTACTCCAATTGGGGTGACGTGACTACCACGCCGGTGGGTCGCTGGGCCTGTTCCAGGCACAGGCGGCAGCTCTGCTCTGCACCTCTGGCTTGATGACAAAATGAGAGAGACTCAGATGTTTGTGACTCACTTTCTTTACCAGGAGACCAACTATTTCTCTCGCCGCTGGTATCAATGAAGTTATCTCCTCCACCGCTTTGTGATCACATCAGATGTCTGCCATGTTGGTATCCCATGTAAATGGCAGCATTTCATTCCCTTTGTCAGGTGACCAAAGCAACGGGTGAGTCCTGACCGGCCCTCACAAGCCCCGTCTCAAACCTGTTGCCACTGTCTATGAAGGCTCAGTTGGCATTTACCTCTACAGTATTCAGCAGGACCCAGACCAAGAAACAGTTTCCGCAGGTTCTTTAGCCCTGGGCCAGAGCAGTTCTGGGACCCAGAATTCAGCCGCTCCGGGCTCGGTGTATGTTCTGATAGGAGAACGATTCAAGAAGCAATTTTCATGGGTTCTTTAGCACTGACCCTGAGTAATTTGTCTGCAAGATGAAGGCGAATGGCAGCCTGAAATTACCTATTCTGTATCTGAATGAGCTGTGATCAGTCGAAAACAGGGATGGTGACATCAGCTCTCCAAGATGGTGACCGCTGTCTTCCTCTGTGGTCTCACCGGTGTGGAAAACTGAATTGGACCGCTTCCTTCCCCCGTTTCAAACCCAGAATTCAGCACTGAGCACAGTGATTGCCCAGATGGCAGGAGCCCGCATAATCCACAGACTGTATCTTTGTGTTGCTCTCTCGTCGTTTCCCAGCGCGCATTGCAGACACTAGCCGTGGGGCGATTTGCTAAATAAGCAGCGTGACCCTCCGTGAGGACAAATTGATGGTGTTTGAGTCCCCGTAGCTGGTCCTTGTGCAATGGAAATCCTTCCTGTAGGTTTTGGAGCACACCAATTTTCCTGGAAATTTCTAATAAGATAGATTTTAGCCGTTCTAACTCGTCCTTCTCCTGCAAAGTGACGCGGTACAGGTGGGTAATGAACTCCCATCGCTGCCATAATATGATCCACTGAAGTTAGTTTTCAGTACTAGGAAACAAACATGTATTTCAGGTGGAAAAATATTTCTGATAATAATCTTCTCAAACGTTGATTATAAATCCAAATACATGAATATGAATGAATTTAGTTAGTGTATAATAAGACACATATATTTTATATTTTGAATAATCAGCAGAGTGAATACACACACACACACACACACACACACACACACACACACACACACCTAAATACAATCATTACAAAGTAAGATTATGTATGGCAATCGAAATTCACCATGAAATATATATCATCCACAGATCCAAAAATATTGATTTTACTAAATATGGATTTATGTTGTTCAACTAGGAAGCTCACCCATAGGTTGAATTTTCAGTTCCAACAGCATTTAGAAGAAGTGTTTTCTTCTAACAATTTGTATTTGCAAAGTCAGTTACCTCACAAATATGTACGTGTGATACCATGTAGTATTCTATATGTGCATATAAAAATGCATGTGCTGAATCAGCTACAGAGAAAGGGAGACAGGAATTCACATATTTGTTAACTGTAAAAACACATAGAGAACTATTTTAACTACAAATTGACAAGATTTATAACACCAACCCTTTATCATGCAAAAGGAAAGTACAACTATACACCATGCCTCCTCTGAACTGGTTGTATTTCTATTCTGTGTGGGTTATTTTACTCCATCATATTAGGATTAGTAGTCAGAGTCTAGTAGGTTTTGGGTTAGTGTCAGGGATTCAGTATTTCGAATTGAAAATAGGAAAATAAATTCAATATTTATGCAAATATGTGATACAAAAAAATGTTCCCACTCTCATCCAGAACAATGCCTTGACATCATCTTCGCTAAAAGTAAGACACAATTAGAGGACATGATTTACAAAAATCTGTGAATACATATCTGGAATGGAATATGCTCAGGAGTTCATATACTTGGAGGTGGTATAGGAGTTTCCAAAAGTAAGGGACAGGGTAAACACTCCACAAACATGGAGCTCTGCTGGCCTAAAGACTTTTGAGAAACTGCCTCTGAGTTTGGGCACTTGAAATATATGTTGCTGTCAGGAGATTTAGCTTCCGTTCTAGTTAGACCATCATAACTGGGTCTGCATCTATGTGACCTGGAGGACATTGTTTCTTATTTCCCAATGAACATGAGGCAGCAGTGCTGAATTTTTTCTTTGTAGGTAAACTGTAGCCACTGCGCGCTAAGTGTCTCCTCGTCTTTACTGTAAAGCCATTTTTTCATCCTCCACTTTTTGTGGTGTTTCTTGCTGCTGCACTGAGAGTTTGGTATCTGTTTCTTGAAATACAAGGAGTTCCACTGGGACAAAGTGCTGGAGGGAATTCTGTCACATGTGGTGGGTCAGGGTCTGCAGGAGAATGCACCAAGCAAGCTTCTTTCCCAAAGAGCTTGCCCCATTGACCATAGCAACCTGATTCTGAATATTGTCCTGAAACCTCTCCATATAACAAGATGCTTTTATATACAAGGGTCTGCTGGATGCAAAATGTCAGTTCCAAGCCATTTGGAAGCCAATGGCAGATAAACATGGCCTCACCACAGATGTTATTTCAGACACCTCCCCACCACTGCTCTAGGCCAACTACTCAGCAGGCTCCAAATTACTGGCATCTCTGTTCTACAGCATTTTCGTGAAACCAAGTCAATCAAGGCACTGTCTGGTATACTCATAATCAGCAACAGGAATCCAAAGTTTCTCCAGTGCCACTTGGTCAAGGGAATTTCAAAAATTTGGTGGTATTTATCTAGCTATTTTTTAAGGATGAAGTTGGAGGCACTGTGGGTTTCCAATCATTCAGGAACCATTAAATGGCGAGGAAACTCATTTGAACGAAAGAAATGGAGAACTATCACAGGCAAAGCTTCCCAAAGTGTGGCCAAAAGGTCACATGAAGCCAGGCTCATTGAGGTCTACAATGTGAGCTCCATGTGTGTTTTGACTCTCAACTATGGCTGCCAAGTCTTTAACAATAAAATCGTGTGATATCATGGCTGAGATTACTTATGCTCTGTGGAAAGCCACCCTGGGCCTAGATCTCAGTTTCCAAGGGCGAATCTCATGTGTGGCCTCCTAAAATCTCAACACAATTCATGGCAATACTTCTCTGAGGAGAGTTCCACAACTCAGTCTCTAAGGGGAATCACACCAGAGTTCAAGCCCAGGTGGAACCAGACATCTCTTCCAACCGCCACACAAATGACCACAATTAAAAACAAAAGACTCCCACATGGCACTCATCTTCTTCCATATAGACACTAATAATAACCTCTGGCTTGAGGTTTTCATGAGGGGCACAGACCAACACAGTGTTCAAAATAAGCACCCTCGCACCTCATTTGTCACAAGTCAGGGTTGCCTGGACACCCTTCCTTTGAACATGGAATGATCATAGAGCCCTGCCTTTAATACTGCTCCACAATTCCAATTTGAGGCTTACTGACTGTGGGATTTAGATTCTTTATGTGAACTGGAGTCATGAGTAATCACAAGCACCAGTGGGCTAGACTCTGCAAGGCTTTGAAGTACTCATTTGATGCAAAGGATCCCTATTCTCACTTGATGGAGATCAGGAACCTTACACAAGAAGGCGAGAGACGTAGTCCACAATAAATGCTTTTTGGACATTTTGGATTTGGGTGCACACATGGGATCTTTCTTTAGGTCCATTAGGTGCTGAGTATCTAAGCCACAGCCTCACACAGGGCCAAGTGGCCAATTCAGACACATCCCTTTCCAAACAATTAAGCAAAGAGCCCCAGGTGATGCCCATTCATTTCCATTTGAAAACTGTTTTCTTCAGGCTTCACAAAGGCGTGGCCTAATCAAAGACCTTCCTGTTATTCAGTCCATCAGAAGAATAGGTATGCAAAAGGCCCAAAGCAGGGTTTCTCCACAGAGACTTTACTGGTCACATTGATATCTGAGTTTTCTGAGATGCTCCAATTCCCTTCAGCTATCCTGTACATGGCCATGTCCCAGAGCTTGGAGGTGGTACATATCTTGGACACATAACCATGAGCCTATTATGGTTAGTGGCCAGAATTCAGGCAGAAAACAGGAACTTAGGAAGACAGTAGGTGTTGCCCATCCAGAAGGCAAGCCAAGTCCATCTATAAATTGGGAAGGATGAATGCTGGGAAGCTTTCTACTAGACAGAACACATCCATTGATGCATGCTTTCTAATGTCTTCATCCACGAACACAGTGGGATACCCAGACATAGAAACACACTCCTTGTCAAACGACTTTCTAGAAACCATCCACTCCAAAATGAACATACTGCCTTTCCTACCTATTCTCAGAAAATGAGACAAGACCACAAACTCACACCCAACCCACAAAGGCACCTCCTTCCCCCAAGTAGGTCTGTGACTATCCGGAGTGTCCTCTTACTGGTGGGCCATACTATGTTCCCAGAAATGGCCTGTCCTGTCTCAGATCTGGTCTCCTTGGCCAACTCTGTGAGGTTATTAGGAGCCAGCGGTGAGCCATTACATGGAGATGACTTTTTCTCTCTCAGGTCCTTCATAGCTGCATACATCTTCTCCAGGGATGATTTCTGTATGGACCTTTGAGGATCTTAGCATGTGGAAGATCTGCTACATTCCTATATTGAAAGACCAACTCTGTCTCTAATCTTCTGTAAAGTTAGATTGAGGGAACAGTGTATGGTTAGGATTAATAACATGTTCGATATGAGTTAGGAATCATTCTGCAGGAATGATTGGGAAGCTGCAATATTTACAAGAAAATATAGGTGAAATATTAGTATGAAAACAGAAATGTAGGTAAGATTTGAAGCCCAGAAGGGCATTGGGCCCTTGATTGGGATACTTAGATTTGAATTATTTTCTGCAGAGATGTCTCAGATAAATTCAGTACAATGGCGTAGGACCTTGTACGTTGGATGATGGAATGTTGAAGAGAACTTCTAGTCAAAAAGGGATAGTTGAAATTATTAGAAAGATATTCAGTTTCAGAAAGAAGAGTGAGTATAGGTTTTGGACAAAAGTTCTCCAGCAATAGGGTTTCGGATAGAGAGTGAATTTAAATGTGAGCACATGTGAAGAGTCAGTCACAATGATGAACTGGGGAAAATATGTCGGTAAGCAGATATCAATAGAGACATTAAGAAATCAGGAAAATTATAAAGTGAGTGATAGGATTAGATATTTTCAACAGGGTTGAGTTTGAATATATAATCTAAGGAAGAAAAAAATATGTTGTCACAAATAGGATTGACATTTGAGAACATTAGGCAACATGTACATGGATGTTTTTAGTAATCCATGCTCACTTTCAATTTAGGCTTTGGTACAATCATATGTTTGACCTTTGCATTTTGGGTCCCGAATATTACTGTGATAAAATGTATATGTAGATTGGGTGACATAAGTATTTCTTATACCATTTCTGAGAGCAATATTTTGAAGATGTATAAATTATTATTGGCGGTACAAAGATTTGTACTCTGTGTCTATGAATATAGAATTAATGCATGAATTGACAATACTGTGAATAAATAATATAACTGTTTCCACTTTAAATAATGGATTGAATTGATATGTGAAAATATACACAAAAACTTATATTGATATACAATCATTCATTCCAACCAGTTACACATCTAATTGTATAATTGCGTTATGTTTTATTATAAAGATTGTGTGAGATTTGCTTCAAAAGTGATTATGGAAATCGAAAATAATGTGTTTGGAAAGAAGTCTCATTAAAAGACCAGTCAAGAAACCTGGAGGAATACATGTGTTCTGAAGCAGTAAGTGATTGAAAGAGAAACAAATGCCTATAAATTTGTGAATTTGTGGATGAAATATATATCCTATGATGTGCATGAACTGAAGAAATATTAACGAACAAATGTTGAATAAAAATGAACATCAAAATACACACCATGTCCCATAGGAATCTAATTGCATTGATGTTAAACTGGGTCAATTACTGTAGAAATATTAGTATTTGTATGCACATTCACTGAAGTTAGTTTTAAGTACTAGAAAACAAATATGTAGTTCAGGTAAATGAATACTTCTGAGAATAATCTTGTAAAATTTTTATTATAAATCCACATACATGAACATGAATGAATTTCGGTAGTGTATATAAGACACATATATTTCATATTTTGAAAAATCTTGAGAGTGTATATATATATATATATATATATATATATATATATATATATATATATAAACACACACCCAAAACACACACAGAGATATTAAAAAGTACCAATATATAAGCCAATCAATATTCATCTTGAAATATATAACATCCACAAATGCAAAATAATTTATTTTACTGAGCATGGATTTATGTACAATGTTGTTCTCCTAGGAAGCTCACACATAGGTTGAATTTTCAGTTCCAACTGCTTTTAGGAGGAGTGATCTTTTCTCACAATTTGTATCTCCAAGTCGGCCAAGTCACAAAAATGTACGTGTGATACCAGGTAGGATTCTATATGTGCATATAAAAATACATGTGCTGAATAGGCTACAGAGAAAGGGAGACAGGAATTCATGTATTTGTTAACTACAAAAACCCATGGTGAACTATTTTAATTAAAAATTGACTAGATTTATAACACCTACACTTTATCATGCAAAAGGCAAATCCAACTATACACCATGCCTCCTCTGAACTGTTTGTATTTCACTTCTGTTTGCATTATTTCTCTCCACCATATTAGGGTTAGTAGTCAGAGTCTAGTAGGGTATGGGTTAGTGTCAGGGATTCAGTATTTTGAATGTAAAATAGGAAAATGAATCAAATGTGCATGCAAATATGTGCTACACAAAATCTTCCTACTCTCATTCACAACAATACCTTGACACTATCTTTGCCCCAAGTAAGACAAAATAAAAGAAGAAGATTTAGAAAATCTGTGAATACATATCAGGAATGGAACATGGTTACGATTTCACAATATTGGAGGTGGTAGAGGAGTTTCCAAAAGTAAGGGACAGGGTAAATACTGCACAAATATGGAGATCTGCCAGCCTAAAGACTTCTGGAGAACCTGCCTCTGAGGTTGGCCACTTGAAGTATATGTTGTAGTCAGGACCTATGGCTTCCTTTCTAGTGAGACCACCAAAGCTGGGTCTCCATCTATGTGACCTGCAGAACATGGTTTCTTATTTTCCAAAGAACATGAGGCAGCAAGGCTAAATTCTCTCTTTGTAAGTAAACTCTTGCCACTGAAGGCTAAGTGTGGCCCCGTGTGGACTTTGAAGCCATTTGGTCATCCTCCACTTTTCATGGTGTCCTTGCTGCTGCACTGGGAGTTTGGTATTGGCTTCAGGAATTACAAGGAATTCAACTGGGTCACAGTGTTGGAGGGAGATCTGTCACGTGTTGTGCGTCAGGGTCTGCAGGAGAATGCACCAACCAGGCTTCTATCCCACATAGCTTGCCCCCTTGACCATAGCAACCTGATTCTGAACATTGCGCTGAAACCTCTCCATTCAACAAGATGCCTTTACATACAAGGGTCTGCTGGCTGCACCATGTCAGTTACAAGCCTTTTGGCAGATCCACATGACCCCACCACAGAAGTTTTATCACAGACCTGCAAAACACTGCTCTAGGCCCACTACTCAGCAGACTTTAACTTATTTGCATCATTGTTCTACACCATTTTCATGAAACCCAGTCAATCAAGGAACTGTCTGGTACACTCATGATGAGCAACAGGAAATCCAAAGTGTATCCAGTGTCACCTGGTGATGGGAATTTCAAATTTTTATGATGTTTATCTAGCCATTTTTCAAGGATGAGGTTGGAGGCACTGTGGGATTTAATTCATTCTGGAAACATTAAAAGGTGAGAAAGCCCATTTCAATGAAAGATCTGGAGAACTCTCACAGGCAAGACTTCCCAAAGAGTGGCCAAAAGATCAAATGAAGCCAGGCCCATTGAGGTCTACAATGTGAGGTCCATGTGTGTTTTTACTCTCAACTATGGCTGTCAAGTCTTTCAGAATAAAATCATGTGATATTCTGGCTCAGATTCCCAGTGCTCTGTGGGAAGCCCCCCGGGCATAGATCTCAGTTTCCAAAGGCCACTACCATGCGTGGCCTCCAAAAATCCCAACACAATTTATGGCAATACATCTCTGCAGTCATTTCCAGAACTCAGTCTCTAAGAAGACTCACACCAGAGTTCAAGCCAAGGTGGACCCAGTCATCTCTTCCATCAGCCAAACAAATGACCACAATTAAAACCAAAACACTCCCACATGGCTCTCAACTACTTCCACATAGACACTCATCATAACCTCTGGCTGGAAGTTTCCATGAGGGGTGCAGCTGAAGACAGTATCCAAAATATGCTCCCTACCCTCATTTGTCTAATGTCAGGGTGGCTTGACAACCTATCTGTGAACAAGGAGTGATCAATTAGGCCTGCCAATAATACTGCTCTGCTTCTCCAATTTGAGCCTTATGTCTGTGGGGTTTAGATTCTTTATGTGAATTGGAGTTATGAGAAAATCCAAGCACCTATGGGCTTGCCTCTGCAGGGCTTTGAAAAACTTTTTGAACCAAAGATACCTATTCTCACTTGATGGAAGTCAGGAACCTTACAGAGGAAGGCGAGAGACTTCATCCACAAGACTGCTCTTTTTCCATTTTGGTTTTGGATGCACACATGAGATCTTTCCTTAGATTCATCAGGTGGTGAGAATCTAAGTCACAGCCTCACACAGGGCCAAGAGGCTGATTCAGACACATCCCTTTCCACGGCAATTAAGCAAAGAGCCACAGGTGATGCTCATTATTTTCCATTAGAAAACTGTTTTCTTCAGGTTTCACAAAGGGGTGGACTGAGGCAAAGACCTTCCAGACATTCAGGGCAACGGAACAATAGGTAAACAAAAGGCCCAAATCAGTGTTTCTCCACTGACACTTTACTGGTCACACTGATATCTGAGTTTTCTGAGTTCCTCTCCATTCCCTTCAGCTATCCAGTACAAGGCCATGTTATAGAGTTTGGAGGTGGTACATATCTTTTACACAAAACCATGAGCCTATTCTTGAGAGTGGCCAGAATTCAGGAAGAAAACAGGAACTTAGGAAGATAGCAGGTTTTGCCATTCATAAGGAAAGCCGTAGTCCATTCATAAATTTGGCAGGATGAATGCTGAGAAGCTTTCTACTAGACAGAACAATTCCATTGATGCATTCTCTTTTCTAATGTCTATAACCACAGACACAGTGGAATACACAAACCCACAACCACACCCACAAAGGCAACTCTTTCCTCCAAGTTGGTCTGTGACTATCCAGAGTGTCCTCTGACTGGTGGGCCATACTATGTTCCCCAAAATTGCTTGTCCTGTCTCAAATCTGCTTTTCTTTGCTAACTCTGTGAAGTAGTCAGGAGTCAGCGGTGAGCCAATACCTGCTTTATCAGGAAAGAATTATCTTCAGAGCTTCCCTGGCATTTGGCCATCCTCACATCAGTAGGTAAGTGCCGCAGCCCGGCTGTCTGGGCAAAATAACCGGGGGGGTGACGAACAACTTGGGTAGACTGATGCAGCAGGAGTGGAAGCCGATTATTGTTGAATAAGAGCGGTATTTATACATTTTACACAGCCTATCTAATTAGCATGAAATAGATACAGCAGTCAAACAATAAGGAATCTCCACACTTAATGGCTCGCTTTTGTTACTTCACAAACCACTCCCTCTGGCATTTTGCCAGGCGCCATCCAGACTTTTTTACAGACTCTAACATTTCTCTGGCAAAATAACAGGTGCCAATCTGACTTGTTTACAGACCTTAACAGGTAAGAAGAAAGACTGACTCTGTCTTTGGTAAATTCAAACAAGTGAGACCACTGGGACTGGGATTGGTAATGGCTCTGGGTGCCTGGCTTCCTGGATCCCAAGTTCAGAGACTTTCATCATCAAGGAAGTGAGGTGTGGCGACTTCTTTCAGGAACTGAATGAGGTAACTGCCTTGGCAACCACTTTGTCCTAACAGTTGCTTCCAAGGGTCCCATGAAATGGAGGCTGCCCCTACTTCCTGTGACACTTTCATATGTTAGAATGGTATATCAACCATACGCACCTGGGAAGAGCTTTCCACACAGGCCTGGTTTGGTCTACTCTACATTAAGAAGAGTGAGGCTGATTCAGACACATTCCTTCATCCTACCAGGTTCTTTGCCATGGAGATGTCTTTTGCTCTCTCAGGTCCTTCATAGCTGCCTACATCTTCTCCAGAGATCATTTCTGCATGTACCTTTGATGTTCTCAGCAGGTGAAAGATCCCATACATTCCTGTATTGTAAGACCAACACTGTCGCTGCTCCTCAGTAAAGTTAGATTGAGGGAACAGTGTATGATTAGTGTTATTAACATGTTCGATATGGGTTAGGAACCATTCTGCTGGATGAATAATGGTATTGGGAACCTGTGATATTTATAAGAATATAGAGGTGAAATATATGTACGAAAACAGAAATCTAAGTAAGATTTGAAGCCCAGAACTTCATTTGTCCCTTGATTGGGATACTTAGCGTTGAATTACATTCTGCACAGATGTTTCAGATAAATCGATATACAATGGCATAGGACCTTTCACCTTGGATGATTGAATGTAGAAGAGAACATCCAGTCAAAAAGTGATAGTCGGTAGGATTAGGAAGATAGTCGGTAGGTTTAGGAAGAAGAATGAGTGTAGGATTTGGAACAAAAGTTCTTTAGAAGTAGGGTATCACTAAGAGAGTGAATGTAAATATCAGCACATGTGATGAGGAAGTCACAATGATTAACTGGGGAAAATATGTAGGAAAGCAGATATCAATAGAGACATTACAAAATCAGGCAAAGTATAAAGTGAGTGACAGGATTAGACATTTTCAACATGTTTGAGTTTGAATATATAATCTTTGGAAGAAACAAATATGTAGTCACCAATAGGATTTTCATTTGAGAGCATTAGGCAACCTGGACATGGATGTTTTTAGTAATCCATGTTCACTTTCCATTTAGGTTTTGTACAATCATAAGTGTGACCTTTGCTTTTTGTGTCCAGAATATTACTGTGATAAAATGTATATGGAGATCAGGTGACATGGGTATTTCTTCCACCATTTCTGGGAGCTATATTTTGAGGACGTATAAATTAGTATTGGGGGTACAAAGAGGTGTACCTGTGTCTATGAATATAGAGATAATTCGTGAATAGACTGTACTGTGAATAAATAATATAACTGGTTCCACTTTAAATAATGGATTGAATTGATATCTGAAACTAAGTAAGAAATCTTATATCGATATACAACCATTCATTCCAACCAGTTATACATCTAATGGTAATATTAGTGTTATGGTTTATTGTGACGGGTTTGTGCGTTTTGCTTCAAATGTGATAATGGAAATCGAAAATAATGTTTTTGGGAAGAAGTCTCATGAAAAGAGCAGTTATGAAACATGGAGGAATACATGTGTTCTCAAGCAGGAAGTGATTGAAAGTGAAACAAATGCCTATAAATTTGAGAAATTTTGATGAAACATATATGCTGTGATGTGCATAAACTGAAGATAGTAATGTACCAGTGTTGAATAAAAATGAACGTCAAAATACACATCATGTCTCATAGAGTCTACTTGCATTGATGTTCAACTGGGTCAGTTACTGTAGAAATATTAGGATTTGGGGGGGAATTAATAATACAATTTATTTTAGCACTAGCATGCCACAGAATGTAGAGGAAAGATCAATGGATTTTTAGTTATAGCACTAATAATCTAACATTTAGTGACTATTTTGGATAGTCTAGAAATTACATAAGGCTATGTAACATATTTTTTTATTTAACATTCATCAAAGCTTGGAATTTTCGGAATATTTCTTCTTTTTTCTTTTTTTATTTTTTCAGTTGTTGATTGACCTTCATTTTGTTTATTTGTATGTGGTGCTGAGAATAGAACCATGTGCCTCACACATGCTAGAAAAGCATGTTACCTCTGAGCCACAAACCCAGCCCCTCCACTTCTATCTTAACATCATACACTCATGTCCCTCTTCTTTACTCACTTTCTTCCTCATTTTCCCCCTTCTCTCCCTTCCTTTTTGGTTTCCCCTCCATATCTATTTTTCTCTCATGTCATTACAAACAGTAGTATGCTATGAAATTTAAATTTAAGACTGTTTTTTATAGTCATTCTTTTTCTTGAGAAAATTTAAAAATTATAATCACCTGATAGATATATTACAATACATTTATTATACATATGTATCTATATTCATGCATATGCATTACATATATTATATATATACATATATATTTAAAAGTACTTTGATTTTCCTGTTAGAAATAATATAGACCAAGTCTTTCTTAATTCTCAATTCTTCCATAATTAACATCTTACAGTGAAAATCAAATAAACATATTTAAGTAAACAGGTATCATTCTTATTTATCAATACTGATAATTTAAAGTTTTATATCACATTAAGTGGTAATGTCGCATATTAACTCTTATGAATTAGAGAAATTTTATTTGAACAACCTATTATTTAAGGACCATATGCACTGACATTTTAAATGGCTTTCTTGTGGTTTCAATTTCTATCAATTGTGTATTAATTGCCAAATACTTATTTTAGTACTTTTCATGTTCATAATTGATATAAAGTCAATTGTTTAATTCTTCTTGTAAGTAGTTACTTATTACAGTAGGGACATTATTAATAATACTACATCTTTATAAGAAAAATGGTACAAATTTATTTTCATGCAAAATTAAGAATAATTGCATGCTCTAGATGTTTGATTGTTGATACATATAACAAAGAGCTTTTGATGAGTCTCTTCCCCAGTAAAACATAAAATGCAAAGATATAGTTAGGTTTGTATGTCCAAATAAAGATAAGAAAAAATACACATTATCAGCTAGAAACTATTAAATAAAAGATGAAAAGAACAATCCAACACATTGTACGAACTTGTCAGATGAGGTAGTATTCTGGAAGAATAGGCTAAGACTAGACCTTGTCCATGACAAAATATTCACAAAAAAAATGAAATATGAAAAGTGTAGAAAATGCTATGAATTTTTCATGAAGTTAGGTGAATTATCCTTTAATCTCAATTTATGTGCATTTTCTGGTAAAATAAATTTGTGATATTCACAAAACAAAGTTTCTGTATAGCAAAATGAATACATCTGAACCTATTTTAGCTGATTTCTTCCCACTAAATTTTAAACCTTTATTTATTTATTTATTTTTATTGGTTGTTCAAAACATTACAAAGCTCAAGATATATCATCTTTCATACATTTGACTCAATTGGGTTATGAACTCCCATTTTTTCCCCAAATACGAATTGTAGAATCACATCGGTTACACATTCACATTTTTACATAATGGCATATTAGTGACTGTTGTATTCTGCTACCTTTCCTATCCCCTACTATCCACCCTCTCCTCCCCTCCCATCTTCCCTCTCTACCTCATCTGCTATTGTTCAATTCTCTCCATTGTTTCCCCCTCACTTCCCCTCACAACATCTTATATGCAATTTTGTGTAACATTGAGAGTTTCCTACAATTTTCATAAGCTTTCCCTTCTCTCTCCCTTTCTCTCCCCCCATTCGTCTTTGTTTAATGTTAATCTTTTCCTCATGCTCTTCCTCCCTGTTCTGTTCTTATTTGCTCTCTTTATAACAGAGAAGACATTTGGCATTTGTTTTTTAAGGATTGGTTAGCTTCGCTTAGCATAATATGCTCTAATGCCATCCATTTTCCTGCAAATTCTATGATTTTGTCATTTTTTGTGCTGTGTAATACTCCATTGTGTATAGATGCAACATTTTTTTATCTATTAATCTATTGAAGGGCATCTAAGTTGGTTCCACAGTCTAGCTATTGTGAATTGTGCTGCTATGATCATTGATGTGGCAGTATCCCTATAGTACGCTCTTTTAAGATCCTCAGAGAACATTCCAAGAAGGGTGATAGCTGGGTCAAATGGTGGATCCATTTCCAGCTTTTCCAGGAATATCCATACTTCTTTCAAAATTGGCCTCACCAATTTGCAGTCCCACCAGCAGTGTACAAGTGTATCCTTTTCCCCAAATCCTCGCCAACACTTATTGTTGTTTAACTTCATAATGGCTGCTGATCTTACTGGAGTCAGATGGTATCTTAGGGTGGTTTTGATTTGCATTTCTCAGACTGCTAGAGATGGTGAGCATTTTTTCATGTACTTGTTGATTGATTGTATGTCCTCCTCTGTGAAGTGTCTGTTTAGGTCCTTGGCCCATTTGTTGATTGGGTTATTTGTTATCTTATTGTTTAATATTTTGAGTTCTTTGTATATTTTGGATATTAGGGCTCTATCTGAAGTGTGAGGCGTAAAAATTTGTTCCCAGGATGTAGGCTCTCTATTTACCTCTCTTATTGTTTCTCTTCTTGAGAAAAAACTTTTTAGTTTAAGTAAGTCCCATTTGTTTATTCTTGTTATTAACTCTTGGGCTATTGATGTCTTATTAAAGAATTTGGAGCCCGACCCCACAGTATATAGATCATAGCCAACTTTTTCTTCTATGAGACGCAGTGTCTCTGATTTGATATCTAGCTCCTTGATCTATTTTGAGTTAATTTTGTGCATGGTGAGAGAACGGGATTCAGTTTCATTTTGTTGCACATGGATTTCTAATTTTCCCTGCACCATTTGTTGAAGATGCTATCCTTCATCCATTGCATGTTTATAGCCACTTTATCAAATATGAGAAAGTTGTAATTTTGTGGATTGGTTTCTCTGTCCTCTATTCTATACCATTGGTCCACCTGCCTGTTTTGGTACCAGTACCACACTGTTTTTGTTACTCTTGCTTTGTAGTAAAGTTTGAACTCTAGTATCGCTATACCTCCCGATTCACACTTCCTGCTTAGAATTCCTTTTGCTATTCTGTGTCTTTTGTTTTTCCATATGAATTTCATGATTGCTTTATCATTTCTACAAGAAATGCCTTTGGGATTTTGATTGGCATTGCTTTAAACCTGTAGAGAACTTTGGGTAATTTCGCCATTTTGATGAATTTAGTTCTGCCTATCCATGAACAGGGTACATTTTTCCATCTTCTAAGATCTTTTTCTATCTCTCTCTTTAGGGTTCTGTGGTTTTCACCTCTTTTGTTAGGTTGATTTCCAAGTATCTTATTTTCTTTGAGGATATTTTGAATGGAGTGGTTTTCCTCATTTCCATTTCAGAAGTTTTGTTGCTGATATACAGGAATGCCTTTGATTTATGCGTGTTGGTTTTATATCCTTCATTTATTAACTCTAGCAGTTTCTTTGTAGACCCTTTTGGGTCTGTTAAATATATTACCATGTCATCCACAAATAGCGATAATTCAAGTTCTTCTTTTCCTATTTTTATGCCTTTAATTTCTTTTGTCTGTCTAATTGCTCTGGCTAGTATTTCAAGAACTAAATTGAATAGAAGTGGTGATAGAGGGCATCCCTGTCTTGTTCCAGATTTCAGAGGGAATGCCTTCAGTTTTCTCCATTTAGGATGATCCTAGCCTGAGGTTTAGCATATATAGCTTTTACAATGTTGAGGTAAGTTCCTGTTATCCCTAGTTTTTCTAGTGTTTTGAACATAAAGGGATGCTGAACTTTGTTGAATGTTTTACTACATCTATCGAGATGATCATATGGTTCTTGTCCTTAAGTCTATTGATGTGGTGAATAGCATTTATTGATTTCCGTATATTGAACCAGCCTTGCATTCCAGGGATGAATCCTACTTGATCATGGTGCACAACTATTTTGATATGTTTTTGTATTCAATTCACACGGATTTTATTGAGAATTTTTGCATCCAACTTCATTAGAGATATTGGTCTGTAGTTTTCTTTTTTGAAGTGTCTTTGTCTGGTTTTGGGATCAGGGTGATTTTGGACTCCGAGAATGAATTTGGAAGAGCTCCTTATTATTCCATTTCTTGATATAGCTTGAATAGTATTGGTATTAATTCTTCTTCGAAGGTTTTGTTGAACTCCGCTGTATACCCATCAGGTACAGGGCTTTTTTTGATTGGTAGTCTTTTGATGGCTTCTTCCATTTCTTTCTTTGCTTTTGGTCTGTTAAAATTGTGTGTGTCTTCCTGACTGAATATGTGCAGATCGTATGACTTAAGAAATTTATCGATATTATAACTATCTTCTATTTTATTGGAATATAGGATTTCAAAATACTTTCTAATTATCTTCTGTATTTGTGTACTGTCTGTTGTGATATTGCCTTTTTCATTCCGTATGTTAGTAATTTGAGTTCCCTCTCTTCTTCTCATCCTTAGCATGGCTAAGGGCCTGTAAATCTTATTTATTTTTTCAAAGAATCAACTTTTAGTTTTATCAATTTTTTTCAATGTTTTTTTTTTTTTGTTTCAGTTTCGTTGATTTCTGCTCTAATTTTAATTATTTCTTGTCTTCTACTACATTTGCTGTTGTTTTGCTCTTCCTTTTCTAGGTTTTTGATGTGTACTGTGAGTTTATTTA
The DNA here is from genome assembly GCF_048772815.1 of Callospermophilus lateralis. Lineage (NCBI taxonomy): Eukaryota > Metazoa > Chordata > Mammalia > Rodentia > Sciuridae > Callospermophilus > Callospermophilus lateralis. The sequence goes on along the minus strand of NW_027513816.1, from coordinate 839,357 downwards.
TTTGTTGTTTTATTCTTTTTTTGAGGAAAGAACTCCAAGAAATGAATTTCCCTCTTAAAACTGCCTTCTTTGTGTCCCATAGATTCCAGTATGTTGTGTCTGTATTGTCATTTGATTCTAAGAATTTTTTTATCTCCTCCTTTATGTCTTCTGTAACCCATTGATCATTCAGTAGAATATTGTTCATTTTACATGTGATGTAGGATTTTTCCTTCCTTCTATTCTCATTGATTTCCAGTTTCATTCCATTATGATCAGATATGGTGCATCGTATTATCTCCACGCCTTTATATTTACTAAGAGTTGCCCAATGGCATAATATATGGTCTAACTTGGAGTAGGATCCATGTGCTGCTGAGAATAAAGTGTATCCACTTGATGATGGTTGATATATTCTATATATGTCGGTTAAGTCAAGGTTATTGATTGTGCTGTTGAATTCTATAGTTTCTTTATTCAGTTTTTTATAGAGGATCTGTCTAATAGAGAGAGCGGTGTGTTGAAGTCACCCATAATTATTGTGTTGTAGTCTATTTGACTCTTGAACTTGAGGCGAGTTTGTGTTATGAGCGTTGCAGCTCAATTGTTTGGTGCATACCAATTGATAATTGTTATGTCTTGTTGGTGGATGGTTCCTTTTAACAATATATAGTGTCCTACTGTATCCCTTTTGATTAACGTAGGTTTGAAGTTGATTTTATATGATATGAATATGGCCACTCCTGCTTGCTTCCGAGGGCCACGTGAGTGGTATGATTTTTCCCAACCTTTCACTTTCAGCCTGTGTATGTCTTTACCTATCAAAAGAGTCTCCTGAAGGCAGCATATTGTTGGATTTATTTTTTTGATCCAGGTTACTAGCCTATGTCTCTTGATTGGTGAGTTTAGATTTTTAACATTTAAGGTTACAATTGAAATATGATTTATACTTCCAGTCATGTTTATTTATTTATTTATTTTAATTTGGGTAGTTTTTACTTTTTGGTTATTTTCTTACCCCTTTACTGAGATACCTCCCGCTGTTAGTTTTGGGCACTATTTTTCAATTCCTCTTCTTGTAGTATTTTGCTCAAAATGCTTTGCAGTGCTGGTGTTCTGTCTGCGAATTCTTTTAGCTTTTGTTTATCAAGAAAGACTTAATTTCATTGTCAAATCTGAAGCTTAATTTTGTTGGATACAGTATTCTTGGTTGGAATCCATTATTTTTCAGTGTTTGAAATACATTGTTCAAAGATCTTCTCGCTTTCAAAGTCTGTGATGAAAAATCAATTGTTAACCTAATTGGTTTACCCCTGAATGTTATCTGCCTACTTTCTCTCGTAGCTTTTAATATTCTCTCCTTGTTCTGTATGTTGGCTATCTTCATAATTATATGTCTTGGAGTTTGTCTATTATGGTTTTGAATGTTTGAGGTCCTGTAGGCTTCCAGGATATGGCAATCCATTCCATCTTTCATCTCTGGGATGTTTTCTAGAATTATTTCATTTAATATGTTGTCCATTCATTTGGTTTGAATCTCTATGCCTTCTTCTATCCCGATGACTCCCAATTTTGTTTTTTTTATGACATCCCATATCTCTTGAATAGTTGCTCATGGGATTTAAGCATGTTTTCTGTGTTGACTATATTCTTTTCAAGTTGACAAACTTTGTCTTCATTATCTGATGTTCTGACTTCTACTTGATCTAGTCTATTTGAAATATTCTTGTTTGAGTTTTCAATTTGGTTTATAGTTTCCTGCATTTCTAGAAATACTGTATGATTTTTTAAAAGATCTCTATCTCCTGGTAAACCTTGTTCTTTGCCATTTGAATTTGGTTGTTTAATTCATTTTCAAAATATACTTTTATTTCTTGGACTTGCTGCCTCATGTCTTCTCTATTATTCCTTTCCATCTGAGTTAGGTACGAATTAAGTTTTTTCCCTATCCCTGTTTCTGATGCTTCTAGGTTCTCCTGTAGTATTAAGTTGTCCTTCATTGTTTCTACACCTTTTTTTCCCCTTGTTTTTTCATGATGTTCATGTTATTTTCTGGCTCTATTTGATTGCTGTGTTTCTGCTCTCTTCTATAGATTTGTTATGGGTTTATATATCTCTGTTTTCTCTCCTTTGTGTTGCTAGACTATGCCTGCTTAAGTGGATTTCGCTGTTAAGGAATTCTGACAGCCGAGCTCCAGTGATGTCACCTCTCTGCTGTGGTGGGCCCCAGGCTCCTTGCCGGAGTGTCCGAATTGGGGGGGTGGACTGGATTGTCTCTTGTTGGTTTCAGCTCCCGGTCGCTGGCATGCCGGCAGTCTCCAGCCACCCAGTAGCGCTGGCAGCGGATGGGCTGTCGCCGGCGGGTGGGTGATCTCTAGCCACACAGTTGCGCGTTCGGTCGTGGGCAGGCGCGCGTTCTCCAGCCGTCAAGACATGCCGTCAGCAGGTGGGCTGGCGCCGGCAGGAAGGTGGTCTCCAGTTGCCCAGTGACACTGGCAGCGGTCTGGCGTTCTCCAGCCACCCAGTCAGGAGGGCCTGGCCTCTAGTCCCCTGGTTTATCCTGCTAGTCCTGATTTCTCCTGCTAGACCAGATTTCTCCTGAGTGATCCTTCTCTGCAGCTCAAACTGTTCTCCGGGTCTGCCGTTTGTTGGGTGGGGAGGGTGTCTATTGTGAACCCTGGAACTCTATTGTTTTAATATTTTCCGCTTGCCCCTTGCCCCGCACTGGCTAGACAAGTTTCATTTTTGCCACTGATGGGAAGGGGAGATGAAGGTCAGGTGCCTCTAGTTTTCCCCCAGTCTTTATGCAGACTTGCTCTGATTATCCCTCCCCCAAAAGCCTAGGAGAGATTTTATGCGAATTTTCCTCTGTATGTGAGATGAGCTGAGAAACACACACCTGTTTTATTGTTGCAATCTGTCTGGGAGTGGTGGTGGTTACTTCAGCTCTCCAAGATGGTGGCTGCTGGTTTTCTTTGTGGAGTTTCCACTTTGGGGGATAGAAATGTACTGCTAACTTTCCCGTCTGAAATCCCAAATTCAGCTGGGGGCTCAGTGGATGCTCAGCCAGCAGGATTCCACAGAATCTGCAGCAACGTTTCTCCCTGCTTGCTGGTCGCTTCTCGGTGGTGCCTCACCATTTGTAGACACGGGGCAGGTCACGCGGATCAATCAGAATGGATCTCCGGTTGCACAAGTGGCTTGTGTTTGAGACTCAATTACCGGACCTCGGTGGTGGAAATCATTCTTCTAGATTTCGGTAAACACCCATTTTCCTGTAAGATCCTAACAAGATAGTTTTTCATCGTTCTAACTCGTTATTCACCTGCGCAGTGGCAGGGTACACTGGGTGTGATACACTGTCTTCACAGTCATCTTGCAATGCCGAAATATTAGGATATGGATGCACCATTTACTGAAAACTGTTTCAGTACTAGGAAAAAATATGTATTTCAGGTGGATGGATATTTCTGAGAATAATTTTTTAAAAAGTGGATTATAAATCCACATACATGAATATGAATGAATTTAGGGAGTGCATAATAAGACACAAATATTTCATATTTTGAAAAATCCGGAGAGTATATATATATATATATATATATATATATATATATATATATATACACATATACACACACACACAGACATTAAAAACTAGCAATATATATGTCAATTGAAATTCATCATGAAATACATATCATCCACAGACCCAAAAATATTCATATACTTAACATGGATTTATGTATAATGTTGTTCAACTAGGAGGCTTACCCATAGGTTGAATTTTCACTTCCAACAGCATTTAGGAGGAGTGATCTCTTCTCAAAATTTGTATTTGCCAAGTCAGTCACCTCACAAAAATGTACGTGTGATACCAGGTACGATTCTATATGTGCATATAAAATTACATGTGCTGAATAGGCTACAGAGAAAGGGAGACAGGAATTTACATATTTGTTAACTTTCAAAACACAGAGAACTATTTCAACAAAAAATTGACTAGATTTATAACTTCTAACCTATATAATGCAAAAGGCAGTTCCAACTATACACCATGCCTCCTCTGAACTGCTTGTATTTCTATTCTGTTTGAGTTTTTATTCTCTATCATATTACGATTAGTAGTCAGAGTCTAGTAGGGTAGGGGTTAGAGTCAGGGATTCAGTATTTCGAATGGAAAATTGGAAAATGAATCCAATGTGTATGCAAATATGTGCTACACAAAATCTTCCCACTCCTCCAGAACAATGGCTTGACATTATCTTCGCCCCAAGTAAGACATAATTAGAGGAGAAGAGTTAGAGAATCAGTGAATACTTATCTGGAATGGAATATGCTAAGGAGTTCACTACCTTGGAGGTGGTAGAGGAGTTTCCAAAAGTAAGGGACAGGGTGAACACTCCACAAACATGGAGCTCTGCTGGCCTAAAGACTTCTTGAGAAATTGCCTCTGAGTTTGGGCACTTGAAACATATGTTGTTATCAGGAGCTTTAGCTTCCTTTGTAGTGAGATCATCAAAGCTGGGTCTGCACCTATGTGACCTGTAAAACATAGTTTCTTATTTTCCAATGAACATGAGGCAGCAGTCCTGAATTTGATCTTTGTAGGTAAACTGTGGCCACTGGGTTCTAAGTGTCTCCCTGTGTGGACTGTGAAGCCATTTGTTCATCCTCCAATTTTCATGGTGTTTCTTGCTGCTACAATGGGAGTTTGGTATTTGCTTCATGAAATACACGGAGTTCAACTGGGACACAGTGCAGGAGGGAGTTCTGTCATGTGTGGTATTTCAATTTCTGCAGGAGAATGCACCAACCATGCTTCTATATCACATAGCTTGCCCCATTTACCATAGCAAATCGATTCTGAACATTGCCCTGGAACCTCTCCAAATAACAAGATGCCTTTACTTAGAAGGGACTGCTGGCTGCATCATGTCAGTCACAAGCCATTTGGAAGCCAATGGCAGATCCACATGGCCCCACCACAGATGTTTTATCACACACCTGCCTACCACTGCTCTAGGCCCACTAATCATCAGCGTCCAACTTATTGGCATCTCTGTTTTACACAATTTTCATTAAAACCAGTCAATCAAGGCAGTGTCTGTTATACTCATGATCAGCAACAGGAAATCCAAAGGTTCTCCTCTGCCAGCTGGTCATGGAAATTTCAAAAATTTCATGGTATTTTTCTAGCCATATTTCAACAATGAAGGTGGAGGCACTGTGAGTTTCAGTTCATTCCAGAACCATTAATGTTGACGAAGCTCATTTCAATGAAAGCTCTGGAGAAATCTCACAGGCAATCCTTCCCAAAGAATGGCCAAAACGTCAAATGAAGCCAGGCCCATTGAGTTCTACAATGTGAGGTCCATGTGACTTTTGACTCTCAACTACGGCTGCCAAGTCTTTCAGAAGAAAATTATGTGATATCTTGGCTGTGATTCCCAGTTCTGTTGAAAGCCACCCTGGGCCTTGATCTCAGTTTCCAAGGGCGACTCTCATGCATGGCCTCCTAAAATCCCAACACAATTAATGGCAATACTTTTCTGAGGTCAGTTCCAGAACTCAGTCTCTAAGGTGAAAAACACCAGAGTTCATGTCAAGGTGGACCCAGTCATCTCTTCCAATCACCACACTAACAACCACAATTAAAACCAAAACAATCCCACATGGCCCTCATGTTCTTTTATATAGACACTCATCATAACCTATCGCTGGAAGTTTCCACGAGGGGCGAAGCCCAAGACAGTCTCCTAAATAATCTCTCTTGCCCCTAATTTGCCTAAATTCAGGGTGGCCTGGACACCATTCCTGTGAACCAGGAGTGTTCAAATAGGCCTGCTGTTAATACTTCTCTGCTTCTCCAATTTGAGGCGTATTGACTGTGCAGTTTGGATTCTTTATGTGAATTGTAGTCACGGGAAAACTCAAGCAATTTAGGGCTTTGAAGAAATGATTTGGCCCAAAGGATCCCTATTCTAACTTGATGGAGGTCAGGAACCTCACAGAGAATGGGGAGAGACTTCATCCACAATAACTTCACTTTTGGCCATTTTTGTTTTGGATGCACACATGTGATGTTTCTTTAGATTTTTCACGGGTTGAGAATCTAAGCCACGGCCTCACACAGGGCCAAGAGGCTGATTCAGACACTTCCATTTTCAAAGGAATTAAGCAAAGATCCACAGGTGATGTCCATTCATTTCCATTTGAACCTGTTTTCTTCAGGCTTCACAAACGGATGTCTTGAGGCAAAGACCTTCCTGACATTCAGGGCAACAGAACAATAGGTAAGCAAAAGGCCCAAAGCAGGGTTTCTCCACTGAGACTATCATGGTCACACTTATATCTGAGTTTTCTGAGATGCTCGACATTCCCTTTAGCTATCCAGTACATGGCCATGTCACAGGGCTTGGAACTGCTACATATCTTGGACACAAAACCATGAGCCTATTCTGGAGAGTAGCCAGAATTCATGAAGAATGCAGGAATTTTGGAAGATACCACATGTTGCCCATCGATCAGGCAAGCTGAATTCCATTCATAAATTCGGCAGGATGAATGCTGGGAAGCTTTCTGCTAGACAGGAGACAACAATTGATGCATTCAGTTTTCTAATATCTAAAACCATGCACATAGTGGGATACACAGACATAGAAACACTTGCTTGCCAAACGACTTACTATAAACTGTTCACTCCAAACCAAACAAACCGCCTTTCCTACCTATTCTCAGAACATGAGACAAAACCACAAACCCACACCGACAACCACAGAGGCACCACCTTCTACAAAGTATGTCTGTGACTATCCAGAGTGTCTTCTGACTGGTGGGCCAACTTATGTTCCCCGGAAAACACCAACTCTGTGAACTTGTCAGGAGCCAGCGGTGAGCCACTATCTGCTTTCTCAGGAAAGGCCCCTCTTCTGAGTTTTCCTGGCAGTTGGCCATCCTCATATCTGTAGGTACCATGAAAGACTGACTCTGTCCTTGGTAAATCCAAACAAGTGAGCCCACTGGGACTGGGACTGGGACAGGCTCTTGGTACCTTGCTTCCTGGATCCCAAGTACCGAGAGTTCCATGACCAAGGAAGTGAGGTGAGGTCACTTCCTTCAGGAACTGAATGAGGTCACTGCTTTGGCAACCACTTTGTCCTAACAGTTGCTTCCAAGGGTCCCATGAGATCGAGGCTTCTTCTACTTCCTGTGACACTTTCACAAGTTAGAATGGTATATGAAACATAGGCACCCAGGAACAGGTCTCCAAACAGGACTGTTTGTGTCCATCTTCTCTACATTATGAACAGAGAGGCTGATTCAGACACAACCCTTCATCCTGACCAGGTTGTTTGCAATGGAAGATGACGTTTGCTCTCTCAGGTCCTTCATGGCTGCCTACATCTTCTGCAGGGATCACTTCTTCATGGACCTTTGAGTTTTACAACAGGTGGAAGATTCTCTACATTCCTGTATTGTAAGACCAACTTGGTCCGTGCTCTTCTGTAAAGTTAGATTGAGGGAACAGTGTATGGTTAGGGTTAATAACAGGTTTGATTTGGGTTAGGAATTATTCTAATTGATGAATAATGGTATTGGGAACCTGTGATATTTATAAGAATATACAGGTGAAATATAAGTATGAAAACAAAAATCTAGGTAAGATTTGAAGCCCAGAAGGGCATTGCGCTATTGATTGGGATACTTAGCTTTGATATACGTTCTGAACAGGTGTTTCAGATAAATCGATAATCAATGGCATAGGACCTTGTACCTTGGATGATTAAATGTAGAAGTGAACATCCACTAGAACAGGGATAGTCGGTAGGATTAGGAAGATATTCGATAAGTTTCAGAAGAAGACTGAGTACAGAATTTGGACCAAAAGTTCTTTAGCAATAGTGTATTGGGTAGAGAGTGATTGTAAATGTCAGCACACGTGAAGGGTCAGTCACAATGGTGAACTGGGGAAAATATTTAGGTAAGCAGACATCAATAGAGACATTAGGAAAACAGGCAAAGTATAAATTGAGTGATAGGATTAGACATTTGCAACAGGGTTGAGGTTCAAAATATAGTCTTAAGAAGAAACAAATATGTAGTCACCAATAGGATTGACATTTGAGAGCATTAGGCACACTGGACATGAATGTTTTCAGTAATCTATGCTCACTTTTCATTTAGGCTTTGATACAATCATAAGTGTGACCTCTTCTTTTTGTGTCCAGAATATTACTGTGATAAAATGTATATGTAGATTAGGTGACATGAGTATTTCTTCCACCATTTCTGGGAGCAACATTTTGAAGATGAAAAAATTAATATTGGGGTTACAAATAGATTTACTCTGTGTCTATGAACATAGAGATAATTTATGAATAGACGATACTGTGATTAAATATTATAACTTGTTCCAACTTTAAATATTCGATTGAATTGATATCTGAAAATAAACAGAAAATCGTATATTTATATGCAATCATTCATTCCAACCAGAAATACATCTAATGGTAATATTAGGGTTATGGTTTATCATGAAGAGTGTGTCAGTTTTTCTTCAAAATGATTATGGAAATCGAAAAAAAAAGTGTTTGGAAAGAAGTCTCATGAAAAAACAATCAAGTAACCTGGAGGAATACATGTGTTCTGAATCAGGAAATGATTGAAAGTGAATCAAAATCCTATAAATTATTGAAGTTGTTGATGAAATATATATCCTATGATGTGTATAAACTGAACAAATAGTAATGTACCAGTGTTGAATAAAATGAACTTCAACATAGACATCATATCCAAGAGGAATCTAGTTGCATTGATGTTAAACTGGGTCAGTTACTGTAGAAATATTAGGATTGTATGCACCACTCACTGAAGTTAGTTTTCAGTACTAGAAAACAAATATGTAATTCAGGTGGATGAATATTTCTGAGAATAATATTGTGAAAAGTTGATTATAAATCCACATACATGAACATGAATGAATTTAGGTAGTATATGTAAGACACATATATTTCATATTTTGAAATATTTGGAGAGTGTATATATATATATATATATATATATATATATATATATATATACACACCCCACACACACACACACAACACACACACCCAGACAATAAAATGTAGCAATATATATGCCAATCGAAATTCATCATGAAGTATATATCATCCACAGATGCAAAAATATTTAATTTACTGAACATGGATTTATGTATAATGTTGTTCTACTAGGAGGCTCACCCATAGGTTGAATTTTCTGTTCCAACAGCGTTTAGGAGGAGTGATCTCTTCTCACAATTTGTATCTTCCAAGTCAGCCACCTCACAAGAATGTACATCTGATACCAGGTAGGATTCTATATGTGCATATAAAAATACATGTGCTGAATCGGCTACAGAGAAAGGGAGACAGGAATTCACATATTTGTTAACTTTAAAAACACATGGAGAACTATTTCAATTAAAAATTAACTAGATTTATAACACCTACCCTATATCATGCAAAAGGCAAGTGCAACTATACACCATGCCTCCTCTGAACTGCTTGTATTTCTATTCTGTTTGGGTTATTTTTCTCCATCATTTTAGGATTTGTCATCAGAGTCTAGGAGGGTATGGGTTAGTGTCAGATGGCCCGGCTGGCAGGACACATCAACTTGGGTGTCGATCCTAGTTGGGGAGGAATGAAGGGACAAGAGACACGAGAGATGACAGCAAGACAGGAGTTCTGATCATGCTGCAAACTTTTATTATTCTCAGAGGGAATTTATATGCTGCGGATGGGAAAGCTCTCTTATCGGCAGTTGCTGGATGTCTTCACAGGGTGAGATAACCTCAGGATGTTTCAGGTAGACAGATGGTAGCCGGATGTCAAAAGGAGATACATGGCTGTGGGATGTCTCCCAGGCAGGTTGTGTCCCAGGGGGCTGTTTCTTGTGTCAGTCTATTTTTTGAAGGAGAACTTCCTTCTAGCCCCTGACATCTCCCCTTTTGTTATATAAAATATTCGACCATACCTTACAGGCCATGGATTTAGGGGGTGATAGTGGCTCTGTTTCTCTAGGATGCCTTAGAATATCTCCTGATTTGAGCGAGCATCTTTCCTAGGAGATTTCGTGTTGGCTTTGGCATGTTTTTGGAGGAGATGTCTTTGAGGGGATAGCATGCCAACCGCCATGCACCAGAGCGTGTCATTCAGAGGTCTTGTGTTTGGGGATCCGTGGATCCATCCTCCTGCAGTCCTTCCTGGACCCTCCGTTATTATGGCCTAACGTGCTCATTCCAAGGGTGTGTCCTCCCCCAAGCGGAGGGGCCCATGGAGAACGAACCCTTATTGCAAGGGTAGAAGATGGTTGCTCAGAGCTGTTACTTATAGTTTTCTGTAAGAAAGAGAGATCTGTGGGGATGTAAACTTAATAAGCCTGTGAGAAGGGTTGAACATTCTTTTAAATGTTGGCAGTGCTGTCTTCCATCTCCAGACCATGATAGTGGACCTGTATGGGCTTTGAAACCAAAATATTAATCTGTTCTTTAATAAATTGTACCAGCCTCTTTATAATGCAGGGGCCTATGGACACCATTAAAAGTAAACCCAACAAAGGGACTAATAGGGGAAGAAGGTAGGGTAGAAATCCATTATGCCCAATCCAGAGGGGATTTTCAAATAGTTCCCTTTGTCTCTTTTCTGGATCTTCTTGAAGCTGCTTAATTTTAATGCGTACTATGCCTGGTTTATTGGCATAAAAGCAGCATCGTTCCCCTAAGGCTAAGCAAATACCTCCCTGGTTAGCTGTCAGCAAATCTAAGCCTCGTCTATTTTGAAGGAACACTTCTGCCAGGGAATTTATTTGGTCCTGCAAATCTTTAATGGTTCCTGATAAAGTTTGTACATAATTTATAAGTTGTTGAGACAGGCGATGGTAAGAGTGAATAGCCGTGCCTAAGCCACTGTACCTGTGCCCACAGCAGCTGTTATTCCAAGGCTGGCAATGAGTGGTAAAGCCTGTATTGCCCACCTATGTCTTTTGACTAAAGTGTCTAGGCTAGAAATTGGTAGAGGTTCATCTCCTGGGACAATAGTTATATCAGGGAGTAATAAAGCAAGAACACAACCAATGGTCCAATTCGCTGGAAGCGTGGGAAGGCCGAGTTTCCTCCACACATAAAAACTGTGCCATTGGAGGGACAAAGAGATGGGGTGGGTGAGGAATAATTTTATACTGTTGAGCAATTTCCAAAGGAAGTAAGTCGAACATCAATATCATAGGTATTATTCTGCATCGCACCTAAAAGAAATAATGTAAAAGTGCCTATAGGCTGTACTTTAAAGGGAAATCCGGGTTGGCATGTATTATCATTGTCCATGATAGAATTAATAGGAACTGCCATAGGCATGATTGCCCCTGCTGTCATGCAGAGCCAGCAATCACCAGCAAGGGTGGGGTTCGAATTATTAAGCTAGGAGAATGTAGTTTGCAAAATATCTAATGCATTGGTATCTAAACCTGGGAACTGGTATTTAGGCTACATTAAGGGATGATATGTGAGCTCAGGGATTTGGGGTTTCAAAAGTTTGATTATCTGAGGATGCTTGACAGAATAAGTGGGTCCTCCACCATCAGAGACCCCTGTAGGGGCCTTAATGGGCCAGTAGGAAGGTTTTCCGACAGTGCTTTGGCACCCAGCTGACTGTAGCTTGGTGTATTTGCCATCTCCTCCATGGTCAAAGAGAATGGGGGTATAATGAATAGTGGTCCCCCTGCTGCATGAGTTTTAGTTAGGGAGGCATCAAAAACTTGTTCTCCCTGTTTATTAACACAAAGTGAAGCCGACACATTACAAGAGACATGCATCCCCTGGGTATGCGTACAAGTTGCAGAACAATTTTGGAGAGCTTTACTTGTAATAGGGGGAATAATCTTTGGCTTGTTAACACATACCCATTTAGGCTGATGAACTCCTCCGAGATTATGGTCAACCTTGGCACGGAGGTAAGTCACCTTAGTCATGCAGTAAGCAGTCTGGGTCCAACTAGTGGGAGCCTCAGTCCAAAATCCTCCTTTGCATTCACGGGGGGCGGGGCAAAAAGGTACTCCATGATGTTGGAAATTGGAGGTCCAAGGCCTCCATGTTCAAACCTGTTCAGCAGAAGTGCCTTAAGCAGGATCCTCGCACAGATTGTTGGCTGTATCTGAAATGGAGGAAAATTTGTCCTCAGGGGGAGGGCCTCCATCCCTGGGTTGAGGTAAGTAATTTACCTGTTTAACCAGGCATTCTGGTAACCATCTTGGGGATGCGTGCTCTTGGTCCAAAACACAAGCTGAGCCTCATCCCCTGATGAGGATAGGATCTGGGCGTTTTCATTTATTTGTAATGGGATTGCACCACATAACAGGCGAGCGAACAGAATTGGACGAAGGATGCCAGTGTCTGTCTGTGGCCAAATGGCCTTCACTGTCTAAGGTAAGAAAAATAAGGGCAAATAATGCATGGTTAAGGCGATCCCTGGGAGTGGTAAATACAAGGGCGGAAGCCTTAAGACGGGATAGCCAAGTCTTTAAGCTAAGCTGGGCAAGTTCCACATGCCTTGGCCCTGAGAGTTGTATGGAATTTCAGTAGTATGACAAAATTGCAAGGTAGCACAAAACTGTTTAAACTTGGCACTGGTATATGCAGGACATTTATCTGTTTTAATATGTATTGGTTTACCCATTACGAAAAAGGCTGAAACAAGATGAGAAAGGACATCTTTGGTAGCCTCTCCAGAATGTGGTGATGCAAAACTAAAGCCGCTGAAGGTATCTATAGAAACGTATAGTATAGCTATACCGCCTGATTCACATTTCCTGCTTAGAATTGTTTTTGCTATTCTGGGTCTTTTATTTTTCCATATAAATTTCATGATTGCTTTCTCTATTTCTACAAGAAATGCCGTTGGGATTTTGATTGGCATTGCATTAAACCTATAGAGAACTTTTGGTAATATCGCCATTTTGATGATGTTACTTCTACCTATCCATGAACAGGGTATATTTTTCCATCTTCTAAGATCTTCTTCTATTTCTCTCTTTAGGGTTCTGTAGTTTTCATTGTATAAGTCTTTCACCTCTTTTGTTAGGTTGATTCCCAAGTATTTTATTTTCTTTGAGGATATTGTGAATGGGGTGGTTGTCCTCATTTCCATTTCAGAGGATTTGTTGCTGATATACAGGAATGCCTTTGATTTATGGATGTTGATTTTATAGCCTGCCACTTTGCTGAATTCATTTATTAGCTCTAATAGTTTCTTTGTAGACCCTTTTGGGTCTGCTAGGTATAGAATCATGTCATCTGCAAATAGTGATAATTTGAGTTCTTCTTTTCCTATTTTTATGCCTTTAATTTCTTTCGTCTGTCTAATTGCTCTGGCCAGTGATTCGAGAACTATGTTGAACAGAAGTGGTGAGAGAGGGCATCCCTTCTTGTTCCAGATTTTAGAGGAAATGCCTTCAGTTTTTCTCCATTCAGAATGATGCTAGCCTGAGGCTTAGCATAGATTGCTTTTACAATGTTGAGGTATGTTCCTGTTATCCCTAGTTTTTCTAGAGTTTTGAACATAAAGGGATGCTGTACTTTGTCGAATGCTTTTTCCGCATCTATCGAGATGACCATATGGTTCTTATTTTTAAGCCTGTTGATGTGGTGAATAACATTTATTGATTTCCGTATATTGAACCAACCTTGCATCCCAGGGATAAATCCTACCTGATCATGGTGCACAATTTTTTTGATATGTTTTTGTATCCGGTTCGCCAGAAGTTTATTGAGGATTTTTGCATCTAGGTTCATTAGAGATATTGGTCTGTAGTTTTCTTTCTTTGAAGTGTCTTTGTCTGGTTTAGGAATCAGGGTGATGTTGGCCTCATAGAATGAATTCGGAAGTTCTCCTTCTTTTTCTATTTCCTGAAATAGCTTGAAAAGTATTGGTGTTAATTCCTCTTTAAAGGTTTTGAAAAACTCTGCTGTATACCCATCCGGTCCTGGGCTTTTCTTAGTTGGTAGTCTTTTGATGGTATCTTCTATTTCCTCAATTGATATTGGTCTGTTTAGGTTGCAGAGCAATAGTAACAAAAACAGCATGGTACTGGTACCAAAACAGGCAGGTGGACCAATGGTACAGAATAGAGGACACAGAAACCAATCCACAAAACTACAACTATCTTATATTTGATAAAGGGGCTAAAAGCATGAAATGGAAGAAGGATAGCATCTTCAACAAATGGTGTTGGGAAAACTGGAAATCCATATGCAACAAAATGAAACTGAATCCCTTTCTCTCGCCATGCACAAAAGTTAACTCAAAGTGGATCAAGGAACTTGATATCAAATCAGAGACATGGCGTCTGATAGAAGAAAAAGTTGGCTATGATCTACATACTGTGGGGTCGGGCTCCAAATTCCTCAATAGGACACCCATAGCACAACAGTTAATAACTAGAATCAACAAATGGGACTTACTCAAACTAAAAAGTTTTTTCTCAGCAAAAGAAACAATAAGAGAAGTAAATAGGGAGCCTACGTCCTGGGAACAAATCTTTACTCCTCACACTTTAGACAGAGCCCTAATATCCAGAATATACAAAGAACTAAAAAAATTAGACAATGAGATAACGAATAACCCAATCAACAAATGGGCCAAGGACCTGAACAGAAATTTCTCAGAGGAGGACATACAATCAATCAACAAGTATATGAAAAAATGCTCACCATCTCTAGCAGTCAGAGAAATGCAAATCAAAACCACCCTAAGATACCATCTCACTCCAGTAAGATTGGCAGCCATTAGGAAGTCAAACAGCAACAAGTGCTGGCGAGGATGTGGGGAACAGGGTACTCTTGTATATTGCTGGTGGGACTGCAATTTGGTGCGGCCAATTTGGAAAGCAGTATGGAGATTTCTTGGAAAGCTCGGAATGGAACCACCATTTGATCCAGCTATTCCACTACTCGGTCTATTCCCTAAAGACCTAAAAAGAGCACACTATAGGGACACTGCTACATCCATGTTTATAGCAGCACAATTCACAATAGCAAGACTGTGGAACCAACCTAGATGCCCTTCAATAGACGAATGGATAAAAAAAAATGTGACATTTATACACAATGGAGTATTACTCTGCATTAAGAAATGACAAAATCATAGAATTTGGAGGGAAATGGATGGCATTAGAGCAGATTATGCTAAGTGAAGCTAGCCAATCCCTTAAAAACAAATGCCAAATGTCTTCTTTGATATAAGGAGAGTAACTAAGAACAGAGTAGGGAAGAAGAGCATGAGAAGAAGATTAACATTAAACAGGGATGAGAGGTGGGAGGGAAAGGGAGAGAGAAGGGAAATTGCATGTAAATGGAAGGAGACCCTCAGGGGTATACAAAATTACATACAAGAGGAAGTGAGGGGAAAGGAGGGAAAATATAAGGGGGAGAAATGAATTACAGTAGAGGGGGTAGAGAGAGAAGAGGGGAGGGGAGGGGGGAGGGGGTATAGTAGAGGATAGGAAAGGCAGCAGAATACAACAGACTCCAGAATGGCAATATGTAAATCAATGGTTGTGCAACTGAAGTGATTCTGCAATCTGTATATGGGATAAAAATGGGAGTTCATATCCCACTTGAATCAAAGTGTGAAATATGATATATCAAGAACTATGTAATGTTTTGAACAACCTACAATAAAAATTAATTAAAAAATAAATAAATAAAAATAAAAAAAAACGTATATATATTTGGTTTTTCAAAATTCAGGAAAATGAATAACATCCATTTGCTAAACCTGATTGGGCTGTAATCCTCGGGGGTTAACTCCCAAGTGTTGAATGGGGAGGGAGACAGTGCAACCAGGGCATACTTTTACTATTTCTCATGCATGTTGCCTGGTAATTTTCCAAAGTAATCGATGGCTCTGGGAATTTAGATGGTGAAGATTTTGTAACTCCATGGCCTTTTGAATGGAGCCAACAAAAATTGGAAAGATGGAACGTGTTGCTGCATCAGCTTGGGCATTACCTTGTGTTAGAGGGCTCAGAAGGTCAGAGTGTGTCATGATGTGTCCTAAGGAAAATGCATGTTTTCTGGCCTGAATTAACTGCTGAAGCTGGTGAAACAGAAAGGGGGAATTGGAAGAAGCCATAATGGTGGGTGAAATCTCCAGCAGGGGCACAGAAAGAGCAATGTAGGCACTGTCTGTATAAATATTAACAAGATTATCAAAAAAACTTTATGAAAACTTGTGTTATGGTGAACAATTCCACAAACTGAGCTGACTGATAGACAGTATCAAAGGTGGTAGGCTTGTTATTGACAACAAAGACTGCACGGCCATTACTGGAACCATCTGTAAAGACAGTAAGTTCTTGAGGAATGGGAGCCTTTTGAGTAATTTTGGGAAAAATAAATGAATGTAACTGGACAAAATTTAAAACGGGGTCATTGGGGATGTGGTTATGAATTGTTCCCAAAAAGCCTGATAGGGAAATACCCCATTGATCCATGTCTCTAGTAAAAATTGTAGTAAGGGTTTGGTCCTTAGTATATGGAATTAAAATATTATCAGGGTCTTTGCCAAAATGTTGTCGAGAAAGCAAACGACCTTTAAAAATAAGAGAAGCTACCTGAGCAAGATAAACAGTAATAACCTTGGAGGATGTGGTGGATACAAGGACCAAAAGCAAGGGGCAGCCTTTATTTTTAAAATGTGGATCTCGCTGCCAAAATATTCCTGTGGGTGTATGAGGAGTGTGGAAAATAACCAGAACCAGAGGAAGGTTATAAGAAATTTGTGTAACAAACTTTTGGGCAATGGCTTCTGTGGCTTGGTTTAATGCATGTCATGCCTCGGGAGTAAGCTTTTGAGGGGAGGAGGGGTGGAAATCACCTATCAAAATATCATTAAGGGGCAAAAGTACACAAGTGGGTAATTTTAAATATGTTCCTAGCAAATGAATATCCCCCAGTAATATTTGAAAATCATTAAGTGTGTGAAGATGGTCCACACATAGTTGTATTTTAGGAATTTGGATCTGATTATCTTGAAGTTTAAGGCCCAAATAGGTATAAGGGTCCTGTGTTTGAAACTTATCTGGAGCTATCTGTAGTCCCAAGGTAGTGAGGTTTTGTAAAAGTCCAAGTAACAATTATTAAGGTCATGGGTATTAGGTGCAGCAATTAACAAATCATCCATATAATGTAAAATATAATTTTGTGCTCATCGCTCTCTCACAGGGTCTACTGCTTGAGCAACGTGTTTTTGGCAAAGTCTAGAGCTGTTGGCCATACCTTGGGGAAGAACCTTCCATTGAAATCTCTGCATAGGGCCCTGAAAATTAAGGTGAGGGAGACTAAAGGCAAAATAGGGTCTATCCTCAGGATGTAAAGGAATGGTAAAAAAGCAATCTTTTAAGTCAATAACCATTTTACAATAGTTTTTTGGAATCGCCACTGGTGTGGGAATGCCTGGCTGTAGTGCTCCCATCCGGCGCATAACTTTATTAATGGCACACAAATATTGTAAAAGGCACCACTTGCCTGATTTTTTCTTGATAATAAAAATAGGAGTAATCCATGATGAGTTTGAGGGCTTTACATGGCCGGCTGCAAGCTGTTCCTGCACTAACGTGGAGGCAGCCTCCAATTTTTCTTGGGTAAGGGGCCACTGATCCACCAACACAGGAGTCCGAGTCTCCCAAATAATTTTATCTGCATGGGGTACAGGAGGGTCAGGGACTGACACTAAAAATCTGAATACACAAGTCCACATGTATTTGTTTTTGTATGGGTTGTATAGGCTCCACCAGTCCTTGTTTCAGTATCCCCAGGCCTGTACCAGGAACAAAATTCATAGGAAGCATTTGATGAGTCACCATGGAATTGGGACTGGAGAGAATAACTTCCAATAACTCAAAATATCTCCTCCCTATACGTTAACAGGGAGGTCAGAATCAACGAAAGGAGTGACAGTTGACTTATTACCATCTTTATCAGTGCAGCTAATAGACCTAGAGCTGACCAGAGGATTTTTTTATTTTCCTATCCCTTTAAGGTCAGTCAAGGATGGAGTGAGGGGCTAACCTGATGGCTTGTATTTTTGAGAAATAATTGTGGCATCAGCTCCAATATCTAGAACTCCTTGGAATTCCTTTCCTTCAGTAAGTAAGGTAAGGGTGGGTCTAATGTGAGAAATGGGCTGAACCCAATACACATCAGAGAAGCCCAAGAAGGCAGTCCCCCGAGGTAGGTTTGGGTTTTGGAAATGCCTCCTGAATCCAAGGGAAGGAGAATTAATTGTGCAAGTCTTGTTCCTGGTGGGATGGCGGCAACTCCATTAATAGCAGTGGCCAGTATTTTTATTTCTCCAGTGAAATCATTATCATTAATGCCAACGAAGACCTGAACACCTTGTCTGGTAGTGGAGGCTCTTCCAAGATTAAGGGCACATGTATGAGATGGAGGGGGACCCATAATTTCATTGGGTATTATCTGGGGCCCTTGCATTGGGTCTAATATTGTATTTGTGGCAGCACAGAGGTCCAATTTTGTGCTGCCTGGGGTGGCTAGTTGGAGGGAGGCAATTGTGGAGAAGGATTTTGTGGTAGGTTGGGAGTTTAGGAGGGAACAAACTTTATTGCTCCTGTGTTTGTCGTGGGGGATGTTGTGGCCGGGGGCTGGCCCCGCAAGGAGTTTCCCGAGAAGTAGGAAGAAATAGGCTGTCTGAGGGCATTTGTCTTAGATCTACACTCACTGGCCCAGTGATGACCTTTACCACTTCTATGGAAAAGGGTAGCTGGGGGCGGTTAAGCCCCAGTTTGAGGAGACGCTATTCCTAGGCTTTGTTTGCCTGTGGGACACTCACATGCAAAATGGCCAGGTTGTTTACAAGTAAAGCAAGTACGTGAGCCAGGATTGTGAAAGGCCTTGGTAAAGGCGGTCCCTAAAGCCAGACCCATGGCATGGGCTGCACCCACCTCTGCACAGAGTCTAATAACTTCAGAAAGTTTCCCTTTATCCTTATGTGGTTGAAGAACATTCTGACATGCTGGGTTGGCATTTTCAAAGGCAAGATGTTTTACATAGGTGCTTTCACCTTCGCTTGGTAAATCCTATAGGCTGTGGCAGTGTCCTGAGAGGTCGCGGGTGTTCTGAATGGTAGAGAGCTGCTTCCTTCTCCAAGATAGCGTCCTCCACAGGGGTGAATGTGTCTCTGGGATTTAAAACTGGATAAAGGTGGTTTTTAATCATTGGAGCCTTATTAATTAGGGTCGTATTTTGAGGGGGACCAGGAAGGTTCTCAGGGTCCTGGGAAGACTGAGAAGGTTTTATGTCTATACTAATGATGGGCTTACAGAGGGGGGACGAGAGGTCTTTTGCATAATCTCTTCCCCAATCCTGACAAGTTGTAAGGTACCATTGTCAAAGCGAAAACTTTTAAGAATTTCATTAATTAAGTTCCAGTAAGAAAAGGTGGGAACTGGCATTTTTTCTGGGCCAAATGATTCATAATAATCTTTTAAACAGTCTCCTACTCTAAGCCATTTTTGCCATCAATGGTCCCTTCAAGAGGAAACCATGGACACAATTCTCCTATGTATGAAAAGAAAAATTTTAAGTCCTTTTTCTTAACTTGTGCCCCTCATGTCTTGAAGGACTCCTTGAGGCC
This sequence comes from Callospermophilus lateralis, assembly GCF_048772815.1. Lineage (NCBI taxonomy): Eukaryota > Metazoa > Chordata > Mammalia > Rodentia > Sciuridae > Callospermophilus > Callospermophilus lateralis. The sequence goes on along the minus strand of NW_027513816.1, from coordinate 819,681 downwards.
TGAAATAAAAAAATCATGTGACGATACTGCTTGTCACATGGTGCGTCACTCACCGTGCATCATCCCCACCTTCCTCCTGGATATGTCTCCGGGTGGTGTCTGCTGAGGCGATCGTGAGCTCCTCTTGACCAAGTCTTCCAGGAGGAAGGGGTTCCCCCTCAGTCAAAGGCTTGAGCCCCAGTCGGTGGGCGCCAGATGTCCCGGCCGGCAGGACACATCAACGTGGTCAGCGAACCTAGATGGGGAGGAATGAAGGGACAAGAGGCATGAGAGATGAGAGCAACACAGGAGTTCTGATCAAGCTGCAAAATTTTATTGTTCACACACGGGTATTAATATGCTGGATATGGGAAAGCTCTCTTATCAGCAGTTCCTGGATGTCTTCACAAGGTGAGATAACTTCAGGATGTTTCTAGAAGAAAGATGGCCACAGGATGTCTCAGGGACATATATGGCTACAGGATGTCTTCCAGACAGGATGTCTCCTGGGGGCTGTTTCTTGTAAGTGTCAGGCTGTACTTTGAAGAAAAATTCCTTCTACCCCTGACAGTCAGGGATTCAGTATTTCGAATGGAAAATTGGAAAATGAATCCAATGTGTAGGCAAATATGTGCTACCCAAAAATCTTCCCACTCTCATTCAGAACAATGCCTTGACATTTCCTTCACTCCAAGTAAGACATAATTAGAGGAGAAGAGTTAGAAATCTGTGAATACATTTCGGTAATGGAAAATGCTCAGGAGTTCACAACCTTCGAGGTTGTAGAGGAGTTTCCAAAAGTAAAGGACAGGGTAAAAACTCCAAAAACATGGAGCTCTGCTGGCCTAAAGACTTCTTGAGAAACTGCCTCTGAGATTAGGCACCTGAAATATATGTTGATGACAGGAGCTTTAGCTTCCTTTGTAGTGAGACCATCAAAGCTGGGTCTGCATCTATATGACCTGGAGGACATGGTTTCTTTTTTTCCTATGAACCTGAAGCAGTAGGGCTGAATTCTCTCTTTATAGGTAAACTGTTGCCACTGGGGGCTAAGTGTCTTGCAGTGTGGACTGTGAAGCCATTTGGTCATCCTCCACTTTTCGTGGTGTTTCTTGAAGCTGCACTGGGAGTTTGGTATTTGCTTCACAAAATACGAGAAGTTCAACTGGGACACAGTGATGGAGGGAGTTCTGTCATGTGTGGTGGGTAAGGGTCTGCAGGAGAATGCACCAACCTGGCTTATATCCCACATAGCTTGCCCCCTTGACCACAGCAATCTGATTCTAAACATTGCCCTTCAACCTGTCCAAATAACAAGATGCCTTTACATACAAGGGTATGGGGGCTGCACCATATCAGTCACAAGGCATTTGAAAGCCAATGGCATATCCACATCAGCCCACCACAGATGTTTTAACACACACCTGCACACCACTGCTCTAGGCCGACTACTCATCAGGCTCCAAGTTACTGGCATCTCTGTTCTACACCATTTTCATGAAACCCAGCCAATCAAGGCACTGTCTGGTACATTCATGATCAGCAATAGGACACCTAAAGGTTCTCCAGTGCCACCAGGTGATGGGAATTTCCAAACTTTAATGATATTTATCTAGGCATTTTTCATGAATGAAGTTGAAGGCACTGTGGGTTTCAATTTATTCAGGAACCATTAAATGGAGAAGAAGCTCATTTCAATGAAAGCTCTGGAGAATTCTAACAGGCAAGGCTTCCCAAAGACAGGCTAAAAGGTCACATTAAGCCAGGCATTTGAGGTCTACAATGTGAGGTCCATGTGTGTTTTGACTTGCAACGATGGCTGCCAAGTCTTTAAGAATAAAATCATGTGATGTCCTTCCTGAGATTTCCAGTGCTCTTCGGAAAGCCTCCCTGGGCCTAGATCTCAGTTTCCAAGGGCGACTCTCATGCGTGGCCTCCTAAAATCCCAACACAATACATGGCAATACTTCTTTGAGGTCAGTTCCAGAACTCAGTCTCTAAGGGGAATCACATAAGGGTTCAAGCCCAGGTGGACATAGCCATGTCTTCCAACGGCCACAAAAATGACCACAATTAAAACCAAAACACTCCCACATGACACACCTGATGCAAAGACCTTCCTGACTTTCAGGGCAACAGAAGAATCGGTAAGCAAAATGTCCAAAGCAGGGTTTTTCCAATGAGGCATTCCTGGTCTCACTGATATCTGAGCTTTCTGAGATGCTCGCCATTCCCTTCAGCTATCCAGTACATGGCTATGTCACAGAGATTTGAGGTGGTACATATATTTGACACAAAACTATGAGCCTATTCTGGAGAGTGCACACAATTCAGGAAGAAAACAAGAACTTAAGAAGTTAGCAGGTGTTCCCCATCGATAAGTCAATCCGCAGTCCATTCATGAATTGGGCAGGATGAAAGCTGAGAAGCTTTCTACTAGACAGGACTCACCAATTGATGCATTTTCTTTTCTAATGTCTACAACCAGGGACACAGTGGTATAAACAGACATAGAAACACTCGCCTTGTCAAATGACTTACTAGAAACAGTTCCCTCCAAACCAAACAAACCGCCATTCCTACCTATTCTCAGAATATGAGACAAAACCACAAACCCACACCCACACCCACACCCACAAAGACACCTCCTTCCCCCAAGTAGGTCTGTGACTATCCGGAGTGTCCTCTGACTGGTGGGCCATACTATGTTCCAATGAAATGGCCTGTCCTGTCTCAGATCTGGTCTCCTTGGCCAACTCTGTGAAGTTGTCAGGAGCCAGCAGTGAGCCACTACCCACTTTCTCAGGAAAAGCCCCTCTTCAGAGCTTTCTTGGTTTTGGCCGTCCTCACATCAGTAGGTAGCAAGAATGACTGACTCTGTCCTTGGTAAGTCCAAACAAGTGAGACCACTGGGACTGGGACTGCCTCTTGGTGCCTGGCTTCTTGGATACCAAGTTCAGAGAGTTCCATCAACAAAGAAGTGAGGTGAGGTCACTTCCTTAAGGAACTGAATCAGATCACTGCCTTGGTAACCACTTTGTCCTAACAGTTGCTTCCAAGACTACCATGAGATGGAGGCTGCCCCTACTTTCTGTGACACTTTCACAAGGTAGAATGGTATATCAACCATAGGCACCTAGGAAGAGCTCTCCACACCAACCTGGTTTGGTCCATCTTCTCTACATTAAGAAGAGAGAGGCTGATTCATAAATAACCCTTCATCCAGACCAGGTTGTTTTCCATGGAAGCTGACTTTTGCTCTCTCAGGTCCTTCATAGTTGTCTACATCTTCTCCAGGGATCATTTCTGCATGGACCTTGAGGTTCTCAGGAGGTGGAAGATCCCCTACATTCCTGTATTGTAAGACCAACTCTGTCCCTGCTCTTCTGTAAAGTTAGATTGAGGGAACAGTGTATGGTTAGGGTTAATAATATGTTCAATTTGAATTAGGAATCATTCTGCTGGATGAATAATGGTACTGGGAACCTGCGACATTTATAAGTATATATAGGTGAAATATATGTATGAAAACAGAAATCTAAGTAAGATTTGAAGCGCAGAATGGGGATGGGCCCTTGATTGTGATACTTAGCGTTGAATTATGTTCTGCACAGATGTCTGAGATAGATCGATATACAATGGCATTAGACCTTGTACCTTGGATTATTGAATGTATAAGAGAACATCCAGTCAAAAAGGGATAATGGGTAGGATTAGGAAGATAGTCAGTAGGTTTAAGAAGAAGAGTGAGTATAGGATTTGGAACAAAAGTTCCTTAGCAATAGGGTTTGGATTAGAGTGTGAATGTAAGTGTCAGCACAATTGAAGAGTCAGTCACAATGATGAACTCCGGAAAGTATGTAGGAAAGCTTATATAAATAGAGACATTATGAAATCAGGAAAAGTATAAAGTGAGAGATAGGATTAGATATTTTCAACAGGGTTGAGTTTGAATATATAATCTTAGCAAGAAACAAATATGTTGTCACAAATAGGATTGAATTTTGAGAGCATTAGCCAAACTTGATATGGATGGTTTTAGTAATCCATGTTCACTTTACATTTAGGCTTTGGTGTAAACATAAGTGTGACCATGTCTTTTTGTGTCCAGAATATTACTCTGATAAAATGTATATGTAGATCAGATGACATGAGTATTTCTTCCACCATTACGGGGAGCAAAATTTTGAAGACGTATAAATTAGTATTGGGTTTACAAAGAGGTGTACTCTGTGTCTATGAATATAGAGACAATGCATGAATAGACAATAGTGTGAATAAATAATATAACTGGTTCCACTTTAAATAATGGATTGATTTGATATCTGAAAATATATAAGAAATCTTATATTGATATACAATCATTCATTCCAACCAGTTATACATCTAATAGTAATATTAGGGTTATAGTTTATCATGAAGGGTGTGTGAGTTTTGCTTCAAATTTGATTATGGAAATCGAAAATAATATGTTTGGAATGAAGTCTCATGAAAAACCAGTCAAGAAACATGGAGGATTACATGTGTTCTAAAGCAGAAAATGATTGAAAGTGAAACAAATGCCTATAATTTTGCTAATGTATGGATGAAATATATATCCTATAATGTGCATAAATTGAAGAAATTGTAACATACCAGTGGTGAATAAGAATGAACATCAAAATACACATCATGTCCCATAGGAATCTACTTGCATTGATGACAAACTGGATCAATTATTGTAGAAATATTAGAATTTGTATCCACCATTCACTGAAGTTATTTTTCATTTCTAGGAAAAAAATATGTATTTCAGGTGGATGAATATTTCCGTGAATAATCTTGTGAAATGTTAACTCTAAATCCACATACATGAATATGAATGAATTTAGGGAGTGTATAATAAGACACATATATTTTATATTTTAAAAAAATTTAGTGTATACACACACACACACACACACACAGAGACATTAAAAATTAGCAATACATATGCCAATCGAAATTCACCATGAAATATATATCATCCACACATCCAAAAATATTCATTTTACTGAACATGGATTTATGTATAATGTTGTTCAACTAGGAAGCTCACCCATAGTTTGAAATTTCAGTTTCAACAGCGTTTAGGCGGAGTGATCTATTCTCACAATTTCTATCTGCCAAGTCAGTCACCTCACAAGAGTGTACCTGTGGTACCAGGTAGAATTCTATATGTGCATATAAAAATACATGTGCTGAATAGGCTACAGAGAAAGGGAGACAGGAATTCACATATTTGTTTACTTTAAGTACCCATGGAACTATTTCAATTAAAAATTAACTTGAATTATAACACCTACACTTTATCATGCAAAAGCCAAGTCTAACTATACACCATGCCTCCTCTGAAATGCTTGCATTTCTATTCTGTTTGGGTTATTTTACTCCATCATATTAGGATTAGTAGTAAGAGTCTATTAGGGTATGGGTTAGTGTCAGTTATTCAGTATTTCAAATGGAAAATAGGAAAATAAATCCAATGTGTATGCAAATATGTGCTACAAAAAATTCCCACTATCATCCAGAACAATGCCTTGACAATATCTTCGCCCCTAGTAAGACACAATTAGAGAAGAAGAGTTAGAAAATCTGTGAATACATACCTGGAATGGAAAATGTTCAGGAGTTCACAACCTTGGAGGTGGTAGAGGAGTTTCCAAAAGTAAGGGACAGTGTAAACACTCCACAAACATGGAGCTATGCTTGCATTAAGACTTCTTGAGAAACTGCCTCTGAGGTTGGACACTTGAAGTATATGTTGTTGTCAGGAGCTTTAGCTCCCTGTGTACGGAGACCATCAAAGCTGGGTCTGCATCTATGTGACCTGGAGGATATGGTTTCTTATTTTCTAATGAACATGAGGAAGCAGTGATGAATTCTCTCTTTGTAGATAAACTGTGGCCACTGGGGGCTAAGTGTCTCCCTGTGTGGACTTTGAAGCCATTTGGTCATTCTCCAATTTTCGTGGTGTTTCTTGCTGCTGCACTGGGTGTTTTGTATTTGCTTCACAACATACAAGGATTTCAAATGGGTCACAGTGCTGGTGGGAGTCCTGTAAGGTGTGGTGGGTGAGGGTCTTCAGGAGAATGCACCAACCAGGCTTCTATCCCACATTTCTTGCTCCCTTGACCATAGCAACCTGATTCTGAACATTGCCCTGAAACCTGCCCATATACCAGATGCCTTTTCATATAATTTTCTGCTGGCTGCACCAAGTCAGTCACAAGCCATTTGGAAGCCAATGACACACCCACATGGCCACACCACAAATATATTATCAGACAACTGCACACCACTGCTCTAGGCCCACTACTCAGCAGGCTCCAACTTACTGGCATCTGTGTTCCACACCATTTTCAAGAACTCCAGTCAATCAAGGCACTGTCTGGTACACTCATGAGCAGCAATAGGACATCCAATGGTTCTCCAGTGCCACCTGGTCATTGGGAATTTCAAAAATTTCATGGTATTTATCTATCCATTGTTCAAGAATGCAGTTGGAGGCACTTTGGGGTTTCCATTCATCCAAGAACCATTAAATGGTGAGGAAGCTCATTTCAATGAAAGCTCTGGAGAACTCTCACAGGCAAGGCTTTCCAAAGAGTGGTCAAAATGTCATATGCAGACAGGCCCATTGAGGTCTAAAATGTGAGGTCCATGTGTGTTTTGACTCTTAACTATGGCTGCCAAGTCTTTCAGAATAAAATCATGTGATATCCTGGTTGAGATTCTCAGTGCTCTGTGGAAAGCCACCCAGGGCCCAATCTCAGGTTTCAAGGGTGACTCTCATGCGTGGCCTCCTACAATCCCAACACAATTAATGGCAATACTTCTCTGAGGTCAGTTCCAGAACTCAGTCTCGAAGGAGAATCACACCCGAGTTCAAGCCCATGTGGACCCAGTCATCTCTTCCAACCGCCACACAAATGACCACAATTGAAACCAAAACATTCCCACATGACCCTCATCTTCTTCCATATAGACATTCATCATAAACTCTTGCTGGAGGTTTCCATGAGGAGCGCAGCCCAAGGCAATGTCCAAAATATGCACCCTTGCCCGTCATTTGCCTAAAATGAGGGTGGCTTTGACACCCTTCCTGTGAACCAGGAGTGATCAAATAGGCCTGCCTTTAATACTGCTCTGCTTCTCCAATTTGAGGCCAACTGACTGTCAGGTATAGATTCTTTATGTGATTTGGCATCATGGGAGAACCCAAGCACTTCTGCAGGAGTTCAAAGAACTCATTTGACCCAGAGGATCCTATTCTCACTTGATGGAGGTTAGGAACCTAACAGAGGAAGGCAAGAAACTTCATCCACAATGACTGATATTTTTACCATTTTCGTTTTCAATACACACATGGGAACTTTCTTTATATCCATCAGGTGCTGAGAATCTAATCCATAGCCTGACCCAGAGGCAAGCAGCTGATTCAGACACATCCCTTTCAAAAGCAATTAAGCAAAGCACCACAGGTTATGCCCATTCATTTGCATTTAAAAACTGTTTACTTCAGGCTTCAAAAAGGAGTGGCCTGAGGTAAGGACCTTCCTGACATTCAGGGCAACAGAAAAATAGGTAAGCAGAAGGCCCAAAACAGTGTTTCTCCACTGAGACTTTCCTGGTCACACTGATATCTGAGTTTCCTGAGATGCTCGCCATTCCATTCAGCTATCCAGTACATGGCCATGTCACAGAGCTTGGAGGTGTTACATATCTTGGACACAAAACCATGAGCCTATTCTGGGTAGTGGCCAAAATTTAGGAAGAAAACAGGAACTTAGGAAGATAGTAGGGGTTGCCCATCCATAAAGCAACCTGCAGTCCAGTCATAAATTGGGTAGGATGAATGATGGAAAACTTTCTTCTAGACAGGACATATCCATTGATGCATTCTCTTTTCTTATGTCTACAACCACGGACACAGTGAGATACACAGATATAGAAACACTCACCTGGTCAAACGACTTTTTAGAAGCAGTCCACTCCAAACCAAACAAATTGCCTTTCCTACCTATTCTCAGAACATGAGGCAAAACCACAAACTCACACCCACACCCACAAAAGCACTTCCTTCCCCCAATATGTCTGTGACAATCCGGAGTGTCCTCTGACTGTGGACCATATTGTTACCCTGAACTGGCCTGCCCTGTCTCAGATCTGGTCTCCGTGGCCAAATCTGTGAAGTTGTCAGGAGCCAGTGATGACCAACTACCTGTTTTCTTAGGAAAGGACCCTCTTCAGAGCTGTCCTGGCATTTGGCCATTCTCACATCAGTAGGTACCAAAAAAGACTCTCTCTGCCCTTGGTAAAACCAAACATGTGATCCCACTAGGACTGTTACTGGGACTGGCTCTGGATGCCTGGCTTCCTGGATCCCAAGTTCAGAGAGTTCCATCACCAAGTAAGTTAGGTGAAGTCACTTTCTTCATGAAATGAATGAGGTCACTGCCTTGGCAACCACTTTGTCCTAACAGTTGCTGCCAAGGGTCTCATGAGATGGAGGCTGTTCCTACTTTCTGTGACACTGTCACAAGTTAGAATGGTATATCAACCATATGCACCGGGGAACTTCTCTCCATACAGGCCTGCTTTGGTCCATCTTCTCTACATTAAGAAGAGAGAGGCTGATTCAGACACATCCTTTCATCCTGTCCAGGTTCTTTACCATGTCAGAAGACTTTTGCTCTCTTTGGTACTACATAGCTGCCTACAACTTCTCCAAGGATCATTTCTGCATTGACCTTTGAGGTTCTCAGCAGGTGGAAGATCCTCTACATTCCTGTATTGTAAGACCAACTCTATCCCTGCTCCTCTGTAAAGGTAGATTGAGGGAACAGCATATGGTTAGGGTTAATAACAGGTTCGAATTCAGTTGGGAATCATTCTAAGGGATGAATAATGTTATTGGGAACCTGCGAAATTTAAAAGAATATATAGGTGAAATATAAGTTTGAAAACCCAAATCTATGTAAGTTTTGAAGCCCAGAAGTGTATTGGGCCCTTGGGTAGGATACTTAGCTTTGAATTATGTTCTGCACAGATTTCTCTGATTAATCGCTATACAATGGCATAGGACCTTTACCTTGGATGATTGAATGTCGAAGAGAACATGCAGTCAAAAAGGGATAGTCGATAGGATTAGGAAGATAGTCAGTAGGTTTCGAAAGAAGAGTGAGTATAGGATTTGGACAAAAACTTTTTTAGCAATAGGGTTTCTGGTAGAGAGTGAATGTAAATGTCAGCACATGTGAAGAGTCATTCACAATGATGAACTGGGGAAAATATGTAGGAAAGTAAATATCAATTGAGACAAAAGGAAATCAGGCAAAGTATAATGTGAGTTATAGGATTAGACATTTTCAACAGGGTTGAGGTTGAATATATAATCTCAGCAAGAAACAAATATGTAGTCACCAATTGGATTGACATTTGAGAGCATTAGGCAACCTGGACATGGATGTTATTACTAATCCATGCTCACTTTCCATTTAGGCTTTGGTACAATCATAAGTGTGACCTTTGCATTTTGTGTCCATAATATTACTGTAATAAAATATATATGTAGATCAGGTGACATGAGTATATCTTCCACCATTTCTGGGAGCAATATTATGAAGACGTATAAATTAGTATTGGGGGTACAAACAGGTGTACCCTGTTTCTATGAATATACAGATAATGCATGAATGGAACATACTCTGAATAAAACCTATACTCATTCCACTATAAAAAATGGATTGAATTGATATCTGAAAAAATACAGGAAATCAAATATTGATATACAGACATTCATTACAACCAGTTATACATCAATGATAGTATTAGGATTTTCATGAAGAGTGTGTGAGTTTTGCTTCAAAATTGATTATGGAAATCGAAAATAATGTGTTTGGAAAGAAGTCTCATGAAAAGAGCAGTAAAGAAACATGGAGGAATACATGTTTTCAGAAGCAGGAAGTGATTGAAAGTGAAACAAATTCCTATACATTTTTGAACTTTTGGATGAAATATATATATTATGATGTGCATAAACTGAAGAAATAATAATGTCCCACTGTTGAATAAATATGAACGTCAAAATACATATCATGTCCCATAGGAATCTACTTGCATTGATGTTAAACTGGGTCAGTTACTGTAGAAATATTAGGATTTGTATACACCATTCACTGAAGTTAGTTGTCAGTACTAGGAAACAAATATGAATTTCAGGTGGATGAATAGTTTGGAAAATAATCTTGTGAAAAGTTGAATATAAATCCACATAAATGAATATGAATGAATTTAGGGAGTGTATAATAAGTCAGATATATTACATATTTTGAAATATCTGGAGAGTATATATATATATATATATATATATATATATATATATATATATATAGAGAGAGAGAGAGAGAGAGAGAGAGAGAGAGAGAGACATTAAAAACTAACAATATATATGCCAATCAAAGTCCATCATGAAATATATATCATCCACAGATCCAAAAATATTCATTATACTGAACATGGATTTATGTATAATGTTGTTCAACTAGAAAGTTCACCCATAGTTTGAAATTTCAGTTCCAATAGCATTTACGAGGAGTGATCTCTTCTCACAATTTGTATCTGCCAAGTCAACCACCTCACAAGAATGTACGTGTGGTACCAGGTAGAATTCTATATGTGCATATAAAAATACATGTGCTTAATAGGCTACAGAGAAAGGGAGAAAGGAATTCACATATTTGTTAACTTTAAAAACACATGGAGAACTATTTCAAAAAAATTTGCAAGATTTATAACTCCTACCCTATATTATGCAAAAGGCAAGTCCAAGTATACACCTTGCCTCCTCTGAACTGCTTGTACTTCTTTTCTGTTTTTTGTTATTTTTCTCCATCATATTAGGATTAGTAGTCAGAGTCTAGTTTGAAATTGGTTAGGGTTAGAGATTCAGTGTTTTAAAGGGAAATTGAAAAATGAATCCAATGTCTATGCAAATATGTGCTACCCCAAAATCTTCCCAGTCTCATCCAGAACAATGCCTTGACATTATCTTTTACCAAAGTAAGATACAGTTAGAGGAGAAGAGTTAGAAAATCTGTGAATACATATCTGGAATGGAATTTGCTCAGGAGTTCACAACCTTGGAGGTGGTAGCAGAGTTCAAAATAGTAAGGCAAAAGGTAAACACTCCTCAAACATGGAGCTCTGCTGGCCTAAAAAATTCTTGAGAAACTGCCTCTGAGGTTGGGCACTTGAAATACATGTTGTTTTCAGGAGATTTAGTTCTTTTATAGAGAGACCATCAAAGCTGGTTCTGCATATATGTGACCTGTAAGACATGGTTTCTTATTTTTCATTGAACATGTGGCAGCAGTGCTGAATTCTTTTTTTTGTAGCTAAACTGTGGACACTGGGGCTAAGTTTCTCCCTGTGCTAACTGGGAAGACATTTGTTCATCCTCCACTTTTAGTGGTGTTTCTTGCTGCTGCACTGGGAGTTTGGTATTTGCTTCACGAAATAAAGGAGGTCAATTGGGACACATTGTTGGAGGGAGTTCTGTCACGTGTGGTGGGTGAGGGTTTGCAGGAGAATGCAATAACCAGGCTTCTATCCCACATAGCTTTCCCCCTTGACCATAGCAACCTGATTCTGAACATTTCCCTGAAACCTGTCCATATAACAAGATGCCTTTACCTATTGGGTCTGTTGGCTGAAACCATATCAGTCACAAGCCATTTGGATGCCAATGGCAGTTCCACGTGGCCTCACCACAGATGTATTGTCACACGTCTGCTCACCACTTCTCTAGGCCCACTAATCAGCAGGCACCAACTAACTGGCATCTCTGTTCTACACCATTTTTATGAGACCCTGTCAATCAAGGCACTGTCTGGTATACTCATGATCAGCATCAGGACATCCAAAGGTTTTCCAGTGCCAACTGGTCATTGAAATTTCAAAAATTTCATGGTATTTATCTAGCCATTATTCAAGGAAGAAGTTGTAGTCACTGTGGGTTTCAATTCATTCAGGAACCATTAAATGTTAAGGAAGCTCATTTCAATGAAAGCTCTGGAGAACAATCACAGGCAAGGCATCCCAAATAGTGGCCAAAAGGTCACATGAAGCCAGGCCCATTGAGGTCTACAATGTGAGGTCCATGTGTGTTTTGACTCTCAACTATGGCTGCCAAGTTTTTCAGAATAAAATCATGTGATATCCTGGCTGAGATTCTCAGTGTTCTGTGGAAAGCCACCCTTGACCTAGATCTCAGTTTCCAAGGGCGACTCTCATGCGTGGCCTCCTAACATCCCCACACAATTCATGGCAATACTTCTCTGAGGTCAGTTCTACAACTCAGTCTCTAAGGAGTATTACACCAGAGTACAAGCCGAGGGGGACCCAGTCATCCCTTCCAACTGCCACACAAATTACCAAAATTAAAACCAAAACATTCCCACATGGCCCTCATCTTCTTCCACATAGACCCTCATTATAACCTCTGGCTGGAGATTTCCATGAGGGGTGCAGCGCAAGGGAGTGTCCAAAATAACCTCCCTTGGCCCTCATTTGCCTAAAGTCAGGGTGGCCTGGACACCATTCCTGTGAACCAGGAGTGATCAAATAGGCCTGCCGTTACAACTACTCTGCTTCTCCAATTTGAGGCCTACTGACTGTGGGGTTTAGATTCTTTATGTGAAGTGGAATCATGAGAAAACCCAAGCACCTCTGCATGGCTTTGAAAAACTCATTTGACCCAAAGGATCCCTATACTCACTTGATGATTGTCTGCAACCTAATAGAGGAAGGAGAGAGACATCATCCACAATGACTGAATTTTGCCATTTATTTTTGGATGCACACATGGGATCTTTCTTTATATCCATCAGGTGCTGAGAATATAAGCCACAGCCTCACACAGGGCCAAGAGGCTGATTCAGACACATCCCATTCAAAGCAATTAAGCAAAGAGCCACGGGTGATGCCCAATCATTTCCATATGAAAACTGTTTTTTTCATGCTTATCAAAGGGGTGGCCTGAGGCAAAGACCTTCCTGTCATTCAGTGAAACAGAAAAATAGGTAAGCAAAAGGCACAAAGCATGGTTTCTCCACTGAGACTTACCTGGTCACACTGATATCTGAGTTTTCTAAGAAGCTCGCCATTACCTTCAGCTATTCAGTACATGGCCATGTGACAGAGCTTGGGGTGGTACCTATCTTGGACACAAAACCATGAGACTATTCTGCAGATTGGTCAGAATTCAGGAAGAAATCTGAAACTTAGGAAGATAGTAGGTGTTGCTCATCGATAAGGCAACCTGCAGTGCAGTCATAAATTGGGCAGGATGAATGCTGGGAAGCTTTCTACTAGACAGGACACATTCATTGATGCATTCTCTTTTCTAATGTCTACAACCACGGACACAGTGTTATACACAGACATAGAAACACTTGCCTTGTCAAAAGACTATCTAGAAACAGTCCACTGCAAACCAGACATACCAGCTTTCCTACCTATTCTAAGAAAATGAGACAAAACCACAAGCTCACACCCACAAACACAAAGCACCTCCTTCCCCCAAGTAAGTCTCTGAATATCCAGAGTGAACTCTGACTAGCGGGCCCTACTATGTTCACCCGAAATGGCCTGTACTGTGGCAGATCTGGTCTCCTTGGCCAACTCTGTGTAGTTGTTAGGAGCCAGCGGTGAGTCACTACCTACTTACTAAGGAAAGGCCCGTCTTCAGAGCTCTCCTGATATTTGGCCATCCTCACTTCAGTAGGTACCAAGAAAGACAGAATCTGTCATTGGTAAAACAAAACAAGTGAGCCCACTGGTACTGGGACTGGGACTGGCTCTGGATGCCTGGCTTCCTGGATCCCAAGTTCAGAGAGTTCCATCACCAAAGAAGTAAGGTAGGTCACTTCCTTCAGGAACTGAATGAGGTCAATGCCTTGGCAAACACTTTGTCCTAATAGCTGCTTCCAAGGGTCCCATGAGATGGAGGCTGCCCCTACTTCCTGTGACACTGTCACAAGTTAGAATGGTATATCAACCATAGACACACGGGAACAGCTCTCCACAGAGACCTTGTTTGGTCCATCTTCTCTACATTAAGAAGAAGGTGGCTGATTCAGACACACCCCTTCATCCTGACAAGGTTGTTTGCCATGGAAGATGACTTTTGCTCTCTCAGGTCCTTCATAGCTGCCTACCTCTTTTCCAGGGATCATGTCTGCATGGACCTTTGAGGTTCTCAGCAGGTGGAAGATCCCCTACATTCCTGTATTGTAAGACCAACTCTGTCCCTGCTCTTCTGTAAAGTTAGATTGAGGGAACAGTGTATGTTTAGGGTCAATAACATGTTGGATTTGGTTTAGGAATCATCCTGCAGAATGAATAATGGTATTTGAAACTGCGGTATTTACTAGAATATATATGTGAAATATAAGTGTGAAACTAGAAATCTAGGTGATATTTGAAGCCCAGAAGGGCATTGGACCCTTGATTGTGATACTTAGAATAAAATTACATTCTGCACAGAGGTCTCAGATAGATCAATATACAATGGCATAAGACCTTGTACCTTGCTTGATTGAATGTAGAAGAGAATATCCAGTCAAAAAAGGATAGTCGGTAGGATTAGGAAGATAGTCGGTAGGTTTAGAAAAAGAATGAGAATAGGATTAGGAACAAACGTTTATTAGCAATAGGTTATCGATTAGAGTGTGAATGTAAATGTCAGCACATGTGAAGAGTCAGTCACAATGATGAACTGGGGAAAATATGTAGGAAACAGATAGAAATAGAGCCATAATGAAATCAGGCAATGTATAAAGTGAGGGATAGGATTAGACATTTTCAGTAGGGTTGAGTTTGAATATATAATCTTAAGAAGAAACAAATATGTAGTCACCAATAGGATTGATATTTGAGAGCATTAGGCAAGCTGGACATGGATGTTTTTGGTAATCCATGTTTACTTTCCTTTTAGGCTTTGGTACAAACATAAGTGTGAGCTTTGCATTTTGTGTTCCGAATATTTCTGTGATTAAATGTATAAGTAGATCAGGTGACATGAGTATTTCTTCCAACATTTCAGGGAGCAATATTTTGAAGACATATAAATTAGTATTGGGGGTATAAAGAAGTGTACACTGCATCTATGAATATAGAGATAATGCATGAATAGACCATACTGTGAATAAATAATATAACTCGTTCCACTTTAAATAATGGATTGAATTTTTATCTGAAAATATATAAGAAATCCTATATCGTTATGCAATCATTAATTCCAACCAGTCATACATCTAATGGTAATATCAGAGTTATAATTCATCATAAAGTTTATGTGAGTTTTGCTTCAAAAGTGATTATGGAAATTGAAAGTAATGTGTCTTGAAAGAACTCTCATGAAAAGACCTGTCAAGAAACATGGAAGAATACATGTGTCCTGAAGCAGGAAGTGATTGAAAGTGAAACAAATTCCTGTAAATTTGCGAACTTGTGGGGAAATCTTAAGAGCCCCTCCCAGCTCTCCCTTGAGCGCGATAGCCAGACCGAGGGAATTAGGAGTGGCACGGGACTCGTGGTGCAGACCTACAGGCCACCGCTCCCACCAGTGCTGAAAACTGAAGTCTCTTGCTCCAGCTTCCGGGGGCATGGCTTCCGGAGTGCAAGCAAATTCGCTGGGTGTTCTCAGGCCTAAGCCCTACAAACTTAGGGTCTGAGGGAGACAAACAGGGAGATTGTGCCCAGGCGTTCATGAAAACAGGGCTCCTAGGAGCAGCAGACCTGGCATGTAGCCAGTATTGTGGTGAGTGTCACAGGTGAGTGGGGCCTGGCTTGAGGAAACACAAAAGAAGGCCCTAGGCACTCAGGATTGGACACCCACCCAGTCTGGTAGGAAGAGCTGCTGCACAGTGATTGGTTCCCACTTATTGAAAGGAGAAGCTTGGCACAGTGGGCACAGCTCTACCTACTGGAAAAGAAGTTTATTGCAATCTATGACTGCATTTATTGTTATTATTATTATTTTAATTTGTTTTTTTTTTGTTTTTGTTTTGTTTTTTTTTTGTTTTCTTTTATTTTCATTTTTTTGTTGCTGTTCTTTAACTTTTAAAAAATGTTTTAAAATTTTTTATTTTATTTTATTTATTTTTTCCGGTTCATGATGACCATCTGAGAACACAAATTTATTGCTTTTATTTTCCAAAATCCTCATAAAAGAACTTAAACACTATAAAAATAATCACACGGTATTACCATGAAACAACAAATGAAAGGGAAAAAAACATATTGGATCTCACCATTATGTATACACACAACACACACCTGCACAATCCCGCCAAACTAAAAGTAAATAGCGGAAAGATCAGTAGAGTAGAGGGAAGGGAACAGAAAGAGGGAGGAAAGGAGAAAAAGAGAAAGTACTGGGGACTGAATTAGAGCAAATTATATTTCATGCTTTTATAATTATGCCAAAATGAATCTTAATGTTATGTATAATCTTAATGTTATGTATAAAAAGAACCAATTAAAAAAAGAAAAATGATAGTATACCAGTGCTGTGTAGAGACAATAAAAAAATACCTATACATAAACTAAAAAAAAAATGTGAATTTTAAGAATAAACTGGAGTGGGCTAGAGTTGTGGCTCAGTGGTAGAGCACTTGTCTAGCATGTGTGAGGCACTGGTTGGATTCTCAGCACTGCATATAAATTAATTAATTAAATAAGGATCCATCAACAACTAAAAAAACTAGTAAAAAAGAATAAATTATAAAAAATAAATGAAAGTGTGTAGAAAATGTCATTTGAAGTAAAAATACAAAATCAGCTCTAAGTTGTTTGCAACACAAACACACAAGTTAAGTGGTGTTTGAAAATACAGGGAGCAAAAGCTATTGTATAAAAATTTTATTGATAATTCCAGAACATCTATTATTAATATCAATGTAAAATATGTATTTTAAGTGAAAGAACCTTTAATAAGACAGCAATTGTGTTAATTAATTAAAGAATCTAAAAATTAGATGAAAATATGATTTGTTTTTATTCAATGAAGCAAGATTAAATGTTTGAAATATGACTTTAAGGAGAAATATAGGCACCACAATAAGTTTTAGGAATTTTGTGGATACAAAGATAATTAACTTAGGACAACTTACTATGATAAATGAGTTTACTTTAGTAGAAAAATAGAATTTGCTCTCTGGAAACTGGGCACCCCTAATCCCCAAATCCCAAATCCAAAATGCCAAATCTAACGTGTTTTAGTACTGGAATGTGACAAGTGAAAAGTTTCCTACTTGGCTTCATTTGACAGGTTACAGTCAAAATGCAGGTATACTAAAAATGTTGTATGAAATTTCCTCCAGGCTATGGGTCTAAGGCATGTATGAAATATAAATGAATTTCATATTTACACTTGAGTCTTATCCCCAAGATTATGTGTGTATAAATATTCCATAATTCTAAAAAAATCCAAAATCTGAAATACTTCTTGTTCTAAGCATTTTTGATAAACAATACTTAACCTATGTACAATTGTTTCCCCCACAACAAATAAACAAATTTAATATGGTTAAAAACTTTCCAAAAATAAAATTTAAACATACTACAAAGCAAATAAATAACACATGAAATAATAAATTTTTTGGTGACTTAACAACTGGAAACTGTTTCATTTAACTTGCCCCTGGATCATAGATAAACTTCAAAATTATTTTCTTTTTTTTTTTAAATGGCAAAATAATTTTATTTTATTTTATTTTTTTATTGGTTGTTCAAAACCCTACAAAGCTCTTGACATATCATTTTTCATACATTAGCATACATTAGCTTCAAGTGAGTTATGAACTCCCTTTTTTAAACCAAGTAGAGATTGCAGAATCACATGGGTTACACATCCACATTTTTACATAATACCATACTAGTAACTGTTGTATTCTGCTGCCTTTCCTTTCCTCTACAATCCCCCCCTCCCCTCCCCTATTTTGTTATTATTATTTTTAAAAATTTTAATTTTAATTTTATATTATCATTATCATTTTTTAAAAAAAATCATTTTCATTCTTTATTTTCTATTTTTTCTATTGTATTTCATTTCTTTTCAATTTTCTAATTTCCCATTCCTTGCATTCTACCTGCCTACTCTCATTCTCTTTAGTGACTTTTTCCCTTCCCTTCTAAAATCTTTCCTCCCAAGCATCAAATAAATTTATAAGAGTAAACAGTAACTCAGCAGTCAAACAGAACAAGAAGTAACATGAGCAGCATAAACAAGCAAGGAAGAAAAGGAGAACAAACAACGAAGAACACCCTAAATATTCAGGAGGACCAGGATTCATCAGAAAAGTGGTCATATAAAGAACTCAAGGAATACCTTAGACAGATGGAATGGAAACTTAAAGAAGATACGAGACAGAAAATCCAAACAGTAAAAGAAAACATTGAAAATGAATTACATAAACATATAAAAGAAAAAGTTAAGCATCTTTATCAGTGGATAGAGATTATAAAAAAAATCAAACAATAATTCTAGAAATGATGGAAATGATAAACCAAATTAAGAACTCCATTGAGAGTATCACTAACAGAGTGGAGCAAGTAGAAGCCAGAACGTCAGATAATGAAGACAAAATATATCATCTTGAAACGAGTCCAGCCAACTCAGAAAGGCTGGCAAAAAAATCACAAGAAAAACATCCAAGAGATTTGGGATAACATAAATAAAACCACACTTACGAGTCATCAGGATAGAGGAAGGTACAGAGACTCAAACCAAGGGAATGAGAAAACTGCTGAATGAAATAATTACAGAAAACTTTCCAGAAATAAAAAAGGAAATGGATATACAAATTGTAGATGCATACAGGACAAGAGCACACAAAATCACAGTAGACGAATGCCAAGACACATTGTTATGAAGATATCCAATATACAGAACAAAGAGAAAATAATAAATCTACAAGAGAATGGAGGCAGAATACATTCAGTGGTAAACCAATAAGGTTAACAACGGATATTTGATCACAGATGCTGAAAGCGAGAAGATCCTGGAAAAACGTATTTCAAACACTGAAAGACAATGGATGCCAACCAAGAATTATGTATCCAGCATAATTAACCATCAGGTACGACAATAAAATAAGAATCTTTCATGATAAACAAAAGCTAAAAGAATTTGAAGCCAGAAAACAAGCTTTACAAAGCGTCTTGAGAAAAACACTACACAAGAAAGAAATGAAAAACAACAACCAAAACCATCAGTGGGAAGTACCTTGGTAATGACAGAGGCAGGGTGAAAGCTTATCATGGAGAAACAAACTAAATTTAAAAAAAGATAAATAATCAAACATGGCTGGCAGTACAAACCATACATCAATAGTAACTCTGAATGTAAATGGCTTCAATTCTCCAATAAAGCGACATAGGCTGGTAACTTGGATTAAATAAACAAATCCAACAATATGTTGCCTCCTGGAGACACATCTGAAATGCAAAGACACACAGGCTGAAGGTGAAAGGTTGGGAAAAAATACACCTTGCACACTTATCCTCATAAGCAAGCAGGGGTGGACATCCTCATATCAAATAAAATCGACTTCAAGACTAAGTTAATCAAAAGGGATAAGGAAGGACATTATATACTGTTAAAAGGAACCATTCACCAACAAGACATAACAATTATCAATATTTATGCACTAAATAATGGTGCTACGATGTTCATGAAACAAATTCTCCTCAAGCTCCAAAATGAAATAGACCTCAACACAATAATTATGGGTGACTTCAACACACATCTATCACCATTGGACAGATCCTCCAAACAAAAGTTGAATAAAGAAAGTATAGAACTCAATATCACAATCAATAACCAACATGTAACTGACATATATAGAATATATCAACCATCATCAAGTGGATATACTTTTTTCTCAGCAGCACATGGATCCTTCTCAAAAAAAGACCATATATGATGCCATAGGGCAACCCTCAGTAAATATAAAGGTGTGGAGATAATAACATGCATTTTATCTGATCATAATGGAATGAAACTGGAAATCAATGATAAAAGAAGGAAGGAAAAATTCTACATCACATGGAAAATGAACAATATGTTACTGAATGATCAATGGGTTACAGAAGACATAAAGGAGGAAATAAAAAAATTCTTAGAGATAAATGTAATTATAGACACAACATATCGGAATCTATGGGACACAATGAAAGCAGTTTTAAGAGGGAAATTCATCGCCTGGAGGTCATTCCTGAAAAAAAAGGAAAAACCAACAAATAAGTGAGCTCACACTTCATCTCAAAGCCCTAGAAAAGGAAGAGCAAAACAACAGCAAATTTAGCAGAAGGCAAGAAATTATTAAAATCAGAGTGGAAATCAAGGAAATTGAAACAAAAGAAACTATTGAAAAAATTAACAAAACTAAAAGTTGGTTCTTCGAAAAAATAAATAAGATCAACAGACCCTTAGCCATGCTAAAGACGAAAAGAAGAGAAAGAACTCAAATTACTAACATATGGGATGAAAAAGGCAACATCACAACAGATGCTACAGAAATACAGAAGACAATTAGAAATTATTTTGAAAACCATTATTCCAATAAAATAGAAAATAGTGAAGACATCGATAAATTTCTTAAGTCATATGATTTGCCCAAACTGAATCAGGAGGATACACACAATTTAAACCGACCAATATCAATGGATGAAATAGAAGAAGCAATCAAAAGACTACCAACCAAGAAAAGCCCAGGAATGGATGGCTATACAGCGGAGTTTTACAAAACCTTTAAAGAAGAATTAATACCAATACTTTTCAAGTTATTTCAGGAAATAGAAAAAGAGGGAGCTCTGCCAAATTCATTTTATGAGGCCAACATCACCCTAATTCCAAAACCAGAAAAAGACACCTCAAAGAAAGAGAACTACAGACCAATATATCTGATTAACCTAGATGCAAGAATCCTCAATAAAAATCTGCCTAATCGAATACAAAGGCACATCAAAAAAATTGTTCACCAGGATCAAGTAGGATTCATCCCTGGTATGCAATGATGGTTCAATATACGAAAATCAATAAATGTTATTCATCACATCAATAGACTTAAAGATAAGAACCATATGATCATCTCGATAGATGCAGAAAAAGCATTTGACAAAGTACAGCATCCCTTTATGTTCAAAACATTAGAAAAATAGGGATAACAGGACATTGTAAAAGCTATCTATGCTAAGTCTCAGGCTAGCATCATTATGAGTGGAGAAAAATTGAAGGCATTCCCTCTAAAATCTGGAACAAGACAGGGATGCCCTCTGTCACCACTTCTATTCAATATAGTTCTCAAAACACTGGCCAGAGCAATTAGACAGACGAAAGAAATCAAAGGCATAAAAATAGGAAAATAAGAACGAAAATTATCACTATTTCCTGGTGACATGATTCTATACATAGAAGACCCAAAAGGGTCTACAAAAGAACTACTAGAACTAATAAATGAATTCAGCAAAGTGGCAGGATATACAATCAAAACGCATAAATCAAAGGCATTTCTGTATATCAGCGACAAACCTCCTGAAACAGAAATGAGGAAAAACACTCCATTCACAATACCCTCAAAAAAATTAAATACTTGAAAATCAACCAAACAAAAAAGGTGAAAGACTTATACAATGAAAACTACAGAACCCTAAAAAGAGAAGTAGAAGAAGATCTTAGAAGATGGAAAAATATACCCTTTTCCTGGATAGGCAGAACTAACATCATCAAAATGGCGAAATTACCAAAAGTTTTCTATAGGTTCAATGCAATGCCAATCAAAATCCCAATGGCATTTCTTGTAGAAATAGATAAAGCAATCATGGAATTCATATGGAAAAATATAAGACCCAGAATAGCAAAAGCAATTCTAGCAGGAAGTGTGAATCAGGCGGTATAGCAATACCGGACTTAAAACTATACTACAGAGCAATATTAACAAAAACAGCATGGCACTGGTACCAAAACTGGCAGGTTGACCAATGGTACAGAATAGAGGACACAAAGACTAATTCACAAAGATACAACTATGCTATATTTGATAAAGGAGCTAAAAGCATGCAATGGAGGAAATATAGCATCTTCAACAAATGGTGTTGTAAAAAATGGAAATCCATATGCAACAAAATGAAACCGAATCCCCTCCTCTTGCCATGCACAAAAGTTAACTCAAAGTGGATCAAGGAGCTAGATATCAAATAAGAGACTCTGCATCTGATACAAGAAAAAGTTGGCTCCGATCTACATAATGTGGGGCCGGGCTCCAAATTCCTTAACAGGACACCCATAGCAGAAGAGTTAATAACAAGAATCATCAAATGGGACTTACTTAAACTGAAAAGTTTTTTCTCAGCAGGATAAAAAATGAGAGAGGTAAATAGGGAGCCTAAATTATGGGAACAAATTTTTACTCCTTACACTTCAGATAGAGCCCTAATATCCAGAGTATACCAAGAACTCAAAAAATTAGACAATAAGATGATAAATAACCCAATCAAAAAATGGGCCATGGACCTGAACCGACACTACTCAGAGGAGGACATACAATCAATCAGTAAGTAAATGAAAAAATGCTCACCATCTCTAGCAGTCAGAGAAATGCAAATTAAAATCACCCTAAGAAACCATCCTACTCTAGTAAGATTGGCAGCCATTATGAAGTCAAACAACAAGTGCTGGCGAGGATGTGGAGAATAGGGTACTCTTGTACATTGCTGGTGGGACTGCAAACTGTTGTGGCAAATTTGAAAAGCAGTATGGAGAATCCTGGGAAAGCTGGGAATGGAACCACCATTTGACCCAGCTATTGCCCTTCTCAGACTATTCTCTGAAGACCTTAAAAGAGCATATTACAGGGATACTGCCACATTGATGTTCATAGCAGCACCATTCAAAATTACTAGACTGTGGAACCAACCCAGATGCCCTTCAGTAGATGAATGGATAAAAAAATGTGGCATTTATACACCATTGAGTATTATGCATCATTAAAAAATGACAAAATCATTGAATTTGCAGGGAAATGGATGGCACTAGAGCAGATTATGCTTAGTGAAGCTAGCCAAACCCTAAAAAACAAATAAAAATGTCTTCTTTGATATAATGAGAGCAACTAATAACAGAGCAGGGAGGAAGAGCAGGAAGAAAAGATCAACATTAAACAGAGACATGAGGTGGGGGTCGGAAAGAGAGAGATAAAGGAAATTGCATGGTAATGGAGGGAGACCCTCATTGTTACACAAAATTACATATAAGAGGTTGTGAGGGGAATGGGGAAATTAACAAAGATATAAATGTATTACAGTGGATGGGGTAGAGAGAGAAGATGGGAGGGGAGTGGGGATACTAGAGGATAGAAAATGTAGCAGAATACAACAGTTACTAATAGGGCATTATAAAAATGCAGATGTGTAACACATATGATTCTGCAATCCGTATTTGGGATAAAAATGGGAGTTCATAACCCACTTGAATCTAATGTATGAAATATAATATGTCAAGAGCTTTGTAATGTTTTGAACACCCAATTAAAAAATAAAAAAATAATATGAAATAAAATAATTGAAAAAAAAACACATGGAGAAATATTTCACTCTCTTCCAGAACAATGCCTTGACATTACCCTCGCCCCAAGTAATACATCATTAGAGGAGAAGAGTTAGAAAATCTGGGAATACATAGCTGGAATTTAATATGCTCAAAAGTTCACAACATTGGAGGTGGTAGAGTAGTTTACTAAAGTAAGGGACAGGGTAAACACTCCACAAATATGGAGCTCTGCTGGCCTAAAGACTTCTTCAGAAACTGCCACTGAGGTTGGGCACTTGAAATATATGTTGTTGTCAGGAGCTTTAGATTCCTTTGTAATGAGAGCATCAAAGCTGGGTCTGCATCTATGTGACCTGGAGGACATGGTTTCTTATGTTCCAATGAACATGAGTCAGCAGTGCTGAATTCAATCTTTGTAGGTAAACTGTGGTCACTGGGGGCTAAGTGTCTCCCCGTGTGGACTGTGAAGCCATTTGGTCATCCTCCAGATTTTGTGGTGTTTCTTGCTGCTGCACTGGTAGTTTGGTATTTGCTTCACAAAATACAAGGAGTCCACCTGGGACAAAGTGTTGGAGGGAGTTTCTCACGTGTGGTGGGTCAGGGTCTGCTGGAGAATGCACCCACCAAGGTTCTATCCCAAATAGCTTGCCTCTTGACCATAGCAATGTGATTCTGAACATTGCCCTAAAACCTCTACAAATAAAAATACGCCTTTACATATAAGGGTCTGCTCGCTGCACCATCTCAGTCACAAGCAATTTGGAAGCCAATGGAAGATCCACATGGCTCCACCACAGATGATTTATCACACACCTGCCCACTGCAGCTCTATGCCCACTACTCAGCAGGCTCCAAATTACTGGCATCTCTGCTCTACACCATTTTCTGGAAACCCAGTCCATCAGGCACTGTCTGGTATACTCATAGTCAGCAACAGGATATCCAAAGGTTCTCCAGTGCCACCTGGTCATGGAAATTTAAAAAAATTTCACGGTATTTATCTAGCCATTTTTCAAGGATGAAGTTGAAGGCACTGTGGGTTTCACTTCATTCAGGAACCATTAAATGGTGAGGATGCTCATTTCAATGAAAGCTCTGGAGAACTCTCATAAGCATGGCTTCCTAAAGAGTGGCCAATGATCACATGATGCTAGGCACATTGAGGTCTACAATGTGAGGTCCATGTGTGTTTTGACTCTCAACTATGTCTGCCAAGTCTTTCAGAATAAAATTATGTGATACCCTGGCTGAGATTCCAAGTGCTCTGTGCAAAGCCAACCTGGGCCTAGATCTCAGTTTCCAAGGGCAAATCTCATGCGTGGCCTCCTAAAATCCCAACTCAATTCATGGCAATACTTCTCTGAGGTCAGTACCTCAACTCAGTATCTAAGGGGAATCACACCAGAGTTCAAGCCCAGGTGGACCAAGTCGTCACTTCCAACCACCACCCAAATGACCACAATTAAAACCAAAACACTCCCACATGACCCACATTTTCTTCCATATAGACACTCATCATAACTTCTGGCTGGAGGTTTCCATAAGGGGCTCCGCCGAAGCCAGTGTCAAAAATAAGCTCCCTTGCCCCTTAATTTGACTAAACTGAGGGTGTCTGTACACACTTCCTGTGAACAAGATGTGATCAAATAGTTCTGCCATTAATACTGCTCCGCTTCTCCAATTTGAGGACTACTGACTGTGGGTTTCAGATTCTTTATGTGAACTGGAGTCATGATAAAACCCAAGCACCTATGGGATAGAATCTGCAGGGCTTTGAGGAACTCATTTGAGACAAAGGATCCCTATTCTCACTTGATGGAGGTCACGAACCTTACAGAGGAAGACGAGAGACTTCATCCATTAACAATCATTCTGTGTGATAAATAATGGTATTGGGAACCTGCGATATTTACAAGAATATCGAGGTGAAATATAAGTATGAAAACAGAAATCTAGGTATGATTTGAAGCCCAGAAGGGCATTGGGCCCTTAATTGGGATACTTAGTTTTGAATTATATTCTGCAAAGGTGTCTCAGACAATTTGATATACAATGGCATAGGACCTTGTACCTTGGATGTTTGAATGTAGAAGAGAACATCCAATCCAAAGGGATAGTCAGTAGAATTAGGAAGATAGTCGGTAGGTTTAGGAAGAAGAGTGAGTGTAGGATTGGGACTAAAAATTCTTTAGCTATAGGGTTTCGGATAGAGAGTGAATGTAAATGTCAGCACATATGAAGAGTCAGTCACTATGATGAAATTGGGAAAATATGTAGAAAAGCAGATATCAATAGAGACATTATGAAATCAGGCAAAGTATTAAGTGAGTGATAGGAGTAGACATTTTCACCAGGGTTGAGTTGGAATATATAATCTTAGGAAGAAACAAATATGTAGTAACCAATAGGATTGACATTTGAGAGCATTAGGCAACCTGGACAAGGATGTTTTTAGTAATCCATGATCGCTTTCCATTTAGTCTTTGGTACAATCATAAGTGTGACCTTTACATTTTTTGTCCAGAATATTACTGTGATAAAATCTATATGTAGATCAGGTGACATGAGTATTTCTACCACCATTTCTGGGAGCAATATACTGAAGACGTAAAATTTGTATTGGGGGTACAAAGAGGTGTACCCTGTGTCCATGAATATAGAGATTAAGCATGAATACACTATACTGTGAATAAATAATATAACTGGTTCCAACTTTAAATAATGGATTGAATTGATATCTGAAAATATACAATAAATCTTATATTGATATATATTCATTCATTCCAACCAGTTATACATCTAATGGTAATATTAGTGTTTTGATTTATCATGAAGAGTGTGTGAAGTTTGCTTCAAAAGTGATTATGGAAATCGAAAATAATGTGTTTGGAAAGAATTCTCATGCAAAGACCAGTCAAGAAATATGGAGGAATACATGTGTTTTGAAGCAGGAAGTGATTGAAAGTGAAACAAATGCCTATAAATTTGCTAAATTGTTTATGAAATATATATCCTATGATGTGCATAAACTGATGAAATTGTAATGTACCAGTTTTGAATAAAAATTAACGTAAAAATACACATCATGTCCCATTGGAATCTACTTGCATTGATGTTAAACTTGGTCAGTTACTGTAGAAATATTAGGATTCGCGTGACTCATTCACCGAAGTTAGTTTTCTTTTTTTTTTTAATTTTTTATGGTTGTTCTAAACATTATTTATTTCTTGATATATCATATTTCACACTTTGATTCAAGTGGGTTATGAACTCCCATTTTTACCCCGTATACAGATTGCAGAATCACATCAGTTACACATCAATTGATTGACACATTGCCATACTAGTGTCTATTGTATTCTGCTGCCTTTTCTATCCTCTACTATCCCTCCTCCCCTCCGCTCTCTTCCCCTCTCCTCTCTCTACCCCCTCTACTGTAATAAATTTCTCCCTTTTGTATTATTTTTCCCTTTCCCCTCACATCCTCTTTCATGTAATTTTGTATAACCCTGAGGGTCTACTTCCATTTCCATGCAATTTCCGTTCTCTCTCCCTTTCTCTCCCACCTCTCATTTCTATTTAATATTAATCTTCTTCTCATGCTCTTCATCCCTACTCTGTTCGTAGTTACTCTCCTTTTATCAAAGAAGGCATTTGGCATTTGTTTTTTAGGGATTGGCTAGCTTCACTTTGCATAATCTGCTCTAATGCCATCTATTTTCCTGCAAATTCTATGGTTTTGTCATTTTTTAAAGCAGAGTAATACTCCATTGTGTATAAGTGCCACATTTTTTATCCATTCTTCTATTGAACAGCATCTAGGTTGGTTCCACAGTCTTGCTATTGTGAATTGTGCTGCTATGAACATCAATGTAGCAGTGTCCCTGTAGCATGCTCTTTTAGGGTCTTTAGGGAATAGACCGAGAAGAGGAATAGCTTGTCAAATGGTAGTTCCATTCACAGCTTTCCAAGAAATCTCCATAATGCTTTCCAAATTGGCTCTACCAATTAGCAGTGCCTCCAATAATGTACAAGTGTACCTGTTTCTCCACATCCTCACCAGCACTTGTTGTTGTTTGACTTCATAATGGCTGCCAATCTTACTGGAATGAGATGGTATCTTAGGGTGGCTTTGATTTGCATTTCTCTGACTGCTGGGGATGGTGAGCATTTTTTCATGTACTTGTTTTTTGATTGTATGTACTTCTCTGAGAAGTGTCTGTTGTGGTTCTTGGCCCATTTGTTTATTGGGTTATTTGTTATCTTATTGTCTATTTTTTTTGAGTTCTTTGTATACTCTGAATATTAGGGCTCTATCTGATGTGTGAGGAGTAAAGATTTGTTCCCAGGATTTAGGCTCCCTATTTACCTCTCTTATTGTTCCTTTTGCTGATAAAAAACCTTTTAGTTTGATATGTTTGTTGATTGTAGTTATTAACTCTTGTGCTATGGGTGTCCTATTGAGGAATTTGGAGCCCGACCCCACAGTATGTAAATCGTAGCCAACTTTTTCTTCTATCAGACGCCATGTCTCTGATTTGATATCAAGCTCCTTGATCCATTTTGAGTTAACTTTTGTGCATGGCGAGAGAAAGGGATTCAGTTTCATTTTGTTACATATGGATTCCAAGTTTTCCCAGCACCATTTTTTGCAGATGCTATTTTCCTTCATTGCATGCTTTTAGCCCCTCCATCAAATATAAGATAGTTGTAGTTTCCTGGCTTGGTTTCTGTGTCCTCTATTCTGAACCATTGGTCCACCCGCCTGTTTTGGTACCAGTACCATGGTATTTTTTTACTATTTTTCTGTAGTATAGTTTGAAGTCTGGTATCGCTATGCTGCCTGATTCACACTTCCTGCTTAGTGTTGCTATTGTTATTCTGTGTCTTTTATTTTTCCATATGAATTTCATGATTGCTTTCTCTATTTCTAGAAAAAATTCCGTTTGGATTTTGATTGGCATTGCATTAAACCTATTGAGAACTTTTGGTAATATCACCATTTTGATGATATTAGTTCTGCCTATCCATGAACAGGATATATTTTTACATCTTCTAAGATCTTCTTCTATTTCTCTCTTTAGGGTTCTGTAGTTTTCATTGTATAAGACTTTCACATCTTTTGTTAGGTTGATTCCTAATTATTCTTATTTTTTTTAGGATATTGTGTATGGAATGGTTGTCCTCATTTCTATTTCAGAGGATTTGTCGCTGATATGCAGGAATGCCTTTGATTTATGCATGTTGATTTTATATCCTGCCACTTTGCTGAATTCATTTATTAGCTCTATTAGTTTCTTTGTAGACCCTTTTGGGACTGCTAGACATAGAATCATGTGATCTGATAATTTAAGTTCTTCTTTTCCAATTTTTACGCCTTTTATTTCTTTCGTCTGTCTAAATGCTCTGGCTAGTGTTTCGAGAACAATGTTGAACAGAAGTGGTGAGAGAGGGCATCCCTGTCTTGTTCCAGATTTTAGAGAGAATACCTTCAATTTTTCTCCATTCAGAATGATGCTAGCCTGAGGCTTAGCATAGATTGCTTTTACAATATTGAGGTATGTTCCTCTTATCACTAGTTTTTCTAGAGTATTGAACATAACAGAATGCTGTACTTTATTGAATGCTTTTTTGGCATCTACCGAGATGATCATATGGTTCTTATTTTTAAGTCTATTGATGTGGTGAATAATATTTATTGATTTCCGTATATTGAACCAGCCTTGCATCACACGGATGAATCCTACTTGATCAGGATTCACAATTTTTTTGATATGTTTTTGTATCCAATTCGCCAGAATTTTATTGAGGATTTTTTCATGTAGGTTCATTAGAGATATTGGTCTGTAGTTTTCTTTCTTTGAAGTGTCTTTGTCTGGTGTAAGAATCAGGGTGATCTTGGCCTCGTTGAATGAATTTGGAAGATCTCCCTCTTTTTCAATTTCCTGAAACACCTTGAAAAATATTGGTATTTGTTCCTCTTTAAAGGTTTTGTTAAACTCTGCTGTATACCCATACGGTCCTGGGCTTTTCTAAGTTGGTAGTGGATTGATGGTTTCTTCTATTTCCTCAATTGATATTGGTCTGTTTATGTTGTCTATATCCTCCTGACTCAATATGGGCAGATCATATGACTTAAGAAATTTATCGATGCCTTCACTGTCTTCTATTTGTTTGGAGTATAAGGATTAAAAATAATTTCTGATTATCTTCTGTATTTCAGAAATATCTGTTGTGATATTTTCTTTTTTAATCCCTTATGCTAGTAATTTGAGTTCTCTCTTCTTCTCTTTCATAGCATGGCTAAGGGTCTGTCAATTTTATTTATTTTTTCAAAGAACCAACTTCTACTTTTGTCAAGTTTTTTCAATTGTTTCTTTTGTTTCAATTTCATTAATTTCAGCTTTGATTTTAATTATTTCTTGCCTTCTACTTCTTTTGCTGTTTCTTTCGTCTTCTTTTTCTAGGATTTTGAGATGAAGTATGAGATCATTTATTTGTTGGTTGTTTCTTTTTTTAAGGAATGAACTCCAAGCAATGAATTTTCCTGTTAGAACTGCTTTCAATGTGTCCCATTGATTCCGATATGTTGTGTCTGTGTTTTCATTTATCTCTATGAATTTTTAAATTTCCTCCTTGATGTCTTCTATAACCCATTGATCACTCAGTAACCTATTGTTCATTCTCCAAGTGATGCATGATTTTTCCTTCCTTCTTTTATCATTGATTTTTAGTTTCATTCCATTATGATCAGATAATATGCATGGTATTATCTGTACTCCTTTATATTGTCTAAGAGTTGCCCTGTGACATAATATATGATCATTTTTTAGAAGGATACATGTGCTGCTGAGAAAAAAGGTAACTGTTTGATGTTGGGTGTTATATTCTACATATCTCAAATAAGTCTAGGTTATTAATTGTGTTATTGAGTTCTATAGTTTCCTTAATCCTTATTCCTTGTTTGGAAGATCTGTCCAGTGGTGAGAGAGGTGTTTTCATGTCTCCCATGATTACTGTATTGTGGTGTATTAGACTCTTGAACTTGACAAGAGTTTGTTTGATGAACATAGCTGCACCATTGTTTGGGGCATATATATTAATGATTGCTGTCTCTTGTTGGTGTATGGTTCCCTTGAGCAGTATGTAGTGTCTCTCTTTATCCCTTTTGATTAACTTTGGCTCAAAATCTATTTTATTTGATATGAGTATTGACTCTCCTGCTTGTTTCCGAAGTCCATATGAGTGATATGATTTTTCCCAAACTTTCACCGTCAGTCTATGTATGCATTTTCCTATCAAATGCATCTCCTGTAGGCAGCATATTGTTGGGTCTTGTTTTTTGTTCAATTCTACTAGCCAGTGTGTCTTCATTGGTGAGTTTTAGCCATTAACATTTAGGGTTATTATTGAGATATGGGTTGTTCTTCCAGCCATATTTGTTTATTTATGTTACTAAACATGGTTTGTTTTCCTCTTTGATTATTTTCCCCCCTTTAATGTCCTACCTCCCACTGTTGGTTTTCATTGTTATTTTCCATTTCCTCTTCCTGCAATGTTTTGCCGAGGATGTTTTGAAGAGATGGTTTTCTAGCTGCAAATTCTTTTCACTTTTGTTTATCGAGGAAGGTTTTAATTTCATCTTCCATACTGAAGCTTAATTTCGCTAGATACACAATTCTTGGTTGGAACCCATTTTCTTTCAATGTTTGAAATATGTTATTCCAGGATCTTCTAGCTTTCAGAGTCTGTGTTGAAAGATCAGCTGTTATCCTGATTGGTTTACCCTTAAACGTAATCTGCTTCCTTTCTCTTGTAGCTTTTAAAATTCTCTCCTTTTTCTGTTTGTTGGGCATCTTCATTATAATGTGTCTAGTTGTGGCTCTCTTATGATTTTGCACATTCAGCGTTCTGTAGGCTTCTAGGACTTGGGATTCTGTTTTATTTATCAAGTCTGGGAAGTTTTCTCGTACTATTTCATTGAATAGGTTGCTCATTCCTTTGGTTTGGACCTCTATACCTTCCTGTATCCCAATGACTGTTAAGTTTGGCCTCTTTATGTTATCCCATATTTCTTGGATATTCTGCTCGTGGTTTCTTAACAGTCTTGCTGAGTGGTCTATGTTCTTTTCAAGTTGAAATACTTTGTCTTCATTGTCTGATGTTCTATGTTCTAAGTGTTCTACTCTCCTGGTAGTATTCTCAATTGAGTTTTTAAGTTGGATTATTCCTTCCTGCAATTCTAGGATTTCTGTTTGTTTGTTTTTACAACCTCTATCTCCCTATATAGTTGATCTTTTGCTTATTGGATTTGATTATGTAATTCATTGTCGAAGTGATCTTTAATTGTCTGATTTTGTTGTCTAATGTCTTCCTTGAGACTCCAGATCATCTAAAGCATGAGTATCCTGAATTCTTTATCTGACATTCCATCTGATGCAGCTATTACCTCTTCTAAAGTTGTGTTTACCTGCATTGCTTGTGGTCCTTTCTTTCCTTGTCTTTTCATACTGCTCGCATTTCTCTCTGCTTGTTGAAACTGTTTTGTTTTGGGCAGTGGCTCTGCTCTGCCCCTATTCCTATTGGGGTGACCTAACAACCATGCTGGTGGGCCGCTGGGCTTGTACTGGGCACGGGAGAAGGCTCTGCTTTGCCACTACTCCAATAGGGGTGCCGTGTCTACCACACCAGCGGGTCGTTGGGCCTGTTCTTGGCATAAGCGGTGGCTCTGCTCTGCCCCTCTGGCTTGAAGACAAAGTGAGAGAGACTCGGGTGTTTGTGACTCACTTTTTTTACCAGGAGACCAACTGTTTCTGTCACCAGTGGTATCGATGAAGTTATCTCCTCCACCACTTTGTGATGACATCAGATCTCTAACATGTTGGTATCCCATGTGAATGGCAGCATTTCGTTCCCTTTGCCGGATGACCAAAGCAATGGGTGAGTCCTGACCAGCCCTCACAAGCCCCGTCTCAATCCTGTTGCCACTGCCTATGAAGGCTCGGTAGGTATTTACCTCCACAGTATTCAGCAAGACCTAGACCGAGAAGGAGTTTCCACGGGTTCTTTAGCCCTGGGCCTGATCAGTTCCAGGAGCCAGAATTCGGCCGCTCTGGGCTTGGTGTATGTTCTGATAGGAACAGGCCTGAGTAATTTGTCTCCGAGACACAGGCGAATGGCAGCCTGAGATTACCTGTTCTATAGCTGAATGAGCTGCTATGAGTTGAAAACAGGAATGGTGACGTCAGCTCTCCAAGATGGTGGCCCCTGGCTTCCTCTGTGGTCTGACTGGTGTGGAAAACCGAATTGGACCGCGTCCTTCCCCGGTCTCAAACCCAGAATTCAGCAATGAGCACAGTGATTGTACAGCTGGCAGGAGCCCACAGAATCCGCACCACTGAATATTTGTGTTGCTATCTCATTGTTTGCCAGCATGCGCCACAGACTCTAGCCGCAGGGAGATTTGCTGAATAAGCAGCATGACGCTCCATGCGGACAAATCACTCACGTTTGAGCCCCGTAGCTAATCCTCATGAGATGGAAATACTTCCACTAGGTTTTGGAGCACCCAAATTTTGCTGGAAATTCGTCATTCTCTTGCACAGTGATGCTGTATATGGGGTTGATGCACTCCTTTCGCTGCCATCATATGATCCCCTGAAGTTAGTTTTCAGTACTGGAAACGAATACGTATTTCAGATGGATGAATATTTCTGAGAATAAACTTGTGAAAAGTTGATTATAAATCCACATACATAAATATGAATGAATTTAGGGAGTGTAAAATAAGACAAATACATTTCATATTTTGAAAAATCTGGAGAGTGAATACATATATATAGAGAGAGAGATAGATAGATAGATAGATAGATACACACATAGAGGGAGACATTAAAAAGTAGCATTATGTATGCCAATTGAAATTCACCATGAAATATATATCATCCACAGATCCAAAAATACTCATTTTCCTGAACATCAATTTATGTTGTTCAACTAGAAAGCTGACCCATATGTTGAATTTTCAGTTCCAACAGCGTTTAGTAGGAGTGATCTTTTCTTACAGTTTGTATCTGCCAAGTCAGCCACCTCACAAAATGTATGTGTGATACCAGGTAGAATTCAATATGTGCATAAAAAAATACATGTGCTGAATTGACTACAGAGAAAGGGAGACAGTTATTCACATATTTGTTAACTTTTAAAACACATAAAGAACTGTTTCAATTAAAATTTGCTAGATTTATAGCACATACCATTTATCATAGGAAAGGCAAGTCCAACTATACACCATGCCTCCTGTGAACCTCTTGTATTTCTATTTTGTTTGGGTTATTTTTCTCCATCATATTAAGATTAGAAGTAAAAGTCTAGAAGGGAATTTGTTAGTGTCAGGGATTCAGTATTTCGAATGGAAAATTGGAAAATGTATGCAATGTGTATGCAAATATGTGCTACACAAAAATCTTCCCACTCTCATTCAGAACAATGCCTTGGCATTACCTTCCCCCCATGTAAGACACAATTAGAGGAGAAGAGTTAGAAAATCTGTGAATACATACCTGTTATAGAAAATGCTCAGGAGTTCACAAATTTGGAGGTGGTAGAGGAGTTTCCAAAAGTAAGGGACAGGGTAAACACTCCACAAACATGAAGCTCTGCTGGCCTAACATCTCTAGAAACTACCTCTGAGGGTGAGCACTTGAAATATATTTTGTTGTCAGGAGCATTAGCTTCCTTTGTAGTGAGACCATCAAAGCTGGGTCTGCATCTATGTGACATGGATGACATGGTTTCTTATTTTCCGATGAACATGAGGCAGCAGTGCTGAATTTTCTCTTTGTAGGTAAACTGTGGCCACTGAGGGCAAGTGTCTCCTCATCTGGACTGTGAAGCCATTTGGTCATCCTCCACTCTTTGTGGTGATTTTTGCTGTTGCACTAGGAGTGTGGTATTTGCTTCATGAAATAAAAAGAGTTCAACTGGGACACAGTGCTGTAGGGAGTTCTTTCAGTTGTGGTGGGTTGGGTTCTGTTGGAGAATGCACCAACCAGGCTTCTATCCCTCATAGCTTGCCCCATTGACCATAGCAACCTGATTCTGAACATTGCCCTGAAACCTCTCCATATAACAAGATTCTTTTACATATAAGGGTCTACTGGCTGCAAAATGTCAGTCACAAGTTATTTGGACACCAATGGCAGATAAACATGGCCACACCAGAGATATTTTATCACACACCTGCCCACCACGGCTCTAGGAACACTACTCAGCAGGTTCCAACTTACTTGCATCTCTGTAATACACCATTTTCATGAAACCTAGTCAATAAAGGCAATGTCTTGTATTCTCATGATCAGCTAGAGGACATCCAAAGGTTCTCCTGTGACACCTAGTCTTGGGAATTTCAAAAATTTTATGGTATTCATCTAGCCATTATTCAAGGAAGAAGTTGTAGGCACTGTGGGTTTCAATTCATTCATTAACCATTAAATGTTGAGTAAGCTCATTTCAATGAAAGCTCTGGAGAACTCTCAGAGGCAAGGCTTCCCAAAGGGTGGCCAAAAGGTCACATGAAGCCAGGCCCATTGAGGTCTACAATGTGAGGTCCATGTGTGTTTTCACTCTCAACTATGGCTGCCAAGTCTTTCAGAATAAAATCATGTGATATCCTGGCTGAGATTCCCTTTGCTCTGTGGAAAGCCAACTTGGGCATAGATCTCACTTTCCAAGGGTGACTCTCATGCATGGCCTTCTAAAAGCCCAACACAATCCATGGCAGTACTTCTCTGACGTCAATTCCAGAACTCAGTGTCTATGTTGAATCACACAAGAGTTCAAGCCCAGGTGTACCCAGTCATCTCTTCCTACCGCCATACAAATGTTCACAGTTAAAACCAAAACACCCCAACATGGCCCTCATCTTCTTCCATGTAGACACTCATCATAACCTCCGGCTGGAGGTTTCCATGAGGTACACAGCCCACGTCCGTGTCCAAAATAAGCTCCCTTGCCCCTCATTTGCCTAACATCAGGGTTGCCTGGACTGCCTTCCTGTGAAACAGAAGTGAAAAAATAGGCCTGGCGTTAATACTGCTCTACTTCTCCAACTTGAGGCCTACTGAGTGTGGGGTTTAGATTCTTTATGTAAATTCATATTTTTTGTTGTTGTACTTTAACTTTTTAATATGTTTTCATTTTTTAAATATTATTATTTTATTATCATTATTATTTTAAACTTTAATCTACATCTTTTAAATGATCATTATTTTTAAATTTTTTTCTTTCTTTCTTTCTTTTCTATTTTTTCTTTTGTCTTATCATTTCTTTTCAATTTTCTGATTTCCCCTTCCTCGAATTCTACCTGCCTACTCTCATTCTCTTTAGTGACTTCTTCCCTTTCCTTCTAATATCTTTTCTTCCAAGCATCAAATAAATTTATAAGAGTAATCAGTAACTCAACAGTCAAACAGAGCAAGAAGTAACATGAGCAGCACAAAAAATCAAGGAAGAAAATAAGTACAAACAACGAAGGACAGCCAAAATATTCAGGAGGACCTATAGTCATCAGAAAAATGGTCATATAAAGAACTCAAGGAATACCTTAGACAGATGGAATTGAAACTTAAAGAGGATACGAGACAGCAAATCCAAACAGTGAAAGAACACATTGAAAATGAATTACATAAACAGATAAAAGAAGAAGTTATGCATCTTTATCAGGAGATAGAGATTATAAAAAAATCAAACAATAATTCTAGAAATGAAGGAAACGATAAACCAAATTAAAAAGTCAATTGAGAGTATCACTAACACTGTGGAGCAAGTAGAAGACAGAATATCAGATAATGAAGACAAAATATATCATCTTGAAATGAATCTAGCCAACACAGAAAGGCTGGTAAAAAATCATGAGTAAAACATCCAAGAGATATGGGATAACATAAAAAAAAAATTAATGAGTCATCTGGATAGGTACACAGATTCAAACCAAGGGAATTAGTAATCTATTGAATGAAATAATTACAGAAATATTTCCAGAAATACAAAGTAAATGGATATACAAATTGGACATGCTTACAGGACACGGAGCACACAAAATCACAGTAGACCAACACCAAGACACATTGTTATGAAGATATCCAATATACAAAACAAAGAGAAAATATTAAAAGCTCTAACAGAAAGGAGGCAGATTACATTAAGGGGTAAACCAATAAGGTTGAGAATGGATTTTTCATCACAGTCGCTGAAAGCGAGAAGATCCTGGAATAACGTATTTCAAACACTGAAAGACAATGAATGCCAACCAAGAATTCTGTATCCAGCAAAATTAAGCTGCAGGTATGATGATGAAATAAATATATTTCATGATAAACAAAAGGTAAAAGAATTTGTAGCCAGAAAACCAGCATTGCAAAGCATCTTGAGCAAAACAATACACGAAGAAGAAATGAAAATCAACCACCAAAACCATCAGTGGGAAGTGCCTCAGTAATGACTGAGGGTGGGGGAAAAGCTAATCATGGAGAAACAAACTAAATTAAAAAAAAAAAGATGAATCATCAATCATGATCGGCAGTACAAACCATATATCAATAGTGACTCTAAATGTTAATGGCTTAAACTCTCCAATAACGCGACATAGGCTGGTAACGTGGATTAAAAATGAATCCAACAATATGTTGCCTCCAGGAGACACATCTGAATGGAAAAGACATACACAGGCTGAAGGTGCAAGTTTTGTAAAAAATATACCATGCAACGCTCCCCATAAGCAAGCAGGGGTGGCCATGCTCATATCGAATAAAATCGACTTCAAGACTAATTTAATCAAAAGGGATAAGAAAGGATATTATATACTGTTAAAAGGAACCATTCACCAACAAGACATAAAAATTATCAATATTTATGCACCAAATAATGGTGCTGCAATGTTCAAAAAACAAATTCACCTCAAGTTCCAGAATGAAATAGACCACAACACAATAATTATGGGTGACTTCAACACACCTCTCTCACCATTGGACAGATCCTCCAAACAAAAGTGAATAAAGAAACTATAGAACTCAATATCACAATCAATAACCTAGACTTAACTGACATATATCGAATATATCAATCATCATCAAGTGGATATACTTTTTTCTCAGTAGCACGTGGATCCTTCTCAAAAATAGACCATATATTATGTCATAGGGCAACCCTCAGTAAATATACAGGGGTTGAGATAATACCATGAATTTTTTCTGATCATAATGGAATGAAACTGGAAACCAATGATAAAAAAAGGAAGGAAAAATCCTACATCACATGGAAAATGAACAATATGTTACTGAATGATCAGTGGGTTACAGAAGATATAAAGGAGGAAATCAAAAAATTCTTAGAGATACATGGAAATACAGAAGCAATATATCAGAATCTATGGAACACAATGAAAGCAGTTTTAAGAGGGAAATTCATCGCCTGGAGGTCATTCCTGAAAAAAAGTAAAAACGAACAAATAAATGAGCTCACACTTCAACTCAAAGCCCTAGAAAAGGAAGAGCAAAACAACAAAAAATGTAGCAGAAAGCAAGAAATAATTAAAATCAGAGCAGAAATCAACGAAATTGAAACAAAAGAAACTATTGAAAAAATTAACAAAACTAAAAGGTGGTTCTTCGAAAAAATAAATATGTTCGACAGACCCTTAGGCATGCTAATGAAGAGAAGAAGCGAGAGAACTCAAATTACTAACATATGGGATGAAAAAGGCAATATTACAACAGATGCTTCCGAAATACAGAAGACAATTAGAAATTATTTAGAAAACCTATATTCCAATAAAATAGAATATAGTGAAGACATCGATAAATTTCTTAAGTCATATGATATTCCCAGACTGAGTCAGAAGGATACACACAATTTAAACAGACCAATGTCAATGGATGAAACAGAAGAAGCAATCAAAAGACAACAAACCAAGAAAAGCCCAGGAACGGATGGCTATACAGCGGAGTTTTACAAAACATTTAAAGAAGATTTAATACCAATACTTTTCAAGTTATTTCAGCATAGAGAAAAAGAGGGAGCTCTTCCAAATTCATTCTATGAGGCCAACATCACGCTGATTCCGAAATCAGAAAAAGACACCTCAAAGAAAGAAAACTACAGACCAATATATCTGATGAACCATGCAAAAATCCTCAATAAAACTCTGGTGAATCGAATACAAAGGCACATCAAAAAAATTATGCACCATGATCAAGTAGGATTCATAGCTGGGATGCAAGGATGGTTCAATATACGGAAATCAATAAATGTTATTCACCACATCAATAGACTTAAAGATAAGAACCATATGATCATCTCGATAGAAGCAAAAAAAGCATTTGACAAAGCACAGCATCCCTTTATGTTCAAAACATTAGAAAAAATAGGGATAACAGGAAGTTACCTTGACATTGTAAAAGCTATCTATGCTAAGCCTCAGGCTAGCATCATTATGAATGGAGAAAAATTGAAGGAATTTCTTCTAAAATCTGGAACAAGACAGGGATGCCCTCTCTCACCACTTCTATTCCATATAGTTCTTGAAACACTGGCCAGAGCAATTAGACATACTAAAGAAATAAAAGGCATAAAAATAGGAAAATAAGAACGTAAATTATCACTATTTTCGGGTGACATTATTCTATACATAGAAGACACAAAAAGGTGTACAAAAACTACTAGAACTAAAAAATGAATGACCTGCGACCCACCGGCAGGTCAGGCCCAGAAACCTGCAGAGGGGCACAGCTGCCCCACCCACCTGCAAGGTAGGCGATGCCGTGACCACTGACAAAACAGGCCCAGTGGCCCCTCTAACACATCACCCCGGTTGGGGGAGGGGCAGAGCCGCCACCAGCACCTGTTAGGTAGACAGACCTGCAAACGACAGACAGAACAGGCCTAGTGGCCAGCGGAGGTGCAGAGCCGCTGCTCACGCCTGCAAGGTAGGCGAACCTGTGACCACCGAAAGAACAGGCCCACGGAAAGTAGAGGCACAGCAGCCTGCCGGCGTAGTAGGCACATTGCCCCAATTGGAGGAGGGGCAGAACCACCGCCAAAGCCTGCGAGGGAGACTTTGCAACTATACAAGAGCAATATAAATATATAGGGGGAAAATCAATAACACAACAGTTTCACCAAGCAGAAAGAAACGCGATCAGTATGAAAAGACAAGGAAAGAAAGGACCACAAGCAATGCAGGTCAACTCAACTTTAGAAGAGGTAATATCTGCAGCAGATGGAATGTCAGATAAAGAATTCAGGATATACATGCTTCAGATTATCTGGAGTCTCAAGGAAGACATTAGACAGC
Source organism: Callospermophilus lateralis (assembly GCF_048772815.1). Taxonomy (NCBI): domain Eukaryota; kingdom Metazoa; phylum Chordata; class Mammalia; order Rodentia; family Sciuridae; genus Callospermophilus; species Callospermophilus lateralis. The sequence continues at coordinate 779,716 of NW_027513816.1, read as the reverse complement.
ATAATCAGACAATGAAAGACCACTTCGACCACTTCGAAAATGAATTACATAAACAAATACAAGAAGCAAAAGATCAATTATACAGGGAGATCAAGGTTATAAAAAACAAACAAACAGAAATCCTGGAAATGCAGAAAACAATAAACCAAATTAAAAACTCAATTGAGAATACTACCAGCAGAGTAGAACACTTAGAAGATACAACATCAGAAAATGAAGACAAAGTATTTCAACTGGAGAAGAACATAGACAGCTCAGCAAAGCTGTTAAGAAACCATGAGCAGAACATTCAAGAAATATGGGATAACATAAAGAGACCAAACTTAAGAGTCATTGGGATACAGGAAGGTATAGAGTTCCAAACAAAAGGAATGAGCAATCTATTCAATGAAATAATACGAGAAAACTTCCCAGACTTGAAGAATGAGACAGAATCCCATATCCTAGAAGCCTACAGGATGCCGAATGTGCAAAATCATAAGAGATCCACACATAGACACATTATAATGAAGATGCCCAACATACAGAATAAGGAGAGAATTTTAAAAGCTACAAGAGAAAGGAAGCAGATTATATTTAGGGGTAAACCAATCAGGATAACAGCTGATCTTTCAACACAGACTCTGAAAGCTAGAAGATGCTGGAATAACATATTTGAAACACTGAAAGAAAATGGGTTCCAACCAAGAATTGTGTATCGAGCAAAATTAGCTTCAGTATGGAAGATGAAATTAAAACCTTCCATGATAAACAAAAGTGAAAAGAATGTGAAGCTAGAAAACCATCTCTTCAAAACATCCTAGGCGAAACATTGCAGGAAGAGGAAATGGAAAATAACAATGAAAACCAACAGCGGGAGGGAGTACAGTAAAGAGGGGGAATAATCAAAGAGGAAAACAAACCATGTTTAGTAACATAAATAAACCAATATGACTGGAAGAACAACCCATATCTCAATAATAACCATAAATGTTAATGGCTTAAACTCACGAATTAAGACACACAGGCTAGTAGAATGGATCACAAAACAAGACCCAACAATATGCTGCCTTCAGGAGACGCATTTGATAGGAAAAGACATACATAGACTGAAGGTGAAAGGTTGGGAAAAATCATATCACTCTTATGGACCTCGGAAACAAGCACGAGTGTCCATACTCATATCAAATAAAATAGATTTCAAGCCAAAGTTAATCAAAAGGGATGAAGAGGGACACTACATACAGCTCAAGGGAACCATACACCAACAAGACATCACAATCATAAATATATATGCCCCAAACAATGGTGCAGCTATGTTCATCAAACAAACTCTTCTCAAGTTCAAGAGTCTAATATACAACCATACAATAATTATGGGAGACTTCAACACACCTCTCTCACCACTGGATAGATCTTAGAAAGAAAAGTTGAATAAGGAATCTATAGAACTCAATAACATAATTAATAACCTAGACTTAATTGACATATATAGAATATACCACCCAAGATCAAGCAGTTACACTTTTTTCTCAGCAGCACTTGGATCCTTCTCAAAAATAGATCATATATTATGTCACAGGGCAACTCTTAGACAATATAAAGGAGTAGAGATAATACCATGCATCTTATCTGAACATAATGAAATGAAATTGAAAATCAACGATAAAAGAAGTAAGGAAAAATCATGCATCAATTGGAGAATGAAAAATAGGTTACTGAATGATAAATGCGTTATAGAAGACATCAAGGAGGATATTAAAAAATTCTTAGAGATAAATGAAAAAACAGACAGAACATATCGGAATCTATGGGACACATTGAAAGCAGTTCTAAGAGGAAAATTTATTGCTTGGAGTTCATTCCTTAAAAAAAGAAAAAAACCAACAAATAAATGATCTAATACTTCAACTCAATGTCCTAGAAAAAGAAGAGCAAAACAACAGCAAAAAAGTAGAAGACAAGAAATAATTAAAATCAGAGCAAAAATTAATGAAATTGAAACAAAAGAAACAATTGAAAAAATTGACAAAACTAAAAGTTGGTTCTTTGAAAAAATAAATAAAATTGACAGACCATTAGCCACGCTAATGAAGAGAAGAAGAGAGAGAACTCAAATTACTCGCATATGGGATGAAAAAGGCAATATCACAACAGACACTTCAGAAATACAGAAGATTATCAGAAATTATTTTGAATCCTTATACTCCAATAAATTAGAAGATAGTGAAGGCATCGATAAATTTCTTAAGTCATATGATTTGCCCAGATTGAGTTAGGAGGATATTGACAACCTAAACAGACGAATATCAACTGAGGAAATAAAGAAACCATCAAAAGACTACCAACTAAGAAAAGCCCAGGACCGGATGGGTATACAGCAGAGTTTTACAAAACCTTTAAAGAGGAACTAATACCAATACTTTTCAAGCTATTTCAGGAAAATGAAAAACAGGGAGAACTTCCAAATTCATTCTATGAGTCCAACATCACCCTGATTCCTAAACCAGACAAAGACACTCCAAAGAAAGAAAACTACAGACCAATATCTCTAATGAACCTAGATGCAAAAATGCTCAATAAACTTCTCGCGAACCGGATACAAAAACAAATCAAAAAAATTGTGCACCATGATCAGGTTGGATTTATCCCTGGGATGCAAGGTTGGTTCAGTATACGAAAATCAATAAATGTTATTCACCACATCAATAGGCTTAAGTATAAGAACCATGTGATCATCTCGATAGATGGGGAAAAAGCATTCGACAAAGTACAGCATCCCTTTATGTTCAAAACTCTAGAAAAACTAGGGATAACAGGAACATACCTCAATATTGTAAAAGATATCTATGCTAAGCCTCAGCCTAGCATCATTCTAAATGGAGAAAAACTGAAGGCATTCCCTCTAAAATCTGGTACAAGACAGGCATGCCCTCTCTCACCACTTCTGTTCAACATAGTTCTCGAATCACTGGCCAGTGCAATTAGACAGACAAAAGAAATTAAAGGCATAAAAATAGGCAAAGAAGAACTCAAATTATCACTATTTGCAGATGACATGATTCTATACCTAGCAGACCCAAAAGGGTCTACAAAGAAACTATTAGAGCTAATAAATGAATTCAGCAAAGTGGCAGGATATAAAATCAACACGCATAAATCAAAGGCATTCCTCTATATCAGCGACAAATCCTCTAAAATACATATGAGGACAACCACCCCATTCACAATATCCTCAGAAAAAATAAAGTACTTGGGAATCAACCTAACAAAAGAGGTGTAAGACTTATACAATGAATACTACAGAACCCTAAAGAGAGAATTGAAGAAGATCTTAAAAGAGGGAAAAATATACCCTGTTCATGGATAGGTAGAATTAACATCATCAAAATGGCGATATTAACAAAAGTTCTCAATAGGTTTAATGCAATGCCAATCAAAATCCCAATGGCATTTCTTGTAGAAATAGAGAAAGCAATCATGAAATTCATATGGAAAAATAAAAGACCCGAATAGCAAAAACATTGCTAAGCAGGAAGTGTGAATCAGTCGGTATAGCTATACCAGACTTCAAACTATACTACAGAGCAATAGAAATAAAAACAGCATGGTACTGGTACCAAAACAGGCGGGTGGACCAATGGTACAGAATAGAGGACACGGAAACCAATCCACAAAACTACAACTATCTTATATTCGATAAAGGGGCTAAAAGCATGCAATGGAAGAAGGCTAGCATCTTCAAAAAATGGTGTTGGGAAAACTGGAAATCCATATGCAACAAAATGAAACTGAATCCCTTTCTCTCAACATGCACAAAAGTTAACTCAAAGTGGATCAAGGAACTTGATATCAAATCAGAGACATGGCGTCTGATAGAAGAAAAAGTTGGCTATGATCTACATACTGTGGGGTCGGGATCCAAATTCCTAAATAGGACACCCATAGCACAACAGTTAATAACTAGAACCAACAAATGGGACTTACTCAAACTAAAAAGTTATTTTCTCAGCAAAAGAAACAATAAGAGAGGTAAATAGGTAGCCTACGTCCTGGGAACAAATCTTTACTCCTCACACTTCAGACAGAGCCCTAATATCCAGAATATACAAAGAACTAAAAAAATTAGACAATGAGATAACAAATAACCCAATCAACAAATGGGCCAAGGACCTGAACAGAAATTTCTCAGAGGAGGACATACAATCAATCAAGAAGTATATGAAAAAATGCTCACCATCTCTAGGAGTCAGAGAAATGCAAATAAAAACCACCCTAAGATACCATCTCACTCCAGTAAGATTGGAAGCCATTAGGAAGTCAAACAACAACAAGTGCTGGCGAGGATGTCGGGAAAAGTGTACTCTTGTACATTACTGGTGGGACTGCAAATTGGTGCGTCCAATTTGGAAAGCAGTATGGAGATTTCTTGGAAAGCTCGGGATGGAACCACCATTTGATCCAGCTATTCCCCTTCTCGGTCTATTCCCTAAAGACCTAAAAAGAGCACACTATAGGGCCACTGCTACATCCATGTTCATAGCAGCACAATTCACAATAGCAAGACTGTGGAACCAACATAGATATCCTTCAATAAAAGAATGGATAAAAAAATGTGGCATTTATACACAATGGAATATTACTCTGCATTAAGAAATGACAAAATCATAGAATTTGGAGGGAAATGGATGGCATTAGAGCAGGTTATGCTAAGTGAAGCTAGCCAATCCCTTAAAAACAAATGCCAAATATCTTCTTTGATATAAGGAGAGTAACTAAGAACAGAGTAGGGACGAAGAGCATGAGAAGAAGATTAACATTAAACAGGGATGAGAGGTGGGAGGGAAAGGGAGAGAGAAGGAAAATTGCATGTAAATGGAAGGAGACCCTCAGGGGTATACAAAATTACATACAAGAGGAAGTGAGGGGAAAGGAGGAAAAATATAAGGGGGAGAAATGAATTTCAGTAGAGGAGGTGAGGAGAGAAGAGGGGAGGGGAGGGGGGAGGGGGGATAGTAGAGGATAGGAAAGGCAACAGAATACAACAGTCACCATAATGGCAATATGTAAATCAATGGTTGTGCAATTGATGTGATTCTGCATTCTGTATATGGGGTAAAAATGGGAGCTCATATCCCACTTGAATCAAAGTGTGAAATATGATATATCAAGAACTATGAAATGTTTTGAACAACCTACAATAAAATTAATTAAAAAAAAACCAGCATGGTACTGGTACCAAAACAGGCGGGTGGACCAATGGTACAGAATGGAGGACACATAGATTAATCCAAAAAGCTACAACTATTTTATATTTGATAAAGGAGCTAAAAGCATGCAATGGAGGAAATATAGTATCTTCAACAAATGGTGTTGGGAAAAATGGAAATCCATGTGCAACAAAATGAAACTGAATTCCTTTCTCTCGCCATGCACAAAAGTTAACTCATAGTGGATCAACGTGCTAGATATCAAATCAGAGACTCTGTGTCTGATAGAAGAAAAAGTTGGCTCTGATCTACATATTATGGGGTCGGGCTCCAAATTCCTTAATATGACATCCATAGCACAAGAGTTAATAACAAGAATCAACAAATGGGACTACTTAAACTGAAAAGTTTTTTATCAGCAAGAGAAAGAATAAGAGAGGTAAATAAGGAGCATACATCATGGGAACAAATTTTTACTCCTCACACTTCAGATAGAGGCCTAATATCCAGAATATACAAAGAACTCAAAAAATTAGACAATAAGATAACAAATAACCCAATAAACAAGTGGGTCAAGGACTTGAACAGACACTTCTCAGAGGAGGACATACAATCATTCATCAAGTACATAATAAAATGCTCACCATTTCTAGCAGTCAGAGAAATTCAAATCAAAATCACCCTAAGATACCATCTCACTCCAGTAAATTGGTAGCCATTATGAGGTCAAACAACAACAAGTGCTGGCAAGGATGTGGGGTAAAAGATACTCTTGTACATTGCTGGTGGGACTGTAAACTGGTGTGGCCAATTTGGAAAGCAGTATGGAGATTCCTGGGAAAGCTGTGAATGGAACCACAATTTGACTCAGCTATTGCCCTTCTCTGACTATTCCCTGAAGACCTTAAAAGAGAGTAATACAGGGATACTACCACATGGATTTTCATAGCAGTACAATTCACAATTGATACACTGTGGATCCAACCCAGATGCCCTTCAATAGATGAATGGATAAAAAAAATGTGGCATTTATACACTATGGAGTATTACGCAGCACTAACAAATGACAAAATCATAAAATTTGCAGAAAAATGGATGGCACTGGAGCAGATTATGCTTAGTGAAGATAGCCAATCCCTAACAAATAAATACCAAATGTCTTCTTTGATATAATGAGAGCAACTAAGAACAGAGCAGGGAGCAATAGCAGGAAGAAAAGATTAACTTTAAACAGAGACATGAGGTGGGAGGGTAAGTGAGAGAAAAGGGAAATTGCATGGTAATGGAGGGAGACCCTCATTGTTACACAAAATTACATATTGTTGTGAGTGGAATGGGAAAATAAACATGGAGTGAAATAAATTACAGAAGATGGGGAAAAAAGAGAAGATCGGAAGGAAGGGGAGGGGAGATAGTAGAGTATAGGAAAGGTAGCAGAATACAAGAGTAGCTAATAGGGCATTATGTAAAAATGTGGATGTGTAATCGATGTGATTCTGTAATCTCTATTTGGGCTAAAAATGGGAGTTCATAAGCCACTTGAAGCTAATGTATGAAATATTATATGTCAAGAGATTTTTAATGTTTTGAGCAACCAATAAAAGAAAAAAAGTAGCAATATATATGCCAATCGAAATTCATCATGAAATATATATAATCCACAGATCGAAAAATATTCATTTTACTGAATATGGATTAATGTATAATGTTACTCAACTAGGAAGCTCACCCATAGGTTGAATTTTCAGTTCCAACAGCATTTAGGAGGAGTTATCCTTTCTCACAATTTGCATCTGCCAATTCAGTTACCTCACAAGTATGTACGTGTGGTACCAGGTAGAATTCTATATGTGCATATAAAAATACATGTGCTGAATTGGCTACAGAGAAAGGGAGACAGGAGTTCACATATTTGTTAATTTTAAAAACACATGTAGAACTATTTCAACAAAAAAATGACTAGATTTATAACTTCTACACTATATAATGCAAAAGGCAATTGTAACAATACACCATGCCTCCTCTGAACTGCTTGTATTTCTATTCTGTTTGGGTTATTTTTCACCATCATATTAGAATTATTAGTCAGAGTATAGTAGGGTATGTGTTAGTTTCAGGGCTTCAGTATTTCAAATAGAAAATTGAAAAATGAATCGAATGTGTATGTAAATATGTGCTACACAAAAATCTTCCCACTCACATTCAGAACAATGCCTTGATATTACCTTGGCCCAAGTAAGACACAATTAGAGTAGAAAAGTGTGAAAATCTGTGAATACATATCTGGAATGGAATATGCTCGGGAGTTCACAACCTTGGTGGTGGTAGAGGAGTTTCCAAAAGTAAAGAACAGTGTAAACACTACACAAACATGGAGCTCTGCTGGCCTAAGACTTCTTGGAAAACTGTACGTGCGATAACAGGTAGGATTCTATATGTGTATATAAAAATTAATGTGCTGAATAGGTTACAGCGAAAGGGAGATAGGAATTCACATATTTGTTAACTTTAATACACATATAAAACTATTTCAATTAAAAAATGACTAGATTTATAACACCTACCTTTTATCTTGCAAAAGGCAAGTCCAATATACACCATGCCTCCTCTGAACTGCTTGTATTTCAATTCCGTTTGGGTTATTTTTCTCCATCATATTAGTATTTGTAGTTAGCGTCTAGAAGGGTATGGGTTATTGTCAGGAATTCAGTATTTCATTGGAAAATTGGAAAGTGAATCCAATGTGTATGCAATTATGTGCTGCACAATATTCTTCCCACTCTCATCCAGAACAATGGCTTGACATTAACTTCGCCCCAAGTAAGATGCAATTAGAGAAGAAGAGTTAGAAATTCTGTGAATACATATCTGGAATGGAAAATGCTCAGGAGTTCACAACCTTGGAGGTGGTAGAGGATTTTCCAAAAGTAGGGGACAGGGTTGATCACCCAACATGATCTTTCATTAAAATTGTGAGCCATCTTGCCACAAAGCCATGAAAAGATAATTTTTGCTTTACTATATATTACTGCAAATTCTGAACCTGCTTAGAATGCCTGACCATGTTTTGAACTCACCCATGCCCGGCTCTCTGACCAGATAACAGCCCTCTCTGAAACTTTAATGACACCTCATAAATATTCGCCTTCCCTGGCCAGACAATGACCCTCTCTGAGGCTCTAATGGTCCTCATAATTTCTGATGCTGGGGCCAGAAATAACAAATGTAAACTACAATTAGTGTGATGCTTGTCAAAGTTCTGTTTTCTGTAACCCCCCTTTTGTGTAACTTTCTGGGCTATAAAGCTGGGCTGTAGGAAAGGTGGGGTTGCTGTCTTGTTCCTGCCATTTTGAGAGGGAGAGGCAGCCTGGCTGGTTGAAATATTAAGCTTGCCTTATTTTGATATTAATTGGAGTCAGTGGTCTTTTCTTGTGTCCTGGACTAACATTTTGGAGTTCCCCAGCAACATGACCCGACCAGATCACAAAGCCAGACTGCTGGAAATTCTGAAGCTGGCCTATCCTCCAGGACTCCAGGCTGGAGAGCCAAGTTCCAAGGCCTTGGAATGAGCCTTCAGTCCGTGGATCACTGCAGTGAACCATCGCACTAAAACTATTATCAAGCACCTGGTGGAGGAGGCCTTCATAGGTAAGAGGCGCCTTTATAACATCTGATATCCGGTTAAGGGAGTACTCTTCTGATGACAGAGAGGTGGCCTGGGAAGGCTCACATATACTCCTGTCCGGGACAGTAATAGGAATCCTTCTTTCCTCTGTTCTTTTCTGTAGGGAATACCTCTGAAAGTGTAGAGAGGTGCCGACTGGCACGCAGGAGCTCCTACCCCGGAGCTTTAGCAAGACGCTGCATTGCTCCTCTGGTTTTCTGTTTATTCACCGAGTTTCTGTTTTTTTTGTGTTTTGTTCTGTGTTCTAAATGTTTTTTATTTGTTTGATTTGTGCGTTTTGTTGTGTGATTTCTGTGGTAAAAACTTAAGGATATTGGACGTGAAAATGGGTAATAAAGCATGTAAGCCTGTCACCCCTTTGGACTGTGTTTTAAAGAAATGTGATGCACTATTCCCGCCTTTGTTAAGCAGGATGAGAGAAGCCCCTAGCTGGCTGTGTGGAGCACACCCACTGCAGAGGGCAATACCTGCTGGAGACCTAATAACTGAGTATCTCCCAGGTTAACAAGTGAAGCTCCTTTAAAACCCCTTGTCCCTCCAGATCAAGAGAGTCACAACTTTGGACAGAGTCCCCTGTTTTTATCCTTTGTTAGCAAAGCAGTAAACCTCCCTTTTACTTTTTCTCAAACCCTGTCCTTATATTAAATTGGTATTAATTGGCTTCAAGGTCCAGAACCGAAATTTAAGTTACGAATTTTGATACCCCCCCGACCCCGGAATTTTTGAGAGCTGACTACTGAAATGTTAGGAGATTCAGCATGCTTGGGGTGGAACCAAACCAGAGGAGCTAATCCTGTAAGTAAAAGACGGGACTGAGGGACTCCCAGCAGCTGCCGAAGTCCTGTTGCTTCAGTAAATTCCCTCCTTCCTTCCCTGCACTGTATTATGCCACCTCTGTTTTCTTAAAAAAGAGAAAAAGAAAAAGGAGACACTAAATGCAGTAAAGTCACCATGGAGACCTTTGATATTACATTTCAGGTTGCCCCTCTGTGAAAACATCTGATGCCCTTGTGGGGACATCTATCATGCCACTGGTGTAGGAGATTTTTCTCTTATCTGCTGTTTTAAAGGCTTCTGTCCTGTCAGCCATAGTCTGGAGCTCCTTTCTGTCTGTCTTTTGTCTTTGTTTCTGGCCATTTAAGACATGTGCAATAATGTGTTGATATTATAAATTGTTTCTTGGGAATGATCTTAGCTGAATGTGTGTCTAAATGATGATGTTTTATTGTAACAATATGGTATCTGGATGGGTTTTTGTAGCATTGCTCAATCTTGCAGTTAAAATTCGGGTTTAGGTAATTTTTTAGTTTATGATTTCAGATAATTCATGCCAGAGAACTTAAATACTTAAAATGGAAAACTAAAAAATTCTACTTCCAAGTTGGCAAGTAACTTCCCAATCATTTAGTCTTTTTTTTCACCAATTTTTAATTGGGTAGCCTGGGAAAATGTCACAGTGTGTCAGTGCATTAATTTGGACAAGGATAGTAAATCATAGTATGGTATCTGTTGACAAAACAAGATGTTAAGGTATAAAATTTTGAATTGTATCTTAAAATTGTATCATAATTTTCAACATCCTCACCTGAAAATTATGGTTAAAGTGCCTTAGGCCTGAGGTGTCCGCTCAGAATAGCAGTTTTGTCCAGCTCCTTCCAGAACTCAGCCAGGACTTATGTTGAAATGTAAATGAAAGAAGCCTGCAAGCTCAGTAGGAGACTGATCTGATGTCTAAGTGGGAAAAAAAAAGGTAAATCGTATGGTATTTACTAATTACTGTCCAGTCATTTTTTCTAGGACTCTCATTTTTTTCCTTAGATTCTGTATTTTTTTTGAGCTCATTATTTTGATCCTAGAGAACTAGGTTAATATTTTTCTCATCAGTTCTATCTTTGACCAACAGTGGAGTTCTGAAACATTGCAATGGAGATTCCACCTGTGAAAAGCTACAAGGCCTTACTATTATTATTTGTGCACACTTTTGTTATGTGTTGTATGTCCATATAATCATATGTTCCTATATCATATATATGATATACAAATTAACATATATAAGGAGCGATCATTAAAAAAAAGCACTCATAAAAACAAATTTTAAAAAGTGGATTCGAAGATCTTTAATTCACGTGAGTTAAATGGTTCACTTTAAATTTGGATAAACAAATAACAATAAATGTCTTTAAATTTAAGCTTACAAGTTTTTCTAGCTGCTCAAAAATCTAATAAAATATTAATGTCTATAAAATGTCTAATATGCCTTGGTTCTAGGACTTTTCCTTTAACAAAAAATGGTTTACACTGTTCAATACATTTCTCTAATATTTTGATAAATAAGTGAAGTAAATTTGATATGGGATTACTCATTCATGAGTACTTTTGTTCGATATCTGATTGATTTAGTAAGGTCTGTATAAGTTTGTTCTAAAGTCTGTATAAGATTGTAAAAATCAGTCATGTGATAAAGCGACACAAATTTCTGAAAACAAAAGTTTACCCATAACATTGTGTTTATTTTTATTTTTCTAGAGCAAGCAACCATAAAAATTAAACAACTGATTAAATAAGAACTGTTATTTTAGAGCACTGTACTGGAATTTCTTTAAAAGCTAAATTTGGTTAATGTAAAAACATCAATGTCATTGTGATGCTATTAGTGTGCTCATATCTTCCAGGTATACAAGTCTGTAAGGTAGAAACTTTAAAAGAGCATTACATCAAGCTGGTGTTCTGAAGTTGTATGGTAAAAAAATATATATATTGGGGATTTATTTACTTGTTATCAATAAGATATGTAAAGTTTTATGTTACTTTTTACATTGGGGAAAATTTAAATATATTTTTAAGTTAATGAGCGCCTAATCTATGTAAAGGTTAAAAACTTTCAGCCTTTCTTTAATTCATGTTTTAAATGTGATATCATATGGTGTTAGCTAATGTTCATGTGACCTCAAACAATTTATGTAAACTATGTAAGATGATATTTAAAAAAAAAAAAGATCAGCTTTAGAACTAAAAGACTTAAGATTTATATAGAGCCCTGCCTTACCTGAGATAAGGCTCTGTGTCTCATCTTACAACATGTGAGAATAACTACGAAAGCAGTAGGTCAGATGTTATTTAATTTAAAGTTATGTTCAGAAGTTTTTTTTTCTGTCAAGATTACTAGGATCTCAAAAAGGGGATATAATTTATAACTCAGCCAAAAATTCAGGGTAGCTATTACACGAACTAAGTATTTTTACTCTTGTTAATTTTATTTTGTAATTTCCTTATAAGTTAACTAAAGATTCCCTGTTAGTGTTTTACAAAAGAGTTGCTTTTGAACACAACATTGGTTAATTTAAGATAATAAGGCATCACCTACAAGACAGAAAAATACAGATCCCAAATAATAAAAAGATAAATAATTTTAAATTATAGACATTAAAGCACAGTACTCTTAATATAAGGCTGTTAAAATTTATTTGCTGGATGTTTAAGATTAGGATTTAAAATTTAATTTAAATGAAAAGGGACAATAAAACAAATTTTAGCTTTTGCCCTCTGAGTCAGTTTGTATCCAGGGAACAGGAGACTTCTCTAAAGAACTTTGCAACTCTCAGCCACATAAACTCCTGATCAGGAAGATTAATGAGGCCACTGGAGAACAAAAAGCCAATCAGTGCATTTTCTACGAAGAAGAGAGTCATCAGAGAAGGGAGATATTCCTGATGCTTCTGAGAGAAGCCACATGGTCAAGCAAGACCTGGAATCACCTAGCGCAAATGGCACTAGCAGAACTGAGAAGCTGCTCTCAAGTTTCCCCAGAAATGACTCCCATAAAATCTCAGCTGACTGTTAACAATAGATAGAAACAAAAGTCAGTTTTACTGCTTCATCTTAAACTCTTAGCAAAGACAGATAAACCCAAAATACAGCCATTCCTGGGCATTTTAAATAATAATAGTAATGAAAATATTTTCACGTATACACTTTATGGTAGCCTCCCAAAATAAGTAAGACTGGAGGCTACAAAGAAGGATTCTCAGAGAGGAATGCCTGATGAGAATAAAAAGAGACTATCAAGAGGAGCTACCAGAGGCAGAAGTTTTTTGTTTAAGGCCTACAGATATTCCTAACCTACACAGGTAGGCTTGGTGTTTGCTAGTATGATTATCCAGCCCTGACTAACAGAATTAAAGGTTTCTCTATTACACACAGAGCTCATACTAGTAAAAGGAATTTGCAAGATCAGATGACATTAAATTATTAAACTGTATCTTATGGGGTGGGACAACTGTGACACTAAAAGTTAAATATTAAGTTGAAAGTCCTGATAACTGGGGATATTGAAGACAGATGAGGGTACATCTATACAGTGACTTGTTTCAGCTGCTGCAACATTTATTCAGTACTCATGGTTTTTGTTTCTCTCATAGAAGAACCCATCCCCAGATGACTTTACAAACTGTTTTACCACAACCAGACTTCAAACCGAACTGACTTCTAAAAGGCAACTCATGTCCCTCATGCTGTGCCCCTTCATGTCACCCTCTCTCAGCTCAGAAGAAGCCAAAATGAGTGACACCACTCTTCTTACAACAATGGAGCCAAAAATAAATAGACTTTCATTTTAAGTAATTAATTTAGTCAGGTAAAATCAGGGAGACTGGTTTTGTGTGAGTTCAAAAAATATGGAGACTGTTACGTGAGGTATTAAAATTCCCTCAGTGCTCTTCCCCTACCCTATCAAAGATTTGAAAGGGACACATTAGAAAAGGGGGGAATGATAGACCCAACCTGATCTTTTATTAAAATTGGGATCCATCTTGCCACAAAGCCATGAAAAGAAAATTTTGGCTTAACTATAAATTACACCAAATTCTGAACCTGCTTGCAATGCCTGCCCGTGGCCTTGAACTCACCCATGCCTGGCTATTTGACCAGGAACAGCCCTCTATGAAACTTTATTGACACCTCATAAATACTGGCCTTCCCTGGCCAGACAATGACCCTCTCTGAGGCTCTAATGGTCTTCATAAATTCTGATGTTGGGGCCAGCAAATATATATATATATACATATATATATATATATATATATATATATATATATATATATATATATATGTATATATATATAAACTACGATTAGTTTGATGCTTGTCAGAGTTCTGATATTTTAACCCCCCTGTAGTGTAAAATTCTGGGTTATAAACCTGGGCTGTAGGAAATTTGGGTGGCTGTCTTGTTCCCACTGTTTTGGGAGGGAGAGGCCACCTGGGCAGTGGAAAATATAAGCTTGCTTTAACTTGGTTTTAATTGGAGTCAGTGGTCTTTTCTTGCATCCTGGTCTAATAGGTAAATGCTATCAAACATGGAGCTCTGCCAGCCTGAAGACTTCCTTAGAAACTGCCTCTGACGATGGGCACTTGACATATATGTTGTTGTCAGGAGCTTTAGCTTTCTTTCTAATGAGACCATCAAAGCTGGATCTGCATCTATGTGACCTGGAGGACATGGTTTCTTGTTTTTCAAAGGACATGAGGCAGCAGTGCTGAATTCACTCTTTGTAGGTAAACTGTCGCCACTGAAGGCTAAGTGACTCCCCGTGTGGACTGTGAATCAATTTGGTCATCCTCCACTTTTCGTGGTGTTTCTTGCTGCTGCACTGGGACTTTGTTATTTGCTTCACAAAATACAAGGAATTCAGCTGGGACACAGAGCTGGAGGGAGTTCTTTCACATGAGATGGGTCAGGGTCTGCAGGAGAATGCATCAACCAGGCTTCTATCCCACATAGCTTGTCCCCTTGACCATTGCACCTAATTCTGAACATTGTCCTGAAACATCTCCATATAACAAGATGCCTTATATGGAGAGTTATCAGACATATAAGTGATTCCTGGCTGCACAATGTCAGCCACAAGCCATTTGGATGTCAATGGCAGATACACATGGCCCGACCACAGATGTTTTATCACACACCTGCACACCACAGCTCTGGGCCCACTACTCAGCAGGCTCCAACATACTGGTATCTCTGTTCTACATCATTTTCATGAAACCTAGTCAATCAAGGCACTGTCTGGTACACACTTCATCAGCAAGAGGACATTGAAAGGTTCTCCAGTGCCACCTGGTCATGAAAATTTCAAAAATTTCATGGTATTTATCTAGCCATTTTTCAAGGATGAAGTTGGAGTAATTGTGGGTTTCAATTTATTCAGGAACCATTAATGTTTGAGGAAGCACATTTCAAGGAAACTCTGGAGAATTCTCAGAGGCAAGGCTTCCCAAAGAGTGGCCAAAAAGACACATGAAGCCAGGCCCATTGAGGTCTACAATGTGAGGCCCATGTGTGTTTTGACTGTCAACGATGGCTGCCAAGTCTTTCAGTATAAAATAATGTGATGCCCTGGCAGAGATTGACAATGCTCTGTGGAAAGCCACCCTGGGCATTGATCTCAGTTTCTAAAGGCAACTCTCATGCGTGGTCTCCTAAAATCCCAACACAATTCATGGCAATACTTCTCTGAGGTCAGTTCCTGAACTCAATCTGTAAGGGGAATCACACCAGAGTTCAAGCCCAGGTGGACCTAGGCATCTCTTCCAACCACCAAACAAATCACCACAATTAAAACCAAAACACTCCCAAATGGCCCTCATCTTCTTCCACATAGACACTCTTCATAACCTCTGGCTGGAGGTTTCCATGAGGGGCACAGCCCAAGACAGGTTTCCAAATGAACTCCCTTGCCCCTCATTTGCCTAAAGTCAGGGTGGCCTGGACTCCCTTCCTGTGAACCAATAGTGATCAAATAGTCCTGCTCTTAATACTGCTCTGCTTCTCTAATTTGAGGCCTACTGACTGTCTGGTATATATTCTTTATGTGAATTGGTGTCATGAGAAAACACAAGCCCTTATGTGCTAGCCTCTGTAGGGCTTTGAAGAACTGATTTGACACAAAGGATCCCTATTCTCACGTGATGGAGGTCAGGAAGCTTACAGAGGAAGGCGAGAGACTTCATCCACAATGACTGCTCTTTTGGCCATTTTCGTTTTGCATGCACACTTGGAAACTTTCTTTAGATCCATCAGGTGCTGAGAATCTAAGCCACTGCCTCACACAGGGCAAAGAGGCTGATTCAGCCACATCTCTTTCCAAAGCAATTAAGCAAAGAGCCACAGGTGATGCCCATTCATTTCCATTTGAAAACTCTTTTTTTCTGGCTTCACAAAGGGGTTTCCTGAGGCAAAGATCTTCCTGACATTTAGGAAAACAGAACAATAGGTAAGCAAAAGGCCCAGTGCAGTGTTTTTCCACTGAGACTTTAATGGTCACACTGATATGTGAGTTTTCTGAGATGCTTCTATTCTCTTCAGCTATCCAGTACATGGCCATGTCACAGAGCTTGGAGGTGGTACATATCTTGGAAACCAAACCATGAGGCTATTCTGGAGAGTGGCCAGTATTCAGGAAGAAAACAAGAACTTAGGAAGATAGTAGGTGTTGCCCATCCATAAGGCAAGCCTCTCTCCATTCTTAAATTGTGCAGTATGAATGTTGGGAAGCTTTCTACTAGACAGGACACAACCATTGATGCATTCGCTTTTCAAATGTCTACAACCACAGATACAGTGGAATGCACAGACATAGAAACACTCGCGTTGTCAAACGACTTTCTAGAAACATTCCAGTCCAAACAAACAAAAATGTCTTTCCTACCTATTCTCAGAAAAGAGACAAAACCACAAACTCACACCAACACCCACAACGGCACCTCCTTCCCCCAAGTATGTTGGTGAAAATCTTGAGTGTCCTCTGACCGGTGGTCCATACTATGTTCCCCCAAAATGGCCTGTTCTGTCTCAGATCTGGTCTCCTTCGCCAACTCTGTGAAGTTGTCAGGAGCCATGGTTGAGCCACTACCTGCTTTCTCAGAAAAGGCTCCTCTTCAGAGGTCTCCTGGCATTTGGCCATTATCACTTCAGTAGGTACCAACAAAGACTGACTCTGTCCTTGGTAAATCCAAACAATTGAGACCACTGGGACTGGGATTGGGACTTACTCTGGGTGCCTGGCTTCCTGGATCCCAAGTTCAGAGTGTTCCATCACCAAGGAAGTGTGTACTGATATTTGCTTCTAAGGGTCCCAGGAGATGGAGACTGCCCCTACTTTCTGTGACAGTTTCACAAGTTAGAATGGTATATCAACAATAGGCACCCGGGAACAGCTCTTCTCACAGGCCTGGTTTGGTCCATCTTCTCTATATTAAGAAGAGAAAGGCTGATTCAGATACATCTCTTCATTCTGACCCGGTTGTTTAACATTGAAAATGACTTTTGCTCTCTCAGGTCCTTCATAGCTGCCTTCTTCTCCATGTATCATTTCTGCATGGACCTTTGAGGTTCTCATCAGGTGGAAGATACCCTACAATCCAGTATTGGAAGACCAACTCTCTCCCTGATCTTCTGTAAAGTTAGATTGAGGGAACAGTGTATGGTTAGGGTTAACAACATGTTCGATTGGGTTAGGAATAATTCTGCAGGATGAATAATGGTTATGGGAACATGTGATATTTACAAAATATACAGTTGAAATATAGGTATGAAAACAGAAATCTAGGTAAGATTTGATGCCCAGAAGGGCATTGGGCCCTTGATTGGGATACTTAGCTTTGAATTAATTTCTGCACAGATGTCTCAGATTAATCAATATACAATGGTATAGGATATTGTACCTTGGATGATTGAATGTCGAAGAGAACATGCAGTCAAAAAGGGATAGTCGGTAGGATTAGAAAGATAGACGGTAGTTTTAGAAAGATGAGTGAGTATAGGATTTGGACAAAATGGTCTTTAGCAATAGGGTTTCATGTAGAGAGTGAATGTAAATGTCAGCACATGTTAAGAGGCAGTCACAATGATGAACTGGGGAAAATATATATCAATAGAGACATTAGGAAATCAGGCAAAGTATAAGGTGAGTAATAGGATTAGACATTTTCAACAGGTTTGAGGTTGAATATATAATCTTAGGAAGAAACAAATATGTAGTCACCAATAGGATCCACATTTGAGAGCAATAGGCAAACTGGACATGGATGATTTTAGTAATCCATGTTCAATTTCCATTTAGGCTTTAGTACAATCATAAGTGTGACATTTGCTTTTTGTTTCCAGAATATTACTGTGATAAAATGTATATGTAGATCAGGTGACATGAGTATTTCTTTCACCATTTTTAGGAACAGTATTTTGAAGACGTGTAAATTAGTATTTTGAATACAAATAGGTGTACACTGTGTCTATGAATATAGAAATAATGCATGAATAGACCATACTGTGAATAAATAATATAACTGGTTCCAACTTAAATAATGGTTCAAATTGATATCTGAAAATATACAGGAAACCTTATATTGATATATATCCATTCATTCAAACCAGTTATACATCTAATGGTAATATTAGGGTTATGGTTTATCATGAAGAATGTGTGAGTTTTGCTTCAAAAGTAATTGTGGAAATCGAAAATAATGTGTTTGGAAAGAAGTCTCAGGAAAAGACCAGTCATGTAACCTGGAGGAATACATGTGTTCTGAAGCAGGAAGTGGTTGAAAGTGAAACAAAAGCCTTTAAATTTGTGAACTTGTGGATGAAATATATATCTTATGATGTGCATAAACTGAGGAAATAGTAATGTACAAGTGTTGAAAAAAAATGAACGTCAAAATACACATCACGTCCTATAGAAATCTACTTGCATTTATATTAACCTGGGTCAATTAGTGTAAAAATATTAGGATATGTATGCACAATTCACTGAACTTAGTTTTCAGTACTAGGAAACAAATATGTATTTCAGGAGGATGAATATGTCTTAGAATAATCTTATGAAAAGTTGATTATAAATACGCACGTAAATATTAATGAATTTAGGGAGTACATAATAAGATACATTTATTTCATATTTTGAAAACTCTGGAGAGTGTGTATATATATATATATATATATATATATTAAAATACACACACAGAAATTAAAAAGTATTAATATACAAGCCAAATGAAATTCACCATGAAATATATATCATCCACAGATCTAAAAATATTCATTTTACTGAACATGAATTTATGTATAATGTTGTTCAGCTAGGATACTCACTCATAGGTTGAATTTTCAGTTTCAACAGTGTTTAACAGGAGTGATCTCTTCTCACAGTTTGTATCTGCCAAGTGAGCCACCTCACAAGAATGTACGTGTGGTACCAGGTAGGATTCTATATGTGCATATAAAAATATATGTGCTGAATAGGCTACAGAGAAATGGAGACATGAATTCACATATTTGTTAACTTTAAAAACACATGGAGAAGTGTTTCAACAAAAAAATGACTAGATTTAAAACTCCTACCATATATAATGCAAAAGGAACGTCCAAATGTTAACCTTGCATCCTCTGAACTACTTGTATTTCAATTTGGTTTGGTCTATTTTTATCCATCATAAAAGGATTTGTAGTCAGAGTCTATTAGGGAGTGGGTTACTATGAGGGATTCAGTATATTGAATGAATAATTGGAAAATGAATCCAATGTGTATGCAAATATGTGCTACAAAAAAATCTTCCCACTCTCATCCAGAACAATGCCTTGACATTACCTTAGCCCCAAGTAAGATACAATTAGAGGAGAAGAGTTAGAAAATCTAGGAATACGTATCTGGAATGGAAAATGCTCTGGAGTTCACAACACTGGAGGTGGTAGAGGAGTTTCCAAAAGTAATGGAGACTGTAAAAACTCCACAAACATGGAAGTGTGCAGGCCTCAAGACATCTGGGAAACTGTCTTTGAGGTTGTACACTTGAAATATATGTTGTTTTCAGGAGCTTTAGCTTCCTTTGTAGTGAGACCATCAAAGCTGTGTATGCATCTGTTACATGGAGGACATGGTTTCTTATTTTCCAATGAACATGAGGTAGCAGTGCTGAATTCTCTCTTTGTGGGTTTACTGTGGCCACTGGGGTCTAAGAATCTTTCCGTGTAGACTGTGAAGCCATTTGGTCATTCTACAATTTTGTTGTGTTTCTTGTTGCTGCACTGGGAGTTTGGTATTTGATTCACAAAATACAAGGAGTTCCACTGGGACACAGTGCTGGAGGGAGTTCTGTCACGTGTGGTGTGTAAGGGTCTGCAGGAGAATGCACCAACCAGGCTTCTACGCCACATTGCTTGCCCCCTTGACCGTAGCAACTTGATTCTGAACATTGCCCTGAAAACTCTCCATCTAACAAGATGGCTTAATATACAAAGGTATGCTGGCTGCACCATGTCAGTCACAAGCATTTGGAAGCCAAAGTAATATGCACATGACCCCACCACAGATGTTTTATCACACAACTGCACACCACAGCTCTGGGCCCACTACTCAGCAGGCTCCACCATACTGGCAGCTCTGTTCTACACCATTTTCATGAAACCCAGTCAAGGAAGGCACTGTCTGGTACACTCTTGATCAGCAACAGGACATCCAAAGGTTCTCCAGTGCCACCTGGTCGTGGAAATTTCAAAAATTTCATGGTATTTATCTAGACATTTTTCAAGGATGAAGTTGGAGAAACTGTGGGTTTCAATTCATTCAGGAACCGTTAAATTTTTAGGAAGCACATTTCAAGGAAAACTCTGGAGAATTTTCAGAGGCAAGTCTTCCCAAAGAGTGGCCAAAAGGCCACGTGAAGCCAGGCCCATTGAGGTCTACAATGTGAGGTCCATGTGTGTTTTGACTGTCAACAATGGCTGCCAAGTCTTTCAGAATAAAATCATGTGATGTCCTGGCTGAGATTGACAGTGCTTGGTGAATAGCCACCCCAGGCTTAGATCTCAGTTTCCAATGGCGACTCTCATGCATGGCGGCCTAAAATCCCAACACAATTAATGGCAATACTTCTCTGAGGTCAGTTCCAGAACTCAGTCTTTAAGGGGAATCGCACCAGAATTCCAGCCCAGGTGGACCCAGGATTCTCTTCTAACCACCAACAATTGACCACAATTAAAACCAAAAAACTCCCACATGGCCCTCATCTTCTTCAACATAGACACTCTGAATAACCTCTAGCTAGAGGTTTCCATGACGGGTGCAGCCCAAGACAGTGTCCAAAATAAGCTCCCTTGCCCCTCATTTGCCTAAAGTCAGAGTGGACTAGACACCATTCCTGTGAACCAAGAGTGATCAAATAGCCCTTCTTTAATACTGCTCTGCTTCTCCAGTTTGAGGCCAACTGACTGGTATAGATTCTTTATGTGAATTGGTGTCCTGAGAAAACCCAAGCACCTATTGGCTAGCCTCTGCAGAGCTTTGAAGAACTGGTTTGACCCAACGGATCCCTATTCTCACTTGATGGAGGTCAGGAAGCTTACAGAGGAAGGCGAGAGACTTCATCCACAATGACTGCTCTTTTGGCCATTTTGGTTTTGGATGCACACTTGGAAACTTTCTTTAGATCCATCAGGTGCTGAGAATCTAAGCCACTGCCTCACAGAGGGCAAAGAGGCTGATTCAGCCACATCCATTCCAAAGCAATTAAGTAAAGAGCCACAGGTGACGCCCATCCTTTTCCATTTGAAAAGTGATTTATTCAGGTTTCACACAGGGGTGGCCTGAGGCAAACACGTTCCTGACATTCAGGACAACAGAACAATAGGTAAGCAAAAGTCCAAAGTAGTATTTCTCCACTGAGACTTTACTGGTCGCACTGATATCTGAGTTTTCTGAGATGCTCTCATTCCCTTCAGCTATCCAGTACATGATCATGTCACAGAGCTTGGAGGTGGTACATATCTTGGAAATAATACCATGAGGCTATTCTGGAGAGTGGCCAGTATTCAGGAAGAAAAGAGGAACTTAAGAAGATAATAGGTGTTGCCCATCCATAAGGCAAGCAGCTCTTTATTCTTTAATTTGGCAAGATGAATGCTGGGAAGCTTTCTACTAGACAGGACACAACCATTGATGAATTCTCTTTTCAAATGTCTACAAAAACGGATTCAGTGGGATACACAGACATAGAAACACTCGTGTTGTCAAACGACTTTCTAGAAACATTCCAGTCTAAACAAACAAACCGCCTTTCCTACCTATTCTCAGAACATGAGACAAAACCACAAACTCACCCAGACACCCACAACGGAATCTCCTTCCCCCAAGTATGTCTGTGAGTATCCTGAGTGTCCTCTGACTGGTGGGCCATACTATGTTCCACCAAAATGGCCTGTCCTATCTCAGACCTGGACTTCTTTGCCAACTCTGTGAAGTTGTCAGGAGCCATGGTTGAGCCACTACCTGCTTTCTCAGAAAAGGCCCCTCTTCACAGCTCTCCTGGCATGTGGCCATTCTCACTTCAGTAGGTACTAAGAAAGACTGACTCTGTCCTTGGTAAATCCAAACAAATGAGACCACTGGGACTGGGACTGGGACTGGCTCTGGGTGCCTGGCTTCCTGGATCCCGAGTTCAGAGAGTTCCATCACCAAGGAAGTGTGATAGGTCACTTCCTTCACGAACTGAATGAGGTCACTGGGTTGGCAACCACTTTTTCCTAACAGTTGCTTCCAAGGGTCCCATGAGATGGAGGCTGCCCATACTTCCTGTGACACTTTCACAAGATAGAATGGTATATCAACCATAGGCACCCGGGAACAGCTCTCCACACAGGCCTGGTTTGGTCGATTTAATCTACATTAAGAAGAGAGAGGCTTTCAGACACATCCCTTCATTTTGACCAGGTTGTTTTACATGGAAGTTGACTTTTGCTCTCTCAGGTCTTTCATAGGTGTCTACATCTTCTTCAGGGATCATTTCTGCACGGAACTTTGAGGTTCTCAGCAGGAGAAAGATCCCCTACATTCCTGTATTGTAAGACCAACAATATCCTTATTCTTCTGTTAAGTTATATTGAGGAAATATTGCATGGTTAAGGGTAATAACAGGTTCGATTTGGTTTAGGAATCATTCTGCAGGATGAATTATGGTATTGGGAACCTGCGATATTTACAAGAATATACTGGTGAAATATAAGTATGAAAACAGAAATCTAGGTAATATTTGAAGTCCAGAAGGGCATTGGGTGGCCTGAAAACCCTTCCTTTGAATCAGGAGTGATCAAATAGCCCTGCCGCTAATACTGCACTGCTTCGCCAATTTGAGGCTTACTGACTGTCAGGTATAGATTCTTTATGTGATTTGGAGACATGAGAAAACCCAAGCACCTATTGTCTCATGCCACAGCAAATGGTTTATTGGGGGTCCAGCATGCTGGGGCTCAAAGCTCACTTCAGAGGAGGAAAGAACATAGAGCCCCGAGAACAACTTGAGAAGAGATTATATACAATCTTTAGAGAGTGCAGGGACTTTATATACATCATAGCCTCTTTTAGCAAATATCATATACTGTGGGAAAATCAAATAACAACTCTAAAACATGATTAGCACATTCATTGGCGGGAACAGTTCGGGCAGGGGGTGATTTGTCAGCCCTGAGAAGGGGTATACATTTAAACTGATTGGTTGAAGCCCTGAGATGTATACGTGCTGAGATGCACGGTTTCTGGGAAGGGGTTGTTAAGTAACTAGGTGGTCAGGAAAGATTTCAACACATCTAATGGGCAGTTCCGGGAATTGTCTTCACTGACACAGGAATTTCAGGTTCTGAGCACAGCTTGTAAACTTTACAAAACCTGTTTCTTTACGTTTCAATTTTAATTTCTTTAATTCTTTCATTTCTCCTTTTTCTGCCTACTTTTAATTTTAAAAGTAATGAATCATAATTTTTGTGGGGTCTCACATTCTATTTCTGCCAGTGAAGTGTATTTCTGTCTGATTACCATGAGTTTTACCTGCCCAATCTGAGCCTGGAGAAAGGAAACTATGAGGTTAAGCAAACAAGGTCCCACAGTTATCAACACCATAAGCATGATCACGGGTCCAGCTAAGGCTGATAGGAGTGTAGTTAACCAGGGGGACAAGGTAAACCATGACTCAAACCACACTTGTTGAATCTCCCTTTCTCTCTGGTGCTCTTCAAGGCATTTTCTCAATTTACTCATGGATTATTTTACAACTCCAGTATGGTCAGCATAAAAACAGCATTTTTCTCTCAGTACAGCACAGAGGCCCCCCTCCCTTATTAAATGGAGGTCTAATCCTCACCTGTTCTGTAAAACAACTTTAGAGAGAGAGGTTAAGGATTCCTGCAAAACTGTGATGGAGGTCTCTAACGTCTTCAAGTCTTGATTTATTGCTGTTTCTAATCAGGCCATTTGTTGTGACCCATGGATCATATCAGCTGTTCCTGTACCCACTCCTGCAGCAGCTCCTAGCCCCAATAGGATGGCTAGAGTAAGAGACACTGGCTCCCGGCAAAATTGGGTTGTTTGTCCACCTAGTAGACCTTCAAAGGATTCTGGATCATGATAGAGCACCCTGGGGGGTATCTGCACCATTACACAATAATGTACAGAGCTGTCAAATACCTGGGCTGAAATGCAAGGAGTTCTGACTGTGTGGAGTTCAGTACCATAAAGGTTCCTTTAATTAGTTCCCAGGGGGAGGAGTCAACTGTACTCTGGACTGGGGAAGTAGGCAAAGACGGAAACTGCGAAGTATGAGATGGTAGAGGGGTTTTGGTAGATCTAGGCATGGGAGGTTTAGGAGGCTTAATTCCTGACTTGAGGGGATTGGCCCTATTGCTGTGGGATTTTCTTCCTTTTTAAGCCGGATGGTGAACCAGAGACCAAAGTCATAACCAGGGCCATTAATATAGAATCGCATTCCCCAAGTATTTCCCATAGGCCATGTTGTTCTGAGGTAGCCCCTTCCTTTGGAAGTGAAAGTTATATTGAGGGGGTAACATAGACTATTTTTTCCACAGCAAGTTTTTGACACCACTTGGATAGCGGCACATTTATTGGGATCAATCCAGATGTCATTTCATCCTACCGAATCATACTGTCTGGGGAGTTTGGGTTTCACAATGTAGCTCCCGTGTGTTCACAACCCCAAGATCTACAATAAAAGTCACTGGGTCCTCCACAGGTTTGGGCCTGTTTGCGACTTCAGAAATCAGCTGGGCACACTTAATAAACAAGACTGGCTAGTTTACACCTGAGCTGGGGAGATGACATCAATAATTCATGGGGTAAGTTGGTCTATGTTGCCCTGGTTTGGGCTTTAGTGGGATCTGTGTGGGGTCCACTATGTCAGGGAGATCCCAGTCAGAGAGGCCTATGGCAAGCTGACAAATGTCCGGGTGGAGAGATGGCCACCAAGTCCATAAGGGGGCTGTATATGAAATAGACCACACTACTTGCCCAGTAGGATTTATAACTTGCCATTGTTGCTGAACAGGCTGATGGGGATTAGGACTGCTGGTGGTCAGGGGAAGAATCCATAGCCCTACCCACACCACAGACAGGCAACTTGAGAGGGTTACCAGTCTGTTCCAGTTTCCAGCCAGAGTATGGACAGGGCACAGGTTTGAGATGGGAGGCATGGATCCAGGAAGTGATCCCATCCACTTTCACCACTGTAGGTGTTATAAGCAGCACCTGGTATGGTCCTTTCCAGCAGGGTTCCAGGGATGACACCCGATACTGTCTCATGTAGATGAAGTCTCCCACTTGATATCGATGTGGAGTTCCCTCGTCTCCAGGATGATAAGCAGTGGCCAACTGTTTCCACAGGTATCGCTGGGTGCTGGGTTTGTTCAAGGGCTTTAAGTCTGTCTAGCAAGGGGGTGTGAAAGGAATCATTAATCTCAGAGTTGGGGTTAGGTCCCTTAATGGAGGAGGGGCACCGTAGAGAATTTCATAAGGGGTGAGGTTACACAAAGGGGCGGAGGGGTATTTCTTGCACGAAAAAGTACATGAGGTAGGAGCATAGTCCAATTTTTTATGCCGGTCTCCAAGATTAATTTCGTTAAGTCTCTTTGATGGTTCTATTCATCGTTTCTACCTGTCCTGAGCTCTGGGGTCTATAAGCACAATATAACTTCCAATTAATCCCCAGGGTCCTGGAAAATCCCTGACTTACCTGGGCCACGGATGCCGGTCCGTTATCAGACCCTATCACCTTAGGCAGGCCGAACCTTGAAAAACTGTCTTCTAGGATCTTTTTGACCACCATCTGAGCTGTTTTTTTCTTCATGGGGAAGGCTTCGACCCATCCTGAAAAAGTATCTACAAAGACTAGGAGATATTTAAGTCCATACCTTGCTGGCTTAATTTCAGAAAAGTCCACTTCCCAGAATTGTCCTGGTCTGGTTCCTCGTATGCACTTCCCTGCAGGAATCTTGGATGGGAAAATATTAACTAATTGGAAGACTTGAAAAGCTCTAGTCACCTGCTCAGCTATTTTTTTCCTCTTTGAGTCAGTCAATAATAAGTCCTTTCTTCGGTCCTTTAAGAGTGCCTATAACTTCTTTGATCCTAAGTGGTTGAGCTGGTGTACGTCTTTGACATAAAGGTGGGCTTTTTGAAATTGTAAACTTGGCTCTGTAGGGTCCCAGATTTCTGTATCTGTCTCCTCAGATGATAAGTTGCCTGAATGTTCCGGGGCGGCCAAGTCTCCTGATTTTTGTTCCCCCCGGTGTGGAAAAAGTTAACAGAGTCACTCCGTTTAGGGCTGCCAATTAAGCTTCCTCATCTGCCCTTCTGTTTCCAACTGCCACAGGGTTGTTTCTCTTCTGGTGCCCGGGACAGTCCACTATAGCTAGTTCCTTATGGCCCTGCACTGCTGAGCCAAGGTGGAGGATCTCATCTTTATTTTTTATTTTTTTCCCATCAGAGGTTAATAGCCTGCATTGTTGGTAAATAGTCCCGAGCATATGAACAGTGGCAAATGCATAGTGGCTATCAGTTTATATGGTGGCCCTTTTCCCTGTTGCTAGTTCCAATGCTTTCATAAGGGCAATCAGTTCTGCTTTTTGGACTGATGTCCCTTCTGGGAGACCAGAGTATCAGATTAAATCAGTTTTGCTAACTGCTGCTGCTCCAGCCCGCCGCTTACCATCTTGGAGGAAGCTGCTGCCATCCGTAAACCATACGACTTCAGGGCGAGGCAGTGGCTGATCCTTCAAGTCTTGTTGTATACTGGTTTCCTTGCCAGTATGTGTTGACACTCATGAGTGACGGGTCCTGATGATTCTTCTGGCAGCAGTGTAGGTGGGTTGAGTGTAGCAGGGGGTCCCAGCGTTATTCTGTCTTTGTCAAGCAAGAGGCTCTGGTAGTGGTTTATTCTGGAGTTTGATTGCCACCTCTCTGGAGGCTAACAGATGATGCTCTCCAGGGCATGGGGGGCTATAATGGTTAGCTTCTGTCCCAACGTTAATTAATGAGCATCTTTTATTAGAAGGGCTGCTGCTGCTATAGCACTTAAGCAATGGGGCCACCCGCTATCCAATGGGTCCAGTTTTTTGGATAAATACGCTACTGGCTTTTTCCAAGGTCCCAAAGACTGAGTGAGCACTCCCCGTGCTATTCCTTTCTTTTCTTCAATATAGAGAGTGAAGGGTTTTCTACATCTGGGAGTGCTAAGGCCGGAGCAGATAGCAGCACCTTTTTTTGACATTATCAAAAGCTTGTTGGTGCTCAGGGGTCCATTGGAAGTGGGCATCCCCCTTTATCAGTGGGTATAAAGGGGCAGCCAGAGATGCGAACCCAGGAATCCATAACCTGCAAAAGCTGGCAGTCCCAAGAAACTCTCTGAGTTTTCCCTTATTAGATGGGGGCAGTATCTGCAAAACGGTTTTTTTTCTGGGCTCAGGGAGCCATCGTTTGCAACCCCTAAGAGAATAACCCAGGAAGATTACTTCTTGCTGACAAGTTTGGGCCTTTTGGCAGAAGCCATATATCCAAGCCGAGCAAGCTCGAATAATAGTGCTTGGGTCCCAGACTCATAGGTCTCCTTGGTGTTGGCTGCCAGTAGAAGATCATCCACTATTGGAGTAGGGTGACTTCGGCGTGTGCAGTTTTGAAGTCATTGATGTCTCTGTGGAGGGCTTCATCAAAGAGAATGGGGGATTTTTTGAACCCCTGTGGGAGTCTAGTCCAGGTTAGTTGGCCAGATGTTCCAGGTTCTGGGTCTATCCACTCTAAAGCTAACAGCAACTGACAGTCCTTATGTAGAGGCGAGCAGAAGTAAGCATCTTTTAAGTCCAGCACAGTGTACCATTTCTGCTCCGGATTCAGAGTGCTAAGCAAATTATATGGATTGGGTACTGTGGGGTGAATGTCCTGCACTCTGTTGTTTATCTCTCTTAGGTCTTGAACAGGACGGTAGTCCCCAGTTCCTGGCTTTCTTACTGGTACCGGGGGGTGTTCCAGGCTGATTGACAGGGCCTTAGGACCCCAAGACCCAGGTATTTATGAATATGGGGCCTTATCCCATCCTTAGCTTCTTTGCTTAGAGGATATTGTTTAACACTAATTGGAGACGCAGAGGCTTTTAATTCTACTACTATTGGAGGTTGTTGATGGCTAGACCTAACCCAGCAGTTTCTGCCCAGGCATTAGGATAATCTTTTATCCATTTCTGGGGTAGTTTGCCTGTTTGATCAGTGCTAGGGGGCGTGAAGAGTTGATGTTCATCTTCTACAGACATAGTCAAAGATGTTACTATGGGAGTTAATACTGCAGGCTTTAGAACCCCCACTTGGGGACCATTAGGGTTAAAGGTTATTCTAGTCCAGATTTTGGTAAGCATATTCCTGCCCATCACTGGGTCCGGGCATTCTGGGATTACTAGGAAAGAGTGGTGGACTTTTTCCTTTCCGAGGTCCATATTCATCTTAGTTGTCCAAGCCTGATATCTACTGCCATTAGCCCCTTGAACTAGGGACGATTTAATTGATAGGGGGGCCAGTGAAGTCTTAAGGGCTGAGTATACTGCTCCTGTAATCACTTCAAAGTTCACTGTGTTCCTCTCAACTTCAAATGTTACTCTGAGCTGGGGGAGGGGATCTGAGCCCCGAATTTCCTAGTCCTCTTCTAGAGTCAGCACGGCGGGCTGGCGTGGCTGCTTCTTTTGGGGGCACTCTTTGGCCCAGTGTTCTTTTTTATTACAGTGGGCACATTGATTTGAGGCCAACGGCAGCCTTTGGCGTGGGCCCAGGTATGCCTTTATGTATCCCTGCTTTTTAACTTCTGGCCTATTTGCTGCTGTGACCAGAACCTTAGGCAATGCTTTACTCTGCCATTTGCTTCTTTCCTCCTTCTTTTGTTCCCTTTCGTTCTCTCTCCTCTATTCCCTTTCCTCCTCAGTTTCTCTCTTATAATATACTTTCTCAGCTTCTCTGACTAAATCTCTTAAGGTCATATCTTATAAACCATCTAGACGTTGTAACTTTCTCTTAATATCTAGGGCAGTCTGCTCGATAAAGGCCATTGCAACAGATGGCTTTTGGTCTTCTGCCTGAGGATCAAAAGGAATATATTTCCTATACGCTTCCATAATTCTCTCCAGAAACATAGAAGGAGACTCATTAGGCCCTTGGATAATCTCTCTTACCTTGGCCAAATTAGTCGGCCCTCTGGCGGCCGCTCAGAGACCCACTATTAGAGAACGGTGATAAGTGGACAGATGCTACCTACATTCAAAGGTGTTGGGGTCCCAGTTGGGTCGGTTCATGGGCAAGTAGGGACAGAGAGGGAGCATCACAGGGGCTTCCGAGTTTTATATTATTTATCTCCTGCGGGTTCCTTTACGTGGCCCAGCTTCCTTCAGGGGAGCAGGGGCTGCTGCTGCTGCGGGGAAGTCCCCTGGAGGGCTTGGGTCTGGCCCAATTGCCTCTAGCGGCGGAGAGGCTGAGTCAGCGGCGGGAGGATCATCTGGAACATGTTGTGGGTTGGGGAGCGAGGGTAGAGGATAAGGAGAGAGAGGAGTGTCCAGTCATGTGACTCAGAATGGAGGGAAGAGGGGGAGGAGCAGAATTTTGGAATGATAAGATCGTGGGGGAAGGGGTATATGGCTGTTAATCTGGGTGGCCAAGTGGCCCCGGTGAAAGACAATATCTCTGACTTTTCGGATTAGAGGGAAGTGGAAGGATTCTTCTTGGGGCCATCCGACTCCTAGGATGGGCCATTCTGAAGCACAGAGAGTCTGCCAGATCCGGCATTTTACTGAAAAAGAAAGATTCTTGGTACTTGAGCGAACATCAGTCCAATGATCAAGGTTAAGGGACTGAGGCATGGAAGTGCTTTGTCCCATAATGTCCCATAATGGGAGTTACTCAAACAGGGACAGTGAATACACAAACGTGACACAGACAAAGACAAACAGTAAACGTTTACATGAGTCCAAGAAAAAGATTAGAACTGAGTAACTGGCCAAACCTGATGGGTTAGACAATAAAGACAGACAGTAAACTCAACATGAGTTCCTGACAATGAACAAAACTGAGTAGCCAGCAAAACCTGATGGGCTGGAAAACCGAATCCTGAAGCAAAAAATAACCGAGTTGAGGAATCTACTAATCCTCAATTTCCCGAGTCCTCTGGAGTTTCCCCCAGGGACGTGGCCTGTGACTCTGTGACACATCTGTCAGCCACCATCGCAGAGAGCTAATGTTCTTCACTGACAGCCATTTTGCCAAGCCCTAACCTGAAACCCGAAACCAGAAAGAGGCACCTTAATTACTCTGAAAGGAGTCCATTGTGGTCTTTTGTTCGTCACTGCTGGATTTCTCAGCTAGGGCCTCCAGATGAAAAGGTGGGCCGAACTTCGGAGGAAAAGACCACCAAGAGAATTTCTCATGAAACAGCATAGGGTTTATTGGGGGTCCAGCATGCTGGGGCTCACAGCTCACTTCAGAGGAGCAAAAAACAAAGAGCCCCAAGAACAACATGAGCAGATTTTATATACATTCTTTAGAGAGGGCAGGGACTTAACATACATCCTAGCTTCCTTTAGCAAATCACCGTATACTGTGGGAAAATCAAATAACAACTCTAAAACATGATTTGCACATTCATTGGTGGGAACAGTTCAGGCAGGGGGTGATTGGTCAGCCCTGAGAAGGGGTATACATTTAAACTGATTGGTTGAAGCCCTGAGATGTATATGTGCTTAGCTGCACGGTTTTTGGGAAGAGGTTGTTAAGTAACTAGGTGGTCAGGGAAGATTTCAACACACATCTAATGGGTAGTTCCGGGAATTGTCTTAACTGCCACAGGAATTTCAGGTTCTGCGTGCAGCCTGGAAACTTTACAGAACCTGTTTCTTTACGTTTCAATTTCAATTTCTTTTATTCTTTCAGAACCTTACAAAGGAAGGCGAGAGACTTCATCAACAATGACTGCAATTTTGGCCATTTTGGTTTTGGAAGCAGACATGGGATCATTTTTAGATCCATACAGTGCTGGTAATCAAAGCCACAGCCTCACACAGGGCCAAGAGGCTGATTAAGACACATCCCTTTCCAAAGCAATTACTTCTCTGAGGTCAGTCACTGAACTCAGTCTCTGAGGGGAATCACACCAGAGTTCAAGCCCAGGTGAACCCAGTCATCTCTTCCAAACTCCACAAAAATGACCACAATTAAAACCAAAACACTCCACCAAGGCCCTCATCTTCTTCCATATATACATTCATCATAACCTCTGGCTGGATGTTTCCATGAATGGCACAGCCAAAGAGAGTTTCCAAAATAAGGTCTCTTTCCCTTCATTTGCCTAACCTCAGGGTAGCCTGGACACCATTTCTGTGAACCAGGATTGATCACATAGGTCTGCCATTAATACTGCTCTGCTTCTCGAATTTGAGGCCTACTGACTGTCAGGTATAGTTTCTTCATGTGATTTGGAGTCATGATAAAACCCAATCATCTCTACAGGGCATGAAAGAACTCATTTGTCCCAAAGGATCCCTATTCTCACTTGATAGAGGTCAGGAACCTAAAAGAGGAAGGTGAGAAACTTCATACACCATGACTGATCTTTTTTGCATTTTGGTTTTGGATGCACACATTGGATTTTTCTTTAGATCCAACTGGTGCTGAGAATCTAAGCCACTACCTCACACAGGGCAAAGAGGCAGATTCAGACACATCCCTTTCCAAAGCATTTAAGCAAAGAGCCACAGGTGATGCCCATTTATTACCATTTGAAAACAGTTTTCTTCAGGATTCACAAAGGGCTGGCCTGAGGCAAAGACCTTCCTGACATTCATGGCAACAGGCAAATAGGTTAGCAAAAAGCCCAAAGCAGGGTTTCTCCACTGAGACTTTCCTGGTCACACTGATATCTGAGTTTTCTGAGATGCTCGCATTCCCTTCAGCTATCCAGTACATGGCCATGTCACAGAGCTTGGAGGTCGTACATATCGTGGACACAAAACCATGAGCCTATTCTGGAGAGTGGCCAGAATTCAGGAAGAAAACAGGAGCTTAGGAAGATAGTAGGTGTTGTTAACTAGATTTATAACACCTACCGTATATCATACAAAAGGCAAGTCCAAATATACACCATGCCTCCTCTGAACTGCTTGTATTTCTATTCTGTTTGGGTTATTTTTCTCCATCATATTAGGATTAGTTGTCAGAGTGTAGTAGGGTATGGGTTAGTGTCAGTTGTCCCGGCCGGCGGGACACATCAACGTGGGCAAGAAACTTAGTTGGGGAGGAATGAAGGGACACGAGACACGAGAGATTACAGCAAGACTGGAGTTCTGATCTGCTGCAAACTTTTATTGTTCTCACGTGGAAATTTATATGCTGTGGATGGGAAAGCTCTCTTATCAGCAGTTGCTGGATGTCTTCAGAAAGTGAGATAACCTCAGGATGTTGCCGGAAGACAGATGGCTGCAGGATGTCTCAGGGAGATAGATGGCTGCGGGATGTCTCCCAGGCAGGATATCTCCCAGGGGGCTGTTTCTTTTCAGTGTCAGGCTATACTTTGAAGGAGAACTTCCTTCTAGCCCCTGACCTCTCCCCCTTTATTATATAAAATATTTGACCATACCTTACCGGCCAATGTTTTAGGGGGTGATAGAGGCTCTGTTTCTCTAGCAGGCCTTTGAATATCTCCTGATTCGAGAGAGCATGTTTACAAGATTTCGTGGTGGCCTTGGCATATTTTTGGAGGAGACGGCTTTAAAAGGAAAGCATGCCGACCGCCATGCACCAGAGCGTGTCACTAAGAGGTCTTCTGTTTTGGTATCCGTGGATCCATCCTCCTGCAGTCCATCCTGCATCCTCCGTTATTATGGCCTAACGTCCTCACTCCATGGGTGCATCCCCCCCCCAAGTGAAGGGGCCCATGGAGGACGAACCCTTATGGCAATGGCAGAAGATGGTTGGTCAGAGCTGTTACTTATAGTTTAATGTAAGAAAGAGAGATCTGTGGGGATGTAAACTTAAGAAATAAGCCTGTGAGAAGGGTAGAACATCCTTTTAAATGTTGGCAGCATGGTCTTCCATCTCCAGGTGATGATAGTGGACCTGTATGGGCTTAGAGGCCAAAATATTAATCTGTTCTATAATAAATTGTACAAGCCTGTTTATAATGCAGGGTCCTATGGACACCATTAAAAGTAAACCCAACAAAGGGCCTAATAGGGGAAGAAGGTAGGGTAGAAATCCATTAAACCCAGTCCAGAGGGGATTTTCAAAAAAGTTCCCTTCGTCTCTTTTCTAGATCTTCTTGAAGCTGCTTAATTTTAGTGCGTACTATGACTGATTTATTGGCATTAAAGCAGCATCGTGCCCCTAAGGCCAAGCAAATACCTCCCTGGTTAGCTGTCAGTAAATCTAAGCCTTCTCTGTTTTGAAGGAACACTTCTGCCAGGGAGTCTACTAGGTCCTGCAAATCTTTAATGGTTCCTGATAGAGTTTTTACATCATTTATAAGTTGTTGAGACAGGCGACGCTAAGAGTGTATAGCCATGCCTAAGCCAGCTGTACCTGTGTTCACAGCAGCTGTTATTCCAAGGCTGGCAAAGAGTGGTAAGGCCTGTATTGCCCGCCTGTGTCTTTTGACTAAGGTGTCTAGACTAGGAATGCATAGAGTTTTGTCTCCTGGGACAATAGTTATATCAGGGAGTAATAAGGCAAGAACACAGCCAACGGTCCAATTCGATGGAAGCCTCAGGAAGGCCGAGTTTCCTTCACACATAAAAACTGTGCCATTGGAGGGACAAAGAGATGGGGTGGGTGAGGAATAGTTTTGTACTGTTGAGCAATTTCCAAAGGAAGGAACTCCAACATCAATATCATAGGTATTATTTTGCATCGCGCCTAAAAGACATATTGTAAAAGTGCCTATAGACTGTACTTTAAAAGGAAATCTGGGTTGGCATGTATTATCATCGTCTATGATAGAATTAATAGGAACTGCCATAGGCATGATTGCCCCTGTTGTCATGGAGAGCCAGCAATCACCAGCAAAGGTGGGGTTGGAATTATTAAGCAAGGAGAAGGTAGTTTCCAAAATATCTAATATATTGTTATCTAAACCGGGGAGCTGGCATTTTGGCTATATTAAGAGATGATATGTGAGCTCAGGGATTTGGGGTTTCAAAAGTTTGATTATCTGAGGATGCTTGACAGCATAAGGGAATCCTCCACCATCAGCGACCCCTGTAGGTGCCTTAATGGGGCAGAAGGGGGGTTTACCAACAGGGCCTTGGCACCCAGCTGACTGTAGCTTGGTGTATTTGCCTTCTCCTCCCCGGTCAAAAAGAACGGGGGTATAATGAATAGTGGTCCCTCCTGCTGCATGAGTTTTAGTTAGGGAGGCTTCAAAAAATTGTTCTCCCTTCTTGTTGACACAAATTGAGGCCGACGCATAACAAGTGGCATGCATCGCTTGGGTATGCGTTCAAGTTGCAGAACAATTTTAGAGAGCATTACTTGTACTAGGGGGAATAATCTTTGGCTTGTTAACACATACCAATTTAGGCTGATGAACTCCTCTGAGTTTATGGTCAACCTCGGCCCGGAGGTAAGCCACCTTAGTCACGCAGTCAGCAGTCTGGGTAAAACTAGTGGGAGCCTGAGTCCAAGATCCTCCCTTGCATTCACAGGGAGGGCCAAAAAGGTACTCCATGATGTTGGAAGGTGGAGGGCCAAAGCCTCCGTGTACAATCCTGTTCAGCAGAAGTGCCTTAAGTAGGATCCTCACACAGATTGTTGGCTGCATCTGAAAAAGAGGAAAATTTGTCCTCAGGGTGAGGGCCTCCATCCCCGTGTTGAGGTAAGCCATTAACCTGTTTAACCAGGCGTTCTGGTAACCATCTTGGGGCTGCTTGCTCTTGGTCCAAAACACAAGCTGAGCCTCGTCCACAGATGAGGACAGGACCTGGGCCTTTCCATTTATTTGTAAGGGGATTGTGCCACATAACAGGTGGGCGAACAGAATTGGACGAGGATTGCCAGTGTCAGTCTGCAGCCGAATGGCCTTCATTGTCTAGGGAAAGAAAAATAAGGGCAAATAATGCATGATTAAGGCGATGCCTGTGAGTGGTAAATACAAGTGCAGAAGCATTAAAGCGGGTTAGCCAAGTCTTTAGGTAAGGTGGGCACGTTCCACAATGCCTGAGGCTTGTATGGAATTCCAGTAGTATGACAAATTTGTGAGGAAGCACAAAACTGTTTAAACTTGGCACTGGTATATGCAGGACAATTATCTTTTTTTTAATATGTATTGGTTTACCCATTACGGAAAACACTGAAACAAGATGAGAAAGGACATCTTTGATAGCCTCTCCAGAATGTGGTGATGCAAAAATAAGGCCGCTGAAGGTATCTACAGAAACGTGTATACATTTGGTTTTTCCAAATTCAGAAAAATGAGTAACATCCATTTGCCAAAACTGATTGGACAGTAATCTTCGGGGGTTAACTCCCAAGTGTTGAATGGGGAGGGAGACAGGGCAACCAGGGCATGCTTTTACTATTTCTCGTGCCTGTTGCCTGGTAATTTTACATAGTTATCAAAGGTTCTGGGAATTTAGATGGTGAAGATTGTGTAAATCCGTAGCCTTTTGAATGGAGCCAACAAAAATTGAAAAGATGAAACGAGTTGCTGCATCAGCTTTGGCATTACCTTGTGTTAGAGGGCTGGGAAGATCAGAGTGTGCCCTGATGTGTCCTAAGAAAAATGGGTGTTGTCTGGCCTGAATTAGCTTCTGAAGCTGGTGAAACTGATGGGCCACATTGGAAGAAGCCTTAATGATGGGTGAAATCTGAAGCAGGGGCACAGAATGAGCAATGTAGGCATTGTATGTATAAATATTAACAGGATTATCAAGAAATGTTTTAAAAACTTGTGTTATGGCAAACAATTCCACAAACTGTGCTGAATAATAGACAGTATCAAAGGTGTTAGGTTGGTTATTGACAACAAAGACTGCTTGGCCATTACTGGAACCGTCTGTAAAGACAGTAAGGACTTGAGGAATGGGAGTCTTTTGAGTAATTTTGGCAAAAATAAATGGATGTAACTGGACAAAATATAAAAGGGGGTCATTGGGGAGGTGGTTATCAATTGTTCCCAAAAAGCCTAATAAGGCAATACGCCATTCATTCTCTGTCTGTAGTAAAAATTGGGTTTGGTCTTTAGTATA
The DNA here is from genome assembly GCF_048772815.1 of Callospermophilus lateralis. Classification (NCBI taxonomy): domain Eukaryota; kingdom Metazoa; phylum Chordata; class Mammalia; order Rodentia; family Sciuridae; genus Callospermophilus; species Callospermophilus lateralis. The sequence goes on along the minus strand of NW_027513816.1, from coordinate 743,251 downwards.
TGAAATTAAAATATTATCATGGTCTTTGCCAAAATGTTGTCGAGATAGCAAACGACATTTAAAAATAATAGAAGCTACCTGAGCAAGAAAAACAGTAATAACCTTGGAGAATGTGGTGGGTAAATGGACCCAAAGCAAAGGCAGTCTTTATTTCTAAAATGTGTATTTCGCTGCCGAAATATTCCTGTGGGTGTATGAGGAGTGTGTAAAATAACCAGAACCAGAGGAAGTTTATAAGAATGTTCTGTAAAAAACTGTTTGGCAATGGCTTCTGTGACTTGGTTTAATGCCTGTCATGCCTCGGGAGTAAGCTTTTGAGGGGGGGAGGGGTGGGAATCACCTCTCAAAAATATCATTAAGGGACAAAAGTATACAAGTGGGTAATTTTAAATATGTTTTTAGCCATTGAATATTCCCCAGTAATTTTTGAAAATCATTAAGGGTGTGAAGATGGTCCACCCATAGTTGTATCTTAGGAATTTGGATCTGATTATCTTGAAGTTTAAGGACCAAATAGGTATAACAGTCCTGTGTTTTAACCTTATTAGGAGCTATCTGTAGTCCCAAGGTAGTGAGGATTTTGTAAAGGTCCAAGTAACAATTATTAAGGTCATGGTTATTAGGTGCAGCAATTACAAATCATCCATATAATGTAAAATATAAATTTGTGGCCATAGCTCTCTCACAGGGTCTACTGCTTGAGCAACATATTTTTGGCAAAGACTAGGGCTGTTGGCCATACCTTGGGGAAGAACCTTCCATTGAAATCTCTGCATAGAGCCCTGAAAATTAAGGTGAGGGAGACTAAAGGCAAAATAATGTCTATCCTCAGGATGTAAAGGAATGGTAAAAAAAAAAAACAATCTTTTAAGTCAATAATCATTTTACAATAGTTTTTGGGAATAGCCACTGGTGTGGGAATGCCTGGCTGTAGTGCTCTTATTCGGCACATAGGTTTATTAATGGCACACAAATATTGTAAAAGGCACCACTTGCCTGATTTTTACTTGATAACAAAAATTGGAGTATTCGATGGTGAGGTTGAGGGCTCTACATGGCCGGCTGCCAGCTGTTCCTGCACTAACATGGAGGCAGCCTCAAATTTTCTTGGGTAAGGGACCATTGATCCAACCACACAAGAGTCTGAGTCTCCCAAATAATTTTATCTCCATGGTGTACAGGAGAGTCAGAGACTGACACTAAAAATCTGAATACCCAAGTCCATATGTATTTCTTTTTTGTATGGGTTTTATTGGCTCAACCAGTCCTTGTCTCAGTCTCTCAAGGCCTATACCAGGGACAAAATAAATACGAAGCATTTGATGAGTCACCAAGGAATTGGGACTGGCATGAATAACTTCCATTTGACTCAAAATATCTCGGGCCCATAGGTTAACAGGGAGGTCAGGAACAATGAAAGGAGTGACAATTCCCTTATTACCCTCTTTATCAGTCCAGCTAAGAGCCGTAGAGCTGACCAGAGGATTTTTTGACTGTCCTATCCCTTTAAGGTCAGTCAAGGATGGGGTGAGGGTCCAAGCTGATGACCAATATTTTTGAGAAATAATTGTGGCATCAGCTCCAGTATCTAGAATTCCTTGGAATTCCTTTCCTTCAATAAGTAAGGAAATGGTGGGTCTATTTTGAGAAACGGGTTGAACCCAATTTACATCAGAGCAGCCCAAGGAGGCAGTCCCCCGCAGTAGGTTTGGGTGGTTAAGTGCCTCCTGGATTCAAGGGAAGGAGTATTAATTGTGCAAGACTTGTTCCTGCTGGGATGGCCAAAACTCCATTAATAGCTGTGGCCAGTATTTATTTTCTCCAGTGAAGTCATTATAATTAATGCCATGGAAGACCTGAACACAATGTAAGTTAGTAGAGGCTCTTCCAAAAATAAGGGCACAGATATGAGATGGAGGGGGACCCATAATTCCAGTGGGTATTATCTGGGGCCCTTGCATTGAGTCTAATATAGTTTCAGTGGTGGCACAGATGTCCAATCCTGCGCTGCCTGGAGTGGCTAGTTGGAGGGAAGCAATTGTGGAGAAGAATTTTGAGGTACGTTGGGAGTTTGGAAGGGAAAAAATCTTATTGCCCCTGGTTTTGTCCTGGGGGATGTCATGGCCCGGGGCTGGCCCCGCAGGGAGTTTCCCAAGAAGCAGGAAAAAATAGGCTGTCTGAGGGCATTTGTCTTAGATCTACACTCACTGGCCCAGTGATGACCTTTACCACATCTAGGGCAAAGGGTAGCTTGGGGCGGTATAGCCCCAGTTGAAGGAGATGCTATTCCTAGGCTTTCTTTGCCTGTCGGACACTTGCGTGCAAAATGGCCAGGTTGTTTACAAGTAAAGCAAGTACGTGAGCCAGGATTGTGAAAGGTCTTGGTAAAGGTGGCACCTAGGGCAAGACCCATGGCATGAGCTGCACCTACCCCTGCATAGAGTCTAATAAAGTCAGAAAGTTTCCCTTTATCCTTATGTGGTTGAAGAACATCCTGACATGCCGGGTTGGCGTTTTCAAAGGCAAGATGTTTTACAAAAGAGCTTTTGTTTTCACTTGGTCCAAGCAAGCATTCCACAGCTAGGTTAAGCCTGGGAACAAAGTCGCTATAAGGCTCGTCGGGCCCTTGTCGAATTTTTGAAAGGGAAGTGGTAGCCGAGGCTTTTGAGGGAGGTGTCTCCAAGCATGTAAGCCAGCCATCTGAATCTGCATCAAAAGTCCAGCAGGGAAATGTGCCTGTTTAGTTTTAGTGTCAAAAGGCTCATTGCCCACTAGCTTAACATAAGTCCCGGAGTTAGAGGAGGCCTTAGTTAAAATTTTTTGAGCAGTTTCCCGACAGTGCTCTTTGAAATCTGCATTCCATAACAGAAAGTCTCTGGCACTGAGGGTAGCTTGGTCTAAAAATTTCCAATCATTGGGAGTAAGTCATCGTGTGCTGTGGCTTTCTAATGAAGCCAACATGTAGGGTGCAAAGGGGCCATAGTGAGCACAAGCCTTTTTAAGTTTTTCAGGAAAATGCAGGCTTAATTTTTTGTAGACTCTGGGTTCCTGCCTGCCTAGGGCTGAACTCCTCATCCTCTGAGTCCTGATCTCCTTATTCCATTTCTCCGCTTCCTCCTCTTGATCCTCGTCTAAGTCTTTGACCTCAGCCTGGGCAGGCTTATCTATCTGACTGGTGGTGACTGGGAAGGCGAGCACAGGTTGATGGAGTGGCTTCGCCATTTTATTAGACCACTGTAGGCCAGTTACTTTGACTCCATACCTAAGGCTAATGAACAGAGCTCAGAGTGAAGGGATCTTAATTCTTTTAAAGGTTGGATCTGTTCCTGTCTATGTTGGAAGGATGCTCACAAAGGAGCCAGTTTAGGCAAGGGAAGTGGGGAAAAAATATCTGGGGGGGGGCATTTGTACCCTGAAGGGCCAGAGCACAAAAGGCAGGAGGGATATAGGAGGGGTTGGATGTGTAAGTCCTATAGGCTGTGGCAGGGTCTTGAGAGGGGCAGGGTCTTCTGAGTGGTAGCGAGCTGCTTCCTTCTCCAAGGTAGCCTCCTCTACAGGGGTCAATGAGTCTCTGGAATTTAAAACTGGATAAAGGCAGTTGGTAACCATTGGAGCCTTAATCATTAGGGTGGTATTTTGAGGGGGACCAGGAAGGTTCCCATGGTCCTGGGGAGCCTGAGAAGGGTCTATGTCTATACTAACTGATGGGCATGCCGAGGGGATACGAGAAGTATTTGCATAGCCTCTTCCCCAACCTCTACAAGTTTTAAGGTACCATTGTCAAAGGGTGAACTTTTAAGAATTTCATTATGTTCCAGTAAGAAAAGGTGGGAACAGGCACTTTTTCTGGGCCAAAGGATTCATAATAATCTTTTAAACAGTCTCCTACTCCAAGCCATCTTTTACCATCAATGGTCCTTTCAAGAGGAAACCATGGACACTGCTCTCTTATGTATGAAAAAAAAAATTAAGTCTTTTTTCTAAACACTCGCCCCCATGTCTGCAAGGACTCCTTGTAGCCTGACAAAAACAAATCATGTGACGAAACTGCTTGTCCCATAGTGGGTCAATCACCATGCGTCATCCCCACGCTCCTCCTGGATCTGTCTCTCGGTGGTGTCTTCTGCAGTTATTGCAAGCTCCGCTTGACCAAATCTTCCAGGAGGACGGGGTCCCCCTCAATCAAAAGCTCAAGCCCCAGTCGGTGGGCGCCAGATGTCCCAGCCGGCAGGACACATCAACGTGGGCAGCGAACCTAGATAGGGAGGAATGAAGGGACAAGAGACACGAGAGATGACAGCAAGACAGGAGTTCTGATCAAGCTGCAAACTTTTATTGTTCACACAGGGGTATTTGTATGCTGGATGTGGGAAATCTCTCTTATCGGCAGTTCCTAGATGTCTTCACAAGGTGAGATAACCTCAGGAAGTTTCAGAAAGACAGATGGCCGCAGGATGTCTCAGGGAGACAGATGGCTACAGGATGTCTCTCAGACAGGATGTCTCCTGGTGGCTGTTTCTTGTAAGTGTCAGGCTATTCTTTGAAGGAGAATAGAATTCCTTCTACCTCTGACAGTCAGGGATTCAGTATTTCGAATAGAAAATTGGAAAATGAATCCAATGTTTATGCAAATATGTGCTACCCAAAAGTCTTCCCACTCTCATTCAGAACAATGCCTTGACATTACCTTCACCCCAAGTAAGACACAATAAGAGAAGAAGAGTTAGAAAATCTGTGAATACACATCTGGAATGGAAAATTCTCAGTAGTTAACAACCTTGGAGTTGGTAGAGGTGTTTCGAAAAGTAAGGTACATGGTAAAAACTCCACAAACATGGAGCTCTGTTGGCCTAAAGACTTCTTGAGAAACTGCCTCTGAGGTTGGGCACTTGAAATATATGTTGTTGTCAGGAGTTTTAACTTCCTTTGTAGTGAGACCATCAAATCTGGGTCTGCATCTGTGTGACCTGGAGCACATGGTTTCTTATTTTTCAATAAACATGAGGCAGCAGGGCTGAATTCTCTCTTTGTAGGTAATTTGTTGCCATTTGGGGGCAAAGTGTCTCCCAGTGTGGACTTTGAAGCCATTTGGTCTTCCTCTACTTTTCATGGTGTTTCTTGCAGCTGCATTGGGAGTTTGGTATTTGCTTCACGAAATACGAAGAGGTCAACTAGGACAGAGTGGTGGAGGGAGTTCTGTCACGTGTGTTGGTTAAGGGTCTGCAGGAGAGTGCACCAACCAGGCTTCTATCCCACATAGCTTGCCCCCTTGACAATAGCAATCTGATTCTAAACATTGCCCTGAAACCTCTCTGTATAACAAGATGCCTTTACATACAAGGGTATGGGGGCTGCACCATGTCAGTCACAAACCATTTGGAAGCCAATGGCAGATCCACATGACCCCATCACAGATGTTTTAACAAACACCTACACTCCACTGCTCTAGGCCGACTACTCATCGGGCTCCAAATTACTGGCATCTCTGTTCTACATGATTTTCATGAAACCCAGTCAATCAAGGCATTGTCTGGTACACTCATGATCATCTATAAGACATCCAAAGGTTCTCCACTGACACCTGTTCATGGGAATTTCAAAAATTTAATGGTATTTATCTAGCCTTTTTTCAAGGATGAAGTTTGAGGCACTGTGGGGTTTAATTCATTCAGGAACCATGAAATGGAGAGGAAGCTTATTTCAATGAAATCTCTTGAGAATTATAACAGGCAATGATTCCCAACGACAGGATAAAAGGTCACATTAAACCAGGCATTTGAGGTCTACAATGTGTGATCCTTTTGTGCTTTGACTTGCAACTATGGCTGCCAATTCTTTAAAAATAAAATCATGTGATATCCTTCCTGAGATTCCCAGTGCTCTGTGGAAAGCCACCCTGGGCCTTGATCTCAGTTTCCAAGGGCGACTCTCATGCGTGGCCTCCTAAAATCCCAACACAATACATGGCAATACTTCTTTGAGGTCAGTTCCATAACTCAGTTTCTAAGGGGAATCACACCAGTGTTCAAGCCCAGGTGGACCCAGTCTTCTCTTCCAACGGCCACAAAAATCACCACTATTAAAACCAAAACACTCCCACATGGCCCTCATCTTCTTCCATATAGACACTAATCATAACCTCAGGTGGTAGGTTTCCATGAGGGCCAAAGCCAAAGACAGTATCCAAAATAAGGTCCCTTTCCCCCATTTGCTTAAAGTCAGTGTGGCAGGGAGACCCTTCCTGTGAACCAGAAGTGATCAAAGAGGCCTGCCCTTAATACTGCTCTGATTCTCCATTTTGTGGCCTAATTACTGTGGGGTTTAGATTCCTTATGTTAATTGGGGTCATGAGAAAACCCAAGCACCTATGGCCTAGCCTCTGTAGTGATTTGAAGAACTCATTTGACCCAAAGGATCCCTATTCTCAAAGATGGAGGTCAGGAACCTTACAGAGGAAGGTGAGAGACTTCATCCACAATGACTGCTCTTATGGGTATTTTGGTTTTGGATGCACACATGGGATTTTTTTAGATCCATTAGGTGCTGAGAATCTAAGCCACAACCTCACACAGGGCCAAGAAGCTGATTCAGACACATCCCTTTCCAAAGCAATTAAGCAAAGAGCCAAAGGTGATGCCCATTCATTTCCATTTGAAAACTCTTCAGTCTTCACAAAGGGGTGGCCTGAGGCAAAGACTTTCCTGACATTAAGGACAATAGTACAATAGGTAAGCAAAAGGCCCAAAGCAGGGTTTCTCCACTGAGACTTTCCTGATCACACTGATATCTGAGTTTTCTGAGATGCTCACCATTGCCTTCAGCTATCCAGTACATGGCCATGTCACAGAGCTTAAAGGTGGTACATATCTTGGACACAAAACCATGAGCCTATTCTGGAGTTTGGCCAAAATTCAGAAAGAAAATAGGATCTTAGGAAGATATTAGGAGTGGCCGATCCATATGGCAAGCCGTAGACCATTCATAAATAGGACAGGATGAATGCTGGTAAGATTTCTACTAGATAGGACATATGTATTGATGCACTCTCTTTTCTAATGTCTACAACCACGGACACAGTGGGATACACAGACATAGAAACACTCACCTTGTCAAAAGACTTACTAGAAACAATTCACACCAAACCAAACAAAACGACTTTCCTACCTATTCTCAGAACATGAGACAAAACCACAAACCCACACCCACACCCACACCCACACAGACCCCCAAGTAGGTCTGTGAAAATATGGAGTGTCCTTTGACTGGTGGGCCATAATATATTCCACCATAATGGGCTGTTCTCTCTCAGATCTGGTCTCCGTGTCCAACTCTGTGAAGCTGTTAGGAGCCAGCGGTGAGCCACTACCTTCTTTCTCAGGAAAGGCCCCTCCTCAGACCTTCCTGGCATTATGCCATCCTCACATCAGTAGGTACCAAGAAAGACTGTCTCTGTCCTTGGAAAATCCAAACAAGTTTGACCACTGGGACATGAACTGGGACTGGCTCTGGGTGCCTGACTTCCTGTATCCCAAGTTCAGAGAGTTCCATCACCAAGGAAGTGAGGTGAGGTCACTTCCTTCAGGAACTAAATGAGGTCACTGCCTTGGCAACAACTTTGTCCTAAAAGTTGCTTCTAAGGGTCCCATGAGATGGAGGATGCACCTACGCGCTCTGACATTTTCACAAGTTAGAATGGTATATCAACCATAGGCACCCGGGAACAGCTCTCCACACAGGCCTGGTTTGGTCCATCTTCTCTACATTAAGATGAAAGAGGCTGATTCAGACACATCCCTTCATCCTGACCAGGTTGTTTACCATGGAAGTTGACTTTTCCTCCCTCAGGTCCTTCATAGCTGCCTACATCTTCTCCATGGATCATTTCTGCATGGACCTTCGAGGTTCTCAGCAGGTGGAAGTTTCCCTACACTCCTGTATTGTAAGACCAACTCTGTCCCTGCTTTTCTGTAAAGTTAGATTGAGGGAACAGTGTATGGTTAGTGTAATAACAGGTTCGATTTGGGTTAGGAATCATTCTGCTCGATGAATAATGGTATTGGGAACCTGCGATATTTATTAAATTATATTGGTAAAATATATGTATGAAAACAGAAATCTAGGATTTGAAGCCCAGAAGGGCATTGGGCCCTTGATTGGGATACGTAGTGTTGAATTAGGTTCTGCACAGTTGTCTCAGATAAATCCATTTACAATGGCATAGGACCTTGTACATTGGATGATTGAATGAGGAAGAGAACATCCAGTCAAAAAGGGATAGTCGGTACGATTAGGTAGATAGTCGGTAGATTTAGGAAGAAGAGTGAGTACAGGATTTGGACGGAAATTTCTTTTTTTTTTATTGGTTGTTCAAAACCCTACAAAGCTCTTGACATATCATATTTCATACATTAGCATACGTTAGCTTCACGTGAGTTTTGAACTCCCTTTTTTATCCAAGTACAGATTGCAGAATCACATGGGTTACACATCCAAATTTTTACATCATACCATACTAGTAACTGTTGTATTCTGCTACCTTTTCTATCCTCTACTATCCCCCTCCCCTCCCCTCCCATCTTCTCTCTCTACCCCTTCTACTGTAATTCATTTCTCACCTTGTTTGTTTTCCCATTCCACTTACAACCTCTTATATGTAATTTAGTATAACAATGAGGATCTCCCTCCGTTTCCATGCAATTCCCCTTTTCTCTCCCTTTCCCTCCCACCTCATGTCTCTGTTTAATGTTAATCATTTCTTCCTGCTCTTCCTCCCTGCTTTATTCTTAGTTGCTCTCATTATATCAAAGAAGACATTTGGTATTTTTTTTAGGGATTGGCTAGCTTCACTAAGCATAATCTGCTCTAGTGCCATCCATTTCCCTGCAAATTCCAAGATTTTGTCATTTTTTAGTGCTGCGTAATACTCCATGGTGTATAGATGCCACATTTTTTTAATCCATTCATCCATTGAAGGGCATCTGGGTTGGTTCCACAATCTAGCTATTGTAAATTGTCTTGCTATGAACATCGATGTGGCAGTATCCCTGTAATACGCTCTTTTAAGGTCTTCAGGGAATAGTCCGAGAAGGGCAATAGCTGGGTCAAATGGTGGTTCCATTCCCAGCTTTCCCAGGAATCTCCATACTGCTTTCCATATTGGCCGCACAAATTTGCAGCCCCACCAGCAATGTACAAGAGAACCCTTTTCCCCACATCCTCGCCAGCACTTGTTGTTGTTTGACTTCATAATGGCTGCCAATCTTACTGGAGTGAGATGGTATCTTAGGGTGGTTTTGATTTGCATTTCTCTGACTGCTAGAGATGATGAGCATTTTTTCATGTACTTGTTGATTGATTGTATGTCCTCCTCGGAGAAGTTTCTGTTCAGGTCCTTGGCCCATTTGTTGATTGGGTTATTTGTTATCTTATTGTCTAATTTTTTAAGTTCTTTGTATATTCTGGATATTAGGGCTCTATCTGACGTGTGAGGAGTAAATATTTGTTCCCATGATGTAGGCTCCCTATTTACTTCTGTTATTGTTTCTTTTGCTGTGAAAAAACTTTTTAGTTTAAGTAAGTCCCATTTGTTGATTCTTGCTATTAACTCCTGTGCTATGGGTGTCCTATTAAGGAATTTGGAGCCCGACCGCACTATATGTAGATCGTAGCCAACTTTTTCTTCTATCAGACGCAGAGTCTCTGATTTCATATCAAGGTCTTTGATCCATTTTGAGTTAACTTTTGTGCATGGTGAGAGGAGGGGGTTCAGTTTCATTTTGTTGCATATGGATTTCCAGTTTTCCCAACACCATTTGTTGAAGATGCTATCCTTCCTCCATTGCATGCTTTTAGCCCCTTTATCAAATATAAGATAGTTGTAACTTTGTGGATTGGTCTCTGTGTCCTCTATTCTGTACCATTGGTCCACCCGCCTGTTTTGGTACCAGTACCATGCTGTCTTTGTTACTATTGCTCTGTAATATAGTTTGAAATCCGGTATCGCTATACCGCCTGATTCGCACTTTCTGCTTAGAATTGCTTTTGCTATTCTGGGTCTTTTATTTTTCCATATGAATTCCATGATTGCTTTATCTATTTCTACAAGCAATGCCTTTGGGATTTTGATTGGCATTGCATTAAACCTATATAGAACTTTTGATAATATCGCCATTTTGATGATGTTAGTTCTGCCTATCCATGAACAGGGTATATTTTTCCATCTTCTAAGATCTTCTTCTACTTCTCTCTTTAGGGTTCTGTAGTTTTCATTGTATAAATCTTTCACTTCTTTTGTTAGGTTGATTTCCAAGTATTTTATTTTTTTTGAGGATATTGTGAATGGAGTGGTTTTCCTCATTTCCATTTCAGAAGTTTTGTTGCTGATATACAAGAATGCCTTTGATTTATGCGTGTTGATTTTATATCCTGCTACTTTGCTGAATTCATTTATTAGTTCTAGTAGTTTTTTTGTAGACCCTTTTTGGTCTTCTATGTATAAAATCATGTCATCCGCAAATAATGATAATTTAAGTTCTTCTTTTCCAATTTTTATGCCTTTAATTTCTTTCGTCTGTCTAATTGCTCTGGCCAGTGTTTCGAGAACGATATTGAATAGAAGTGGTGATAGAGGGCATCCCTGTCTTGTTCCAGATTTTAGAGGGAATGCCTTCAATTTTTCAGCATTCAGAATGATGCTAGCCTGAGGCTTAGCATAGATAGCTTATACAATGTCAAGGTAATTTCCTGTTATCCCTAGTTTTTCTAATGTTTCGAACATCAAGGGATGCTGTACTTGTCGAATGCTTTTTCTGCATCTATCGAGATGATCATATGGTTCTTATCTTTAAGTCTATTTATGTGGTGAATAACATTTATTGATTTCCGTATATTGAACCATCCTTGCATCCCAGGGATGAATCCTACTTGATCATGGAGCACAATTTTTTGGATGTGCCTTTGTATCCGATTCGCCAGAATTTTATTGAGGATTTTTGCATCTAGGTTCATCAGGGTTATTGTTTTGAAGTTTTCTTTCTTTGATGTGTCTTTGTCTGGTTTCGGAATCAACGTGATGTTGGCCTCATAGAATGAATTTGGAAGAGCTCCCTCTTTTTCTATTTTCTGAAATAACTTGAAAAGTATTGGTATTAATTCTTCTTTAAAAGTTTTGTAAAACTCCGCTGTATACCCATCCGGTCCCAGGCTTTTCTTGGTGGGTAGTCTCTTGATTGCTTCTTCAATTTCATCCATTGGTATTGGTCTGTTCAAATTGTGTGTATCCTCCTGACTCAGTCTGGGCAAATCATATGTCTTAAGAAATTTATCAATGTCTTCACTATCTTCTATTTTATTGGAATATAGGTTTTCAAAATAATTTCTAATTGTCTTCTGAATTTCTGTAGCAGCTGTTGTGATATTGCCTTTTTCATCCTGTATGTTAGTAATTTGAGTTCTCTCTCCTCTTCGTTAGCATGGCTAAGGGTCGGTCAATCTTGTTTATTTTTTCGAAGAACCAACTTTTAGTTTTGTTGATTTTTTCAATAGTTTCTTTTGTTTCAATTTTGTTGATTTCCGCTCTGATTTTAATTATTTCCTGCCTTCTGCTGCATTTGCTGTTGTTTTGTTCATCCTTTTCTACGGCTTTGAGATGAAGTGTGAGCTCATTTATTTGTTGGTTTTTCCTTTTTTTGAGGAATGACCTCCAGGCGATGATGGTTAGGGTAATAACAGGTTCGATTTCGGTTAGGAATCATTCTGCGCGATGAATAATGGTATTGGGAACCTGCGATATTTATTAAATTATATTGGTAAAATATATGTATGAAAACAGAAATCTAGGATTTGAAGCCCAGAAGGGCATTAGGCCCTTGATTGGGATACGTAGTGTTGAATTAGGTTCTGCACAGATGTCTCAGATAAATCCATTTACAATGGCATAGGACCTTGTACATTGGATGACTGAATGAGGAAGAGAACATCCAGTCAAAAAGGGATAGTCGGTACGATTAGGTAGATAGTCGGTAGGTTTAGGAAGAAGAGTGAGTACAGGATTTGGACGGAAATTTCTTTAGCAATAGGGTTTCAGTTAGAGAGTGAATGTAAATGTCAGCACATATGAAAATTCAGTCACAATGATGAACTTTGAAAAATATGTAGAAAAGCAGATAATAATAGAGACTTTACAAAATCATGCAAAGTATAAAGTGAGTGATAGGATTAGACATTTTGTACACTGTTGAGTTTGAATATATAATCTTAAGAAGAAACAAATATGCAGTGACCATTAGGATTGACATTTGAGAGCATTAGGAAACCTGGACATGGATGCTTTTAGTAATCCATGTTCACTTTCATTTTAGGCTTTGGTACAATCATAAGTGTGACCTTTGCATTTTTTGTCCAGAATATTACTGTCATAGAATGTATATGTGGATCAGATGACATGAGCATTTCTTCAAGCATTTCTGGAAGTAATGTTTTCAAGACCTATAAATTACTATTGGGGGTACAAAGAGGTGTACCCTGTGTCCATGAATATAGACATAATGCATGAATAGACCACATTTTGAACAAATAATTTAAATGTTCCCACTTTAAATAATGTATTGAATTAATATATGAAATATAAGAAATCTTGTATTGATATAATATCATTCATTCCAACCAGTAATACATCTATATGTAATATTAGGGTTATGATTATCATGAAAGGTGTGTGAGTATTGCTTCAAAAGTGATCATAGAAATCTAAATTAATGTGTTTGGAAAGAAGTCTCATAAAAAGACCAGTCAAGAAACATGGAGGAATACATGTGATCTGAAGAAGAAAATGATTGAAAGTGAAACAAATGGCTATAAACTTGCGAACTTGTGGATGAAATATATATCCCATGATGTGAATAAATTGAAGAAATAGTAATGTACCAGTGTTGAATAAAATGAACATCCAAATACACATCATGTCCCATAGGAATCTACTTGCGTTGATGTTAAACTAGGTCAGTTACTGTAGAAAAATTAGGATTTGTATGCACCATTCACTAAAGTTAGTTTTCAGTACTAAGAAACAAATATGTGTATCAGGAGAATGAATATTTTGAGAAAACTCTTGAGAAAATTTGATTATAAATCCACATACTTGAATATGAATGAGTTAAGGGAGTGTATAATAAGACACATATTTCATATTTTGAAAAATCTGGAGAATATATATATATATATATATATATATATATATATATATATATACACACACACAAACACACACAGACATTAAAAATAGCATAATATATGCTATATGAAATTCACCATGAAATTTATATCATCCAGAGATCCAAAAATATTTATTTTATTTAACATGGATTTATGTATAATGTTGTTCAACTAGGAAGCTCACGCATAGGTTGAATTTTCAGTTCCAAAGCGTTTAGGAGGAGTGATCTCTTAAAATTTGTATCTGCCAAGTCAGCCACTTCACAAAAATGTACGTGTGGTATCAGGTAAGATTCTATAATTGCTGTAAAAATACATGTGCTGAATAGACTACAGAGACAGGGAAACAGGAATTCACATATTTGTTAACTTTAAAACACATGGAGAAATATTTTAACAAATAATTGACTAGATTTATAACTCCTACCCTAAATAATGCAAAAGGCAATTCCACTATACACCATGCCTTCTCTGAACTGCTTGTATTTCTATTTTTTTGGTTTATTTTTCTCCATCTTATTAGGATTAGTTGTCAGAGTCTAGTAGGGTAAGTGTTAGTGTGAGGTATTCAGTATTTTAAAAGGAAAATTGGAAAATGAATCCAAAGTGTATGTAAATATGTGGTACACAAAAATCTTCCCACTCTCATCCAGAACAATGCCTTGACATTACAATCACGCAGAGTAAGACACAATTAGAAGAGAAGAGTTAGAAAATCTGTGAATAAATATCTGGAATGGAATATGCTCAGGAGTTCACAACCTTGGAGGAGGTAGAGGAGATTCCAAAAGTAAGGGACAGTGTAATCATTCCAAAAACATGGAGCTCTGCTGGCGTAAAGACTTCTTGAGAAACTGCCTCTGAGGGTGGGCACTTGAAATATATGTTGTTGTCGGGAGCTTCAGCTTCGTTTGTAGTGAGACCATCAAATCAGCGTCTTCATCTATGTGACCTGGAGGACATGGTTTCTTATTTTCCATGAACATGAGTCAGCAGTGCTGAATACTCTCTTTGTAGGTAAACTGTGGACACGAGGGGCTAAGTGTATCCACATGGGCCTGTGAAGCTATTTGGTCATTCTCCACTTTTCGTGGTGTTTCTTGCTGCTGCACTGGGATTTTGGTATTTGCTTCACGAAATACAAAGAATTCAACTGTTACTCTGTGCGTGAGGGGGTTCTATCATGTGTGGTGGGTCAGGGTCTGCAGGAGAATGCACCTAACAGGCTTATATCCCACATAGTTGCCCCCTTGACCATAGCAACCTGATTCTAAATATTTCCCTAAAACCTCTGCATATAACAAGATGCCTTTACATTGAAGGGACTGCTGGCTGCACCACATCAGTCACAAGCCATTTGGAAGCCAAAGGCAGATTCACATGACCACACCGCAGATGTTTTATCACACACCTGCCCACCAATGCTCTAGGCCCACTCCTCAGCAGGCTCCAACTTCCTGGCATCACTGTTCTGCACAATTTTTATGAAAACCAGTCAATCAAGGCACTGACTGTTATTCTTATGATCGGCCACAGGATATCCAAAGAATCTCCAGTGCCAACTTGTCATGGGAATTTTAAAAATTTCATGATATATTGACCTAGCCATTTTTCAAGGATGAAGTTGGAGGCATTCTGGAACTATTAAATGGTGAGGAAGCTCATTTCAATGAAATATCTGGAGATCTCTCACAGGAAAGACTTCCCAAAGAGTGGCCAAAAGGTCACATGAATCCAGGAACATTGAGGTCTACAATGTGAGGTCCATGTGTGTTTTGACTCTCAACAATGGTTGCCAAGTTTTTCAAACAAAATCATGTGGTATCCTGGCTGAGATTTCCAGTGCTCTGTGAATAACTACCCTGGGCCTAGATCTCAGTTTCCAAGGGTGACTCTCATGCGTGGCCTCCTAAAATTCCAACACTATTCATGGCAATACTTCTCTGAGTTCAGTACGAGAACTCAGTCTTTATGCAGAATCCCACCAAAGTTCAAGCCAAGGTGGACCATGTAATCTCTACTAACCGCACAAAAATGACTACAATTAAAACCAAAACACTCCCACATGGCCCTCATTTTCTTCCATACAGACACTCATCATAACCTCTGGCTGGAGGTTTCCTGAGGGGTGCAGCCCAAGACAGTGTCCAAAATAAGCTTCCTTGCCCCTCATTTGCCTAAAGTCAGGGTGGCCTGGACACCCTTCCTGTGAACTAAGAGTGATCAAATAGGCCTGCCATTTATTTTGCTCTGCTTCTTAAATTTGAGGCCTACTGATGGTGGGATTTAGATTCTTCATGTGAATTGGAGTCATGAGGAAACCCAATCACCTATGGGCTAGAATCTGCAGGGCTTTGAAGAACTTATTTGACCCAAAGGAGGCCTATTCTCACTTAATGGAGGTCAGGAACCTTACCAAGGAAGGAGAGAGACTTCATCCACAATGATTGCTCTTTTGGACATTTTGCTTTTGGATGCATACATGGGATCTCTCTTTAGATCCATCAGGTGCAGAGAATCTAAGCCACAGAATTACACAAGGCCAAGAGGCTGATTAAGACATATCCCTTTCCAAAGCAATTAAGCAAAGAGCCACAGTTGATGCCCCTTCATTTGCAGTTGAAAACTTTTCTTCAGGCTTCAAAAAGGGTGGCCTGAGGCAAAGACTTTCCTGACATTCAGGGCAACAGAACATTAGGTAAGGAAAAGGCCCAAAGCATGGTTTCTCCACTGAGTCTTTACAGGTCACACTGATATCTGAGTTTTCTGAGATGCTCGCCATGCCCTTCCTTTAACCAATACATGGCCGTGTCACAGAGCTTGGAGGTGGTACATATCTTGGAGACAAAACCATGAGCCTATTCTGGAGAGTGGCTAGAATTCAGGAAGCAAACAGTAACTTAGGAAGATAGCATGTGTTGCCGATCCATAAGGCAAGCCGCATTCCACTCATAAATTGGGAAGGATGAATGCTGGGAAGCTTTCTACTAGAAAAGACTCATCCATTGATGCATTCTCTTTGCTAATGTCTACAACCACTGACACAGTGAGATACACAGACATAGAAACACTCGCCTTTTCATACGACTTTCTGGAAACACTTTACTCCAAACCAAACAAACCGCCTTTCAGACATATTCTCAGAGCATGAGAAAAAAAACACAAACCCACACCCCCAGCCAGATAAGCACCTCCTTCCTCCAAGTAGGTTTGTGACTATCCGGAGTGTCCTCTGACTGATAGGCCATACTATGTTCCCCCGAAATGGCCTCTCCTATCTCACATCTGGTGTCCATGGCCAATTCTGTGAAGTTGTCAGGAGCCAGCAGTTAGCCACTGCCTTCTTTCTCAGGAAAGGCCCCTCTTAAGAGCTTTCCTGTCATTTGTCCATTCTCACATCAGTAGATACCAAGAAAGACTGACTCTGTCCTTGTTATACCAAACAAGTGAGACCACTAGGTCTGGGACTGAGACAGGCTCTAGGTGCCTGGCTTCCTGGATCCCAAGTTCAGAAAGTGCCATCAACAAAAAAGTGAGGTGAGGTAACTTCTTTCAGGAACTGAATGAGGTTACTGCCTTGGCAACCAATTTGTCCTAACACATGCATCCAAGTGTCCCATGACATGTAGGCTGACCGTATTTCTGTGACACTTTCACCAGTTAGAATGGTATATCAACCATAGGCACCTGGGAACAGCTCTCCACACAGGCCTCATTTGGTCCATCTTCTCTAGATTAAAAAGAGAGAGGCTGATTCAGACAAAAGCCTTCATCCTGACCAGGTTGTTTGGCATGGAAGATGACTTTTGATCTCTCAGGACCTTCATACCTGCCTACATCTTCTCCAGGGATCAATTCTGCATGGACCTTTGAGGTTCTCAGCAGGTGGACAATCCCCTACTTTCCTGTATTGTAAGACCAACTCTGTCCCTGCTCTTTTGTAAATGTAGATTGAGGGAACAGTTTATGGTTAGGGTTAATTACATGTTTGTTTTGGGTTAGGAATCATTTTGCTGGATGAATAATGGTATTGGGAATCTGTGATATATATAAGAACATAGAGTTGAAAAATATGTATGAAAACAGAAATGTAGTAAAATTTAAAGTCCATATTGGCATTGGGCCTTTGATTTGGATACTTAGCTTTGAATTACGTTCTGCAGTGATGTCTCAGATAAATTGATTATCAATGACATAGGACCTTGTACCTTGGATGATAGATTGTAGAAAAGAACATCCACTCAAACAGGGATAGTCCATAGGATTAGGAAGATAGTCGGTAGGTTTTGCAAGAAGTGTGAGTACAGGATATGGACCAAAAGTTCTTTATCAATAGGGTTTTGGTAATAGAATGAATGTCAATGTCAGCACATGTGAAGAGTCAGTCACATAGGTAATCTGGGGAAAATATGTAGGAAAGGAAACATCAATAGAGACAGTAGGAAATCAGGCAAAGTATAAAGTGAGTGATAGGATTAGACATTTTAACAGGGTTGATGTTGACTATATAATCTTCGAAGAAACAAATATGTAGTCACCAATAGGATGGACATTTCAGAGAATTAGGCAACCTAGACATCAATGTTTTTAGTAATCCATGCTCCCATTCAATTTAGGCTTTTGTACAAACATATGTGTGATCTTTGCATTTTGTATCCAAAATAGTACTGTGATAAAATGTATACGTAGATCAGGTGACATAAGTGTTTTTTCCACCATTTCAGGGAGCAATATTTTGAAGATGTATAAATTAGTATTGTGGGTACAAAGAGGTGTACCCTGTGTCTATGAATATAGAGATAATGCATGAATAGATGATACTGTGAATAAATAATATAACTGATTCCACTTTAAATAATGGATTAAATTGATATCTTAAAACATATAAGAAATCTTATATTGATACACAGTCATTCATTCCTATCAGTTATACATCTAATGGTAATATGAGGGTTATGGTTTGTCATTAAGGGTGTGTGAGTTTTGCTTCAAAAGTAATTATGGAAATCGAAAATAATGTGTTTGTAAAGAAGTCTCATGAAGAGACTAGTCAAGAAACATGGAGGAATACATGTGTTCTGAAGCAGGAAGTGATTGAATGTGAAACAAATTTATATAAATTAGCGAACTTGTGGATGAAATATATATCCCATGATGTGCATAAACTGAAGAAATAGTAATGTACCAGTGTTGAATACAAATGAACGTCAAAATACATATCATGTCCCATAGGAATCTACTTGCATTGATGTTAAACTTGGTCAGTAACTGTAGAAATATTTGGATTTGTATGCATCATTCACTGAAGTTAGTTTTCAGTACTAGGAAACAAATATGTATTTCAGGTGGATGAATATTTCTGAGAATAATCTTGTGAAAAGTTGATAATAAATCCACATACATGAAAATGAATAAATTTTGGGAGTGTATAATAAGACACATATATTTCATATTTTCAAAAATCTGGAGAGTGTGTGTATATATATATATATATATATATATATATATATATATAGATAGATAGATAGATATAGATATAGATATATATATATATATAGATATATAGATATATAGATATATATATATATAGATACATATATATACATATGCCTATATATATACACACACACACTCACACAGACATTAAAAAGTAGCAATATATATGCCAATCGAAATTTATTATGAAATATATATAATCCACACATCCCAAAATATACTTTTTACTGAACATGGATTTATATATAATTTTGTTCAGCTAGAAAGGTCACCAATAGTTTGAATTTTCAGTTCCAACAGCATTAAGAGGAGTGATCTCTTCTCAAAATTTGCATCTGCCAAGTCAGCAACCTCTCAAGTATATACATGTGATACCAGGTAGGATTCTATATGTGCATATAAAAACACATGTGCTGAATAGGCCACAGAGAAAGGGAGAGAGGAATTCACATATTTGTTAACTTTAAAAACACATGGAGAACTGTTTTAATTAAAAATTGAGTAGATTTATAATTCCTACCCTATATAATGCAAAAGGCAAGTCCAATTATACAACATGACTCCTCTGAACTGCTTGTATTTCTATTCTGTTTTGGTTATTATTCTCCATCATGTTAGGATTAGTAGTCAGAGTCTAGTGGGGTATGTGTTAGTGTCCAAAATAAGCTCTCTTACCCCTCATTTGCCTAAAGTCATGGGGGCCTGGACACCCTGCATTTGAACCAGGAGTGATAAAATAGGACTGCAGTTAATACTGCTCTGCTTCTCCATTTTGAAGCCTACTGCCAGTCAGGTATAGATTCTTTATGTGATTTGGAATAATGAGAAAACCCAAGCACTTCTTTAGGGCTTTGAAGATTTCATTTGAACCAAATGATCCCTATTCTCACTTGATGTAGGTCAGGAACATAACAAAGGAAGGCAAGACACTTCATCCACCATAACTGATCTTTTTGCCATTTTGGTTTGGATGCACACATGGGATCTTTCTTTAGATCCATCAGGTGCTGAGA
The DNA here is from genome assembly GCF_048772815.1 of Callospermophilus lateralis. Lineage (NCBI taxonomy): Eukaryota > Metazoa > Chordata > Mammalia > Rodentia > Sciuridae > Callospermophilus > Callospermophilus lateralis. Next base: position 723,530 of record NW_027513816.1, on the reverse strand, counting down.
ATCTAAGCCACAACCTCACACAGGTCCAAGAGGCTGATTAAGAAACATCCATTTCCAACGAAATTAAGCAAAGAGCCACAGGTGATGACCATTCATTTTCATTTGAAAACTGTTTTCTTCAGGCTTCACAAAGGGGTGGCCTGAGGCAAAGACCTTCCTGACATTCAGGGCAACAGAAACATAGGTAAGAGAATGGCGCAAAGCAGGGTTTCTCCACTGAGAATTTCCTGGTCACACTGATATCTGAGTTTTCTGAGATGCTCGCCATTCCTTACCGCTATCCAGTACATGGCCATGTAACAGAGCTTGGAGGTGGTACATATCTTGGACACAAAACCATGAGCCTATTCTGCAGAGTTGCCAGAATTCAGGAAGAAAACAGGAACTTAGGAAGATATTAGGTGTTGTCCCTCCATAAGGCAAGCTGCAGTTCATTCATAAATTGGGCAGGATGAATGCTGGGAAGCTTTCTACAAGACAGGACATATCCATTGATGCATTCTCTTTTCTAATATCTACCACCACGGACACAGTGGGATACACAGGCATAGAATCACTCACCTTGTCAAAAGACTTACTAGAAACAGTCCATTCCAAACCAAACAAACTGTCTTTCCTACCTATTCTCAGAACATGAGACAAAACCACAAACTGACACTCACACTCACAAAGGCATCTCCTTCCCGCAAGTAGGTCTCTGACTATCTGGAGTGTCCTCTGTCTGTTGGGCCATATATGTTCCAATGAAATGTCCTGTCCTGTCTCAGATCTGTCTCCTTTGCAAACTCTGTGAAGTTCTCAGGAGCCAGCGGTGAGCCACTACCTGTTTTCTCAGGAAAGGCCCCTCTTCAGATCTGTCCTGGCATTTGGCAATCCTCACATCAGTAGATACCAAGAAATACTGACTCTGTCCTTGGTACATCCAAACAAGTGAGCCCACTGGGATTGGGACTGGGACTGGCTCTGGCAGCCTGGCATCTTGGATCCCAAGTTCAGAGAGTTACATCACCAAGGAAGTGAGGTAGGTCACTTTCTTCAGGAAATGTATGAGGTCACTACCTTGGCAATCACTTTGTTTTAACATTTGCTTCCAAGGGTCCCATGAGATAGAGGCTGCCCCTACTTTCGGTGACAATTTCACAAGATAGAATGGTATAACAAACATAGGCGCCTGGGAAAATCTCCCCACACAGGACTGGTTTAGTCCATCTTCTCTACATTTAGATAGAGAGACTGATTCAGACACATCCCTTCATCCTGACAAGGGGGTTTGCCATGCAAGATGACTTTTGCTCTCTCAACTCCTTCATAGCTGCCTACGTCTTCTCCAGGGATCATTTCTGCATGGACCTTTGAGGATCTCAGCAGGTTTAAGAACCCCTACATTCCTGTATTGTAAAAGCAACTCTGTCCCTGCTCTTCTGTAAAGTTTGATTCAGGGAAGAGTGTATGGTTATGGTTAATAAAAGTTCAATTTGGGTTAAGAAACATTCTACGGCATGAATAATGGTATTGGGAACCTGTAATATTTACAAGAATGTAAAAGTGAAATATAAGAATGAAAACAGAAATCTAGGTAAGATTTGAAGCCCAGAAGGGCATTGGGCCCTTGATTGGGATACTTAGCTTTGAATTATGTTCTGCAGAAATGTCTCAGATAAATCGATGTTCAATGGCATAGGACTTTGTACCTTGAATGATGGAATGTCAAAGAGAACTTCTAGTCAAAAAGGGATAGTCGGTATTATTAGAAAGATAGTCTGTAGGTTTAGAACTAAGAGTGAGTATAGGATTTGGACCAAAAGTTCTTTTGCAATAGGGTTTCTGGTAGAGATTGAATGTAAATGTGAGCACATGTGAAGAGTCAGTCACAATGATAATCTGGGGAAAATATGTAGGAAAGCAGATATCAATAGAGACATTAGGAAATCAGGCAAATGAAAAAGTGAGTGATAAGATTAGACATTTTCAACGGGCTTGAGGATGAATATATAATCTTAGGAAGAAACAAATATGTAGTCAAGAATAGGATTCACATTTGAGAGCATTAGGCAAACTGGACATGGAAGTTTTTAGTAATCCATGTTCACTTTCCATTTAGGTTTGGTAAAATCATAAGTGTCACCTTTGCATTTTGTGTCCAGAATATTACTGTGATAAAATGTATATGTAAATCAGGTGACATGTGCATTTCTTCCACCATTTCTGGGAGCAATATTTTGAAGACGTATAAATTAGTATTGGGGGTACAAAGAGGTGTATCCTGTGTCTATGAATATAGAGATAATGCATGAAATAACCATACTGTGAATAAATAATATAACTGGTTCCACTTTAAATAATGGATTTAATTGATATCTGAAACTAAGTAAGAAATCTTATATTGATATACAATCATTCATTCCAGCTAGTTGTACATCTAATGGTAATATTAGGGTTTGGTTTATCATGACGGGTGTGTGAGTTTTGCTTCAAATGTGATAATGGAAATCGAAAATAATGAGTTTGGAAAGAAGTCTCATGAAAAGAGCAGTCAAGAAACATAGAGAAATTCATGTGTTCTGAAGCAGGAAGTGACTGAAAGTGAAACAAATGCGTATAAATTAGCGAACTTGTGGATGAAATGTATATCCTATGATGTGCATAAACTGAAGAAATAGTAATGTTCCAGTGTTGAATAAAAATGAATGTCAAAATACACATCATGTCCCATAGGAATCTACTAGCCTTGATATTAAACTGGGTCAGTTACTATAGAAATATTAGATTTTTTTTGGTGTTATAATAGATTTTATTTTACCACTAGCATACCACAGAATGTTGAGGAAAGAGCAATAGATTTTTAGTTATCGCACTAATAATCTAACATTTAATGACTCTTTTGGATAGTCTAGAAATTACATAAGGCTATGTAACATAATTTTTTTAATTTAACATTCATAAAAGCTTGGAGTTTTGGTAATATTTCTACTTTTTTATTTTTAATTTTTTCAGTTGTGATTGACCTTCATTTTGTTTATTTGTATGTGGTGCTTAGAATAGAACCCAGTGTCCCACACATGCTAGAAAAGCATGTTACCACTGAACCACAAACCCAGCCCCTCCACTTTTATCTTTACATCGAACATGCCTCTCCCTCATCTTTACTCACTTTCTTCCTCATTTTCCCCCTTCTCTCTCTTGCTTTTTCGTTTTCCTTTCATATCTGTTTTTCTCTCATGTCATTACAAACAGTAGTATGCTATGAAATTTAAATTTAAGACTGTTTTTTATAGTCATTGTTCTTTTCTTGAGAAAATTTAATAATTATAATCACCTGATAGATATATTAAAATAAATTTTTATACATATGTATCTATATTCATGCATATGCATTACATATTATATATATATATACATACATATACATTTAAAAGTACTTTGATTAGCCTGTTAAAAATAATATAGACCAAAACTTTCTTAATTCTCAAGCCTTCCAGAATTAACATCTTACAGTGAAAATCAAATAAACATATTTAAATAAACAGGTATCATTCTTTTTATCAATACTGATAATTTAAGGTTTTATATCACATTAAGCTATAATACGGCATATTAAATCTTATGAATTACAAAAAGTTTTTTGAATAACCTATTATTTAAGGACCATATGCACTGACATTTTAAAGGCTTTCTTGTGATTTCAATTTCTATCAATTGTGTATTAATTGCCAAATGCTTATTTTAGTACTTTTCATATTCATAATTGATATAAAGTCAATTGTTTAATTCTTCTTGTAAGTAATTACTTATTACAGTAGGGACATTATTAATAATTCTAAATCTGTATAAGAAAATAGTACAAAGATATTTTCATGCAAAATTAAGAATAATTGTGTGCTCTAAATGTCTGATTGTTGATACATATAACAAAGAGCATTTGATGAGTCTCTTCCCCAGTAAAACATAAAATGCAAAGATATTGTTGGGTATATATGTGCAAATAAAGATAAAGAAAATACACATTATCAGCTAGAAACTATTAAATAAAAGGTGAAAACAACAATCCAACACATTGTACGAATTTGTCAGATGAGGTAGTATTCTGGAAGAATAGCCTAAGACTAGACCTGGTCCATGAAAAAATATTCACGAAAAAAATGAAATATGAAAAATATAGAAAATGCTATGAATTTTTCATGAAGGTAGGTGAATTATCCTTTAATCTCAATTTATGTGCATTTTCAAAAGCCAATTTCCTGGTAAAATAAATTTGTGATAGTTACAACTAAACGAAACAAAGTTTCTGCTTAGCAAAATGAATGCATCTCAACCCATTTTTAGCTGATTTCTTCCCACTCAATTTTAAACCGTTATTTATTTATTTATTTCTATTGGTTGTTCCAAACATTACAAAGCTCATGATATATCATCTTTGATACATTTGACTCAAATGGGTTATGAACTCCCATTTTTTCCACAAATATGAATTTCAGAATCACATTGGTTACACATTCACATTTTTGAATAATAGCATATTAGTGACTGTTGTATTCTGTGACCTTTCCTATCCCCCACTATCCCCCCTCCCCTCCCCTCCCATCTTCCCTCTCTACCTCATCTGCTGTTGTTCAATTCTCTCCATTGTTTCCCCCCCATTTCCCCTCAAATCCTCTTATATGTAATTCTGTGTAACATTGAGGGTCTCCTACTATTTCCATATGCTTTCCCTTCTCTCTCCCTTTCTCTCCCCCAACTCGTCTTTGTTTAATGATAAACTTTTCCTCATGCTCTTCCTCGATGTTCTGTTCTTAGTTGCTCTTTTAATATCAAAGAAGACATATGGCATTTGTTTTTTTAAGGATTGGCTAGCTTCGCCTAGCATAATCTGCTCTAATGCCATCCATTTCCATGCAAATTCTATGATTTTGTCATTTTTTAATGAAGAGTAATACTCCATTTTGTATAAAAGCCACATTTTTTTATCCATTCATTTATTGAAGGGCATCTAGGTTGGTTCCACAGTCTAGCTATTGTGAATTGTGCAGATATGATCATTGATGTGGCAGTATCTCTACAGTTCGCTCTTTTAAGATCCTCAGGAAATAGTCCGAGAAGGGTGATAGCTGAGTCAAATGGTGGATCCATTCCCAGCTTTTCCAGGTATCACCATAGTACTTTCCAAATTGGCCTCACCAATTTGCAGTCCCACCAGCAGTGTACAAGTGTACCCTTTTCCCCACATTCTCACCAACACTTATTTTGTTTGACTTCATAATGGCTGCCGATCTTACTGGAGTGAGATGGTATCATAGGGAGGTTTTGATTTGCATTTCTCTGACTGCTAGAGATAGTGAGCATTTTTTCATGTACTTGTTCATTGATTGAATGTCCTCCTCTGTGAAGTGTCTGTTCAGGTCCTTGGCCCATTTGTTGATTGGGTTATTTGTTATCTTATTGTTTAATTTTTTTGAGTTCTTTGTATATTCTGGATATTAGGGCTCTATCTGAAGTGTGAGGGGTAAAAATTTTTTCCCAGGATGTAGGCTCTCTATTTACCTCTCTTATTGTTTCTCTTGCTGAGAAAAAAAACAATTTAGTTTAAGTGAGTCCCATTTGTTTATTCTTGTTATTAACTCTTTGGCTATGGGCATCCTATTAAAGAATGTGGAGCCCGACCCCACAGTATGTAGATCGTAGCCAACTTTTTCTTCTATTAGACGCAGTGTCTCTGATTTGATATCTAGCTCCTGGATCCATTTTGAGTTAACTTTTGTGCATGGTGAGAGAAAGGGATTCAGTTTCATTTTGTTGCATATGGATTTCCAATTTTCCCAGCACCATTTGTTGAAGATGCTATCTTTCCTCCATTGCATGTTTTTAGCACCTTTATCAAATATAAGAAAGTTGTAATTTTGTGGATTGGTTTCTGTGTCCTCTATTCTATACCATTGGTCCAGCTGCCTGTTTTGGTACCAGTACCACGATGTTTTTATTACTATTGCTTTGTAGTACAGTTTGAACTCTTGTATCGCTATACCTCCAGATTCACACTTCCTGCTTAGAATTGCTTTTGGTATTCAGGGTCTTTTGTTTTTCCATATGAATTTCATGATTGCTTTATCATTTCTACAATAAATGCCGTTGGGATTTTTATTGGCACCTATTTAAACCTGTAGAGAACTTTGGGTAATATCAACATTTTGATGATGTTAGTTCTGCCTATCCATGAACAAAGTACATTTTTCCATCTTCTAAGATCTTTTTCTATCTCTCTCTTTAGGGTTCTGTAGTTTTCATTATATAAATCTTTCACCTCTTTCGTTAGGATGATTCCCAAGTATCTTATATTCTTTGTGGATATAGTGAATGGAGTGGTTTTCCTCATTTCCATTTCAGAAGTTTTTCTGCTGATATACAGGAATGCCTTTGATTAATGCGTGTTGACTTTATATCTTGCCACTTTGCTGAATTCATTTATTAACTCTAGCAGTTGTTTGTAGACCCTTTTGAGTCTGTTAAATATATTATCATGTCATCTGCAAATAGCGATACTTTAAGTTCTTCTTTTCCTATTTTCATGTCTTTAATTTCTTTTGTCTGTCTAATTGCTCTGGCTAGTATTTCAAGAACTAAATCGAATAGAAGTGGTGATAGAGGGCATCCCTGTCTTGTTCCAGATTTTAGAGGGAATGCCTTCAGTTTTTCTCCATTTACGATGATGCTAGCCTGAGGTTTAGCATATATAGCTTTTACAATGTTGAGGTAAGTTCCTGTTATCCCTAGTTTTTCTAGTGTTTTGAACATAAAGGGAGGCTGAACTTTGTCAAATGTTTTTTCTGCATCTATCAAGATGATCATATGGTTCTTGTCTTTAAGTCTATTGATGTGGTGAATAGCATTTATGGATTTCCGTATATTGAACTAGCCTTGCATCCCTGGGATGAATCCTACTTGATCATGGTGCACAATTTTTTGATATGCTTTTGTATTACATTCACCGGGATTTTATTGAGAATTTTTGGATCCTAGTTTATTAGAGATATTGGTCTGTAGTTTTCTTTGTTTGAAGTGCTTTTGTCTGGTTTCGGGATCAGGGTGATTTTGGCCTCATAGAATGAATTTGAAAGAGCACTTTCATTTTCTATTTCTTGAAATAGCTTGAAAAGTATTGGTATTAATTCTTCTTTTAAGGTTTTGTAGAGCTCCGCTCTATACCCATCCGCTCCAGGGCTTTTTTTGGTTCGTAGGCTTTTGATGGCTTCTTGTATTTCTTCCTTTGTTATTGGTCTGTTTAAATTGTGTGTGTCTTCCTGACTCAATCTTGGCACATCGTATGACTTAAGAAATTTATTGATATCTTCACTATCTTCTATTTCATTTGAATATAGGGTTTCAAAATACTTTCTAATTATCTTCTGTATTTCTGTAGTGTCTGTTGTGATAATGCCTTTTTCATGCCGTATGTTAGTAATTTGAGTTCTCATTCTTCTTCTCTTTGTTAGCATGGCTAAGGGCCTGTCGAACTTATTTATGTTTTCAAAGAACCAACTTTTAGTTTTATCAATTTTTTCAATGTTTTTTTTTTGTTTCAATTTCGTTGATTTCTGCTCTAATTTTAATTATTTCTTGTCTTCTACTACATTTGGTGTTGTTTTTCTTTTCTTTTTCTAGGTTTTTGAGGTGTAGTGTGAGTTCATTTATTTTATTTTATTTTATTTTTTTGAGGAAAGAACTCCAAGAAATGAATTTCCCTCTTAAAACTGCTTTCATTGTGTCCCATAGATTCCAGTATGTTGTGTCTGTATTGTCATTTGTCTATAAGAATTTTTTATATCCTCCTCTGTGTCTTCTGTAACCCATTGATCATTCAGTAGAATATTGTTCATTTTTCCATATGATGTAGGATTTTTCCTTCCTTCTTTTATCATTTATTTCCAGTTTCAATCCAATATGATCAGATATGGTGCATGGTATTATCTCCACGCCTTTATATTTACTAAGGGTTGCCCTATGTCATAATATATGAACTATCTTTGAGTAGGATCCTTGTGCTGCTGAGAAGAATGTGTATCCACTTGAGGATGGTTGATATATTCTATATATGTTGGTTAAGCCTAGGTTATTTATTCTGCTGTTGAATTCCATAGTTTCTTTATTCAGTTTTTGTCTAGAGGATCTTTCTAATGGCGAGATCAGTGTGTTGAAGTCACCCGTAGTTATTGTGTTGTAGTCTATTTGACTCTTGAACTTGAGGAGAGTCTGTTTCATGAGCGTTGCAGCTCAATTGTTTGGTGCATACAAATTGATAATTGTTATGTCTTGTTGGTGGATGGTTCCTTTTAACAGTACATAGTGTCCTTCGTTATCCCTTTTTATTAACGTAGGTTTGAAATTGATTTTATTTGATATGAGTATGGCTACTCCTGCTTGCTTCCGAGGGCCATGTGAGTGGTATGATTTATCCCAACCTTTTACTTTCAGCCTGTGTATGTCTTTACCTATCATATGAGTCTCCTGAAGGCAGCAGACTGTAGGATTTGTTTTTTTGATTCAGGTTACTAACCTATGTCTCTTGATTGGTGAGTTTATGCCATTAACATTTAAGGTTACAATTGAAATATGATTTTTACTTTCATTCATGTTTATTTATTTATTTATTTTTAGTTTTACTAGTTTTTACTTTTTGGATATTTTCCTCCCCCTTTACTGAGATACCTCCCGCTGTTAGTTTGGGGCACTATTTTTCAATTCCTCTTCTTCTAGTATTTTGCTCAAATGCTTTGCAGTGCTGGTGTTCTTTCTGCAAATTCTTTTAGCTTTTGTTTATCGTGAAAGACACTAATTTCATTGTCAAATCCCAAACTTAATTTTGATGGATACAGTACTCTTGGTTGGAATCCATTATTTTTCAGCGTTTGAAATACATTGTTCCAGGATCTACTCGCTTTCAAAGTTTGTGATGAAAAATCAGTCGTTAACCTAATTGGTTTACCCCAGAATGTAATCTGCCTCATTTCTCTTTTAGCTTTTAATATTCTCTCCTTGTTCTGTATGTTAGCTATCTTGATAATTCTATGTCTTGGAGTTGGTCTATTATGGTTTTGAATGTTTGAGGTCATGTAGGCTTCAAGGATTTGGCAATCCATTCCATCTTTTATCTCTGGGAAGTTTTCTAGAATTATTTCATTTAATATGTTGTCCATTCCTTTGGTTTGAATCTCTATGCCTTCTTCTATCCTGATGACTCTCAAATTTGTTTTTTTATGACATCCCATATCTCTTAAATAGATTGCTCATGGGATATAAGCATCTTTTCTGTGTTGACTATATTCTTTTCAAGTTGATAAACTTTGTCTTCATTATCTGATCTTCTGACTTCTACTTAATCTAGTCTATTTACAATATTCTCGTTTGAGTTTTTAATGTGGTTTATATTTTTCTGCATTCCTAGGATTACTGTTTGATTTTTTTAAGAACTCTGTCTTTTGGTAAAGCTCATTCTTTGCCATTTGAATTTGTTTGTTTAATTCATTTTCAAAATATTCTTTTATTGCTTGGACTTGCTGCTTCATGTCTTCTCTAATATTTCTTTCCATCTGAGTTAGGGATGCATTGAGTTTTTTCCCTATCCCTGTTTCTGATGATTCTAGGTCCTCCTGTAGAATTAAGTTGTCCGGCATTATTTGTACACCTTTTTCCCTTGTTTTTTCATGAAGTTCACATTACTTTCCAGCTCCGTTTGATTGCTGTGTTTCTGCTCTCTTCTATATATTTGTTTTGGTTTTATATATCTCTATTGTAGCTCCTTTGTGTTGGTAGACTGTGCATGCTAAAGTGGATTCCACTGGGAAGGAATTCTGACGGCCGAGCTCCAGTGATGTCACCTCTCTGCTATGGTGGGCCCCAGGCTCTTTGCCCGGGTGTTCGCATGGGGGTGTGGGACTGTACTGTCTCTGTTTGTTTTCAGCTCCTGGTCGCGGGTGTGCAGGCGGTCACAAGCTGTCCAGTCACGCAGTCAGCGGGTGGGCTGTCACCGGCGGTTGTGCGATCTCTAGCCACCCGTTAGGGCGGGCATATGGCAGGTGATTGGTCGCTGGTGGGCAGGCGGTCTCCAGCCGTCCAGTCACACCTGCAGCGGGCCGGCTGTTGCCGGCGGGCGAGCGTTCTCCAGGCGCACAGTCACGCGGGCCTGGCCTCTAGTCCCCTGGTTTTTCCTGCTAGTCCTGGTTTCTCCTGCTACACCAGTTTTCCCCTGAGTAATGCCCTCGGCAGCTCAAACTGTACTCTGGCCTGCCGTTTCTTGGGTGTGGATTGTGTCTATTGGGAACCCCAGGACTCTATTGTTTTTTTTTTTCCGTTTGCCCCTTCCCCATCGCTGGCTAGACAGATTTTGTTTTCACCACTGATAGGAGGGGGAGTTGAAGGTCAGGTGCCTCTAGTTTCCCCCCCCATCTTTATTCAGGCTCTCTCTGATAATCCCTCCCCTGGAAAGCTTAGGAAAGATTTTATGCAAATATCCTACTGTATGGGAGATGAGCGGAAAACACACAACTGTTTTATTGTTGCAATCTGTCGTAGAGTGGCGGTGGTTACTTCAGCTCTCCAAGATGGTTGCCGTTGGTTTCCTTGGTGGAGTTTCCGTTGTGGGGGATAGAACTGTAGCACTTCCTTCCCTGACTGAAATCCCGAACTCCGCCTGGGGCTCAGTGGGGGGTCAGCCGGCAGGATTCCACAGAATCTGAAGCAACGTTTCTCCCTGGATGCTAGTCGCTTCTCGGTGGTGCCCCGACGTCTGTAGCCACGGGGCGGGCCGCACGGATCAGTAAGCCCAGATCTCCGGTTGCATATTTGGCTCGCGTTTGAGACTCAATTACCGGACCTCGTTGGTGGAAATCATTCTTTTAGGTTTCGGTGCACACCCATTTCTCTGTAAGATCCTAACAAGATAGTCTTTTGTCATTCTAACTCGTTATTCACCTGCAATGTGGCGTGGTACACTGGGTGTGATGCACTCTATTCGCGGCCAACTTGCAATGTCGAAATATTAGGTTTTGTATGCACCATTTACTGAAGATAGTTTTCAGTACTAGGCAACCAATATGTATTTCAGGTTGATGAATATTTCTGAGAATTATCTTTTGAAAAGTTGATTATAAATCCACATTCATGATATGAATGAATTTGGGGAGTGCACAATAAGGCACATATATTTCATATTTTGAAAAATCTTGAGAGTATATATATATATATATATATATATATATATATACACAGAGAGACATTACAATGTAGCATTATGTATGCCAACGGAAATTTATCGTGAAATACATATCATCCAGAGATCCAAAAATATTAATTTTACTGAACATGGATTTATGTATAATGTTGTTCAAATAGGAGGCTCAGCCATAGGTTGAATTTTCAGTTTCAACAGCGTTTAGGAGGAGTGATATCTTCTCACAATTTGTATCTGCCAAGTCAGCCACCTCACAAAAATGTACGTGTGATACTAGGTAGGATTCTATATATGCATATAAAAATACATTTGCTGACTAGGCTACAGAGAAAGGGAGACATAAATTCACATGTTTGTTAACTTTAAAAACACATGGAGAACTATTTCAACAAAAAATTGACTAGATTTATAACTCCTACCCTATATAATGCAAAAGGCAAGTCCAAGAATACCAAACATGCCTCCTCTTAACTGCTTGTATTTCTATTCTGATTGGGTTATTATTTTCCATGATATTACGATTAGTAGTCAGAGTCTAGTAGGGTAGGGGTTAGTGTCAGGGATTCAGTATTTCAAATGGAAAATTGGAAAATGAATCCAATGTGTATGCAAATATGTGCTACACAAAAATGTTCCCACTCTCATCAAGAACTATGGCTTGACATTACTTTTGCCCCAAGTAAGACACAATTAGAGGAGAAGTGTTAGAAAATCTGTGAATACATATCTGGAATGGAATATGCTCAGTAGTTCACAACACTGGAGGTGGTAGAACAGTTCCCAAAAGTAAGGGATAGGGTAAACACTCCACAAACATGGAGCTCTGCTGGCCTAAAGACTTCTTGAAGAACTGCCTCTGAGGTTGGGCACCTGAAAAATATGTTGTTTTCTGGAGCTTTAGCTTCATTTGTAGTGAGACCATCAAAGCTGGGTCTACATCTATGTGACCTGGAGGACATGGTTTCTTATTTTCCAGTGAAGATGAGGGAGCAGTGCTGAATTTGCTCTTTGTAGGTAAACTGTGACCACTGGGGACTAAGTGTCTCCCCATGTGGACTGTGAAGCCATTTGGTCATCCTCCAAATTTCATGGTGTTTCTTGCTGCTGCACTAGGAGTTTGCTATTTGATTCAAAAATGCAAGGAGTTCTAGTGGGTCACAGTGCTGGAGGGAGTTCTGTCACATGTGGTGGGTCAGTTTCTGCAGGAGAATGCACCAAACATACTTCTAGCCCACATATATTGCCCCATTGACCATAGCAACTTGATTCTGAACATTGCCCTGAAATCTCTCAGTATTACAAGATGCCTTTATATAGAAGGGACTGCTTGCTGCACCATGTCAGTCACAAACCATTTGGAAGCCAATGGAAGATCCACAGGCCCCACCACAGATGTTTTATCACACACCTGACCACCACGGCTCTAGGCCCACTACTCAGCAGGCTCCAACTTATTGGCATCTCTGTTCTACACGATTTTCATGAAACCGAGTCAATCAAAGCACTGTCTGGTATACTCATGATCAGCAACAGGACATCCAAAGGTCCTCCATTGCCACCTGGTCATGGGAATTTCAAAAATTTTATGGTATTTTTGTAGCCATTTTTCAATGATGATGTTGGAGGCACTGTGGGTTAAAATTCACTCCAGAACCATTAAATGTAGAGGAAGCACATTTCAATGAAAGCTTTGGAGAATTCTCACAGGCAAGGCTTCTCAAAAAGTGGCCAAATGGTCACATGAAGCCAGTCCCATTGAGGTCTACAATGAGGTCCATGTGTGTTTTGACTCTCAAATATGGCTGACAAGTCTTTCAGAATAAAATCACATGATATCTTGGCTGTGATTCCCAGTGCTCTGTTGAAAGCCACCCTGCACATAGATCTCAGTTTTCAAGGGGGACTCTCATGCATGGCCTCTGAAAATCCCAACACAATTCATGGCAATAATTCTCTGAGTTCAGTTCCAGAACTCAGTCTCTAAGGGGAATCACACCAGAGTTCATGTAAAGGTGGACCCAGTCATCTCTTCCAAACACCAAACAAATGGCCACAATTAAAACCAAAACACTCCCACATGGCCCTCATGATCTTTCATATAGACACTCATCATAACCTCTGGCTTGATGTTTCCATGAGGGGCGAAACCCAAGACAGTCTCCAAAATAATCTCCCTTGCCCCTTAATGGCCTAAAATCAGGGTTGCCTGGACACACTTCCTGTGAACTAGGAGTGATCAAATAGGCCTGCTGTTAATACTTCTCTGCTTCTCCAATTTGAGGCCTACTGACTGTGGGGTTTATTTTTTTATGTGAATTGGAGTCATTATAAAACCCAAGCACATATCGGCTAGCTTCTGCAGGGCTTTGAAGAAATCATTTGACCCAAAGGATCCCTATTCTCACTTGATGGAGGTCAGGAACCTAAAAGAGGAAGGGGAGAGACTTCATCCACAATGACTGCTCTTTTGGCCATTTTGGTTTTGAATGCACACATGGGATCATTCTTAAGATACATCAGGTGGTGAGAATCTAAGCCATTGCCTCAAACAGGGCCAAGAGGCTGACTCAGACACATCCCTTTTCAAAGCAATTAAGCAAAGAGCCACAGGTGATGCCCATTCATTTCCATTTGAAACCTGTTTTCTTCAGGCTTCACAAAGGGGTGGCCTGAAACAAAGACCTTCCTGACATTCAGGGCAACAGAAAATAGGTAAGCAAAGCAGGGTTTCTCCACTGAGACTTTATTGGTCACACTGATATCTGAGTTATCTGAGATGCTCGCCATTCCCTTCAGCTATCCAGTACATGGCCATGTAACAGGGTTTGGAAGTGGTACATATATTGGACACAAAACCATGAGCCTATTCTGTAGAGTGGCCAGAATTCAGGAAGAACGCACGAACTTTGGAAGATAGCGCGTGTTGCCCATCGATAAGGCAAGCCAAAATCCATTCATCAATTTGGCAGAATAAATGATGGGAAGCTTTCTACTAGACAGGACACATCAATTGATGCATTATCTTTTCTAATGTCAATAACCATGGACACAGTGGGATACACAGACATAGAAACACTCGCCTTGTCAAATGACTTACTAGAAACTGTTCACTCAAAACCAAACAAACCGCCTTTTCTATCTATTCTCAGAACATGAGGCAAATCCACAAACACACAGCGACACCTACAGAGGCACCTCCTTCCCCAAAGTAGGTCTGTGACTATCCAGAGTGTCCTCTGACTGGTGGGCCATAGTATGTTCCCCCGAAATGGCCTGTCCTGTCTCAGATCTGGTCTCTTTAACCAACTCTGTGAAGATGTCAGGAGCCACTGGTGAACCACTATCTGCTTTCTCAGGAAAGGCCCCTCTTTAGAGCTTTTCTGGCTTTTGGCCATTCTTATATCAGTAGGTACCAAGAAAGACTGACTCTGTCCTTGGTATATCCAAACAAGTGAGACCACTGGGACTGGGACTGGGACAGGCTCTGGGTGCCTGTCTTCCTGGATCCCAAGTTCTTAGAGTTCCATCACCAAGGAAGTGAGGTGAGGTCACTTCCTTCAGGAACTGAATGAGGTCACTGCCTTAGCAACAACTTTGTCCTAACAGTTGCTTCCAAGGGTCCCATGAGATGGAGGCTGCCCCTACGTCCTGTGACACTTTCACAAGTTAGAATGTATATCAACCATAGGCACCCGGGACCAGCTCTCCAAACAGGACTGTTTGAGTCCATATTCTAATGGGTGGCACTAGAGCAGATTATGCTTAGTGAATCTAGCCAATCCCTAAAAAACAAATACCAAATGTCTTCTTTGATATAATGAGAGCAACTAAGAATAGAGCAGGGAGGAAGAGCAGGAAGAAAAGATTAACATTAAACAGAGACATGAGGTGGGAGGGAAAGAGAGAGAAAAGGGGAATTGCATGGAAATGGAGGGAGACCCTCATTGTTATACTAAATTACATATTAGAGGTTGTGAATGGAATGGGAAAATAAACAAGGTGAGAAATGAATTACAGTAGATGGGGTGGACAGAGAAGATGGGAGGGGAGGGGAGGGGGGATAGTAGAGGATAGGAACGGTAGCAGAATACAACAATTACTAGTATGGAATTATGTAAAAATGTGGATGTGTAACCGATGTGATTCTTCAATCTGTATCTGGGGTAAAAATGGGAGTTCATAAATCACTTGAAGCTAATGTATGATAATGTATGAATATGTTATGTCAAAAGATTTGTAAGGTTTTGAACAACCAATAATAAAAAAAAGAACAGAGAGGCTGATTCAGTAACAACCTTTCATCCTGACCACGTTGTTTGCCATGGAAGTTGAC
This sequence comes from Callospermophilus lateralis, assembly GCF_048772815.1. Classification (NCBI taxonomy): domain Eukaryota; kingdom Metazoa; phylum Chordata; class Mammalia; order Rodentia; family Sciuridae; genus Callospermophilus; species Callospermophilus lateralis. Next base: position 707,979 of record NW_027513816.1, on the reverse strand, counting down.
TTTTGCTCTCTCAGGTCCTTCAGTGGTGCCTATATCTTCTCCAGGGATCACTTCTGCATGAAACTTTGAGTTTTTCAACAGGTGGAAGATTCCCTACATTCCTCTATTTTAGGACCAACACTGTCCCTGCTCTTCTGTAAAGTTAGATTGAGGGAACAGTGTATCGTTTCGCTTAATAACAGGTTTGATTTGGATTAGGAATCATTCTGCTTGATGAATAATGGTATTGGGAACCTGTGATATTTATAAGAATATATAGGTGAAATATAAGTATGAAAACAGAAATCTAGGTAAGATTGGAATCCCACAAGGGCATTGCGCTCTTGATTGGGATACTTAGCTTTGATACATGTTCTGCATAGATGTTTCAGATAAATCAATAATCAATGGCATAGGACCTTGTACCTTGGATGATTGAATGTAGAAGTGAGTATCCACTCAAACTGGGATAGTCGGTAGGATTAGGAAGATATTCTGTAGGTTTCAGAAGAAGAGTGAGTACAGGAATTGTAACAAAAGTTCTTTAGCAATAGGGTATCACATAGAAAGTGAATGTAAATGTCAGCACATGTGAAGTGTTAGTCAAAATTGTGAACTGGTGAAAATATTTAGGAAAGCAGACATCAATAGGGACATTAGGAAATCAGGGAAAGTATAAAGTGAGCGATAGGATTAGACATTTGCAACAGGGCTGAGGTTGAATATATAGTCTTAGGAAGAAACAAATATGTTGTCATAAATAGGATTGACATTTGAGAGCATTAGGCAACCTGGACATGAATGTTTTTAGTAATCCATGCTCACTTTCCATTTAGGCTTTGGTACAATCATAAGGGTGACCTCTGCTTTTTGTGTCCAAAATATTACTGTGATAAATGCATACGTAGATCAGGTGACATGAGTATTTCTTCCACCATTTCTGGGAGCAACATTTTGAAGACGAATAAATTAGTATTGGGGTTAAAAATAGATGTACCCTGTGTCTATGAATGTAGAGATAATGCATGAATAGACCATACTGTGAATAAATAATATAATTGGTTCCAACTTTAAATAAAGGATTGAATTGATATCTGAATATATACAGAAATTCTTATATTGATATACAATTATTCATTCCAACCAGTAATACATCTAATGGTAATATTAGGGTTATGTTTTATCATGAAGAGTGTGTGAGTTTTGCTTCAAAATGATTATGGAAATCAAAAATAATGTGTTTGAAATGAAGTCTCATGAAAAGACCAGTCAAGAAACCTGGAGAAATACATGTGTTCTGAATCAGTAAATGATTGAAAGTGAATCAAATGCCTATAAATTTGTGAACTTATGGATGAAATATATGTCCTATGATGTTCGTAAACTGTAGAAATTCTATTGTACCAGTGTTGAATAAAATGAACTTCAAAATACACATCATGTCCCATAGGAATCTACTTGCATTGATGTTAAACAGGGTCAGTTAATGTAGAAATATTAGGATTCTATGCACCATTCACTGAAGTTAGTTTTCAGTAATAGGAAACAAATATGTATTTCAGGTGGATGAATATTTCTGAGAATAATCTTGTGAAATGTTGATTATAAATCCACATACATGAACATGAATGAATTTAGGTAGTGTATATAAGACACATATATTTATGAACATGAATGAATTTAGGTAGTGTATATAAGACACATATATTTTATATTTGGAAAAATTTGGAGTGTATATATATATATATATATATATATATATATATATATATATATATTAAAAACACACACAGACAATAAAATGTAGCAATATATATGCTAATCGAAATTCTTCATGAAATGTACATCAGCCACAGATGCAAAAATATTTATTTTACCGAACATCGATTTATGTATAATGTTGTTCTACTAGGAGGCTCACCCATAGGTTGAATTTTCAGTTCCAACAGAGTTTAATAGGAGTGATCTCTTCTCACAATTTGTATTTGCCAAGTCAGACACCTCAGAAGAATATACGTGTGATACCAGGTAAGATTCTATATGTGCATATAAAAATACATGTGCTTAATTGGCTACAGAGAAAGGGAGACAGGTATTCACATATTTGTTAACTTTAAAAACATGTGGAGAACTATTTCAGTTAAAAATTAGCTAGATTTATAACACCTACCCTATATCATTCAAAAGGCAAGTCCAACTATACACCATGCCTCCTCTGTACTGCTTGTATTTCCATTCTGTTTGGATTATTTTTCTCCATCATATTAGGATTAGTAGTCAGAGTCTAGTAGGTTATGGTTTAGTGTCAGGTGTCCGGGCCGGCTGGACACTTCAACGTGGGCGTTGAACCTTGTTGGGGAGGAATGAAGGGACAAGAGTGATGAGAGAAGACAGCAAGACAACAGTTCTGATCATGCTGAAAACTTTTATAGTTCTCACAGTGTATTTATATGCTGCGGATGAGAAAGCTCTCTTATCGGCAGTTGCTGGATGTCTTCACAGGGTGAGATAACCTCAGGATATTTTAGGAAGACGATAGCCGCAGGATGTCTCAGGGTGATAGATGGCTGCGGGATGTCTCCCAGGCAGGAAATCTCGCAGGGGTCTATTTCTTGTGTCAGGCTATTCTTTGAAGGAGAACTTCCTTCTAGCCCCTGACATCTTCCCCCTTTCTTATATAAAATATTTGACCATACCTTACAGGCCAATGTTTTAGGGGGTTATAGAGGCTCTGTTTCTCTAACAGGCCTTAGAATATCTCCTGATCTGATCGAGCATGTTTACTAGGAGATTTCGTGGTGGCCTAGGCATGTTTTTTAAGGAGACGGCTTTGAGGGGGAAGCATGCCAACTGCCATGCACCAGAGCGTGTCACTCAGAAGACTTGGGTTTTGGGAACCATGGATCCCTCCTCCTGCAGTCCTTCCTGCACCCTCTGTTATTATGGCCTAACGTCCTCACTCCATGGGTGCGTCCTCCCCCAAACAGAGGGGCCCATGGAGGACGAACCCTTATGGCAAGGGCAGAAGATGGTTGGTCAGAGCTGTTACTTAGAGTTTTATATAAGAAAGCGAGATCTGTGGGCATGTAACCTTAAGAAATAAGCTTGTGAGGAGGGTAGAACATCCTTTTAAATGTTGGCAGCACGGTCTTCCATATCCAGGCGATGATAGTGCACCTGTAGGGGCTTAGAGGCCAAAATATTAATCTGTTCTTTAATAAATTGTAACAGCCTGTTTATAATGCAGGGTCCTAGGGACACCATTAAAAGTAAACCCAACAAAGGGCCTAATAGGGGAAGAAGATAGGGCAGAAATCCATTAAGCCCAGTCCAGAGGGGATTTTCAAATATTTCCCTTCGTCTCTTTTCTAGATCTTCTTGAAGCTGCTTAATTTTAGTGCATACTATTCCAGAATTATTGGCATAAATGCAGCATCGTTCCCCTAAGGCCAAGCAAATACCTCCCTGGTTAGCTGTCAGCAAATTTAAGCCTCGTCTTTTTTGAAGGAACACTTCTGCCAGGGAGTCTATTTGGTCCTGCAAATCTTTAATGGTTCATGATAGAGTTTTTATCAGTTGTTCCTGATAGAGTTTATAATTTGTTGAGAGAGGCGATGGTAAGAGTGAATAGACGTGCCTAAGCCAGTGTACCTGTGCCCACAGGAACTGTTATTCCAAGGCTGGCAGATTGTTGGCTGCATCTGAAAAAGAAGAAATTTTGTCCTCATGAGGAGTCCCTCTGTCCCTGTTTTGAGGTAAGTCATTAACCTGTTTAACCAGGAGTTCTGGTAACCATCTTGGGGCTGTTTGATCTTGGTCCAAAACATAAGCTGAGCCTCCTCCCCAGATGAGGACAGGATCTGGGCCTTTTTATTTATTTGTAAGGGGATTGTGTCACATAACAGGTGGGCGAACAGAATTGGACGAGGGATGGCAGTGTCTGTCTGCTGCCGAATGGCCTTCATTGTCTAGGGTAAGAAAAATAAGGGCAAATAATGCATTGTTAAGGCGATGCCTGGGTGTGGTAAATACAAGGGAGGAAGCCTTAAGGAGGGTTAGCCAAGTTTTTAAGGTAAGGTGGGCAAGTTCCACAATGCCTTGGCCCTGAGGGTTGTATGGAATTCCAGGAGTATGACAAATTTGCAAGGTAGCACAAAACTGTTTAAACTTGGCAATGGTATATGTAGGATAAATATCTGTTTTAATATGTATTGGTTTACCCATAACAGAAAAGGCTGAAACAAGATGAGAAAGGACATCTTTGGTAGCCTCTCCAGAATGTGGTGATGCAAAAATAAAGCCGCTGAAGGTATCTACAGAAATGTGTATATATATTTGGCTATTACAAATTCAAGAAAATGAGTAACATCCATTTGCCAAAACTGATCGGGCAGTAATCCTCGGGGGTTAACTCCCAAGTGTTGAATGGGGAGGGAGACAGCGCAACTAGGGCATGCTTTTACTATTTCTCATGCCTGTTGCCTGGTAATTTTACAAAGTAATCAAAGGCTCTGGAAATTTAAATGGTGTAGATTGTGTAACTCCGTGGCCTTTTGAATGGAGCCAACAAAAATTGGAAAGATGGAACGAGTTGCTGCATCAGCTTGGGCATTACCTTGAATTAGAGGGCTGGAAAGATCAGAGTGTGCCCTTATGTGTCCTAAGAAAAATTGGTGTTGTCTGACCTGAATTAGCTGCTGAAGCTGGTGAAACAGAAAGGCCGCATTGTTAGAAGCCTTAATGGGGGGTGAAATCACCAGCAGGTGCACAGAATGAGCAATGTAGCCACTGTCTTTATAAATATTAACAGGATTATAAAAAATGTTATAAAAACTTGTGTTATGTCAAACAATTCCACAAACTGTGGTGACTGATAGACAGTATCAAAGGTGGTAGGCTGGTTATTGACAACAAAGACCGCTCGGCCATTACAGGAACCGTCTGTAAAGACAGTAAGGGCTTGAGGAATGGGAGCATTTTGAGTAATTTCAGGAAAAGTAAATGGATGTAACTGGACAAAATGTAAAGGGGGGTCATTGGGGAGGTGGTGATCAATTGTTCCCAAAAGCCTGATAGGGAAATACCTCATTCATCCCTTGTCTCTAGTAAAAATTTGGTTTGGTCCTTAGTATATGGAATAAAAATATTATCAGGGTCTTTGCCAAAATGTTGTAGAGAAATCAAATGACCTTCAAAAATAATAGAAGCTACCTGAGCAAGATAAACAGTAATAACCTTCGAGGATGTGGTGGGTAAATGGACCCAAAACAAGGGGCAGTCTTTATTTTTAAAATGTGGATCTCGCTGCCAAAATATTCCTGTGGGTGTATGAGGAGTGTGTAAAATAACCAGAACCAGAGGAAGGTTATAAGAAATTTGCGTAACAAATTGTTGGGCAATGGCTTCTGTGACTTGGTTTAATGCCTGTCATGCCTTGGGAGTAAGATTTTGAGGGGAGGAGGGGTGGGAATTACCTCTCAAAATATCATTAAGGGTCAAAAGTACACAAGTGCGTAATTTTAAATATGTTATTTAAAACAGTAATTTCTGAAAATCTTTAAGGGTGTGAAGATGGTCCACACGTAGTTGTATTTTAGAAATTTGGATCTGATTTCTGTAGAATTTTAATGCCCAAACTTTTATAAGAGTCCTGTGTTTGAACCTTATTAGGAGCTACCTGTAGTCCCAAGGTAGTGAGGATTTTGTAAAAGTCCAAGTAACAATTATTAAGATCATGGGTATTAGGTGCAGCAATTAACAAATCATCCATATAATGTAAAATATAAATTTGTGGCCCTCGCTCTCTCACAGGGTCTACTTCTTGAGCAACGTATTTTTGGCAAAGAGTAGGGATGTTGGCCATACCTTGGGGAAGAACCTTCCATTGAAGTCTCTGCATAGGGCCCTGAATATTAATGCAAGAAAGACTAAAGGCAAAATAGGGTCTATCCACAGGATGCAAAGGAATGGTAAAAAAGCAATCTTTTAAGTCCATAACCATTTTACAATAGTTTTTGGAAATAGCCACTGGTGTGGGAATGTCTGGCTGTAGTGCTCCCATTGGGAGTATAACTTTATTAATGGCACACAAATCTTGTAAAAGGCGCCACTTGCCTGATTTTTTCTTGATAACAAAAATAGGAGTGTACGATGGTGAGGTTGAGGGCTCTACATGGCGGGCTGCCAGCTGTTCCTTGACTAACATGGAGGCAGCCTCCAAATTTTCTTGGGTAAGGGGCCACTGATCCACCCACACAAGAGTCTGAGTCTCCCAAATAATTTTATCTCCATGGGAACAGGAGGGTCAGGAACCGACACTAAAAATCCAAATATCCAAGTCCATATGTATTTTTTTTTTATGGGTTGTATAGGCTCCACCAGTCCTTGTCTCAGCCTCCCAAGGCCTGTACCAGGAACAAAATTCATACGGAGCATTTGATGAGTCACCATGGAATTGGGACTGGCAAGAATAACTTCTATTTGACTCAAAATATCTCCAACCCATAGGTAAACAGGGAGGTCAGGAACAACAAAAGAAGTGACAGTTCCCTTATTACCCTCTTTATCAGTCCAGCTAAGAGCAGTAGAGCTGACCAGAGGATTTTTTGACTTTCCTATCCCTTTAAGGTCAGTCAAGGATGGGGTGAGGGGCCAACCTGATCGCCAGTATTTTTGAGAAATAATTGTCGCATCAGCTCCAGTAACTACAATTGCTTGGTATTCCTTTCCTTCAATAAGTAAGGTAAGGGTGTGTCTAATATGAGAAATGGGATGAACCCAATATACCTCAGAGGAGCCCAAGGAGGCAGTCCCCCACAGTAGGTTTGGGAGGTGGAAATGCCCCTTAATCTAAGGGAAGAAGTATTAATTGTGCAAGACTTTTTCCTCCTGGGATGGCCGCAACTCTATTAATAACTGTGGCCAGTATTTTTATTTCTCCAGTGAAATCATTATCATTAATGCCAGGGAAGACCTGAACACCTTGTAAGGTAGTAGAGGCACTTCCAAGAATAAGGGCACACGTATGAGATGGAGGGGCACCCATAATTCCAGTTGGTATTATCTGGGGCCCTTGCATTGAGTCTAATATTGTATCAGTGGTGGCACAGAGGTCCAATCCTGCATTGCCTGGAGTGGGTAGTTGGAAGAAGCCAATTGTGGAGAAGGATTTTGAGGTAGGTTGGGAGTTTGGGAGGGAACAAACCTCATTGCCCCAGGGAGTTTCCTGAGAAGTAGGAAGAAATAGGCTGTCTGAGGGCATTTGTCATTGATCTACACTCACTGGCCCAGTGATGACCTTTACCATATCAAGGACAAAGTGTAGCTGGGGTCGGTTTAGCTCCAGTTTGAGGAGACACTATTCTTACTCTTTGTTTGCCTGTCGGACACCTGCATGCAAAATGGCCTGGTTGTTTACAAGTAAAGCAAGTACTTGAGCCAGTATTGTAAAAGGCCTTGGTAAATGCGGCACTAATTTGAGACCCATGGCATGGGCTGCACCCACGCCTGCACAGATTCTAATAAAGTCAGAAAGTTTCCCTTTATCTTTATGATGTCGAAGAACATCCTGACATGCCGGGTTGACATTTTCAAAGGCAAGATGTTTTACAAAGGTGCTTTCGCTTTCGCTTGGTCCAAGCAAGCATTCCACAGCTAGGTAAAGCTGGGGAACAAAGTCGCTATAAGGCTCGTCGGGCCCTTGTCGAGTTCTTGCCAGGGAAGTGATAGCCGAGGCCCTTTCAGGGAGGAGTCTCCAAGCAACTAAGCCAGCCATCTAAATCTGCGCAAAAAGTCCAGCAGGGAAACGTGCCCGTTTAGTTTTAGTGTCAAAAGTTGCATTGCCCACTAGCTTAACATAAGTCCAGGATTTAGAGGAGGCCTTTGTTAATTTTTTTTGAGTAGTTTCTGACAGGGCTCTTTGAAATTTGCATTCCATAGCAGGAAGTCTCCGGCACTGAGGGCAGCTAGGTCTAAAAATTTCCAATCATTGGGAGTAAGAAATTGTGTGCTGCAGCTTTCTAATAAAGCCAACGTATAGGGCACAATGGGGCCATAGTGAGCACAAGCCTTTTTAAGTTTTTCAAGAAAATGGAGGCTAAATTTTTTGTAGACACTCTGGGTTCCTTCCTGCCTAGGGGTGAACTCCTCATCCTCTAAGTCCTGATCTCCTTGATCCATTTCCCCCGCTTCCTCCTCTTTTTCCTCTTCTAAGTCTTTGACCTCAGCCTGGGCAGGCTTATCTATCTGACTGGTGGTGACTGGAAGGCGAGCACAGGCCGATGGAGCGGCTTCACCTTTGTATTAGACCACTGTGGGCCAGCTTGTGTTGACTCCATTCCTAAGGCTAATGAAGAGAGCTCAGAGTCAAGGGATCTTTATTCTTTTAAAAATTGGATCTGTTCCAGTCCATGTTGGAGAGACTCTCTCAAGGGAGCCAGGTTAGGCAAGGGAAGTGGGGAAAAAATATCTGGGGGGACATTTGGCCCCTGAAGGGCCAGAGCACAAAAGGCAGGAGGGATATAGGAGGGAGGGGAATGTGTAAGTCCTATAGTCTGTGGCAGGGTCCTGAGAGGTGGAGAGTCTTCTGAATGGTAGCGAGCTGCTTCCTTCTCCAAGGTAGCCTCCTCCCCAGGGGTCAATGTTTCTCCGGGATTTAAAACTGCATAAAGGTGGTTGGAAACCATTGGAGCCTTATTCATTAGGGTGGGATTTTGAGGAAGATCAGGAAGGTCCCAGGGTCCTGGGGAGACTAAGAAGAATCTATGTCTATACTAACTGATGGGCATGCCGAGAAGGGACGAGAGGTCTTTTGCATAGTCTCTTCCCCAATCCTGACAAGTATTAAGGTACCATTGTCAAAGGGTGAACTTTTAAGAATTTCACTAATTTATTTCCAGAAAGAAAAGGTAAGAACAGGCACTTTTTCTGGGCCAAAGGATTCATAATAATCTTTTAAAATGTCTCCTACTCTAAGCCATCTTTTACCATCAATGGTACCTTCAAGGGAAACCATGGAAAAAATTCTTCGATGTATGAAAAGAAAAATATTAAGTCATTTTTCTTTACACGTGCCCCCCATGTATTTAAGGATTCCTTGTGGCCTGACAAAAACAAATCATGTGACGAAACTGCTTGTCCCATGGTGGGTCACTCACTGTGCGTCATCCCCACTCTCCTCCTGGATCTGTCTCTCAGTGGTGTCTGCTGACGCAATCGCGAGCTCCACTTGTCCAAATCTTCCAGGAGGACAGGGTTCCCCCTCAGTCAAAGGCTCCAGCCCCAGTCGTTGGGCTCCAGTTGTCCTGGTCTGCAGGACACATCAACGTGGGTAGCAAACCTAGATGGGGAGGAATGAAGGGACAAGAGACACGAGAGATGACAGCAAGACAAAAGTTCTGATCAAGCTGCAAACTTTTATTGTTCACACAGAGGAATTTATATGCTGGAGATTTGAAAGCTCTCTTATCAGCAGTTCCTGGATGTCTTCACAAGGTGAGATAACCTCAGGATATTTCAGGAAGACAGATGGCCACAGGATGTCTCAGGAACACAGATGACTACAGGATGTCTCCCAGACAGGATGTCTCCCTGGGGGCTGTTTCTTGTAAGTGTCAGGCTATTCTTTGAAGGAGAATTCCTTCTACCCCTTACAGTCAGGGATTCAGTATTTCAAATGGAAAATTGGAGAAAGAATCCAATGTGTATGCAAATATGTGCTACCCAAAAATCTTCCCACTCTCATCCAGAACAATGCCTTGACATTACCTTCACCCCAAGTAAGACACAATTAGAGGAGAAGAGTTAGAAAATCTGTGAATACACATCAAGAATGGAAAATGCTCAGGAGTTCACAACCTTGGAGGTGGTAGAGGAGTTTCCAAATGTAAGGGAGAGGGTAAAACTCCACAAACATGGAGCTCTGCTAGACTAAAGACTTTTTGAGAAACTGCCTCTGAGGTTGGGCACTTGAAATATATGTTATTGTCAGGAGCTTTAGCTCCCTTTGTAGTGAGACCATCAAGCTGGGTCTGCATGTATGTGACCTGGAGGACATGGTTTCTTATTTTCCAAAGGACATGAGGCAGCAGTGCTGAATTCTCTCTTTGTAGGTAAACTGTTGTCACTGAGTGCTAAGTGTCTTCCAGTTTGGAAGCCATTTGCTCATCCTCCACTTTTTGTTGTGTTTCTTGCAGCTGCACTGGGAGTTTGGTATTTGCTTCATGAAATACGAAGAGTTCAACTGGGACACAGTACTGGAGGGAGTTCTGTCACATGTGATGGGTAAGGGTCTGCGGGAGAATGCACCAACCAGGCTTCTATCCCACATAGCTTGCCCCCTTCACCATAGCAATCTGATTCTAAACATTGCACTGAAACCTCTCCATATAACAACATACCTTTACATACAAGGGTCTGGGGGCTGCACCATGTCAGTCACAAACCATTTGAAAGCCAATGGCAGATCCACATCACCCAACCACAAATGTTTTAACACACACCTTCACACCACTTCTCTAGGCCGACTACTCAGCAGGGTCCAAATTACTGCCATCTCTGTTCTACACCATTTTCATGAAACCCAATCAAACAGGCACTGTCTGGTATACTCGTGATCATCAATAGAACATCCAAAGATTCTACAGTGCGAAGTGGTCATGGGAATTTCAAAAATTTCATGGTAATTATCAGACATTTTTCAAGGATGAAGTTGGAGGCACTGTGGGTTTCAATTCATTCAGGAACCATTAAATGGAGAGGAAGCTCATTTCATTGAAAATTCTGGAGAATTCTAACAGGCAAGGCTTCCCAAAGACAGGCAAAAAGGTCACATAAATCCAGGCGTTTGAGGTCTACAATGTGTGGTCCATGTGTGTTTTGACTTGCAACTATGGCTGCCAATTATTTAAGAATAAAATTATGTGATATTCTTCCTGAGATTCCCAGTGCTCTGTGGAAAGCCACCCTGGGCCTATATCTCAGTTTCCAAGGGCAACTCTCATGTGTGGCATCCTAAAATCCCAACACAATACATGGCAATACTTCTTTGAGGTCCATTCCAAAACTCAGTCTCTAAGGGGAATCACACCAGTGTTCAAGACCAGGTGGACCCATCATCTTTTCCAACAGCCACAAAAATGACCACAATTAAAACCAAAACACTTCGACATGGCCCTCATCTTCTTTCATATCGACACTCATCATAACCTCAGGCTGTAGTTTTTCATGAGGGGCACAGCCAAGGACAGTATCCAAAATAAGGTCCCTTGCCCACATTTGCCTAAAGTCAATGTGGCTGGGAAACCCTTCTAGTGAACCAGGAGTGATCAAAGAGGCCTGCCCTTAATACTGCTCTGATTCTCCATTTTGAGGCCTAATGAATGTGGGGTTTGGATTCTTTATGTTAATTGGAGTCATGAGAAACCTAGGAACGTATGATCTAGTCTCTGCAGGGCTTTGAAGAACTCATTTGACCCAAAGGATCCCTATTCTCATAGATGGACGTCAGGAACCTTACAGAGGAAGGTGAGAGACTTCATCCACAATGACTGCTCTTTTGGCTCTTTTGGTTTTGGATGCAAACGTGGGATGCTTCTTTAGATTCATCAGGTGCTAAGAATCTAAGCCATAGCCTCACACAGGGCCAAGAGGCTGATTCAGACACATCCCTTTCCAAAGCAATTAAGCAAGGAGCCACAGATGATGCCCATTCATTTCCATTTGAAAACTCTTTTCTTCAGGCTTCCCAAAGGGGTGGCCTGAGGCAAAATCTTCCTGACATTCAGAGCAACAGAACAATAGGTAATTAAAAGTACCAAAGCAGGGTTTCTTCACTGAGACTTGTCAGAAGCCAGTGGTGAGCCACTATATGTTTTCTCATACAAGCCCCCTCTTCAGAGCTTTCCTGGCATATGGCCATTCTCACATCTGTAGGTACCAAGATAGGCTGACTCTGTCCTTGGTAATTCAAAACTAGTGACACCACTGGGAGTGGGACTGGGACTGGCTCTGTGTGCCTGGCTTCCTGGATGCCAATTTCCATCACCGAGGAAGTGAGGTGAGGTCACTTCCTTCAGGATCTGAATGAGGTCACTGCCTTGGCAACCACTTTGTCCTAACAGTTGCTTCCAAGGGTCCCATGAGATGGAGGCTTCCCCTACTTAATGTGACAATTTCACAAGTTAAAATGGTATATCAACCATTGGCACCCGGGAACAGCTCTCCATACAGGCCTGATTTGGTCCATCTTCTCTACATTAAGAAGAGAGAAGCTGATTAAGACACAACCCTACATCCTGACCAGGTTGTTTGCCATGGAAGATGACTTGTGGTCTCTCAGGTCTTTCATAGCTGCCTACATATTCTCCAGGGATACTTTCAGCATGGACCTTTGAAGTTCTCAGCAGGTAGAGGATCCCTACATTTCAGTATTATAAGACCACCTCTGTCCCTGCTCTTCTGTAAAGTAAGATTGAGGGAACACTGTAAGTTTAGGGTTAATAACAGGTTCAATTTGGATTAGGAATCATTTTCTGGATGAATTATGGTATTGGCAACCTGCGAAATTTATAAGAATATAGAGGTGAACTGTGTGTATGAAAATAGAAATCCAAGTAAGATTGGAAGCCCAGAAGTGCATTGGGGCCTTGATTGTGATACTGAGCATTGAATTACATTCTGCACAGATGTCTCAGATAAATTGATATACAATGGCATAGGACATTGTACCTTGGATGATTGAATGTAGAAGCGAACATCCAGTCAAAAAGGGATAGTCAGTAGGAATAGGAAGATAGTAGGTAGGTATAGGAAGAAGGGTGAGTGTATGATTTGGAACAAAATTTCTTTAGCAACAGGGTTTCGGATAGAAAATGAATTTAAATGTCAGCACATGTGAAGAGTCTGTCACAATGATGAAGTGGGAAAAATATGTAGGTAAGCAGATATCAATAGAGACATTATGAAATCAGGGTTGAGTTTGAATATGCAATCTTAGGAAGAAACAAATATGTAGTCATCAATAGGATTGACATTTGAGAGCATAAGTAATCTTGGACATGGATGATTTTAGTAATCCATGTTAATATTCCATTTTGGCTTTGGTACAATCATAAATGTGAACTTTGAATTTAGTGTCCAGAATATTTCTGTGAATAAATGTATATGTAGATCAGGTGACATGAGTATTTCTTCCACCATTTCTGGGAGCAATATTGACTGACTACTTCTGATTGATAGGTACAGATTCTTTATGTGAATTGGAATCATGAGAAACCCAAGCACCTCTTCAGGGATTGAAGAACTCATATGACCCAAAGGATCCCTATTCTCAATTGATGGAGGTCAGGAATCTAACAGAGGAAGGGAAGATACTTCATCCAAAATGACTGAACTTTTTGCCATTTTGGTTTTGGATGCACACATGGGATCTTTCTTTAGATCCATCAGGTGCTGAGAATCTAAGTCACAGCCTCACACAGGGCCAAGAGGCTGATTCAGACACATCCCTTTCCAAAGAAATTTAGCAAAGAGCCATAGGTGATGCCCATTCATTTCCATTTGAAAACTGTTTTCTTCAGGCTTTACAAAGGGTTAGCCTGAGGTAAAGAACTTCCTGACATTCAGGGCAACAGAAAAATAGGTAAGCAAAAGGCCCAAAGCAGGGTTTCTGCACTGAGACTTTCCTGGTCACACTGTCCCTGCTCTTCTGTAAAGTTAGATTGAGGGAACAGTGTATGGTTAGGGTTAATAACACGTTCGATTTGGGTTAGGAATCATTCTGCAGGATGAATATTCGTACTGGGAATCTGCAATAATTACAAGAATATATAGGTAAAATAAAAGTATGAAAACAGAAATCTAGGCAAGATTTGAAGCTCAGATGGGCATTGGGCCCTTGAGTGGGTTACTTTGCTTTGAATTATGTTCTGCACAGATATCTCAGATAAATCGATATACAATGACATAGGACCTAGTACCTTGGATGATTGAAAGTTGAAGAGAACATCCAGTCACAAAGGGAAAGTCCGTGGGTTTAGGACGATAGTCTCTAGGTTTAGAAACAACAATGAGTATAGGATTTGGACCAAACGTTCTTTAGCAATTGGTTTTCAATAAGAGAGTGAATGTAAATATCAGCACATGTGAAGAGTCAGACACAATGATGAAATGGGGAAAATATGTAGGAAAGCAGATATCAATAGAGACATTAACAAATCAGGCAATGTATAAAGTGAGGGATAGGATTAGACATTTTCAACAGGGTTGAGTTTGAATATATAATCTTAGAAAGAAACAAATACATAGGATTTATCTATAGGATTTACATTTTAGAGCATTAAGCAACCGGGACATGGATATTTTTAGTAATCCATGCTCACTTTCCTTTTAGGCTTTGCTACAATCATAAGAGTGACTTTTGCTTTCTGTGTCCAGAATATTACTGTGTTAAAATTTATATGTAGATCAGGTGACATGAGCATTTCTTCCACCATTACTGGGAGCAATATTTTGAAGACGTATAAATATTGGGGGAACAAAGTGGAGTACCCTGTGTCAATGGATACAGAAATAATGTAAGAATAGACGATACTGTGAATAAATAATATAACTGGTTCCAACTTTAAATAGTGGATTGATTTGATATCTGAAAATATACTGGAAATCTTAAACTGATATTCATACATTCACTACAACCAGGTATACATCTAACGGTAATATTAGGGTTATGGTTTATCATGAAGAGTGTGTGAGTTTTGCTTCAAATATGATTATGAAAATCAAAAATAATGTGTTTGGAAAGAAGTCTCATGACAAGACCAGTCAAGAACACTGGAGGAATATATGTGTTCTGAAGCAGGAGGTGATTGAAATTGAAACAAATGCCTATAAATTTGTGAACTTGTGGATGAAAGATATATCATATGATGTGCATAAACTGAAGAAATAGTTTAAAAAATGAACTGAAAAATGAACCGCAAAATACACATCATGTCCCATAGGAAAATGCTTGCATTGATGTTGAACTTGGTTTTACTGTAGAAATATTAGGATTTGTGTGCACCATTCACTGAAGTTAGTCTTCAGTATTAGGAAACAAATCTGTATTTAAGGTGGATGAATATTTCTGAGAATAATCTTGTGAAAAGTTGTTCATAAATCCACATACATAAATATGAATGATTTTAAGGAGTGTATAATAAGATTCATATATTTCATATTTTGAAAAATTTGGAGAGTATATATATATATACATATATATATATATATATATGAATAAATTTATATATACACACACACACACACACACACACAGAGACAGACATTTAAACTAGCAATATATTTGCCAATTGAAATTCATCATGAAATATGTAACCTCCACAGGTGCAAAAATATTGATTTCACTGAAAATGGATCTATATATAATGTTGTTCTAATAACAAGCTCACCCATAGGTTGAATTCTCAATTCCAACAGTGTTTAAGAGGAGTGATCTCTTCTCATAACTTGTATATGCCTAGTCAGCAACTTCACAAAAATGTACGTTTGATAACAGGTAGGATTCTATATGTGCATATAAAAATACATGTGCTGAATAGTCTACAGAGAAAGGAGACACCAATTTGTTGAGAGCCACAGCTTAAGGGGCCCCATCAAACTTCCAGTTACCAGCAACATTCCCCTGCGAGATGATTATTGGCTCACAGCGGCCCCAGCAACATCTAGCTGATTGGCTCCTCTGCGATGATGCACATTGGGCAGTTTCCCTGCCCTTTCAGACCACAGAGCTGCTCATTGTGGGACTTTTTTGGCTCCACCCACCTGACCCAGCCATATGGCCTCAAGAGCAGGAGGATTGTGGGAGGTGGAGAGGCTTGTGGGTGTGACAGAAACTTTGCAAGGAAGCCAGTGGTGGCAGTTGGGCTCTGAGGGTTTTTCCTAAGGAGCTGTTTTGCTTGGCGTGTGTGGTTTTAAAAATAAACTTTGTTTCTTTTGAAAAGTCGCTCTTGAATCTTGCCCAGCCAGACTGCAGCATTTGGTGGCTCGCACGGGGAGCCACTGAGGGTAAGTGATAAGGTAAACTGCTAGCCCCTGAGGGAAGGGCGAGAGGATCGGTAGCCATTTTAAGATTCCTCTTTTGTTTTGCTTCACTTTTGTTGCCTGTCCATGGAGATGAGTGAGATGGATGAAAAACCGCTCACATCTGAGAAAAAAATTATTTACTTCTGAGGAACAGATAGGGAGAAAGGACGGATGCACATGTCAGTAGGATACAAAGGCTATAATGACTTTTTGTTTTTCCCTTTATATTTTATTCTGTCTCGGTTTTGTTTGGCATCGTCTTGTTGGGTTGTATTATAGTAGAAATACAGGATCAGAAATTAGTAAAAAAACAAACTGAAAGAGTGTTAAGTAAATTGTTAGAGGAAGGAGGCACCTCAGTAAAGTCAAGAACAGTCAGGGCATACGTTGATACAATACAAAAATGTAGCCCATGGATTTTTAAGGAGTTGTTAAATATACCATAATGGAACCATCATGGTGAAGATTTAAAAGGGGGGAAAAGAACAGCCCAGGGACTCTGACAGTTGGCACATTGCCATTGAGGACGTTTATATCTGGTTGGCTTAGTCCAAAGACTTCAGATCAGACAAAGATAGAGGAACAAACTTAGGTCAGAAAAAGCCATCAGGGGCAAAGTTACAAAAGGAGACTGCTACTAACAACTTTCAATAACTAGAGGGCGTAAGTGTCCAACCAACAGTGCCTCCTCTACAGGAGACTGTTACTAACACCTTTCTATCACCAGAGTATGTAAATGTCCAAATAACAAGGCCACCTCCATATGCTGGGAGGCCCCCAAACCCCGCAGTTGATAGTTCGGTTCCTGAGACAGGATCTCAAGTATTAACATGCCCTGTATTTGAGGTAGGAGGGCAGCGAATTCACCATGCTTTAAATTTCAAAATAGTGAAGCAGCTAAAAGGGGCTGTAACAACCTATGGTCCTCAAGTACCCTTCATTGTAAGCTTGGTCGAATCCATTAACAACTTGAATATGATGCCAGTAGATTGGGCTAATATGTGTAAAGCTGTGCTAAATGGAGGTCAATACCTTTTATGGAAGGTTGCCAATGAGGAATTTTGCAAGGAGACGGCTAGGTGAAATGCAGAAGCTGGTTATCCTCAGAGAAATCTAGATATGTTGTTAGGAAAGGGACCTCATGAGGACCAGCAGCAACAAATTGCATTTGATCCTGGCGTATACGCACAAATTGCTGCAGAGGCGGTTAGGGCATGGAAGACTTTACAAGGACATGGAGGTTTACAAGGTCAATTATCTAAGGTAATACAAGGAGCTAATGAATCTTACACTGAATTTGTAGATAGGCTTATTCAAACAGCTACCAGAGTTTTGGGGAATACAGAACAAGCAATGCCATTAATAAAAAACTGGCTTATGACCAAGCGAATCGTAGGTGCAGAGATGTCACTAGACCATGGAAACATGAAGATTTAAACACATATATTAAATTATGTAAAGACATTAATGAATAAGAGGAAGTCATGGCAGCTGCAGTAAAACAGGCTTTTGATGCCAGAGACATCAATGAACAAGGGCAATTTGTGGCAGCTGCATTAAACAGGCTTTAGATGCAAGGCCAGGAACATGCTACAATTGTGAACAAACAGGACATTTTAAAAGGAATTGCTCCATAGGAAGAGGGTTTAACAAAAATAGGTACCAAAGGAGTAGAATACTGGGTATTTGCCCACGATGCCGTAGAGGGAGACATTGGGCTAATGAATGCCATTCTCAAACCACCATAGAGGGTACTTCATTATCAAAAACCAACAAGGACTAGCTGTTTATCCACGATATCATGGAGAAAGGCACCGGGCTCCATTGCCAAAAACTGGACAGGGGAGCCCAATGCTCTGGGGCCCAAAACCACAAATATACGGAGCACTGGAGGAACCCAGCAACCCCATCAGTGTAGTGCCCAGGACACATTGTGCATCAGACGCCTCATCAGACAAATCAGAGGGAGCACAGGGTTAGACATCTGCACCTCCGTCAGATCAGTACTAACTGTAGAGATGGGGGTTCAAATCATTCACACATGGTGAAAGGACCTCTTCTCAAAGGAACAGTAGGCTTATTATTGGGACGCAGCTCTTCTAATCTAAAAGGACTTATGATAAGTCCTTAGGTAATTGATCCCGATTATGAAGGTGAAATAAAATTTATAGCCAGTTCTCCAAAGGACATATCAGTAATTTCACCAGGAGATAGAATATCACAGTTACTAATAATACTCAGTCTGCATGATAAATTTTCCAGTCATGCTGTAGAAAGAGGTTCCAAGGGATTAGGCTCCACAGGTGTAGATTTGGTTATGCTTTCTTTAAATTTAGATTCTCGCCCCAGGCTAAAACTAAATATTCAAGGACATGAATTTAATGGGCTACTTGATACAGGTGCAGATGTTAGCATTGTCTCTCATCAAGAATGGCCAAAACATTGGCCATTACAACAATACACTCAAACACTTTGAGACCTAGGAGTGGCAACTAATCCCCATAGAAGTGCAATGGTATTGGATTGGAAGGATCCTGAAGAATGTGAAGGAACTATATAGCCATATGTATTGGATAATCTTCACGTAAATTTATGGGGATGAGATGTCCTAGATCAATTATGTTTGACATTAACAAATAACATCAATCAAAATGTACCCACTATTATGGCTAGAGAAGGTTTTAGGAAAGGAAAAAGATTAGAAAAACAAGAACAAGGTATAGCAGCGCCAATACAAATAGACCAAGCAACAGACAGACATGGGTTGGATTTTCAGAAAGGGCCACTGAGACAATAAAAATTACTTGGAAATCAGAAAGACCAGTATGGCTTCTTCAGTGGACCCTGACTAAAGAAAAGATACAAGCAGCCCAGTTCCTGGTCAAACAACAATTAGCGGAAGAACATATACAACCTTCTGTATCTCCCCATTATACTTTCATTTCTGTCATCAAAAAGAAATCTGGTAAATGAAGATTATTGCAAGATTTAAGAGCCATTAATAATGAGATGGTTATTTTGGGACCTGCTCAATCAAGGATTCCTCAATTGTCTGCTTTGCCAAAAACTTGGTATGTTTTAGTTATACATATTAAAGATTGTTTTTTTTTTTTCATTTCCAATTCTTCTTGAGGATAGTCCAAGTTTTGCATTTACTATCCCTGCACTGAATCATGAAGGTCCTGATCAGAGGTATGAGTGGAAAGTACTCCCTCAAGGGATGGCTAACAGCCCAACTATTTGTCATATTTATGTTAACAAAGTAATCCAGCCACTTAGAAATCAAAATCCTGAACTACAAATATTTCACAATATGGATGATGTGTTATTAGCACACAAGTTAAAAACCCATTGCTAGAATGTTATGCCACACTTACAAACTTATTAAAAAATTATAATCTAGGGATATCAATTGATAAAGTACAATTAAATTTTCCAATTAATTATTTAGGAGTTCTATTATCCTCAACCATGGTCAGTCCACCAAAAATTCAAATACGAGTAGATCAACTCAAATCAATTAATGACTTTCAGAAGTTATTAGGAGACATTAATTGGATAAGGCCTTATCTAGGTATACCAACAGGAGAGTTGGGACCTATATTTGATATCCTAAAAGGTCCATCTGATCCAAATTCACCCAGAATGTTAACGCCTGAAGCAATAAAGGCATTAAAAATCATTGAAACATATATGGGAAATATGCATTTGGATAGATTTGATAAAATAATGCCTTTATTATTTATTGTGCTACCAACAAAAAATATTCCTACAGGAGTATTTTGGCAAGAAGGTCCATTATTATGGATACATTTATCTTATTCTTCTAACACTATTATTACTAGGTATCCTGCGGCTGAGGGACAATTAATACTCATAGGAATAAAAGCAGCAAAGGGAGTGTTTGGAATTTCTCCCAATAAAATTATTACTCCATACACTATGAATCAAATTGATGAATTAGCTAATGAGTTAAATACTTGGGCAATAATCATGTGTAAATCTAATGTTTTATTTGATAACCACTTACCATCTAATCTTTTATTGTCTTTTGGGTCATTGCATCCTGTAATTTTTCCAAAAATTACAAGAAAACTCCTATCATGAATGCTCCAAATATATTCACTGATGGGTCAAATAATGGTACAGCAGCAATAGTTACACCTGATCAAATTTTTACATTTTTAGCACCCCAAAAATCAGCTCAAAAGGTAGAGCTTAATGCAGTATTATAAGCTTTTGTGATGTTTAAAGATTCTGTGTTTAATTTATTTTGCAATAGTCAGTATATTGTTAATGCTATAGTATCTCTTGAAGATGCTGGTAGGATTTCCCCTTCCTCTACTATTTTCTCTTTCCTTTCCAGTATACAAAGTCTAATCTGGGACAGAAAATATCCATTCTTAATAGGACATATCTGGGCACATACAGGATTGCCTGGAGCCCTTAGTTTGGGCAATGATTTAGCAGGTAAAACTACACATGACATACATACATATTTTCTGTACACTAGAAGAAGCTATAAATTTTCATAAAAAGTTCATTATCAATGCTAATACTTTACAAAAGCATTTTAAAATAACTAAGGAACAAGCTAGACAAATAATAAAACAATGTCAAAATTGTGTGACCATTTTACCACATTTTAATCTTAGAGTCAATCGTAGAGGATTGATACCTTACCATATATGGCAGATGGATGTCACACACTTGCCAGAATTTGGAAAATTAAAATATTTGCATGTTACAGTTGATACTTCTTCTGGATTTTTGATTGGCTCCCTTCATGGGGGAAAAAAACTAAAGATGTTATAGCTCATTGCTTACAAAATTTTGCCACTGTGGTCATTCCAAAGCAGTTAAAAACTGATAATGCCTCCGGTTATACTTCTACCTCTTTTAAACCATTTTGCTCATCATTTGGCATTACTCATATATCAGGAAACCCATACAATCCACAGGGACAAGCCATAGTTGAAAGAGCACATCACACTATTAAAATGTACTCATTAAAGTAAGAAGACAGAATTGGGAAGGGATATAAATTCCCCAAAGATAAACTTAAAATAACCCTTTTTACTCTAAACTTTTTAAATTTGGATTTTCAGGACTTAGTGCTGCAGAAAGGCATAAGTGTCTAAAAAATGTGTATAAGCCCGAGGTACTTTGGAAGGATATTCTAACAGGACAATGGAAAGGTCCTGACCCATTAATTTTCTGGAGTTGGAGGTCTGTTTGTGGGTTTCCACAGGAAGAACAGCAGCCGATTTGGATTCCAGAGAGATTAACTAAGATCCCGAACCAGTGATTGCCTGGAGTCGGGGGTCTGTTTATGTGTTTCCACAGGGAGAACAGCAGCCGATTTGGATTCCAGAGAGATTAACTGAAGTGATTTCGATAGACCAAAATAAGATGATTTGGCTCAAATCCATAACAGCTGATATCCAAAACTCCAGTTTGGCTATCCTTACATCTGCGACAGAACAGGGATGCTTTTTTCAATATCTATTTTATTATTGCCCTTTCTCAAATCATGAAGTTCTCTTTTGTTTTTTTGAGCTCATACAGACCTAGGTTAATGTTTTGCTTATCAGTTCTATTTTTTGACTGTAGAGTTTTTAAACATTGCAATGATGATTTCACATGTAAAATGTTATAAGGCCTTTACTATTATATTATGTGTTGTATGTATTTATTATGTGTGCACACTTGTGTTTTGTGTTATATATTTGAATGTGCGTATGTCCATATATCACATATGATGAGTGCTAATGAAATAATATATCCATTTTTTTTATTCACGTGAATTAAATTGTTTAATTTAAATTGGGTAAACAACTGTTCAGGATTGTTTTAATATGTGAAAAAATAGGAGGTTAACAGACGTGTTTGTTTACTTTCACTTTTCCTTTTCATTATATTTAATTATTCTCTTCAAGATAACGTGTAAATTGTTAAGAAAATTGTTTTCTTTTAGTGCCTTCAGGAATGTTACAGAATTTTTTCTTTAGCCATTATTGCCAGAATTTCTATCTTCATCCCAGTGCCGGTGAAGACAAAGATAAAATCAATCTACAGATTCTGCAATAGCCATCACTGAACTGCTTGTAGAACTTGCCTGGATTATGTATCACTTGTATGCATTGTGAACTCACTTGTATGCATTGTGAACTATCTGCTGGTGCAGCGAATTGTGGCAGTGTTGGGGTACTTATGCTGATGCTGTCATCAGTGATAGAATTTTTCCAAAAGGAGCCATCAATTGACTTGGTGTATCTTCCCTATTCTCACTTGATAGAGGTCAGGAAACTTACAGAGGGAGGCGAAAGACTTCATCAGCAATGACTGCTCTTTTGGCAATTTTGGTTTTGGATGCACACATGGGATTTTTCTTTAGATCTATCAGGTTCTGAGAATCAAAGCCACAACCTCACACAGGGCCAAGAGGCTGATTCAGACACATCCCTTTCCAAAGTAATTAAGCAAAGAGCCACAGGTGATGCCCATTCATTTCAATTTGAAAACTGTTTTCTTCAGGCTCCACAAAGGGGTGGCCTGAGGCAAAGACATTCCTAACATTCAGGGCAAGGGAACCATAGGTAAGCAAATTGCCCAAAGCAGGGTTTCTCCACTGAGACTTTTCTGGTTACACTGATCTCTGAGGTTTCTGAGATGTTCCCATTCCCTTCAGCTATCCAGTACATGGCTATGTCACAGAGTTTGGAGGTGGTACATATCTTGGACACAAAACCATGAGCCTATTCTGGAGAGAGGCCAGAAATCAGGAGGTGAACAGGAACTTAGGAAGAGAGTAGGTGTTGTCTATCCATAAGGCAAGCCGCAGTCCATTCATAAAAAGGGCAGAATAAATGCCTGGAAGCTTCCTACTAGTCAGGACACCTCCATTGATGTATTCGCTTTTCTAATAACTACAACCACGGACACAGTGGATACACAGACATAGAAAAACTCGCCTTCTCAAACGACTTACTAGAAACAGTCGACTCCAAACCAAACAAACAACCTTTGCTACCTATTCTCAGAACATGAGACAAAACCACGAACTCACACCCACACCCACTAAGGCACCTCATTCCCACAACAAGGTCTGTGACTATCCGGAGTGTCCTCTGACTGGTGGACCATACTATGTTCCCCCAAAATGGCCTGTCCTTTATCAGATCAGGTCCCTTTTGCCAACTCTGTTAAGTTGTCAGGAGCCAGCAATGAGCCACTACCTGCTTCCTCAGGAAAGGCCCCTCTTCAGAGTTCTCATAGCATTTGGTCATCCTCACATCAGGAGGTACCAAGAAAGACTGACTCTGTCCTTGGAAAATTCAAACAAGTGTGCCCACTGGGAATGGGACTGGCACTGGCTCTGGGTGGCTGGCTTTCTGGATCCCAAGTTCAGAGAGTTCCATCATCAAGGAAGTGAGGTAGGTCACTTCCTTCAGGAACTGAATGAGGTCAATACCTTGGCAACCACTTTGTCCTAACAGTTGTTTACAAGGGTCCCATGAGATGGAGGCTGCCCCTACTTTCTCTGACTCAGTCACAAGTTAGAATGATATATCAACCACAGGCACCATGGAACAGCTCTCCACACAGGCCTGGTTTTGTCCATCTTCTCTACATTAAGAACAGAGCGACTGATTCAGACACAATACTTCATCCTGACCGGTTTCTTTGCCATGGAAGATGATTTTGTGCTCTCAGGTCCTTCATAGCTACCTAAGTCTTCTCCAGAGATCATTTCTGCATGGACCTTTGAGGATTTCAGCAGGTGGAAGATCCCCTACATACCTGTATTGTAAGACCAACTCTGTCCCTGCTCTACTGTAAAGATAGATTGATGGAACAGTGTATGCTTAGGGTTAATAACAAGTTTTATTTGGCTTAGGAATCATTCTGTGCAATGAATAATGGTTTTGGGAACCTGCGATATTTATAAGAATATATAGGTGAAATATAAGTATGAACACAGAAATCTAGGTAAGATTTGACGCCCAGAAGTGCATTGGGCCCTTGATTGAAATACTCAGCTTTGAATTATATTCTGCACAGATGTCTCAGATAAATTGATATACAATGGCATAGGACCTTGTACCTTGGATGATTGAATGTCAAAAAGAACATCCAGTCAGAAGGATAGTCAGTAGGATTAGGAAGATATTCATAGGTTTAGAAAGCAGAGTGAGTATAGGATTTGAACCAAACGTTCTATAACAGTAGGGTTTCAGGTAGAGAATGAATGTAAATATCAACACATGTGAAGAGCCAGTCACATTGATGAACTCTGGAAAGTATGTAGGAAACCATATATCAATAGAGACATTAGGAAATCAGGCATAGTATAAAGTACGTGATAGGATCAGGCATTTTCAACAGTGTTGAGGTTGAATATATAATCTTAGGAAGAAACAAATATGTAGTCACCAATAAAATTGACATTTGATAGCATTAGGCAACCTGGACATAGATGTTTTTAGTAATCCATACTCACTTTCCATTTAGACTTCGGTACAAACATAAGTGTGACCTTTGCATTTTGTGAAAGAAGTCTCATGAAAAGACCAGTCATGAAACCCTGTGGAAAACATGTTTTCTGAATTAGGAAGTGATGAAAAGTAAAAGAAAATGCCTATAAATTTCTGAACTAGTGGATTAAATATATATCCTATCATGTGCATTAACTGAAGAAAAAGAAATGTACCAGTATTGAATAAAAATGAATGACAAAATACACATCACGTCCCATAGGAATCTACTTGCATTGATATAAAACTGTGTCAGTTACTGCAGAAATATTAGGATTTGTATGCACCATTTACTTTTAGTTTTCAGTAATAGGAATCAAATATGTAGTTCAGGTGGATGAATATTTCTCAGAATAATCTTGTGAAAAGTTGATTATTAATCCACATACATGAATATGAATGAATTTACGGAGTGTATAATAAGACACATACATTTCATATTTTGAAAAATCTGTAGAGTGTGTGTGTATATATATATAAACATACACACACACACACACACATGCACGCACACAAACAGACATTAAAAAGTAGCAATATATGCCAATTGAAATTCACCACGAAATATATGTCATCCACAGATCCAAATAAATTTGTTTTACTGAACATGGATTCATGTATAATTTTATTGTACTAGGAAGCTCATCAATAGTTTGAATTTTCAGTTTCAACAGCGTTTAGGAGGAGTGATCTCTTCTCACAATTTGTGTCTGCCAAGTCAGCCACCTCACAAGAATGTACGTGTGGTACCAGGTAGGATTCTATATGTGCATATAAAAATACATGTGCTGAATAGGATACAGAGAAAGGTAGACAGGAATTCACATATTTGTTAACTTTAAAAACACATGAAGAACCATTTCAACAAAAAATTGACTAGATTTATAACTCCTACCCTATATAATGCAAAAGGCAATTCCAATGATACACCATTCCTCCTCTGAACTGCTTGTATTTCTATTCTGTTTGGGTTAATTTTCTCCATCATATTAGAATTAGTAGTCAGAGTCTAGTTGGCATGGGTTTGTGTCAGGGATTCAGTATTTTGAATGAAAATTTGGAAAATGATTCCAATGTTTATGCAAATATATGCTACAAAAGTATCTTCCCACTCTCATCCATAACAATGCCTTGAGATTACCTTGGCCCCAAGTTAGACACAATTAGAGGAGAAGAGTTAGAAAATCTGTGAATACATATCTGGAATCAAATATGCTCACGAGTTCACAAACTTGGAGGTGGTAGAGGAGATTCCAAAAGTAAGGGAGGGTAAACACTCCACAAACATGGAGCTCTGCTGGACTAAAGATTTCTTGAGGAACTGCCTCTGAGGTTGGGCACTTGAAATATATGTTGTAGTCAGGAGATTTAGCTTCCTTTGTAGTGAGACCATCAAATCTGGGTATGCTTCTATGTGACCTGGAATACATGATTTCTTATTTTCCAATAAACATGAGGAAGCTGTATTTAATTTTCTGTTTGTAGGTAAACTGTGGCCACTGGGGGCTAATTGTCTACTCTTGTGGACTCTGAAGCCATTTGGTCATCCTCCAGTTTTCCTGGTGTTGCTTGCTGCTGCACTGGGATTTTCGTATTTGCTTTACGAATTACAAGGAATTCACCTGGGACAAAGTGCTGGAGGGAGTTCTGTCACCTGTGGTGAGTCAGGGTCTGCAGAAGAATGTACCAACCAGGCTTCTATTCCACATAGCTTGCCTCCTTGACCATAGCAACCGGATTCTGAACATTGGCCTGAAACCTCTCCATATAACAAGATGCCTTTACATAGAAGCGTCTGCTGGATGCATCATGTCAGTCACAAGTCAATTGGAAGCCAATGGCAGATCCACATGGCCCCATCACAGATGTTTTTTTATCACACACCTGCCCATCACTGCACTAGGCCCACTACTCAGCAGGTTCCAACTTCCTGGAATCTCTGTTATACACCATTTTCATGAAACTCAGTCAATCAAGTCACTGTCCTGCATAATCATGTTCAGCAACAGGACAACCAAAGTTTCTCCAGTGCCATCTGGTCATGGGAATTTCAAAAATTTCATGGTATTTATCTAGCAATTTTTCAAGGATGAAGTTGGCAGCATGTGGGTTTCAATTCATTCAGGGACCATTAAATGTTGTGGAAGTTCATTTCAAATGAAGTTCTGGAGAATTCTCACAGGCAAGGTTTCCCAAAGATTGGCCAAAGGGTCACATAAATCCAGGCCCATTGAGGTCTACAATGTAACGTCCATGTGTGTTTTGACTCTCAACTAAGACTGCCAAGTCGTTAAGAATAAAATCATGTGATATCAAGCCTGAGATTCCCAGTGGTCTCTGGAAAGCCACCCTGGGCCTAGATCTCAGTTTCCAAGGGTGACTCTCATGCTTGGCCTTCTAAAATCCCAACTCAATTCATGGCAATACTTCTCTAAGTTCAGTTCCTGTACTCAGTCTCTAAGGGAATCACACCAGAGTTCAAACTCAGGTGGACTCAGTCATCCCTTTCAACTGCCACAAAAATAACCACAATTAATACCAAAACACTCCCACATGGCCCTCACCTTCTTCCATATAGACACTCATCATAACCTCTGACTGTAGATTTCCATGAGGAATGCAGCCCAAGACAGTGTCCAAAATACGCTTTCTTGCCCCTCATTTACCTAAATTCTGAGTGACCTGGACACCCTTCCTGTGAACCAGGAGTGATCAAATAGGCCTGCCGTTAATACTGATCCACTTCTCAAATTTGAGACCTACTGACTGTGGGGTTTAGATTCTTTATGTGAATTGGAGTCATGAGAAAACCCAACCACCTATGTGCTAGCCTCTGCAGGGAATTGAAGAACTCATTTGACCTAAAGGATCCCTATTCTCACTTGATTGATGTCAGAAACCTTACAGAGGAAGGCGAAAGACTTCATCCACAATGACTGCTCTTTTGCTATTTTGGTTTTGGATGCACACATGGGATCTTTCTTTAGATCCATCAGTTGCTGAGAATCTAAGCTACAGCCTAACACAGGGCCAAGACGCTGATTCAGACACATCTCTTTGCAAAGCAATTAAGCAAAGAGCCACAGCTGATGCCCATTCTTTTTTATTTGAAAAAGGTTTTCTTCAGACTTCACAAAGCGTTTTCCTTAGGCAAAGACCTTCCTGACATTCAGGGAAACAGAACAATAGGTAAGCAAAAGGCCCAAAGCAGGGTTTCTAAAATGAGACTTTACAGGTCACACTGGTATGTGAGTTTTCTGAGATGCTCGCCATTCACTTCAGTTATTCAGTACATGGCCATGTCACAGAGCATGGAGGTGGTACATATCTTGGATACAAAACCATAAGCCTATTATGGAGAGTGACCAGATTTCAGGAAGAAAACAGGAACTTAGGAAGATCGTAGGTGTTGCCCATCATTATGGCAAGCCGCATTCTATATATAAATTGGGCAGCATGAATGCTGGTAAGCTTTCTAAAAGACAGGACACATCCATTGATGCTTTCTCCTTTCTAATATCTACAATCACGGACACAGTGGGATACAGCGACACAGAAACACTCGCATTGTCAAATGACTTACTAGAAACAATTCCCCCCAAACCAAACAAACCTCATTTCCTACCTCTTCTCAGAACATGAGCCAAAACCACAAACCCACACCCACACCCACAAAGGCACCTCCTTCCTCCAAGTAGGTTGTGACTATTTGGAGTGTCCTCTGACTGTGGGCCATTCTAGGTTCCCCCAAAATTGCCTGTCCTGTCTCAGATTTTGTGTCCTTTGCCAAGTCTCTGAAGTTGTCAGGAGCCAGCAGTGAGCCACTACCTGTTTTCTCAGGAAAGGCCCCTCTTCAGAGTTTTCCTGCCATTTGGCCATCCTAACATCAATAGGTACCAAGAAAGACTGACTCTGTCCTTGGGAAATTCAAAAAGTAAAACCACTGAGACTGGGACTGGGGCTGTCAATGTTTGACTGGCTTCCTGGATCGCAAGTTCACAGAGTTCCATCACCAAGGAAGTGAGGTGAGGTCACTTCCGTCAGGAACTGAATGAGTTCACTGCCTTGGCAACCAATCTGTCCTAAGAGTTGCTTCCAAGCTTCCCATGAGATGGAGGCTGCCCCTGCTTCCTGTGACCCTTTCACAAGTTAGAATGGTATATCACCCATAGGCAGCCAGGAGCAGCTCTCCACACAGGTATCATTTGGTCCATCTTCTCTACATTAAGAATGGAGAGGCTGATTCAGACAGAACCCTTCACCCTGACCAGGTTGTTTTCCATGGAAGATGACTTTTGCACTCTCAGGTCCTTCAGAGTTGCCTACATCTTCTCCAGAGATTATATCTGCATGGACCTTTGAGGTTATCAGCAGGTGGAAGATTCCCTATATTCCTATATTGTAACACCAACTCTGTCCCTGCTCTTCTGTAACGTTAGATTGAGGGAACCATGTATGGTTAGGGTTAATAACATGTTTGATTTGGGTTAGGAATCATTATGCTGAATAAATAATGGTATTGGGAACCTGCAATATGTATAAAAATATATAGGTGAAATATATGTATAAAAACAGAAATCTAAGTGGCTTGTGACTGACATGGTGCAGCCAGCAGACCCTTCTATGTAAAGGCATCTTGTTATATGGAGAGGTTTCAGGGTAATGTTAAGAATCAGTTTGCTGAGGTTAAGGGGACAAGCTGTCTGGTATTGAAGCCTGGTTGGTACATTCTCCTGCAGAACGTGACCCACAACACGTGACAGAACTTCCTCCAGCACTGTGTTCCAGTTGAACTCATTGTATTTCGTGAAGCAAATACCAATGTCCCAGTTCAGCAGCAAGAAACACCACAAAAGTTGGAGGATGAACAAATGGCTTCAGAGTCCACATGGGGTGACACTTAGCCCCCAGTGGCCACAGTTTACATACAAAGAGAGAAATCAGCACTGCTGCCTCAGGATCATTGGAAAATAAGAAACCAAGGTCTTCATGTCACATAGATACAGACCCAGCTTTGATGGTCTCACTAGAAAGGAAGCTAAAGCTTCTGACAAACACATATATTTCAAGTGCCCACCCTCAAAGGCAGTTTCTCAAGAAATCTTTTGGCCAGCAGAGCTCCATGTTTGTGGAGTGTTTACCCTGTCCCTTACTTTTGGAAACTGCTCTACAACCTCCAAAATTGTGAACTCCGGAGCATATTCCACTACAGATATATATTCACAGATTTTCTACCTCTTCTCTTCTAATTGTGTCTTAATTGGGGTGAAGGTAATTTCAAGGCATTGTTGTGGATGAGAGTTGGAAGATTTTTTTGTAGCACATATTTGCATACACATTGGATTCATTTTCCAATTTTCCATTCGAAATACTGAATTCCTGACACTAACCCATAACCTACTAGAATCTGACTACTAATCCTAATATGATGGAGAACAATAACCCAAACAGAATAGAAATCCAAGAAGTTCAGAGGAGGCATGGTGTATAGTTGAACTTGCCTTTTGCATTATATAGTGTAGGAGTTATAAATCTAATCAATATTTTGTTGACATAGTTGTCCATGTGTTTTTAAATTTAACAAGTATTTGAATTCCTGTCTCCGTTTGTCTGTAGCCTATTCAGCACATGCATTTTTATATGCACATATAGAATCCTACCTGGTATCAAATGTACATTCTTGTGAGGTGGCTGACTTGGCAGATACAAATTATGAGAAGAGATCACTCCTCCTAAACGCTGTTGGAACTGAAAATTTAACCTAAGGGGGAGCTTCCTAGTTGAACAACATTATACACAAATCCATGTTCAGTAAATTAAATATTTTTGGATCTTTGGACGATATGTATTTCTACATCAATTTCAATTGGCATATATATTGCTACATTTCAATGTCTCTGTGTGTATATGTGTTTGTGTGTGTGTGTGTGTGTGTGTGTATGTGTGTGTATATATATATATATATATATATATACATATATATATATATATATATATATATATATATACATATACACTCTCCAAATTTTTAAAAATATGAAATACTTCTGTCTTCTTTTACACACCCTAAATTCATTCATATTCATGTATGTGGATTTATAATAAACTTTTCACAAGATTATTCTCAGAATTATTCATCCACCTGAAATACATATTTGTTTTCTAGTACTGACAAGTAACATCAGTGAATGGTGCATACAAATCCTAATATTTCTACAGTAACTGACCCAGTTTAACATCAATCCAAGTAGATTACTATGGGACATGATGTACATTTTGATGTTCATTTTTATTCAACACTGGTACTTTACTATTTCTTCAGTTTATTCACATCATAGGATATGTATTTCATCCACAAGTTAGCAAAATTATTTGCATTTGTGTCACTTTCAATCACTTTCTACTTCAGAACACATGCATTCCTCTATGTTTCTTGACTGGTCTTTTCATGAGACTTCTTTCCAAACACATTATTTTCCTTTTCCATTCTCACTTTTGAAGCAGATCTCACACACCTTTCATGATAGAATATAACCCTAATATTACCATTAGATGTATAACTCATTGGAATGAATGATTCTATATCAATATAAGATTTCTTATATATTTTCAGATATCAATTCTATCAATCCATTATTTGAAGTGGAATCAGTTATATTATTTATTCACAGTATTGTCAATTCATGAATTACTTCTATATTCATAGACACAGGGTACACCTCTTTGTACCCCCAATACTAATTTATTTTTTTATTTTGCATTCTTTATTAAAGTATTTTTATATTATTTTCAACAACATTTGAAACAACAGGATTTTCTAAATAGACTTGTCTTTAGCATACCCAGATGAAAAAATATAATTCTATTTCATATCCCTTTGTGGGATAATGTGGGTTTTTTGTACTGAAAAAATGCTAGGAATATTAGAATATATGATCTGTTAGCCAACTTTGTTTGTTTGTTTGTTTGCTTTTGCAAAGCTAGGAATTGAACCCTAGTAGTAACTAGTAATTCTACTCATTCAGAAAAGTTAGTGTGTCATTTTATTGAAATAACCATAGTGGATATAAAATAGATACACATGTGATACAATAGATTGCATGGTATATAAATTTGTATCTCAGTAAAGCTGTAATTAAAATAAAATTTAAAGTATTGAAATTCAGGCAAAGGATAGGAAAGATATTTGTGTCTGTTTTTCAGAAGTTTATTGTCATCCATTTAAAAAATCTTTTAAAAGAGATTGCATTTGAACAAAAGGTATTGTTTAGTGTGATTTCTCTGTATTCTTAGTGGTTCTTCACTATTACTATTTTATTCACACCCTCTTAATTTCTTATTGTTGAGCCAATTCTGCATCTAAATGTAGTGGCAAGATATATTCAGGAGTCTGGTGCAATAGTGCATGCCTGAAATCCCAGCTACTAAGAGCCTTTCTCAAAACAACAAAAAAGTTGTGGGGGTGGGGAGCATGGATGTAGTTTAGCAGTCAAGTGCTTTCCGTAGCATGTGGAGGCCCTGGGTTCTATCTGCAGCACCGCAAAAGCCAAACAAACAAAAGACGTATTCCAGAGATTTTGATTATTTCTGCAGGAGACATGCAGTCAAGACTAAGTAATTTGAAACAGGAGTGGCACAAGAAGTGGAAGATAATGTTTCAATTTTTTTTTCTTTTTTTTTTAGGTTAGAATTAGTTCACTTTGCATTCCTTGCGTATGCGCCTCTACCTTTGGAACCACATTGGTAAAAGTTTGTGTAAGAATTGTTTGTTGGCATATCCTAGAGTCCTCAATTTATACGTCTTCAAAATATTGCTCCCAGAAATTGTGGAAGAAATACTCATGTCACCTGATCTACATATACATTTTATCACAGTAATATTCGGAACACAAAATGCAAAAGTCACACTTATGATTGTACCAAAGGCTAAATAGAAAGTGAACCTAAATTATTAAAAACATTCATGTCCAGGTTGCCTAATACTCTCAAATGTCAATCCTATTGGTGACTACATATTTGTTTCTTCCTAAGACTATATATTGAAACTCAACCCTGTTGATAATGTCTAATCCTATCACTCACTTTATACTTTGCCTGATTTCCTAATGTCTCTATTGATATCTGCTTTCCTACATATTTTCCCCAGTTCATCATTGTGACTCATTCTTCACATGTGCTGACATTTACATTCATTCTCTAACCGAAACCCTATTACTAAAGAACTTTTGGTCCAAATCCTATACTCACTCTTCTTCCTAAACCTATGGACTATATTCCTAATCCCACTGACTATCCCTTTTTGACTGGATGTTCTCTTCTACATTCAATCATCCAAGTAAAGGTCGGTCGAGTGTCGGAAGAGGAGACCACCAAGAGTCTATCTCATGTAACAGCAAAGGGTTTATTGGGGGTCCAGCATGCTGGGGCTCAGAGTTCACTTGAAAAGAGTAGAGAGCCCTGAGAACAGCTTAAGCAGAGTTTAAATACTTTCCCTTGCGAGTGCAGGGAGGGAAGTTTATTGATGTGTCAGGGCGAGTGGTCAATTTGCATGCAACCTGGTGAAGGAGTACATTCTGCAGTTTGACAGTTGGGGACAGCACATTCTGGGAACAAGATTGGCAAACATTTCTCAAGATTTCAACAGTGTTTTGTTAAGCGTACAGAAAAACAGGAAGTGACAACTACATATTTTATTAACCTTTCATTCGACACTTCTTTTTCTGGCTACTTTTAATCATAAAAATGATCATTGGGGGGTGTCACATTCTATGTCTGCTAGTGGGGTATTACCATTAGTTTAACTTGTCCAATTTGAGCTTGGAGAAAATAAATTACATGGTTGAGCAAGCAGGGTTTAATAGTTAGCAATAATATGAGGATTATTATTGGACCGGCCAGGGTTGATAAATGCGTAGTTAACCAGGGGAACTTTGTGAACCAAGATTCAAAACACCCTTTTTTGGCCTCTCTCTGTCGTTGACGCTCTTCAAGTCATCTTTTTAATTTACTCATAGATTTTTTTACAACTCCAATATGGTTGGCATAAAAACAACATTCTTCCATCAATGCAAAACAAAGGCCCTCTTCTCACATGAAGAGGAGTTCCAATCCTCGACTGTTCTGTAAAACAACTTCAGAGAGATAGGTTAAAGATTCCTGCAATGCTGTTATGGAGGTTTCTAATATCTTTAAGTTTTGGTCTATAGCTGCTTCTATTTGGGTCATTTGTTTTGTCCCATGGACCAAGGCAGTGGTTCTTGTGCCCACCCTTGCAGCAACATGTATTCCTAATAGGATCGCAAAAGTGAGTGATATATGTTCCCAGTGGAACTAGGTTTTATGCCCCCCCTATTTGATCTTCAAATGAACCTGTGTTGATAGAGCACTCTCGGAAACATTTGCACAACTACACAATTAATCACATCTGTTGACCACTTCATGAAAACATAAACAATGTTTTAAGTATATAGAATTATACTGTTGTAGGGACGGACAAGGCAAGGCACCTAAGATAGTACCAAAGACAGGAAAACAGTCCTATTTGTTTGCAACCAGATTCAGAGGGCATTACTTCTGTTGTAATCAATTAAATCCCCGGAACCCCAAGTTTAGGTACTTTCAGAATTTTGTACCCAACATATAAGGGAAGGGGCTCAGAAGTTCACAGTCTTAAGCAGTTCACAAAAAGCAGTTTGTATTTTGTTTTTTTCCTCTGTTGTGGGAAAGTTAACTTTTCAAGGACACCTGGGTGAGGGAGAGCATTATATTCCCTTTATTTTTTCCCCCTCCCAACTGTTACCATGGAGCCCAGTTGGTAACTTCTTTATCTTACAAATGTAGCCATCTCTGTGAAGCCTCAGCTCAAGGCCAAGGCCTTGTTCACATATATTGTGAAAAACTAGTAAGGTGGTGTCTAGCTTAGGATTGCTGATTTTTTTAGAAAGTGGCCAAGTAGAATAGGGCAACACGAAAAGAGGAAGTTTATGTACTTAGAAATTTTTTATAGGGACTCTTTTTCTGAAAGTCCTAAATTCAGCTATGTTGAAGATTTCTGGAGAAGGTCAGTTAAGACATTTCTGTGGGCCTGGTACAGAGGGGGAAGACGGGGAAGGCGTGGCTGTGAGCAGCTCCGTGGATCTGAGAATGAGGTAGGAGAGATGTAAAAGAATAATGGGAAAGGGGTTTTGGATTTTTCTAGGAACAAATCTTGAGCAGTACAACAGGTAGAGCAGAGGGTATGATGGGAGTTAGTATCCCCAAAAGCCTGTGAGGGACTTTAAATACTTAGTAACCTGTTTTCAGTGATGACAAAGCAACTTTAAAGGCCATTTACATTACATCTTCGATAAGGGTCTGAGGGCTCTCCTCAGCTGGTTTGAGCTTTGTGTTAGCTAGTAAGAGGACCTGGTGGGACCCAGTGCAGGCAATGACAAGAGAAGAGAGGAGTGAGTCGGTTAAGGTGTACCTCAGTACCTGCTACCTTAACAAGGGGGCAATGGTCATAGAATGGGCGGAGGTTTGGGTTTTTGATCTAGTAATTGGAGGGGAGAAATCAGGTTGCTTAGGTGAGAGTAAGAGCAGAGAGTATGGAGCAGATGGCTGAGGGTGAGGATCTATTGGAGAAGCATAGTTCAGGATGTGAGCAAAGGAGGGAAAAGGCCTCCACATAGGGGAATCTCCTTTCACACTTTTGAGCACTTGCAAAAGTTAAAAAGGTCACGCAGAATTTGAGGATCTAGAGACCCCTCTGGGGGCTATCAATTTTGGTTATCTAATTGGATATGGCCAATGCTGTGTACAGAATTTGATGAGGAGTTTGAGTTCCATCAAGCAGTCCCTGAATGCTCACATCCCCATGACTTACAGAAAAAGTCGGCTTCCCCCCAACACAGCCGTGACTGTTTGTGGCTTTGATAGTCCGCCAGGCAAACATAGTAATCTAGGCTAGCCAAACTGCATCTGGCTCGCGTGTCCCTACATCCATAATATTTGTTTCCATTATCTATGGTAGAGAAGGGATTTAATGGAATTTTAGTGGGATCCACTTCATCAGGGATATCCCAATGGAAAAGACCTATAGCCAGCTGACAAATGTCTCTGTGGAGAGATGGCGACCATGTCCTTAAGTGGGCGGTATGCGAGATAGACCATACTTCTTGTCCAGTAAGATTTGTGATCAGCCATTGCTGCTGAATGGGCTGATGAGGGTTAGGACTACTGGTGGTCAAGGGGAGAGTCTATAGCCTTATTGACAAGGCAAATACACAATTTGAAAGGGTTACCTGTCTTTTACTGTTTCCAGCCAGAGTCTGGACAGGGCACAGGCTTGAGATGAGAGGTATGGATCCAGGAAGTGATTCTGTCTACCTTTACTTCTGTAGGTGCTATAAGTAGCACCTTCTATGGTCCCTTTCAGCGGGGTTCCATGGATGACACCTGATGTCGTCTAATGTAGACAAGTCTCTTTCTTGATATTGATGTTGATTCCCCTCATCCCCGGGTTGGTAGGCAGTGGCCATCTGTCTTCACAGGTATCTGTGTGGTCCTGGCTGAAAGACAATATCTCTTACTTTTTAAATTAGTGGGAAGTAGAAAGATCCTTCTAGGGTCCATCCAAATCCAATGGTGAGCCATTCTGAGGCACAGAGAGTCTGCCAGGTCCAGCGTTTTACTAAAAAAGAAAGATTCTGATCCCTTAAGCAAACTTTGGTGCAGTGATCAAGGGTCAGAGACAGAGGCATTGAAGTGCTCTGTCCCATAATGAAAGATACACAAACAGTAAAAGCAACAACACACGACACAGACAAGACAAGACAATAAAGACAGGATATGGAAGTCCAACACTGAGACCAGGACTTAGTAGTTGGCAGAACCCGATCGGTTGGCAATAACGAATCTGAAACAAAATATCACTGAGTCATGGAGACTATTGTTCCTCAATTTTCTGAGTCCTCTATGACGTCACCCAGGGACTTGGCCTGTGGCTCTGTGACATGACTGTCAGCCATCGTTGGAGAGAGCTCACGCTCTTCATGACATCCATTTTGCCAAGCCCTGACCTGAAACCTGACCAGAAAGAGGCACCTTACTTACCCTGAGAGGAGTTCGTTGGGGTCTCTTGTCCACCGCTGCCGGATCTCAGTGGAACCTCCATATGTAAAGGTCCGGTGACAATCGGGGGAAGAGACCACCAAGAGACTGTCTCATGCAAAAGCAAAGGGTTTATTGGGGGTCCAGCATGCTGGGGCTCAGAGCTCACTTGAATAGAGGAGAGAGCCCAGAGAACAGCTTAAGCAGAGCTTATATATTTTCCTTGGAGAGGGCAGGGGGGTAAGTTTATTGATGGGTCCGGGCGAGTGAGCGGTTTGCGTGCAACCGGTTGAGGGAGTACATTCTGCAGTTTGGCAATTGGGGACAGCACATTCTGGGAATAAGATTAGCAAACAGTTCTCAATATTTCAAAAGTGTTTTGTTAAGCATACAGAAAAACAGGAAGTGAAAAGTACTTATTCTATTAACCTTTCACTGCGAACTATACTTTGCCAGAATTCCTAATGTCTCTATTGTGTTTGTTAAAGTTCATTTTTATTCAAACCTGGTACGTTATTATTTCTTCAGTTCATGGACATCATAAGATATTTCCTTTCATTCACAAGTTCACAAATTTATAAACATTTGGTTCACTTTCAATCACTTCCTCCTTCGGAAGACATATGTTCCTCCATGTTTCTTGACTGGTCTTTTTACTAGACTTCTTTCTAAACATATTATTTTCGATTCCATAATCATTTTTGAGGCAAAACTCACACACTATTCATGATAAATGATAACCCTAACATTACAATTAGATATATAACTGGTTGGAATGAATGTATGTATATCAATATAAGATTTTCTATATATTTTCAGATATCAATACAATCCATTATTTAAATTTGGAACCAGTTATATAATTTATTCACAGTATGGTCTATTAATGCATCATCTCTATATTCATCAAAACAGGGTAAACCTAATAGTTTCCCCAGTACTAATTTATAAGTTTTCAAAATACTGCTCACAGAAATGGTGAAAGAAATACTCATGTCACCTTAGCTACATATACATATTATCACACTAATATTCTGGACACAAAATGCAAAGGTCACACAGAACATAATTTAAGCTAAGTATCCCAATCAAGGGCCCAAAGTCCTTCTGGGCTTCAAATATTACCTAGATTTCTGTTTTCCTACTTATATTTCACCTCCATGTTCTTGTAAATATCACAGGTTCCCAATATCATTATTCATCCAGCAAAATGATTCATAACCCAAATCGAACATGCTATTAACCCTAACCATTCTGTAAACTGAGATTGTTCACTCAATCTCACTTTACAGAAGAGCAGGGACAAAGTTAGTATTACAATACAGGAAGTTAGGAGATCTTCCACCTGCTGAGTACCTCAAAATCCATGCAGAAATGATCCCTGGAGAAGACATAGGCAGCTATGAAGGACCTGAGACAGCAAAAGTCATCTTCCTTTGCAAACAACCCGATCAGGATGAAAGGATGTGTCTGAATCATCCTATCTCTTCTTAATGTAGGGAAGATGTATGTAACCAGGCATGTGTGGAGAGCTGTTCCCAGGTGCCTATGTTTCTATACCATTCTAACTTGTGAAAGTGTCACAGGAAATAGAGGCAGCCTCCTTTTCCTGAGACACTAGGAAGCAACTGTTAGGACAAAGTGGTGGCCAAGACAGTGGCCTCATTCATTTTCTGAAGAAAGTGACCTCACCTCACTTTTTTCATGATGGAACTCTCTGAATTTTGTAATCCAGGAAGCCAGGCACCAAGAGCCAGTACCAGTCCCAGTCCAAGTGGGCTCACTTGTTTGGATTTACCAAGTAAAGAGTCAGTCTTTCTTGGTATCTACTGATGTGAGGGTGGCCAAATGCCAAGAAAGCTTTGAAGAGGGTCCTTTCCTGAGAGGGCAGGAAATGGCTCACCACTGCCTACTGAAAACTTCACAGAATTGGCCAAGGAGACCAGATCTGAGACAGGACCGGCCATTTCTGGGGCACATTCTATGGCCTACTAGTCAGAGGACACTCCGGATAGTCACAGACATACTTGGGGAAGGAGCTGACTTTGTGTGTGTGGATGTCAGTTTGTGGATTTGTCTCATATTCTGAGAATAGGTAAAAAATGAGGTTTGTTTGGTTTCGAGTGGACTGTTTCTAGTAAGTCATCTGACAAGGAGACTGTTTCTATGTCTGTGTATCCCACTGTGTCCTTAGTTGTAGATATTAGAAAAGAAAATGGCTCAATGGGTGTGTCCTGTCTAGTAGAAAGCTTCACAGCATTCATCCTGCCCAATTAATGAATGGACTGAGGCTTGACTTATCCATGGGCAACACCTAGTATCATCCTAAGTTCTTGAATTCTTCCTGAATTCTGGCAACTCTCCAGAAAGGCTCATGGTTTTTTGTCCAAGATATGTACCACCTCCAAGCTCTGTGACATGGCCATGTACTAGTTAGCTGAAAGGAATGGCGAGAACACCAGAAAACTCAGATATTGGTGTGACCAGGAAAGTCTCTATGGTGAAACCTGGCTTAGGGCCTTTTGCTTAACTATTGTTCTGTTGCCCTGAATGTCAGGAACCTCTTTGCCTCAGGCCACCCCTTTATAAAGCCAGAAGAAAACAATTTTCAAATGGAAATGAATGGGCATCACCTGTGCCTCTTTGATGAATTGTTTTGGAAATGGTTATGTCTGAATCAGACTCTGGGCCCTGTGTGAGGCTGTGGCTTAAATTGTCAGCACCTCTTGCTGATCATGAGTGTACCAGACAGTGCCTTGATTGACTGGGATTTAAGAAAATGGTGTAGAACAGAGATGTCATTAAGTTGGACCCTCCTGAGTAGTGGGCCCTGAGCTGTGGTGTGCAGGTGTGTGATAAATCATCTGTGGTTGCGCCATGTGGTTTTGCCATTGATTTCCAAATGGTTTGTCACTGACACGGTGCAGTGACCAGACACTTATATGTAAAGGTGTCTTGTTAAATGGATAGTTTTCAGGGCAATGTGCAGAATCAGGTTGCTATGGAGAAGGGGGCAAGTTATGTGGGAATGAAGCCTGGTTGGTGCATTCTCTTGTAGACCCTGAAAAACCACAAATGACAGAACTCCCTCCAGGACTGTGTTCCAGTTGAACTCCTTGTATTTTGTGAGGCAAATACCAAACTCTCAGTGCTGCAGCAGGAAACTCTAAGAAAATGGAGGATGAACAAAAGGCTTCACAGTCCACACAGGGAGACACTTAGACCCCAGTGGCCACAGTTTACATACGAAGAGAGAATTCAGCACTGCTGCCTCATGTGTATTGGAAAGCAAGAAAGAATGTCCTTCAGGTCGCATAGATGCAGACCCAGCTTTGATGATCTCACTACAAAGGAAGCTAAATCTACTGACAACATATATTTCAAGTGCCCATCCTCAGAGGCAGTTTCTCTAGAAGTCTTTAGGCCAGCAGACCTCCATGTTTGTGGAGTGTTTACCCTGTCCCTTACTTTGGGATACTCCTCTACCACCTCCAAGTTTGTGAACTCCTGAATATTTTCCATTCCAGATATGTATTTACAGATTTTCTAACTCTTCTCCTCTAATTGTTTCTTATTTGGCGTGAAGGTAACGTCAAGGCATTGTTCTGGATGAGAGTGGGAAGATTTTTGTGTAGCACATATTTGCATACACATTGGACTCATTTTCCAATTTTCCATTCCAAAGACTGAATCCCTGACACTAACGCATACCCTACCAAACTCTGACTACTAATCCTAATATGATGAAGAAAAATAACCCAAACAGAATAGAAATACAAGCACTTCTGAAGAGGCATGGTGTATAGTTGGACTTGCCTTTTGCATGATAAAGGGTAGGTGTTATAAACCTAGTCAATTTTTCATTGAAATAGTTCTCCATGTGTTTTTTTTCCTTTAATATTTATTGTTGGTTCTACAAAACATTACATAGTTCTTGACATGTCATATTTCACACTTTGATTCAAGTAGGTTATGAACTTCAATTTTTCTTCGTATACAGATTGCAGTATCTCATCAGTTACACATCCACTATTTTACATATTGCTATACTAGTGTCTGTTGTATTCTGCTGCCTTTCCTGTCCTCTACTATCTCCCATCCCCTCCCCTCCAATCCTCTCTCTCTACCCCATCTATTGTAATTCATTTCTTCCACTTGTTTTTGTCCCCTTTCCCCTCACTTCTTCTTGTATTTAATTTTGTATAACCATGAGGGTTTCCTTCCATTTCTATGTAATTTTCCTTCTCTTTCCTTTTCCCTCCCACTTCTCACCCCTGTTTAATATTAATCATCTTCTCATGCTCTTCCTCCCAACTCTGTTCTTAGTTACTCTCCTTATATCAAAGAAAACATTTGGCATTTGTTTTTTAGTGATTGGCTATCTTCACGTAGCATAATACGTTCTAATGCCATCCATTTCTCTGCAAATTGTATGATTTTGTCATTTTTTAATGCAGAGTAATACTCCATTGTGTATAAATGCCACATTTTTTTTAATCCATTCATCTATTGAAGGGCATCTAGGTTGGTTCCACAGTCTTCCTATTGTGAATTGTGCTGCTATGAACATAGATTTATCAGTGTCCCTGTAGCATGCACTTTTTGGGTCTATAGGGATTAGACCGAGAAGGGGAATTGCTGGGTCAAATGGCGGTTCCATTCCCAAGTTTCCAAGAAATCTCCATACTGCTTTCCAAATTTACTGCACCAATTTGCAGTCCCACCAGCAATGTACAGGTGTACCCTTTTTCCCACATCCTCGCCAGCACTTGTTGTCGTTTGACTTCATAATGGCTGCCAAGCTTACTGCAGTGAGATGGTATCTTAGGGTGGGTTTGTTTTGCATTTCTCTGAATGCTCGAGATGGTGAGAATTTTTTGATGTACTTATTGATTGATTGTATGTCCTCCTCTGAGAAGTGTCTGTTCAGGTCCTTGGCCCATTTGTTGATTTGGTAATTCATTTGCTTATTGTTTAATTTTTTGAGTTCTTTGTATAACTCTGGATATTAGGGCTCTATCTGAAGTGTGAGGAGTAAAGATTTGTTCCCAGGATGTAGGCTCCCTTTTTACCTCTCTTATTGTTTCTTTTTCTGAGAAAAATCTATTTAGTTTGAGTAAGTCCTGTTTGTAGATTCTAATTATTAACTCTTATGCTATGGGTGTCCTATTGAGGAATTTGGAGCCCGACCCCACAGTATGTAGATCATAGCCAAAGTTTTCTTCTATCAGACGCCGTGTCGCTGATTTGATATCAAGCTCCTTGATCCATTGTGAGTTAACTTTTGTGCATGGCGAGAGAAAGGGATTCAGTTTCATTTTCTTACATATGTAATTCCAGTTTTTCCAGCACCATTTGTTGAAGATGCTATC
Source organism: Callospermophilus lateralis (assembly GCF_048772815.1). Lineage (NCBI taxonomy): Eukaryota > Metazoa > Chordata > Mammalia > Rodentia > Sciuridae > Callospermophilus > Callospermophilus lateralis. The sequence continues at coordinate 665,921 of NW_027513816.1, read as the reverse complement.
CTTCCTTCAGTTTATGCTTTTAGCTCCTTTATCAAATATAAGATTGCTGTAATTTTGTGGATTGATTTCTGTGTCCTCTATTCTGTACCATTGGTCCACCCGCCAGTTTTGGTACCAGTACCATGCTCTTTTTGTTACTATTGCTCCGTAGTATAGTTTGAGGACATGTATCGCTATACCGCCTGATTCACACTTCCTGCTTAGAGTTGTCTTTGCTATACTGCGTCTTGTATTATTCCATATGAATTTCATAATTGTTTTATCTATTTCTACAGGAAATGCCGTTGGGATTTTGATTGGCATTGCATTTAACCTATAGAGAAATTTTGGTAATATCGCCATTTTGATGATGTTAATTCTGCCTATCCATGAACAGGGTATATTTTTCCATCTTGTAAGATCTTCTTCTATTTCTCTCTTTAGGGTTCTGTAGTTTTCATTGTGTAAGTCTTTCACATCTTTTGTTACGTTGATAACCAAATATTTTATTTTATTTTATTTTTTTGAGGATACTCTCAATGGAGTGGTTGTCCTCATTTCCGTTTCAGAGGATTTGTTGCTGATATTCAGGAATGCTTTTGATTTATGATTGCTGATTTTATATCATGCCACTTTGCTGAATTCATTTATTATCTCTAATAGTTTCTTGTAGACCCTTTTGGGTCTACTAGGTATAGAATCATGTCATCTGCAAATAGTGATAATTTAAGTTCTTCTTTTCCTATTTTTATGCCTTTAATTTCTTTCATTTGTCTAATTGCTCTGGCCAGTGTTCGAGAACTATGTTGAACAGAAATCGTGAGAGAGGGCATCCCTGTCTTGTTCCAGATTTTAGAGGGAATGCCTTCAATTTTTTCTCAATTCAGAATGATACTAGCCTGAGGCTTAGCATAGATTGCTTTTACAATATTGAGGTATGTTCCTGTTATCCCAGTTTTTCTAGAGTTTTAAGCATAAAGGGATGCTGTACTTTATTGAATGCTTTTTCTGCATCTATTGGGGTGATCATATGGTTCTTATTTTTAAGTCTATTGATGTGGTGAATAATATTTATTGATTTCCGTATATTGAACCAGCCTTGTATCCCAGGAATGAATCCTACTTGATCATGTTGCACAATTTTTTAAATATGTTTTTGTATCTGATTCGCCAGAATTTTATTGAGGATTTTTGCATCTAGGTTCATTAGAGAGATTGGTCTGTACATTTGTTTCTTTGAAGGGTCTTTGTCTGGTTTAGTAATCAGGGTGATATTGGCCTCCTCTGCTGTATACCCATTCGGTCCTGGGCTTTTCTTAGTTGGTAGTCTTTGGATGGTTTCTTCTATTTTCTCAATTGATATTGGTCTGCTTAGGTTGTCTATATCCTCCTGACTCAATCTGGGCAGATCATATGACTTAAGAAATTTATTGATGCCTTCACTATCTTCTAATATAATTTCTGATTATCTTCTGTATTTCAGAAGTGTCTGTTGTGATATTGCCTTTTTCATCCCTTATGATAGTAATTTGAGTTCCCTCTCTTCTTCTCTTCATTAACATGGCTAAGAGTCTGTCGATTTTATTAATTTTTCAACTTTTAGTATTTTCAATTTTTTCAATTGTTTCTTTTGTTTCGATTTCATTAATTTCAGCTCTGATTTTAATTATTTCTTGCCTTCTACTTCTTTTTCTGTTGTTTTGCTCTTCTTTTTCTAGGATTTTGAAATGAACTATGAGATCATTTATTTGTTGTTGTTTTTTTTTTTTTTTTTTTTTAAGGAAAGAACTCCAAGCAATGAATTTTCCACTTAGAACTGCTTTCAATGTGTCCCATAGATTCTGATATGTTCTGTATGTCTTTTTCATTTATGTCTAAGAATTTTTTATATTTTTCTCCTTGATGTCTTCAATAACCCATTGATCATTCAGTACGTATTGTTCATTCTCCAAGTGATGCATGAATTTTCCTTCCTTCTTTTATTGTTGATTTCAGTTTCATTCCATTACGATCAGATAAGATGCCTGGTATTATCTATACTCCTTTATATTGTCTAAGAGTTGTTCTGTGACATAATATATGATCTATTTTTGAGAGGTATCCATGTGCTGCTGAGAAAACAGTGTAACTGCTTGATGTTGGGTGGTATATTCTATATATGTTAATTAAGTCTAGGTTATTAATTGTGTTATTGAGTTCTATAGTTTCCTAATTCAACTTTTGTTTGGAGTATCTGTCCAGTAGTGAGAGAGGTGTGTTGAAATCTTCCATGATTATTGTATGGTGGTCTACCAGACTCTTGAACTTGAGAAGAGTTTGTTTGATTAACATAGCTGAACCATTGTTTGGGGCACATATATTTATGATTGTTATGTCTTGTTGGTGTATGGTTCCCTTAAGCAATATGTAGTGTCCCTCTTTATCCTTTTTGATTAACTTTGTCTTGAAATCTATTTTATTTGATATGAGTATGGACACTTCTGCTTGTTTCCGAAGTCAATATGAGTGATATGATTTCTCCCAACCTTTCACCTTTAGTCTATATATGTCTTTTCCTATCAAATATGTCTCCTGTAGGCAGAAAATTTTTGGGTCTTCTTTCATGATCCATTCTACTAGCCTGTGTCTCTTAATTGGTGAGTTTAAGGCATTAACATTTAGGGTTATTTTTGAAATATGGGTTGTTCTTCCAGCCATATTTGTTTATTTATGTTACTAAACATGGTTTGTTTTTCTCTTTGATTATTTTTCGCCCCTTTACTGTACTACCTCCCACTGTTGATTTTCATTGTTATTTTCCATTTCGTCTTCCTATAATGTTTTGCCAAGGATCTTTTGAAGAGATGGTTTTCTAGCTGCAAATTCTTTTAACTTTTGTTTATCATGGAAGGTTTTAATTTCATCTTCCATCCTGAAGCTTAAAATCGCTGGATACACAATTCTTGGTTGGAACCCAATTTCTTTCAGTGATTGAAAAATGTTATTCCAGGATCTTCTAGCTTTCAGAGTCTGTGTTGAAAGATCAGCTGTTATCCTGATTGGTTTACCCCTAAATGTAATCTGCTTCCTTTCTCTTGTAGCTTTTAAAATTCTCTCTTTATTCTGTATGTTTGGCATCTTCATTATAATATGTCTAGGTGTTTATCTCTTATGATTTTGCACATTTGGCGTCCTGTAGGCTTCTAGGATTTGGGATTCTGTCTCATTCTTCATCTCTGGAAAGTTTTCTCATATTATTTCATTGAATAGATTGCTCAATCCTGTGGTTTGGACCTGTATTCCTTCCTGTATCCCAATTACTCTTTAGTTTGGTCTCTTCATGTTATCCCATATTTCTTGGATGTTCTGCTCATGGTTTCTTAACAGTCTTGCTGAGCTTTCTATGTTCTTTTCAAGTTGAAATACTTTGTCTTCATTGTCTGATGTTCTATCTTCTAAGTGATCTACTCTGCTGGTAGTATTCTCAATTGAGTTTTTAAGTTGGTTTATTGCTTCCTGCATTTCTATGATTTCTGTTTGTGTGTTTTTTATAACCTCTATCTCCCTGTATAGTTGATCTTTTGCTTCTTGGATTTGTTTATGTAATTCATTGTCAAAGTGATCTTTCATTGTCTGATTTTGCTGTCTAATGTCTCCCTGGAGACTCCAGATCATCTGAAGCAAGTATATCCTGATTCTTTATCTGACATTCCATATGCTGCAGATATTACCTCTTCTAATGTTGAGTTGACCTGCGTTGCTTGTGGTCCTTTCTTTCCTTGTCTTTCCCTACTGTTCACGTTTTTTTCGGCTTGGTGAAACTTTTGTGTTATTGAATTTTACCCCTAAATGTTTATATTGCTATTGTATTCTTGAAAAGTCTCCCTCACAGGCGTCAGCAGCGGCTCTGCCTCTCCTCCAATTGGGGCAATGTGCCTACCACACCAGCACGCCGCTGGGCCTGTTCTGCCTCTTGGTAGCTGGTCCGCCTAACATGCAGGAGCGGGCAGTAGATCTACCCCTCTGCGGGTGCTGGTCCTGTTCAGCCAGTGGGTAACAGGTCCAGCTACCTTGCAGGCACAGGTGTCGGCTCTGCCCCTCCGCGCTCCGCTGGGCCTCTTCTGTCTGTGGGTTGCAGGGCTGTCTACATTGCAGGCGTGAGTGGCATCTCTGCCCCCCCCCAAACCGGGGCGATGTGTCTACCACGCTGGTAGGTCGCTGGGTCTGTTCTGCCTCTGGGGGAGAGGTCCACCTGCTTTGCAGGCACGGGCAGCGGCTCGGCCCCTCCCCAAACCTGGTTATGTGTCTAGTACCCTGGCGGGGCCTAGCACCTGGTCTGTCGGTGTTCGCAGGTCCACCTACTTCGCAGGCGCGGGGACCGGCTCTGCCCCTCTGAAGGCAGTTGGGCCGCTTCAGCCGGTGGGTCGCAGGTTCACCTATCTTGAAGTCGCAAGGGGTGTCTCTGCCCCTCCGCGGGTGTCTGGGCCTGTTCTGCCTGTGGGTCGCATGTCCGCGTTCCTTGCAGGCGTGCAGTGGCTCTGCCCAACCCCCAACCAGGGTGATGTGTCTTTCACGATGGCGGGCCGCTAGGCCTGTTCTACGGGTGGCTTGCAGGTCCGCCTACCTTACAGGCGCGGTTGGCGGCTCTGCCCCTCCCTTCTCCATGTGTTTTTAAAGTTAACAAATATGAGAATTCCTGTCTCCATTTCTCTGTACCCTATTCAGCACATGCATTTTTATATTCACATATAGAATCCTACCTGGTATCACATGTACATACTTGTGAGGTTGCTGACTTTGCAAATACAAATTTTGAGAAGGGATCACTCCTCCTAAATGCTGTTGTAACTTACAATTCAAACTATGGGTGAGCTCCCTAGTTGAACAACATTATACATAAATCGATGCTCAGAAAAATGAAGATTTTTGGATTTGTGGATGATATATAATTCATGATGTATTTCGATTGGCATATATATTGCTACTTTTTAATGTATACGTGTGTGTGTGTGTGTGTGTGTGTGTGTGTGTGCATATATATATATGTATAAACTCTCCAGATTTTTCAAAATATGAAATGTATGTGTCTTATTATATACTCCCTAAATTCATTGATGTTCATGAATGTGGATTTATATTCAACTGTTCATAAGAATGTTCTCAGAAATATTAATCCACCTGAAATACATATTTGTTTCCTAATACTGAAAACTAACTTCAGTGAATGGTGCATACAAATCCTAATATTGCTATAGTAAATGACTCAGTTTAACGTCAATGCAAGTAGATTCCTATGGGACATGATATGTATTTTGACGTTCATTTTTATTCAAAACTGGTACATTAATATTTCTTCAGTTTTTGCACATAGTAGAATACATATTTCATTCACAAATTCACAAATTTATAGGCATTTTTTTCACTTTCAATTACTTCCTGCTTCAGAACATATGTATTCCCCCAGGTTTCTTGACTGCTCTTTTAATGAGACTTCTTTCCAAGCACATTATTTTCAATTTCCATAATCATTTTAGAAGCAAAGCTCACACACACTTCATGATAAACCATAACAGTGATATTACCATTAGATGTATAACTGGTTGGAATGATTGTATGAATATCAATATAAGATTTCCAGTATATATTCAGATATCAATTCAATCCATTATTTAAATTTGGAACCAGTTATATTATTTATTCACAGTATGGTCTATTCATGCATTATCTTTATATTCATATAACACAGAGTATACCTATTTGTACCCACAATACTAAATTATATGTCTTCAAAATATTGCTCCCAGAAATTGTGGAAGAAATACTCATGTCACCTGATCTATATATACATTAATCTCGGTAATATTGTGGAAACAAAAAGCAAGGTCACACTTATGATTGTACCAAATCCTAAATGGAAAGTGAGCATGGATTAAAAAAAAATCCATGTCCAGGTTGCCTAATGCTCTCAAAAGTGAATCCTATTGGTGACTACATATTTGTTTCTTCCTGAAATTACATATTCAACCTCAACCCTGTTGAAAATGTCTAATCCTATCACTCACTTTATACTTTGCCTGATTTCCTAATGTCTCTATTAAAATCTGATTTCCTGTATTTTTCCCCAGTTCATCATTATGACTGACTCTTCACATGTGCTGACATTTACTTTCACTGTCTACCCAAAACCCTATTGCTAAAGATCTTTTGGTCCAAATGCTATACACACTCTTCATTCTAAATCTACCGAATATCTTCCTAATCCACCAACTATCCCTTTTGGACTGGATTTTCTCTTCGACATTCAATCATCCAAAAGACAAGGTCCTATGCCATTGTATATCAATTAATCTGAGACACCTGTGCAGAACATAATTCAAAGCTAAGAATCCCAATAGTGGGGCCAATTCCCTTCTGTGCTTCAAAAATTACCTAGATTTCTTTTTTCATACTTATATTTCACCTATATATTCTTGAAAATATCGCAAAATTCCAATACCATTATTCATCCAAGAGAATGATTCCTAACCCAAATCAAAGCTGTTATTAACCTTAACCATACAATGTTTCCTCAATCTAACTTTACAGAAGAGGAGGGACAGAATTAGTCTTCCAATACAGGAGTGTAGGGGATCTTCCACCTGCTGAGAACCTCAAAGTTCCATGCAGAAATGATCCCTGGAGAAGATGTAGGCAGCTATGAAGGACCTGAGAGAGCAAAAGTCATCTTCCATGGCAAACAACCCGGTCAGGATGAAGGGAAGTGTCAGAATAAGCCTCAGTCTTCTTAATGTAGAGAAGATGGACCAAACCAGTCCAGTGTAGACAGCTGTTCCCGGCTGCCTATGGTTGATATACAATCCTCAGTTGTGAAAGTATCACAGGAAATAGGGGCAGCCTCCATCTCATGGGAACCTTGGAAGCAAATTTTAGGACAAAGTGGTTTCCAAAGCAGTGACCTCATTCAGTTCACAAAGGAGGTGACCTTCCTCACTTCTTTGGTGATAGAACTCTCTGAACTTGGGATCCAGGAAGCCAGGCTACCAGAGGCAGTCCCAGTACCATTCCCAGTGGGCTCACTTATTTGGATTTACCAAGAACAGAGTCAGTCTTTCTTGGTACCTACTGATGTGAGAATGGCCAAATTTCAGGAGAGCTCATAAGAGGGGCCTTTCCTGAGAAAGCAGGAAGTTGCTCACAGCTGGCTCCTGACCACTTCACAGATTTGGCCAAAGAGACCAGATCTGAGACAGGACAAAACATTTCAGGGAACATAATAAGGCCCACAAGTCAGAGGACACTCCGGATAGTCACAGACCTCTTTGGGGGAAGGAGGTGCCTTTGTGGGTGTGGGTGTGAGTTTGTGGTTTTGTCTCATTTTCTGAGAATAGGTAAAAAAGGCGGTTTGTTTGGTTTGGAGTGGACTGTTCCTAGTAAGTCGTTTCACAAAGTGAGTGTTTCTATGTCTGTGTATCCCACTGTGTCTGTGGTTGTAGACATTTGAAAAGATAATTCATCAATGGATGTGTCCTGTTTAGTAGAAACCTACCCAGCATTCATTCTGCCCAATTGATGAATGGACTGTGGCTTCCCTTATGGATGGGCAACACCTACTAATTTCCTAAGTTCCTCTTTTCTTCCTGATTCTGGCCACTCTCCAGAATAGACTCATGGTTTTGTGTCCAAGATATGTACCACCTCCAAGCTCTGTGACAAGGCCATGTAATGGATAGCTAAAGGGAATGGCTAGCATCTCAAAAAACTCAGATATCAGTGTGACCAGGAAAGCCTCAGTGGAGAAACTCTGCTTTGGGTTTTTTGCTAACCAATTCTTCTCTTCCCCTGAATGTGAGGAAGGTCTTGGCCTCAAGACACCGCTTTGTGAAGCCTGAAGAAAACAGTTTTAAAATGGAAATAAATGGGCATCACCTGTGGCTCTTTGTTAATTTCTTTGGAAATGGATGTGTCGGAATCAGTCTCTTGGCCCTGTGTGAGGCTGTGGCTTAGGTTCTCAGCACCTGATGCATCTAAAGAATGATCCCATGTGTGCATCCAAAACCAAATTGGGAAAAAAATCAGTAATTGTTGATGAAGTCTCTCGCCTTCCTCTCTTAGGTTCCTGACCACCATCAAGTGAGAATAGAGATCCTTTGAATCAAATGAGTTCTTCTAAGCCCTGCAAAGGCTATCCCATACATGCTTGTGTTTTCTCATAACTCCAAATCACATAAAGAATCTATACCTGACAGTCAGTAGGCCTCAAATTGGAGAAGCAGAGCAGTATTAAAGGAAGACATTTTTGATCCCTTGTGGTTCACAGGAAGGGTGTACAGGCCACCCTGCCTTTAGGAAAATGACGGGCAAGCGAGGTTATTTGGACTCTGTGTTGGGCTGCGCCCCTCATGGAAACATCCAGCCAGAGGTTATGAGGAGTGTCTATATGGAAGAAGATGAGGGCCATGTGGGAGTGTTTTGGTTTTAATTGTGGTTATTTGTGTGGAAGTTGGAAGCGATGACTGGGTCCACCTGGGCTTGAACTCTGGTGTGATACCCTATAGAGACTGAGTCCTGTAACTGACCTCAGAGAAGTATTGCCATAAATTGTGTTGGGATATTAGGAGGCCACGCATGAGAGTCACCATTGGAAACTGAGATCTATTCCCAGTGTGGCTTTCCACAGAGCACTGGGAATCTCAGCCAAGGTATCACATAATTTTATTCTGAAACACTTGGCAGCAATAGTTGAGAGTCAAAACACAAATGCACTTCACATTGTAGACCTCAATGGGCCTGGCTTCATGTGGCCTTTTGGCCACTCTTTGGGAAGTCTTGGCAGTGAGAGTTCTCCAGATCTTTCTTTGAAATGAGCTTCTTCACCATTTAATGGTTACTGAATTAAATGAAACACTCAGTGCCTCCAACTTCAACCTTGAAAGATGGGCTCGATAAATACCATGAAATTTTTGAAATTCCCATATCCAGGAGGCACTGGAGAACCATTGGATATTCTGTTGGTGATCATGAGTGTACCAGACAGTGCCTTGATTGGCTGGGTTTCACGAAAATGTTGTAGAACAGAGATTCCAGTAAGTTGGAGCCTGCTGAATAGTGGGCCTAGAGCAAAGGTGGGCATGTGTGAGATAAAACATCTGTGGTGCTTCTATGTGGATTTCCCAATGGCTTCCAAATGGCTTGTGACTGACATGGTGCAGCGGGCAGACCCTTATATGTAAATGATTATTGTTATATGGATAAGTTTCAGGGCAATGTTCAGAATCAGGTTCCTATGGTCAAGGGGTCAAGCTATGTTGGACAGAAGCCTGGTTTGTGCATTCTCCTGCAGACCCTGTCCCACCACACGTGACAGAACTCCCTCCAGCACTGTGTCCCAGGTGAACTCCTTGTATTTTGTGAAGCAAATACTGAATTCCCAGTGTAGCAGCAAAAATATCACAAAAATTGGAGGATGATCAAATGGCTTCACAGTCCACATGAGGAGACACTTAGCCCCAAGTGGCCACAGTTGACCCCGAAAGAGAGAATTCAGCAATGCTGCCTCATGATCATTGGTAAATAAGAAAGCATCTCCTCCAGGTCACATAGATGCAGACCCAGCTTTTATGGTCTCACTACAAAAAAAGCTAAAGCTCCTGACAACAACATATATTTCAAGAGCCCAACATCAGAGCCAGTTTTTCCAGAAGCCTTTAGGCTAGCAGAGCTCCATGTTTTTGGAGTGTTTACATTGTCCCTTACTTTTGGAATCTCGCCTTCTACCTGCAAGTTTGTGAACTCCTGAGCATATTAAATTCCAGATATGTATTCACAGATTTTCTTACTCATCTCCTCTACATGTGTTACTTGGGACGAAGTTAAGGTCAAGGCATTGTTGTGGATGAGAGTCGGAAGATTTTTGTGTAGCACATATTTGCATACACATTGGATTCATTTTCCAATTTTCCTTTCGAAATACTGAATCCCTGAAACTAACCCATACCCTACAAGACTCTGACAACTAATACTAACGTAATGGAGAAAAATAACCCAAACAGAACAGAAATACAAACATATCAGAGGAGTCATGGTGTACCATTGAATTAACTTTTCCATTATATAGGGAAGGAGTTTTAAATCTAGTCAATTTTTTGTTGAAAGAGTTGTCCATGTATTTTTAAACTTATCAAATATGTGAATTCCTGTCTCCCCCATTTCTTTGTATCCTATTCAGCACATGTATTTTTATATGCACATATAGAATTGTACCTTGTATCACACATATATTCTTGTGAGGTGGCTGACTTGGCAGATACAAATTGTGAGAAAAGTTCACTCCTCCTAAACGCTGTTGGAACTGAAAATTCAACCTATGGGTGAGCTTCCTAGTTGAACAACATTATACATAAATCCATGTTCAGTAAAATGAATATTTTTGGATACGTGGATGATATATATTTCATGATGAATTTCGATTGGCATATATATTGCTAGTTTTTAATGTCTGTGTGTGTTTGTATATATATATATATATATATATATATATATATATATATATATATATATATATATACTGTCAAGATTTTTCAAAATATGAAATATATGTGTATTTTGGCCACTCTTTGGGAAGCCTTACCTGTGAAAGTTCTCTAGAGCTTTCATTGAAATGATTTTCCTCAACATTTAATGGTTCCTGAATGAATTGAAACCCACAGTGCCTCCAACTTCATCCTTGAAAAATGGCTCTATAAATACCATGAAATTCCCCTGACCAGGTGGCACTGGAGAACCTTTGGATGTCTTGTTGCTGATCATGAGTGTACCAGACAGTGCCTTGACTGACTCAATTTCATGAAAATTGTGTAGAACAGAGATGCCAGTAAGTTGGAGAGTGCTGAGAAGTGGGCCCAGAGCTGTGGTGTGCAGGTATATGATAAAACATCTGTGGTGGGGCCATTTGGGTCTGCCATTGACTTCCAAATGGCTTGTGGCTTACATGGTGCAGCTAGCCGACCCTTATCTGTAAAGGCATCTTGTTATATGTAAAGGTTTCAGGACAATGTTCAGAATCAGTTTGCTATGGATAATGTTGCAAGTTATGTGGGATAGAAGTCTGGTTGGTGAATTCTCCTGTAGACCCTGACCCTCCACACGTGACAGAACTCGCTCCAGCACTGTGTCCCAGTTGAACTACTTGTATTTCATGAAGGAAAAACCAAAAGCCCAGTGCAGCAGCAAGAAACACCACGAAAATTGTAGGATGGCCACTTGGCTTCACAGTCAAGACGGGGAGACGCTTACCCCTCCGTGGCCACAGTTTACTTTCAAAGGAAGAATTGAGCACTGCTGCCTCATGTTCTTTTGGAAAATAAGAAACCATGTCCTCCAGGTCAGATAAATGAAGACCCATCTTTGATGGTATCACTACAAAGGAAGCTAAAGCTCCTGACAACAACATATATTTCAAGTGCCCAACCTCAGAGGCAGTTTCTCAAGAAGTCTTTAGGCCAGCAGAGTTCCATGAATTTGGACTGTTTATCCTGTCCCTTAAGTTTGAAAACTCCTCTAAAATGCCCAAGCTTGTGAACTCCTGAGCATTTTCCATTCCAGATATGTATTCACAGATTTTCTAACTCTTGTCCTCTAATTGTGTCTTACTTGGGTGAAGGTAATGTCAAGGCATTGCTCTGAATGAGAGTGGAAAGTTTGTTTGTAGCGCATATTTGCATACACAATGGATTCATTTTCCTTTATTTCCATTTGAATTACTGAATCCATGACACTAACGCATACCCTACTAGATTCTGACTACTAATGCTAATATGATGGAGAAAAATAACCCAAACAGAATAGAAATACAAGCAGTTCAGAAGAGGCATGGTGTATAGTTGGACTTGCCTTTTGCATGATAAAGGGTAGTTGTTAAAAATCTGGTTAATTTTTAATTGATATAGTTCTCCATGTGTTTTGAAAGGTATCAAATATGTGAATTCCTGTCTCCCTTTCTCTGTTGCCTATTCAGCACATGTATTTTTATATGCACAAATAGAATCCTACCTGGACCACACGTACATTATTGTGAGGTGGCCTACTTGGCAGATACAAATTGTGAGAAGAGATCACTCCTCCTAAACGCTGTAGGAACTGAAAATTCAACCTATGCGTGAGCTTCCTAGTTGAACAACATTACACATAAATCCATGTTAAGTAAAATAAATATTTTTGGATCTGTGTATGATATGTATTTCATGATGAATTTTGATTGGCATATATATTGCTACTTTTTAATATCTCTGTATGTGTTTTGTGAAAAATCTGCACTCTATAGATTATTCAAAATATGAAATATATGTGTCTTATTATACACTCTTTAAATTCATTCATGTTCATGTATGAGACCACGGCTCATGCAACAGCAAAATACATTTATTGAGGATCCAATCCAGTATGCTAGGGCTCCGTGGTCACTCAAGAAGGGAGAGCAGCCCAGATCTCCGAGCTGAGGTTGAGCAGTGCTTAAGTACACTTTTTGGGGAGGGCGAGACTTTACATATATCACAGTATCTTTTAACAAATCATCATACACAATCAAACAACAAATCATAAACATGATTAGTTCATTCATTGGTGGGAACATGTCAGGCAGGAGGGATAGGTCAGTTCTACAGCGGGGTACAGATTCAAATTGATTAGATTAGGCCCTGCGATGCATATGTGCGAAGCCACACAGGGTCCTAGGTTATTAAACAACCAGGCGATCAGGGGGAATATTTACTGGGCAGTCCAGAAATTGTCCTACAAGTAACAGGAATTTCAGATTTTTCATGTAGCATAGGAACTTAACAATACCTGGTCCTTTACATTTTAAATCAGGCCTTGAATCTTAGAAACTTTACAAACCCGGTCTTTTACACTTTAACTTTTACACTTTAATTTCAATTTCTTTTACCCTTAAAGATCACTCCTGGTTCACAAGAAGGGTGTCCAAGCCACCCTGACTTTAGGCAAATGAGGGGCAAGGAAGCTTATTTTGGACACTGTCCTGGGCTGTGCCCCTCATGGAAACCTCCAGCCATATGTTATGATGAGTGTCTTTATGGAAGAAGATGAGGGTCATGTAGGAGTGTTTTGGTTTTAATTGTGGTCATTTGTGTGGCGGTTGGAAGAGATGACTTGGTCCACCAGGGCTTGAACTCTGCTCTGATACTCCTTAGAGACTGAGTTCTGGAACTGACTTGAGAGAAGTATTGCCATTAATTGTTTTGGGATTATAGGAGGCCACACATGAGATTAGCCATTGGAAACTGAGATCTAGGCCCAGGGTGGCTTTCCACCGAGCACTGGGAATCTCAGCCAGGGTAATACATGATTTTTTTACTGAAAGACTTGGAAGTCATAGTTGAGACTCAAAACACACATGTACCTCATATTGTAGACCTCAATGAGCCTGGCTGCATGTGAACTTTTGGGCACTCATTGGGAAGCCTTGCCTGTGAGAGTTCTTCAGAGCTTTCATTGAAATGAGCTTACTCACCATTTAATGGTTCCTGAATGAATTGAAACCCACAGTGCCTCCAACATCATCCATGAAAAATGGCTATACAAATACCATGAAATTTTTGAAATTTCCATGACCAGGTGGCACTGGAGAAACTTTGGATGTCCTGTTGCTGATCATGTTTGTACCAGACAGTTCCTTGATTGACTGGTTGTCATGAAAATGGTATAGAACCGAGATGTCAGTAAGTTGGAGCCTGCTGAGTATTGGGGCTAGAGCAGTGGACTATACGTTTGTGAATAAATATCTGTGGTGGGACCATGTGGATCTGCCTTTGGCTTCCAAAATTCTTGTAACTGATATGGTGCAGGCAGCAGACCCTTATATGTAAAGGCATCTTGTTTTATTGAGAGGTTTCAGGGCAATGTTCAGAATCTGGTTGCTATAGTCAAGGGGAAAGCTATGTGGGATAGACCCATGTTTCGAACATTCTCCTGAAGACCCTGACCAATCACACGTGTCAGAGCTCCCTCCAGAATTGTGTCCCAGTTGAACTCCTTGTATTTCATTAAGCCAATTCCAAACTCCCAGTGCAGCAGTAAGAAACACCACAAAAATGGAGGATGACAAAATGGCTTCACAGACCACACGGGGAGACACTTAACTCCCAGTGGCCACAGTTTACCAAGAAAGAATTCAGAACTGCTGCATCATGTTCATTAGAAAATAAGGAACCATTTCCTCCAGGTCACATAGATGCAGACCCACATTTGATGGTGTCACAATGAGGAAGCTAAATCTCCTGACAACTTCATATATTTCATGTTCCCAACCTGAGAGGCATTTTCTCAAGAAGTCTTAAGGCCAGCAGAGCTCCAAGTTTGTGGAGTGTTTAACCTCTCCCTTACTTTTGGAAACTGCTCTACCACATCCAATGTTGTGAACTCCTGAACATTTTCAGTTCCACATATGTAATCACAGGTTTTCGAACTCCTCTCCACTAATTGTGTCTTACTTGGAGTGAAGTTAATGTAAAGGAATTGTTCTGGATGAGAGTGGCAAGATTTTTGTGTAGCACATATTTGCATACACATTAGATTTATTTTCCTATTTTCATTTGAAATACTGATCCTCGACACTAACACATACCCTAATAGACTCTGACTACTAATGCTAATATGATGGATAAAAAGAAAACTAACAGAATAGAAATACAGGCCTTTAATAGGAGGCATGGTATATACTTGGAATTGCCTTCTGCTTTATCAAGGGTATGTGTTATAAATCCTGTCAAATTTTCATTGTAATATTTCTCCATGAGTTTTATATGTGTGTATATGTATATATATATATATATATATATATATATATATATATATATATATATATATACTCTCTAGATTTTTCAAAATATGAAAAACATGTGTCTTATTAAACACTATCTAAATTCATTCATATTCATGTATGTGGATATAAAATCAACTTTTCATAAGATTATTCTCAGAAACATTCAACCACCTGAAATACATATTTGTTTCCTCGTCCTGAGAACTAACTTCAGTGAATCGTGCTTACAAACCCTAATATTTTTACAGTAACTGACACAGTTTATCATCAAAGCAAGTAGATTCCTATAGGACATAATGTGTATATTGATGTTCATTTTTATTCAACACTGGGACATTAAAATTTCTTCATTTTATGCACATCGTAGGATATATATTTCCTCCACAGGTTAGCAAATATATAGGCATTTGTTTCACTTTCAATCACTTCCTGCTTCAGAACACATGTATTCCTCCATGTTTCTTGACTGGTCTGTTCATGAGACTTCTATCCAAACACATTATTTTCGATTTCCTTTATCACTTTAGAAGCAAAACGGACACACACTTCATGATAAACCATCACTGTAATATCACCATTAGATGTATTACTGTTTGGAATGAATGATTATATATCAATAAAAGATTTTTTATATATTTTCTAATATCAATTCAATACATTGTTTAAAGTGTAACAAGTTATATTATTTATTCACAGTATGGTCTATTCATGCATTATCTCTATATTCATAGACACAGGGTACACCTGGTTGTACCCCCAATACTAATCTATACATATTTGAAATATTGCTCCCAGAAATGGTGGAAGAAATACTCATGTCACCTGATCTACATATGCATGTTATCACTGTAATATTCTGGACACAAAATGCAAAAGCCACACGTATGATTGTACCAAAGCCTAAAGGTAAACTGAACATGGATTACTAAAAACATCCCTGACCAGGTTGCCTAATGCTCTCAAATGTCAATACTATTGCTGGCTACATATTTGTTTCTTCCTAAGATTATATATTCAACCTCAAAACTGTTGAAAATGTTTAATTTTTTCACTCACTTGATACTTTTGCCTGATTTCCTAATGTCTCTATTGATATCTACTTTCCTACATATTTTCCGCAGTTCAACATTGTGACTGACCCTTCACATGTGCTGACATTGACATTCACTCTGTAAAGGAAACACTATTGCTAAAGATCTTTGGTCCAAATCCTATACTCGCTCTTCTTCCGAAACATACTGACTATCTTCCTGATCCTATCGACTATCCCTTTTTGAGTAGATGTTCTCTACTACATTCAATCATCCAAGGTACAAGATCCTATGCCATTGTATATCGATTTTTCTGAAACATGTATCTAGAACGTTATTCAAAGCTACGTATCGCAATCAGTTGCCCAATGCATTTCTGAGCTTCAAATCTTACCTAGATTTCTGTTTTCATACTTATATTTTATCTCTATATTCCTATAAATATTGCAGGTTCCCAATACCATTATTCATCCCGCATAATGATTCCTTACCCAAATCGAACCTGTTATTAACCCTAACAATACACTGTTGCTTCAATCTAAAATTACAAAAGAGCAGGGACAGAGTTCGCCTTACAATACAGGAATGTAGGGTATCTTCCAACTGCTGAGAACCTCAAAGTTCGATGCAGAAATAATCCCTGGAGAAGATGTCAGCAGCTATGAAGGACCTGTGAGAGCAAAAGCCATCTTCAATGGCAAACAATCTAGACAGGAAAAAGGGATGTGTATGCATCAGCCTCTCTCTTTTTAATGTAGAGAAGATTGACCTAATCAGACCTGCATGGAGAGCTGTTCCCAGGTGCCTATTTTGATATACAATTGAAACTAGTCAAATTTTCAAAGGAAGTAGGGGCAGCCTCTATCTAATGGAACCCTTGGAAGCAACGGTTAGGGCAAAGTTGTTGCCAAGGCAGTGACCTCTTTCATTTCCTGAAGGAAGTGACCTACCTAACTTCCTTGGTGATGGAACATTCGGAAATTTTGATGCAAGAAGCCAGGCACCGAGAGCCAGTCCCAGTCCCAGTCCCAGTGGGCTCACTTGTTTGGATTTACCAAGTACAGATCAGACCTTCTTGGTACCTACTGATGTGAGGATGGCCAAATGTCAGTAGAGCTCTGAAGAGAAGCTTTTCCTGAGATAGCAGGTAGTGGCTAACGGTTGGCTCCTAAAAGCATCACAGAGTTGGCCAAGGAGACATGATCTGAGACAGGAGAGGCCATTTTGTGGGGAACATAGTATGGCCCACCAGTCAGAAGACATTCCGGATAGTTACAGACCTACTTTTGGGAAGGAGGTGCCTTTGTGTGTGGGTGTGAGTTTGCGGATTTGTCTCATGTTCTGAGAATAGGTAGGAAAGGTGGTTGGTTTGGTTTGGAGTCGACTGTTTCTAGTAAGTCTTTTCACAAGGCGACTTTCTATGTCTGTGTATCCACTGTGTCCGTGGTTTTAGACATTAGAAAAGAGAATGCATCAATGGAGGTGTCCTGTCTAGTAGAAAGCTTCCCAGCATTCATCCTGCTCAATTGATGAATGGACTGTGGTTTGCCTTATGGATCTTAAACACCTACTAACATCCTAAGTTCCTGTTTTCTTCCTGAATTCTGGCCACTCTCCAGAATAGGCTCATGATTTATTGTGCAAGATATGTACCACCTCCAAGCTCTGTGACATGTCCATGTTCTTGAAAGCTGAAGGGAATGGGAACATCTCGGAAAACTCAGACATCAGTGTGAGCAGTAAAGTCTCGTTGGAGAAACCCTGCTTTGGTCCATTTGCTTAACTATGGTTCTATTGCCTTGAATGTCAGGAAGGTCTTTGCCTCAGGCCACCCTTTTGTGAAGCCTGAAGAAACAGTTTTCAAATGAAAATGAATGGGCATCTCCTGTGGCTCTTTGCTTAATTGCTTTGAAAAGGATGGTGTCTTAATCAGACACTAGGCCCTGTTTGAGGCTGTGGCTAAGATTCTCAGCTCCTGATAGATGTAAAGAAGATCCCATGTGTGCATCCAAAACCAAAATGGCAAAAAGATCAGTCATTGTAGATGAAGTCTCTTGCCTTCCTCTGATAGGTTCCGGAACTCCATCAAGTGAGAATAGGATTCCTATGGGTCAAATGAGTTACTCAAATCCTGCAGAAGTACTTGGGTTCTCTCATGATGCCAAATCACATAATGAATCTATACCTGACTGTCAGTAGGCCTCAAATTGGAGAAGCAGAGCAGCATTAACAGCAGGCCTATTTGATCACTCCTGGTTCAAAGGAAGGGTGTCCAGGCCACACTGAATTTAGACAAATGAGGGGCAAGGGTGCATATTTTGGACATTGTCTTTGGCTGCGCCCCTCATGGAAACCTCCAGCTAGAGTTTATGATGAGTGTCTATACGGCTGAAGATGAGGGCCATGTGGGAATGTTTTGGTTTTAATTGTGGTCATTTGTGTGGCGGTTGGAAGAGATGACAGGGTCCACATGGTCTTGAACTCAGGTGTGATTCCTCTTAGAGACTGAGTTCTGGAACTGACCTCAGAGAAGTATTGCCATTAATTGTGTTGGCATTGTAGGAGGCCACACATGAGAGTTGCCTTTGAAACCTGAGATCTAGGCCCAGGATGGCTTTCCTCAGAGAACTGAAAATCTCAGCAAGGATATCGCATAATTTTATTCTGAAAAACTTGGCAGCCATAGTTAAGAGTCAAAAGACACATGGACCTCCCGTTGTAGACCTCCCTAGGCCTTGCTTCATGTGACCTTTTGGCCAGTGTTTGGGAAGCCTTGCCTGTTAGAGTTCCTCAGAGCTTTCATTGAAATGAGCTTCCTCCCCATGTAATGGTTCCTTGAAGAATGGAAACCCCAAAGTGCCTCCAACTTCATTCTTGAAAAATGGATAGATAAATACGATGATATTTTTGAAATTCCCAATGACCAAATGGCACTGGAGAACCATTGGATGTTCTGTTGCAGACAGTGGCTTGATTGTTGTGTTACAGACAGTGCCTTGATTGACTGGGTTTCATGAAAATGGTGCAGAACAGAGATGCCAGTAAGTTGGAGCCTGCTGAGTAGTGGGCCTAGAGCAGTGGTGGGCAGGTGTGTGATAATACAACTGTGGTGTCGCCATGTGGATCTGCCATTGGCTTCCAAATAGCTTGTGACTGACTTGGTACAGCCAGCAGACCATTATATGAAAAGGCATCTTGTTATATGGAGAGGTTTCAGGGCAATGTTCACAATCAAGTTGCTATGGTCAAGGGGGCAAGTTATGTGGGATAGAACCCTGGTTGGTGAATTCTCCTGCACACCCTGACCCAACACACGTGACAGAACTCCCTCCAGCCCTATATCCTAGTTGAACTCCTTGTATTTCATGAAGCAAATACCAACCTCCCATTGCAGCATCAAGAAACACCACAACCTCGCCAGCACTTGTTGTTGTTTGATTTCATAATGGCTGCCAATCTTACTGGAGTGAGAAAAGGGTCCTCTTGTACATTGCTGGTGGGGCTGCAAATTGGTGCGGCCAATTTGGAAAGCAGCATGGAGATTCCTGGGAAAGCTGGGAATGGAACCACCATTTGACCCAGTTATTGCCCTTCTCGTACTATTCCCTGAAGACCTTAAAAGAGCGTATTACAGGGATACTGCCACATCGATGTTCATAGCAGCACAATTTACAATAGCTAGATTGTGGAACCAACCCAGATGCCCTTCAATGCATGAATGGATTAAAAAAATGTGGCATCTATACACCATGGAGTATTACGCAGCACTAAAAAATGACAAAATCTTGGAATTTGCAGGGAAATGGATGACACTAGAGCAGATTATGCTTAGTGAAGCTAGCCAATCCCTAAAAAAAATACCAAATGTCTTCTTTGATATAATGAGAGCAACTAAGAATAAAGCAGGGAGGAAGAGCAGGAAGAAAAGATTAACATAAAACAGAGACATGAGGTGGGAGGGAAAGGGAGAGAAAAGGGGAATTGCATGGAAACGGAGGGAGACCCTCATTGTTATACTAAATTACATATAAGAGGTTGTAAGTGGAATGGGAAAATAAACAAGGTGAGAAATGAATTACAGTAGAAGGGGTAGAGAGAGAAGATGGGAGGGGAGGGGAGGGGGGATAGTAGAGGATAGGAAAGGTAGCAGAATACAACAGTTACTATTATGGTATTATGTAAAAATGTGGATGTGTAACCCATGTGATTCTGCAATCTGTACTTGGGGCAAAAAAGGGAGTTCATAACTCACTTGAAGCTAATGTATGCTAATGTATGAAATTTGATATGTCAAGAGCTTTGTAGGGTTTTGAACAACCAATAAAAAAATAAAATTAAAAAAAAAAGAAAGAAACACCACAAAAAGGGCAGGATGACCAAATGGCTTCACAGTCCACTCAGGGAGACAATAAGCTTCCAGTGGCCACAGTTTACCAACAAAGAGAGAAATCAACACTGGTACCACATGTTCAATGGAAAATAAGAAACCATGTCCTCCAGGTCACATAGATGCAGATCCAGGTTTGATGGTCTCACCAGAAATTAAGCTAAAGCTCCAGACAACAAGATGTATTTCAAGTGTCCAAACTCAGAGGCAGTTTTACAAGAAGGCTATTGGCCAGCAGAGTTCCATGTTTGTGGAGTGTTTACACAGTCACTTACTTTTGGAAACTCCTCTACCACCTCCAAGGTTGTGAACTCCTGTGCATTTTCCATTCCAGATATGTATTCACAGATTTTCTAACTCTTCTCTTCGAATTGCATCTTACATGGGGTGAAGGTAATGTCAAAGGATTTATCTGGATGAGAGTGGGAAGACTTTTGTGTAGGACATATTTGCAAACATATTGGATTCATTTTCCAATTTTCCATTTCAAATACTTTATCTCTGACACTAAACCACACCCTACTAGTCTCTGACTACTAATCCTAATATGAGGCAGAAAAATAACCCAAACATAATAGAAATGCAAGCAGTTCAGAGGAGGCATGGTGTATAGTTGGACTTGCCTTTTGCATTTTAAAGGTTAGGGGTTATAAATCTAGAAAATTTTTTGTTGCAATAGTTGTCCATGTGGTTTTAAAGATAACAAATATGTGAATTCTTGTCTCTCTTTCTCTGTAGCCTACTCAGCAAATATATTTTTATATACACATAGAGAATCCTACCTGGTACTACACGTACATTCTTGTGAGGTTGCTAACTTGGCAGATACAAATTGAGAGAAAAGATCACTCCTTGTAAATGTCGTTGGAACTGAAAATTCAACCTATGGGTGAGCTTCCTAGTTGAACAAAATTATACACAAATCCATGTTCAGTACAATGAATATTTTTGGATCTGTGGATGATATATATTTCATGGTGAATTTTGATTGGCATATATTGCTATTTTTAACGTTTCTGGGTGTGTATGTGTGTGTGTCTGTGTGTGTGTGTATATATATATATATATATATATATATATATATATATATATATACACTCTCTCCTTCTATTTTTCAAAATATGAAATATATGTGTCTTATATACACTCCCTAATTTTATTCATGTTCATGAATGTGGATTTATAATCAACTTTTCAAAAGATTATTCTCAAAAAATTTCATCCACCTGAAATACATATTTGTTTCCTAGTACTGAAAACTAACTTCAGTGAATGGTGCATACAAATCCTAATATTTCTATAGTAACTGACACAGTTTATCATCAATGCAAGTAGATGCCTATGGGACATGATGTGTTTATCGATGTTCATTTTTATTCAACACTGGGACATTACAATTTCTTCAGTTTATGCACATCATAGGATATATATTTCCTCCACAGGTTAGCAAATTTATAGGCATTTGTTTCACTTTCAATCACTTCCTGCTTTAGAACACATGGATTCCTCCATGTTTCTTGACTGATCTTTTCATGAGATTTCTTTCCAAACACATTATTTTCGAATTCCTTTGTCACTTTTGAAGCAAAACGGACACACACTGCATGATAAATCATAACTATAATATCACTATTAGATGTATAACTGGTTGGAATGAATGATTTTATATTAATATAAGATTTCTTATATATTTTCAGATATCAATTCAATACATTTTGTAAAGTGGAACCAGTTATATTATCTATTCACAGTATGGTCTATTCATGCATTATCTCTATATTCATTGACACAGGTTACACCTCTTTGTACCCCCAATACTAATTTATACATCTTCAAAATATTGCTCCCAGAAATGGTGGAAGAAATACTCATGTCACCTGATCTACATATGCATGTTTTCACAGTAGTTTCTGGACACAAAATGCAAAAGTCACACGTATGACTGTAACAAAGCCTAAACGGAAACTGAACATGGATTACTAAAAACATCCATGTCCAGGTTGCCTAATGCTCTCAAATGATCATCCTGTTGGTGACTACATATTTGTTTCTTCCTAAGATTATATATTCAACCTCAATACCATTGAAAATGTCTAATTTTTTCACTCACTTTGTACTTTGCCTGATTTCCTAATGTCTCTATTGATATCTACTTTCCTACATATTTTCTCCAGTTCAACATTGTGACTGACCATTCACATGTGCTGACATTGACATTCACTCTCTAACCGAAACCCTATTGCTTATGAACTTTGGTCCAAATCCTATACTCACTCTTCTTCCGAAACATACTGACTATGTTCCTGATCCTATCGACTATCCCTTTTTGAGTAGATGTTCTCTACTACATTCAATCATCCAAGGTACAAGATCCTATGCCATTGTATATCGATTTTTCTGAAACATGTATCTAGAACGTAATTCAAAGCTACGTATCACAATCAGTTGCCCAATGCATTTCTGAGCTTCAAATCTTACCTAGATTTCTGTTTTCATACTTATATTTCATCTCTATATTCCTATAAATATTGCAGGTTCCCAATACCATTATTCATCCCGCATAATGATTCCTTGCCCAAATCGAACCTGTTATTAACCCTAACCATACACTGTTGCTTCAATCTAAAATTACAAAAGAGCAGGGACAGAGTTCGCCTTACAATACAGGAATGTAGGGTATCTTCCAACTGCTGAGAACCTCAAAGTTCGATGCAGAATTGATCCCTGGAGAAGATGTAGGCAGCTACGAAGGATCTGAGAGAGCAAAATCCATCTTCATGGCAAACAACCTGAACAGGACGAAGGGATGTGTATGCATCAGCCTTTCTCTTCTTAATGTAGAGAAGATGGACCTAAGCAGGCCTGCGTGGAGAGCTGTTCTCAGGTGCCTATTTTGATATACCATTGTAACAAGTCAAATTGTCACACAAAGTAGGAGCAGCCTCCATCTCATGGAACCCTTGGAAGCAACGGTTAGGACAAAGTTGTTGCCAAGGCAGTGACCTCATTCAGTTCCTGAAGGAAGTGTCCTAGCTAACTTCCTTGGTGATGGAACTCTCTGAAATTGTGATGCAAGAAGCCAGGCACCGAGAGCCAGTCCCAGTCCCAGTCCCAGTGGGCTCACTTGTTTTTATTTACCAAGTACAGATTCAGACCTTCTTGGTACCTACTGATTTGAGGATGGCCAAATGCCAATTGAGCTCTAAAGAGAGGCCTTTCCTGAGATAGCAGGTAGTGGCTAACTGCAGGCTCCTCAAAGCATCACAGAGTTGGCCAAGGAGACAAAATCTGAGAGAGGAAAGGCCATTTCGAGAGGAACATAGTATGGCCCACCAGTCAGAGGACACTCCAGATAGTCACAGATCCACTTTTGGGAATGAGGTGACTTTATGTGTGTGGGTGTGAGTTTGTGGTTTTGTCTCATATTCTGCGAATAGGTAAAAAAGGTGGTTCATTTGCTTTGGAGTCTACTGTTGATAGTAACTCTTTTGACAAGGCGAGTGTTTCTATGTCTGTGTATCCACTGTGTCCGTGGTTTTAGACATTAGAAAAGAGAATGCATCAATGGAGGTGTCCTGTCTAGTAGAAAGCTTCCCAGCATTCATCGTTCATAAGTGATGAATAGACTGTGGCTTGTCTTATGGATAGGAAACAACTACTAACTTCCTAAGTTCCGGTTTTCTTCCTGAATTCTGGCCACTCTCCAGAATGAGCTCATGATTTATTGTCCAAGATATGTACAACCTCCATGCTCTGTGACATGGCCATGTTCTTGATAGCTGAAGGGAATGGGAACATCTCAGATATTAGTGTGACCAGTAAAGTCTCATTGGAGAAACCCTGCTTTGGGCCTTTTGCTTACCTATGGTTCTGTTGCCTTGAATGTCAGGAAGGTCTTTGTTTCAGGCCACCCCTTTTTGAAGCCTGAAGAAACAGTTTTCAAATGGAAATGAATGGGCATCACCTGTGCCTCTTTGCTTAATTTCTTTGGAAAGGGATGTGTCTTAATCAGACACTAGGCCCTGGTTGAGGCTGTGGCTAAAATTCTCAGCTCCTGATAAATCTAAAGAAGTTCCCATGTGTGCATCCAAAACCAAAATGGCAAAAGGATCAGTCATTGTGGATGAAGTCTCTTGCCTTCCTCTGTTAGGTTCCTGACGTCCATCAAGTGAGAATAGGATTCCTATAGGTCAAATGAGTTATTCAAAGTCCTGCATAAGTGCTTGGTTTCCCTCATGATGCCAAATCACATAAGCAATCTATACCTGACAGTCAGTAGGCCTCAAATTGGAGAAGCAGAGCAGTATTAACGGCACGCCTATTTGATCACTCTTGGTTCACAGAAAGGGTTTCCAGACCACCCTAAATTTAGACAAATGAGGGGCAATGGTGGATATTTTGGACACTGTCTTGGGCTGCATCCCTCATGGAAACCTCCAGCCAGAGTTTATGATGAGTGCCTATATGGATGAAGATGAGGGCCATGTGGGAATATTTTGGTTTTAATTGTGGTCATTTGTGTGGCGGTTGGAAGAGATGACAGGGTCCTCATGGGCTTGAACTCTGGTGTGATTCTCCTTGGAGACTGAGTTCTGGAACTGACCTCAGAGAAGTATTGCCATTAATTGTGTTGGCATTGTAGGAGGCCACACATGAGAGTTGCCTTTGAAACCTGAGATCTAGGCCCAGGATGGCTTTCCACAGAGAGCTGAAAATCTCAGCAAGGATATCACATGATTTTATTCTGAAAAACTTGGCAGCCATAGTTAGAGTCAAAAGACACATGGACCTCACGTTGTAGACCTCAATGGGCCTGGCTTCATGTGACCTTTTGGCCAGTGTTTGGGAAGCCTTGCCTGTTAGAGTTCCTCAGAGCTTTCATTGAAATGAGCTTCCTCCCCATGTAATGGTTCCTGGATGAATGGAAACCCCAAAGTGCCTCCAACTTCATTCTTGAAAAATGGAAAGATAAACACCATGAAATTTTTGAAATTCCCAATGACCAGATGGCACTGGAGAACCATTGGATGTCCTGTTGCTGATCATGAGTGTAACAGACAGTGCCTTGATTGACTGGGTTTCATGAAAATGGTGTAGAACAGAGATGCCAGTAAGTTGGAGCCTGCTGAGTAGTGGGCCTAGAGCAGTGGTAGGCAGGTGTGTGATAATACATCTGTGATGTGGCCATGTGGATCTGCCATTGGCGTCCAAATGGCTTGTGACTGACGTGATGCAGCCAGGAGACCATTATATGAAAAGGCATCTTGTTATATGCATAGTTTTCAGGGCAATGTTCAGAATTAGGTTGCTATGGTCAAGGCGGCAAGCAATGTGGGATAGAAGCCCAGTTGGTGCATTCTCCTGCAGAGCCTGACCCACCACACTTTACAAGACTCCCTCATGCACTGTGTCCCAGTTGAACTCCTTGTATGTCATGAATCAAATACCAAACTCCCAGTGCAGCAGCAAAAACACCACGAAAAGTGGAAGATGACCAAATGGCTTCAAAGTCCACACGGGGAGTCACTTTGCCCGAAGAGGCCACAGTTTACCTACAAAGAGACTTCAGCACTGCTGCCTCATGTTCATCGGAAAATAAGAAACCATGTCCTCCAGGTCACATAGATACTGACCCAGGTTTGATGGTCTCACTTCAAAGGAAGCTAAAGCTCCTGACAACAACATATATTTCAAATGCCCAAACTCAGAGGCAGTTTCTCAAGAAGTCTTTAGGTCAGCATAGCTCCATGATTGTGGAGTGTTTACACTGTCCCTTACTTTTGGAAACTCCTCTACCACCTCCAAGGTTGTGAACTCCTGAGCATTTTCCATTCCACATATGTATTCACAGATTTTCTAACTCTTCTTTTCTAATTGTGTTTTACCTGGGGCGAAGATAATTTCAAGGCATTTTTCTGGATGAGAGTGGGAATATTTTTTGTGGCACATATTTGCATACACATTGGATTTATTTTCCTATTTTCCATTTGAAATACTGAATCTGTGACACTAACCCATACCCTACTTGTCTCTGACTACTAATCCTAATAAGATGGAGAAAAATAACCCAAACAGAATATAAATACAAGCAGTTCAGAGGAGGCATGGTGTATAGTTGGACATGGCTTTTGCATGACAAAATGTAGGTGCTATAAATCTAGTCGATTTAAATTGAAATAGTTCTCCATGTATTTTTAAATTGAACAAATATGTGAATTCCTCTCTCCCATTTTATGTAACCTATTGAGCACATCTATTTTTATATGCACATATAGAATACTACCTGGTATCACACATACGTTCTTGTGAGGTGTCTGACTTGACAGATACAAATGATGAGAAGTGATCACTCCACCTAAATGCTATGGGATTTGAAAATTCATCCTATGTGTGAGCCTCCTAGTTGAACAATATTATACATAAATCCATGTTCAGTAAATTGAATATTTTTCTATCTGTGTAAGATATATATATCACGGTGAATTTCGATTGGCATATATATTGCTACTTTTTAATGTCTCTCTCTCTCTCTCTCTGTGTATATATACACACTCCAGATTTTTTTAAAATATAAAATATATATGCCTTATTATACACACCCTAATTTTTTTCATATTCATGTATGTGGATTTATAGTCAACATTTCAAAAGGTTATTCTCTGAAATATTCATCCACCTGAAATACATATTTGCTTCCTAGTAATGAAAACTAACTTCAGTGAATGGTGCATACATATCCTAATATTTCTACAATAATTGACCCAGTTTCTCATTAATGCAAGTAGATTCATATGGTACATGATGTGTATTTTCATGTTCATTCTTATTCGCCACTGGTACATTACTATTTCTTCAGGTAATGCACATAATAGAGTATATATTTCATCCACAAGTTAGCAAAATTATGGGTATGTGTTTCACTTTCAATAATTTTCTGTTTCAGAACACATGTATTCCTCCATGTTTCTTGACTGGTCTTTTCATGAGACTTCTTACCAAACCCATTATTTTCGATTTCCATAATCCCTTTTGAAGCAAAACTCACACACCGTTCATGATAAACCATAACCCTAATATTACCATTAGATGTAGAACTGGATGGAATGAATGATTGTATATCAATATAAGATTTCTTATATATTTTCAGATATCAAATCAATCCATTATTTAAAGTGGAACCAGTTATATTATTTATTCACAGTATAGTCTATTCATGCATTGTCTCTATATTCATAGACACAGGGTACACCTCATTGTAAACTCAATACTAATTTATACGTATTCAAATTATGGCTCCCAGAAATGGTGGAAGAAATATTCATGTCACCTGATCTTTTACATATACAATTTAACCCAGTAATATTCTGGACACAAAAAGAAAAGGTCACACTTATGTTTCTACCAAAGCCTAAATGTAAAGTGAACATGGATTACTAAAAACATCCATGTCCAGGTTGCCTAATGCTCTCAAAAGTCAATCCTATTTGTGACAATATATTCGTTTCTTCCTAAGATAATATATCCAAAATCAACCCTGTTGAAAATGCCTAATTCTATCAACACTTTATACTTTGCCTGATTTCATAATATCTCCATTGATATCTGCTTTCCTACATATTTTCC
Organism: Callospermophilus lateralis; assembly: GCF_048772815.1. Taxonomy (NCBI): domain Eukaryota; kingdom Metazoa; phylum Chordata; class Mammalia; order Rodentia; family Sciuridae; genus Callospermophilus; species Callospermophilus lateralis. The sequence continues at coordinate 638,086 of NW_027513816.1, read as the reverse complement.
CCAGTTCATCATTATGATGGTTCATATGTGCTCACATTTACATTCACTCTCTAACCAAAACCCTATTGCTAAAAAACTTTTGTTCCAAATCCTATACTCACTCTCCTTCCTAAACATACCGACTATCTTCCTAATCCTACCGACTATCCCTTTTTGACTGGATGTTCTCTTCTACATTCAATCATCCAAGTAATGTTCAGGTGAGCGTTGGAGGAAGAGACCACCAAGAGACTGTCTCATGGAACAGCAAAGGGTTTATTGGGGGTCCAGCATGCTGGGGCTCAGAGCTCCCTTGAATCGAGCAGAGAGCCCTGAGGACATCTTAAGCAGAGCTTATGTGTTTTCCTTGTAGAGGGCAGGGAGGGAAGTTTATTGATGGGTCAGGGCGAGTGGGCAGTTTGCATGCAACCGGGAGAGGGAGTACATTATATATTTTGTAAGTTGGAGACAGCACATTCTGGGAACAAGATTAGCAAACAGTTCTCAAGATTTCAACAGTGTTTTGTTAAGCATACAGAAAAAGAGGAAGTGACAAGTACCATTTTATTAACCTTTCATTCCCCACGTCTTCTTCTGGCTACTTTTAATCATAAAAGTGATCATTGGAGTGGTGTCACATTCTATGTCTGCTAGTGGGGTATTACCATAAGTTTAACTTGTCTAATTTGAGCTTGGAGAAATGAAAATACATGGTTGAGCAAACAGGGTTTTATAGTTAGCAAGAATGTGAGTATTATTATTGGACTGGCCAAGGTTGATAAACGTATAGTTAACCAGGGGGACTGTGTGAACCAAGACTCAAACCACCCTTTTTGGGCCTCTCTCTTTCGTTGACACTCTTCAAGGCATCCTTTTATTTTACTCATAAATTTTTTACAACTCCAGTATTGTTGCCATAAAAATAACATTCTTCCCTCAATGCAGCACAAAGGCACCATTCTCTCATGAAGAGGAGGTCCAACCCTCGATTGTTGTATGAAACAACATCAGAGAGAGAGAGGTTAAAGATTCCCACAAAGCTGTGATGGAGGTTTCTAATATCTTTAAGTTTTGGTCTATTGCTGCTTCTAATTGGGTATTTTGCTGTGTACCATGGACCAAGGCAGTGGTTCCTGTGACCTCCCCTGCAGCAACTCGTATTCCTAATAGGATGGCTGAAGTGAGGGATATATGTTCCCTGTGGAACCGGCTTGTATGCCCCCCTGTTTGATCTTCAAATGAACCTGCATCATGATAGAGTACTCTGGGTACCCTCTGCACCATTACACATTTAATCACCACTGTTGATCATTTAATGAAAACATAAAAATGTTTAAGTATATAAAATTATACTGTTGTAGGAACAGTCAAGACAAGGCACCTAAGATAGCACCAAAGCTAGGGAAACAGTCCTATTTGGTTGCAAACGGATTCAGAGGGCATTGCTTCTGTTGTAATCAATTAATCCCATGAACCCCAAGTTTAGGAAGTTTCAGAATTTTGTACCCAACATGTAAGGGAATGTGCTCAGAAGTTCACAGTCAGCAGAAATTCACAAAAAGCAGTTTTTTTTATGTTTTTTTCCTCTGTTCTGAGCAAATTAACTTTTCAAGGACACCTGGGAGGGGGAGAGATATTTCATCCCTTTCTTTTTTCCGCTTGCCAGCTATTACCATGGAGCCAGTTGGTAACTTCTTTATCATAGAAATGTAGCCATCTCTTTGAAGCCCCAGCTCAAAGTCAGAGGCCTTGTTCACATATTTTGTGAAAAACTAGTAAGGGGGTGTCTAGCTTACAAGTACTGATTGTTTTAGCCAGTGGCCAAGTAGAACAGGGCCACATGAAAACAGGAAGTTTGTCTACACTGAACTCTTTTATAGGGACTCTTTTGCTGAACGTCCTAAAGTCAGCCATGGTGAAGACATCTGGAGAAGATCAGTTAAGACTTTTCTGTGGGTGTGGAACAGAGGGGAAAGAGAGGGAAGGAGGGACTTAGAGCAGTTCCGAGGATCTGAGAATGAGTACGGAGAGATGTAAAAGAATAATGGGAAAGGGGTTTGGGATTTTCTAGCAACAAAAACTTGAGCAGTAGAACAGGTAGAAAAGAGGGGAAGATGGGAGTGTGTATCCAAAAAGCCTGTGAGGGACTTTAAATTCTTAGTAACCTGTTTTCAGTGATGACAAAGCAACTTTAAAGACCATTTTTATTACATCTTGGATAGGGGTCTTCTCAGCTGTTTTGAGCTTTAGGTTAGCTGGTAAAAGGACCTGGTGAAACCCCGTATGGGTGCTGACAGGAGAAGAGAGGAGTGAGTGGGTAGAGTGGTAACTAAGTACCTGCTACGTCAGCAAGGGGGCAATGGTCTGAGAACCGGCGGATGTTTGGGTTGTTGATCTAGTAATGGGATGGGAGAAATCAGGTTGTTGAGGTGGGAGTGACAGCAGAGAGACTAGAGCAGAAGGCTGAGGGTGAGGATCTATTGGAGAAGCATAGTTCAGGATGTGAGCGAAGGACGGAAAAGGCCTCCACATAGGGGAATCTCTTTTCACGCCTTTGAGCCCTTCCCAAAGTTAAAAAGGTTCCACAGAATTTGAGGATCTAGAGACCCCTCTGGGGGCCATCGATTTAGGTTATCTTATTGGTAATATGGCCAATGCTGTGTACTGAATTTGATTAGGAGTTTGGGTTCCATCGTGCAGCCCCTGTATGCTCACATCCCCTTGATTACAGAAGAAGTCGGCTTTTCCCACACACAGCCATGGCTGTTTGTGGCTTTGATAGTTCACCGGGCAAACATAGTAATCTAGGCTAGCCGACCTGCATCTGGCTCACGTGTCCCTACATCCATAATGTTTGTTTCCATTACATATGATACGGAAGGGATTTAATGGAATTTTAGTGGGATCCTCTTCTTCAGGGATATCTGAATAGGAAAGACATATAGCCAGCTGACAAATGTCTGGGTGGAGAGATGGCCACCAGGTCCCTAAGGGGGCTGTATGCAAGATTGATTAAACTTCTTGTCCAGTAGGATTTGTGATCAGCCATCGCTGCTGAAAGGGGTGATGAGGGTTAGAAATACTGGTGGTCAAGGGGAGAGTCTATAGCCTTATCCACACGGCGAATGTGTAATTTGAAAGGGTTACCAGTCTTTTCCAGTTTCCAGCCAATTCCAGTTTCCAGTCAATGTCTGGACAGGGCGCAGGCTTGAGATGAGAGGCATGGATCCAGGAAGTGATTCCATCTACCTTTACCACTGTAGGTGTTATAAGTAGCACCTGGAATGGTCCTTTCCAGCGGGGTTCCAGCGATGTCACCTGATGTCGTCTTACGAAGACAAAGTCTCTTACTTGATATCGATGTGGAGTCCCCTCGTCCCCAGTTTGGTAGGCAGTGGCCAGCTGTTTTCACAGGTGTCACTGAATTCTTTCAAGAGCTTTAAGTCTGTCAAGCAAGCTGGTGTGGAAGGGATTGTAAGGTCTTAGAGTTGGTGTTAGGTCCCTTACTGGAGGAGGGGCACCATAGAGAATTTCATAGGGGGTGAGGTTACACTAAAATCAGAGTGAGTATTTTCTTCATTTAACAGTGCATAAGGCAGGAGCATAGTACAATCTTTTATTCCGGTCTCTAAGCTTAATTTTGTTAAGGTCTGTTTAATGGTTTGGTTCATTCTTTCTACCTGTCCTAAACTCTGGGGTCTATAAGCACAATGTAACTTCCAATTAATCCCCAGGGTCCTGGCTAACCCCTGACTTACCTGGGCCATGAACGCCGGTCTATTATCAGACCCTATTAACTTAGGCAGGCTGTATCTTGGAAAAATATCTTCTAGGATATTCTTGACCAAAATTTGCGCTATTTCTTTTCTTTTTTTTTTCTTTTTTTTTTTTGTGGGGAAGGCTTCAATGCATCCTGAAAATGTATCTACAAAGACTAGGAGATATTTAAGTCCATACCTTGCTGGCTTTATTTCAGTAATGTCCACTTCCCAGTATTGTCCTGGTTTGGTTCCTCGTATGTGCTTTCATACAGGAAGCTTGGAAGGGTAAGCATTTACCAATTGATGAACCCGACAGGCTTTTGTTACCCATTCAGTTATTTTCTTCACTGTGAGTCTGTTAGTGGAAAACTCTGTTCTTGATCCTTCAGGAATGCCTGCAGTTTCTTTGAACCAAGGTGAGTGAGTTGATGTACATTTTCTACTGACATAGTTAGAGCCGTGGCTTTTGGAGTTTTTACTGAAAGATTTAAAAATTCCACTTAAGGGCCTTCAGGGTTAAAATTTATTTTGGCCCAGAGCTTGGTGAGCAGATCTCCGCCGATCAATGGGGTCAGGCATTCTGGGACTACTAGGAAGGAGTGATGGATTTTTCCTTTTCCCAGGTCCATGGTCCTCTTAGTTGTCCAAGCCCGATATTTACTGCCATTAGCCCCTTGAAATAGAGATTTTTTATTTGATAGAGGGCCCAATGTGGCCTTATGGGCTCAGTATATTGCCCCTGTATCCACTTCAAAGTTTACTGGGGTCCCCTCCACTTCAAAAGTTACTCTGAGCTCGGGGAGGGGATCTGAGCCCCGACTTTCTTAGTCATCCTCCAGAGTCAGAATGGCTGGCTGGCGTGGCTGTCGCTTTCTATGTCAATTTTGGCCCAGTGTCCTTTTTGTTTGAGTAGGCACATTGATCTGAGGCCAAGGGTGGCCTCTGTCATGGGCCAACGTATACCTTCTTGTCTCCCTGTTTCTTAATTTTTGGCCTATTTGTTGTTGTGACCTGGACCTTAGTCAACGCCTTACTCTGCCTTTTGTTTCTTTTATCCTCCATTTGCTCCCTTCTCTTCCTCAGTTTCTCTCTTATAGTATACCTTCTCAGCTTCTCTGACTAAATCTCTCAAAGTCATATCTTGTAATCAATCTAAGCTTTGTAACTTTGTTTTAATATCCAGGGCAGTTTGCCCAATAAAGGCCATCGTGACAGATGCCTTTTGATTCTCTGCCTGACGATAAAAAGGATTATAGCTCCTATATGCCTCCATAATTCTCTCTAGAAACATAGAGGGAGATTCATCAGGCCCCTGATAATCTCTCTTACCTTGGCCAAATTAGTTGGTCACTAGCGGCTGCTCGGAGACCCACTATTAGAGCCCGGCGATAAGTGGACAGATGCTCCCTACCTTCAAAGGTGTTGGGGTCCCAGTTGGGTCGGTTCAAGGGAAAGCTGGCTTTGATTATGTTGGTAAGTTGTGTCGGATGCACACCTGGTCCAAGGATTTTTTTTTAGCTTCTTGGAGAATTCCCTTTTTTTCCTCTGTCATGAAGAAAGTCCCTAGCAGTTGTTGGCTGTCATCCAAAGTAGGCTGGTGTGAAAACATCAATGACTCAACCACACCTGAGAGCCGGGTGGGGTCCTTGGAAAAAGGGCGATTGTAATTTTTTAAGTTACATAGGTCTGAAGAGAAGAACGGCCAATACTGGTAGGCTTGAATTTTCCCCCAATGGCCATTGTCAATCATTGGTCCATAGGGTCGAAGGGGAGGCATCCCAAGAGTTCCAGGGTTTTCAATCATTCACCGCCAGCGAGTTCCTTTAGCAGGGCCAGCTTCCTCCATGGGAGGAGGTGCTGTGTGTGCTGCAGGGGAATTACCTGGAGGGTGCTGGGCCGGCTTAGCTTCCTTCAATGGAGGAGAGGCTGAGTCAGCAGCAGGGGTATCACTTAGAGGTTGTTGGGTGTTAGAGGATGAGGGCAGGGGATAAGGAGGGGGAGGGGAGTCCAGTAGACTCAAATCTGGTGACACAGGGAAAACAGAGTGTGGAGGAGGAGGAGGAGCAGAGTGTTTGTGAGTTCCTGGGGGAAGGAGTCATTGCGGGGGCAGGGGCAAGGAAAGGCTTGACCCATTGAGGAGGAAATTTGCAGAGGTCCTGCTGAATTAAAATATATGGCTGTTGATCCAGATGACTATCTGGCCACGGCTGAAAGACAATATCTCTGAATTATAAATTAGTGGGAAGTAGAAAGATCCTTCTAGGGGCCATCCGACTCCAAAGGTGGGCCATTCTGAGGTACAGAGAGTCTGCCACATCCGGGGCTTTACTGAAATAAAGAGATTCTGAGCCCTTAAACGGACTTTGGTATTGTGATCAAGGGTCAGGGACAGAGGCATTGAAGTGCTCTGTTCCATAATGAGAGATACACAAACAGTAAAAGCAAGACACATGACACAGGCAAGACAAGACAATAAAGACAGGCAATGGACGTTCAACACTGAGACCATGACTGAGTAGCCGGCAAAATCCGATGGACTGGCAATACTGAATCCGAAACAAAATATCACTGAGTCAAAGAGACTATTGTTCCTCAATTTCACGAGTCCTCTCAGGCGTCCTCCAGGGACGTGGCCTGTGGTTCTGTAACACGACTGTCAGCCACCATCAGAGAGAGCTCACACTCTTCATTGACAGCCATTTTGCCAAACCCTAACCTGAAACCTGAAACCAGAAAGAGGCGCCTTACTTATCTGAGGGGGGTCCATTGGGGTCTCTCGTCCACCGCTGCTTGATCTCTGTGGAACCTCCATATGTAAAGGTCGGGCTAGTGTCAGAGGAAGGGACAACCAAGAGACTTTAACATGCAACAGCAAAGGATTTACTGGGGGTCCAGCATGCTGGGGCTCAGAGTTCACTTGAATAGAGCAGAGAGCCCTGAGAACAGCTTCAGCAGAGCTTATATACTTTTCTTGGAGAGGGCAGGGAGGGAAGTTTATTGATGGGTAAGGGTCAGTGGGCGGTTAGCGCTTAACCGGGTGAGGGAGTACAATCTGCAGTTTGGCAGATGGGGACAGCACATTCTGGGAACAAGATTAGCAAACAATTCTCAAGATTTCAACAGTGTTTTATTAAGCGTACAGAAACACAGGAAGTGACAAGTACCTATTTTATTAAACTTTCACTACCAACTATCCCTTTTTGACTGGATGTTCGCTTCTACATTCAATCATCCAAGGTACAAGGTCCTATGTCATTGTATATGGATTTATCTGAGACAACTTTGCAGAAAGTAATTCAAAGCTAAGTAGTCCCAATCAAGGGACAAATGCCCTTCTGGGCTTCAAATCTTACTTAGATTTCTGTTTTCATACATATATTTTACCTATGTATTCTACATATATTCAAATATATATATATATATATATATATATATATATATATATATATATATATATATATCTCATAGTATATATATTTCATCCAGAGTTTCACAAATTTATAAGATATTTTTTTCATGTTTAATCAATTCCTTCTTCAGGACACATTTATTCCTCCAGGTCTCTTGGCTGGTCTTTTCATGAGACTTCTTGCCAAACACATTATTTTTGACTTCCACAATCCCTTTTGAAGCAAAACTCACACACTCTTCATGATAAACCATAACACTCATATTACCATTAGAATGTAACAGGATGGAATGAATGATTGTATAGCAATATAAGATTTTCTGTATATTTTCAGATATCAATTCAAAAAATTATTTAAAGTTGGAACCAGTTTTATTATTTATTCTCATGATGGTCTATTCATGCATTATCTCTATATCCAAAGACTCCAGGTACACCTAATATTACACCCAACACTTATTTATACGTCTTCAAAATATTGCTCACAGAAATGGTGGAAGAAATACTCATGTCACCTGATGTCCATATACATTTTATCACAGTAATATTCTCGACAAAAAAGCAAAGGTCACACTTTGATTGTACGAAAGCCTAAATGGAAAGTGAGCATGGATTACTAAAAACATCTATGTGCAGGTTGCCTAATGCTCTCAAATGTCAATCCTATTGTTGAGTACATATTTGTTTCTTCCTTAGATTATATATTCAACAACAACCCTGTTAAAAATGCCTAATCCTATCACTGACTTTATACTTTGCCTGATTTCATAATGTCTGTATTCATATCTGCTTTCCTATATATTTTCCCCAGTTCATCATTGTGACTGACTCTTCACATATACTAACTTTTACATTCACTCTCTATCTGAAACCCAATTGCTAAAGAACTTTTGCTGCCAATCCTATACTCACCCTTCTTCCTAAACCTACCAACTATCTTTCTAATAATACCGACTATCCCTGTTTGACTGGATGTTCTCTTCAACATTCAATCATCCAAGGTACAAGGTCCTATGCCATGGTATATCGATTTATCTGACACATCTGTGCAGAACAAAATTCAAAGCTAAGTATCCCAATCAAGGGCCTAATGCTCTTCTGGGCTTCATATCTTACCTAGATTTCTGTTTTCATACTTATATTTCACTTGTATATTCTTGTAAATATCACAGGTACCCAATACCATTATTCATCAATCAGAATGATTCCTAAGCCAAATCGAACCTGTTATTAAGCCTTACCATACACTTTTCCCTCAATCTAACTATACAGAAGAGCAGGGACAGAGTTTGTCTTACAATACAGAAATAGAGGGGATCTTCCACCAGCAGAGAACCTCAAAGTCCATGCAGAAATGATCCCTGGAGAAGATGTATGCAGCTATTTAGGACCTGAGAGAGCAAAAGTCATCTTCCATGGCAAACAACCTTCTCAGAATGAAGGGATTTGTCTGAATCAGCCACTTTCTTCTTTATGTAGAGAAGACGGACCAAACGAGGCTTGTATGGTGAGCTGTTCCCAGGTGCCTATGGTTGATATACCATTTTAACTTGTGAAACTGTCACAGGAAGTAGAGGCAGCCTCCATCACATGAGACCCTTCGAAGCTACTGTTAAAACAAAGTGGTTGCCAAGGCAGTGTCATAATTCAGTTCCTGAAGGAAGTGAACTTACTAATTTATTGGTGATGGAGCTCTCTGAACTTGGGATCCAAGAAGCCTGGCATCCAGAGACAGTCCCAGTCACAGTCCCAGTGGGCTAACTTATTTGGATTTACCAAGAACAGAGTAAGTCTTTTTTGGTACCTACTGATATGAGGATGGCCAAATGCCAGGAAAGCTCTGGAGAGGGGTCTTTCATGAAAAAGCAGGTAGTGGCTCACCCCTGGCTCCTGACAACTTCACAGTGTTGGCCAAGGAGACCAGATCTGAGACAGGACAGGCCATTTTGGGGGAACAAATAATGGCCAACCAGTCAGAGGACACTCCGGATATTCACAGACCTTCTTGGGTAAAGAAGTTGCCTTTGTGGGTGTGGGTGTGTGTTTGTGGCTTTGTCACATGTTCTGAGAATTGATAGGAAAAGCAGTTTGTTTGGTTTGGAGTGGACTATTTCTAGTAAGTCATTTGACAAGGCGAGTGTTTCTAGGTCTGTGTATCCCACTGTGTCCGTGGTTGTCGACATTAGAAAAGAGAATGTATCAATGGATGTGTCCTGTCTAGTAGAAAGCTTCCCAGCATTCATTCTGCCCAATTTGTGAATGGACTGCGGTTTGACTTTTCGATTGGCAACACCTCCTATCTCCTTAAGTTTCTGTTTTCTTCCTGAATTGTGGGCACTGTCCAGAATGGGCAAATGGTTTTGTGTTCAAGATATGTACCACCACCAAACTCTGTGACATGGCCATGTACTGGATAGCTGAAGGAAATGGCGAGCATCTCAGAAAACTCAGATACCAGCGTGACCAGAAGAGTCTCAGTGGGAAACCCTGCTTTGGGCCTTTTGCTTACCTATTGTTCTGTTGCCCTGAATGTCAGGAAGGTCTTTGCCTCAGGCCACCCCTTGGTGAAGGCTGAAGCAAACAGTTTTCAAATTGTAATGAATGGGCATCACCTGTGGCTCTTTGCTTAATTGCTTTGAAATGGGATGGGTCTGAATAAGCCTCTTTGCCCTCTGTGATGCTGTGGTTAGATTTTCAGCACCTGAGGGTTCTAAAGAAAAATCTCTTCTGTATCCAAAACCAAAATGGCCAAAAGAGCAGTCATTGTGGATGAAGTCTCTCTCCTTCCTCTAAGGATCCTGACCTTTATCAATTGTGAATCGGGATCTTTCGGTCAAATGAGTTCTTCAAAGCCCTGCAGAGGCTAGCCCAGAGATGCGTGGGTTTTCTCATAACTCCAATTCACATAAAGAATCTAAACCCCAGAGCCAGTAGGCCTCAAATTGGAGAATTGGAACAGTATTAACAGCAGTCCTATTTGATCACTCATGGTTAACAGGAAGGGTGTCCAGGACACCCTGACTTTAGGCAAATGAGGGGCAAGGAAGTTTATTTTGGACACTGTCTTGCACAGCGCCCCTCATGAAAACCCCCAGCCAATGGTTATTATGTGTGTCTATTGGAAGAAGATAAGGTCCATGTGGGAGTGTTTTGGTTTTAATTGTGGTCATTTGTTTGGCGTTTGGAAGAGATGACTGGGTCCACCTAGGATTGAACTCAGGTGTGATTCCCCTTAGAGACTGTGTTCTGTAACTGACCTCAGAGAAGTATTGCCATGTATTGTGTTTGGATTTTAGGAGTCCACCCATGAGAGTCGTCCTTGGAAACTGAGATCTACGCCCAGGGGGGCTTTCCACAGAGCACTGGGAATCTCATCCAAGATATGCCATGATTTTATTCTGAAAGATTGGCAGCCGTAGTTGAGAGTAAAAACACACATGGACCTCACATTGTAGACCACAATGTGACCTTTTGCCTAGTCTTTGGGAAGCCTTGTATCTGAGAGTTCTCCAGAGCTTTCATTGAAATGAGCTTCCTCATCATTTAATGGTTCCTGAATGAATTGAAACCCACAGTGCCTTCAACTTCATTTATGAAATTTCAAAAACTTCATTTTTGAAATTTGCATGACCAGGTGGCACTGGAGAACCTTAGGATGTCCTGTTGCTGATCATGAGGGTACCAGACAGTGCCTAGAACTGAGATGTCAGTAAGTTGGAGCTTTCTGAGTAGTAGGCCTAGAGCAGTGGTGTGCAGGTGTGTGATAAAACATCTGTGGTGGGGTCATGTGGATCTTACACTGGCTCCAAATGGCTTGTGAATGACATGGTGCAGCCAGCACACCCTTGTATATAAAGGCATATTGTTACATAGAGAGTTTTCAGGGCAATGTTCACAATCTGGTTGCTATGATCAAGGGGGCAAGCAATGTTGGATAGAAGCCTGGTTGTTGCATTCTCCTGCAGACCCTGACCCCCCACATATTACAGGACACCCTCCAGGACTGTGTCTCAGTTGAACTCCTTATATGCCTTGAAGCAAATACAAAACACCCAGTGCAGGAGCAAGAAATAACACGAACACTGGAGGATGACCAAATGGCTTTCAAGTCCACATGGGGAGACACTTAGCCCTGAGTGGTCACAGTTTAGCTACAAAGAGAAAATTCAACACTGCTGCCTCATGTTCATTGAAAAATAGGAAACCATGTCCTCCAGGTCACATAGATGCAGACTCAGCTTTGATGTTCTCACTAAAAAGGAAGCTAAAGCTCCTGACAACAACGTATATTTCAAGTGCCCAACCTCATTGTCAGTATCTCCAGAAGTCTTTAGGCCAGTAGAGTTCCATGTTTGTGGAGTTTTACCCTGTCCCTAAGTTTTGGAAGCTCCTCTAAAGCCTCAAAAGTTTTAAACTTCTGAGAATTTTCCATTCCATATATGTATTTACAGATTTTCTGACTCTTCTCCTCTAATTTTGTCTTTCTTTGGGCGAAGGTTATGTCAAGCCATTTTCTGAATTAGAGTGGGAAGTTATTTGTGTAACACATATTGCATACACATTGGATTCATTTTCCAATTTTCCATTTGAAATACTGAATCCCTGTCACTAACTTATACCCTACTACACTCTGACTACTAATTCTAATATGATGCAGAAAAGTAACCAAATCAGAATTGAAATACAAGCAGTTCAGAAGAGGCATGGTGTATTCTTGAACTTGCCTTTTGCATGATAAAGGTTAGGTGTTATAAATCCAGTCTATTTTTAATTGAAATAGATATCCATGTGTTTTTAAAGTTAACAAATATGTGAATTCCTGTCTCCCTTTTTGTGTAGCCTATTCAGCACATGTATTTTTATATGCACATATCGAATCCCAGCTGGTATCACACCTACATTCTTGTGAGGTGGCTGACTTTGCAGATACAAATTTTGAGAAGGGATCACTCGTCGTAAACGCTGTTGGAACTGAAATTCAAACTATGGGAGAGCCTCCTAGTAGAACAACATTATACATAAATCCCTGTTAAGTAAATTGAATATGTTTGGATCTGTGAATGATGTGTATTTCATGGTGAATTTCGATTGGCATATATGTTGCTACATTTTAATATCTGTGTGTGTGTGTGTGTGTGTGTGTGTGTATACACACACACTCTACAGATTTTTCAAAATATGAAATATATATGTCTTATTTGCACTCCCTAAATTCATTCATGTTCAAGTATGTGGATTTATAATCAACTTTTCACCAGATTATTGTCAGAAATATTCATCCACCTGAAATACATATTTGTTTCCTAGTACTGAAAACTACCTTCAGTGAATGGTGCATACAACTCCTGTTCATAGCTGCAGCCTAAGGGGCCCAGCAAACTTCCAGCTGCCTGCAAACTTTCAGCTGCCGGCTGATGATTGGCTCACAGTGGCCCCAGCAACATCTAGCTGATTGGCTCCTCTGTGGTGATGCTCATTGGAGATGCTCATTGAGCTCTTTCCCCACCCTTTCAGACTGCCAGCTGATATTTGGCTCACAGCGGCCCCAGCAACATCTAGCTGATTGGCTCCTCTGCGGTGATGCTCATTGGGCTGCTTCCCTGACTTTTCAGATCACAGAGCTGCTCATTGGGGGACTTTTTTGACTCCGCACGTGACCCAGCCAATCGGCCTCAAGAGCAGGAGGATTGTGGGAAGTGGAGAGAGGCTTGTGTGGGAGGGAAAGGCTTGTGGGAAGCCGGTGGTGACAGTTGGGGCTCTGAGGGTTTTTCCTGAGAGGCTCTTTTGCTTGGCGTGTGTGGTTCTAAAAATAAAGTTGCTTTCTTTTGAAAAGTGGCTCCTGATTGTGCCCAGCCAGACTGCAGCATTTGGTGGCTCGCATGGGGAGCAACTGAGGGTAACTGATAAGGTAAACTGCTCGCCCCTGAGGGCAGGACAAGAGGATGGGTAGCCATTTTAAGATTCCTCTTTTGTTTTGCTTCACATTTGCTTTAAATTGCCTGTCCCTGGAGACGAGTGAGATGGAAGAAAAACCGCTCACATCTGAGGAAAAACTATTTGTGTCTGAGGAACAGATAGAGAGAAAGGCTATAATGATAGTTTGTTTTTCCATTTTTATTTCATTCTATCTCTGTTTTGTTTGGTGTTATCTTGTTGGGTTGTATTATAGTAGAAATATGGCATCAGAAATTAGAAAAAAAAACAAACTGAAAAAGTGTTAAGTAAATTGTTAGAGGAAGGAGGCATCCCAGTAAAATTAAGAGCAGTCAGGGCATAAGTTGATACAATACAAAAATGTAGCCCATGGCTTTTTAAGGAGAAGTTGTTAAATATATCACAATGGAACCATCATGGTGAAGATTTAAAAAGAATAGAAAAGAAAAGCCCAGGGACTCTGCCAGTTGGCACATTGCCATTGTGGATTTTTGTATCTTGTTTGTTTAGTCAAAAGCCTTCAGTTCAGACAATGGTAGAGGAAGGAGAAGACATATTTATTCAAGTAAAAGAGAAGGTCTCCAAGTTAGTCAGACAGAGGAAAAATTTCAAGTAAAAGAGAAGGTCTCTCGAACCAGTCAGACAGAGGAAAAAAATCATGTAAAAGAGAAGGCCTCTCAAACTAGTCAGAAAGAGAAAGAAAGTGTAAAACAGTAAAAGCCATCAGGGGAAAATTTACAGCAGGAGACTACTACTAACACCTTTCTATCACCAGAGGGTGTAAGTGTCCAACCAACAGAACCACCTCTACAGGAGACTGCTACTAATACTTTTCTATCACCAGAGGACGTAAGTGTCCAACTAACAAGGCCACCTCCATATGCTGGGAAGCCCCCAACCCCCACAGTTGATAGTTGGGATCCTGAGACAAGATCTCAAATATTAACATGCCCTATATTTGAGGTAGGAGGGCAGCGAGTTTACCATGCTTTAAATTTCAAAACAGTGAAGCAGATAAAAGAGGCTGTAACAACCTATGGTCCTCAAGCACCCTTCACTGTAAGCATGGTCGAAACCATTAACAACTTGAACATGAAGCCAGCGGATTGCGCTAATATGTGTAAAGTTGTGCTAAATGGAGGACAATACCTGTTATGGAAGGTTGACAATGAGGAATTTTGCAAGGAGACGGCTATGCGAAATGCAGCAGCTGGTTATCCTCAGAGAAATCTAGATATGTTGTTAGGAAAGGGACCTTATGAGGATCAGCAGCAACAAATTGCATATGATTCTGGTGTATGTGCATAAATTGCTGTAGATGCAATTAAGTCATGGAAGACTTTACAAGGACTTGGAGGTTTACAAGGTCAATTATCTAAAGTAATACAAGGAGCTAATTAACTTTCTGCTGAATTTGTCGATAGGCTTATTCAAACAGGTACCAGAGGTTCTGGGAAAACAGAACAAGCAATGCTATTACTAAAAAACTGGCTTATGAGCAAGCGAATAGTTGGTGCAGAGATATAATTAGACCATGGAAACATGAAGATTTAAACACATATATTAAATTATGTAGAGACATTAATGAACAAGAGCAAGTCGTGGCAACTGCAGTAAAACAGGCTTTAGATGCCAGAGACATTAATGAAGAAGGGCAAATTGTGGCAGCTGCACTAAAACAGGCATTAGATGCCATGCCAAGAACATGCTACAATTGTGAACAAACAGGACATTTTAAAAGGAATTGCCCATAGGAGGAGGGTTTAACAAAATTACTTATAGATATTAAAGGTTTTTTTTTTTTCAATTCCAATTCATCCTGAGGATAGTCCACGTTTTGCATTTACAATCCCTGCACTGAATCATGAAGGTTCTGATCAGAGATATGAATGGAAAGTACTGCCTCAAGGGATGGCTAACAGCCCAACAATGTGTCAAATTTATTTTAACAAAGTAATCAAGTCACTTAGAAATCAAAATCCTGAACTACAAATATTTCACTATATGGATGATGTATTATTAGAACACAAAGCTAAAAACACATTGCTAGAATGTTATGCCACACTTACAAACTTATTAAAAAATAATCTCGATATAGCAATAGATAAAGTACAATTAAATTTTCCAATTAATTATTTAGGTGTTCTATTATCCTCAACCATGTACCGCCAGCAAAAATTCAAATACAAGTAGATCAACTCAAATCACATAACGACTTTCAAAAGTTATTAGGAGACATAAATTGGATAAGGCCTTATCTAGGTATACCAACAGGAGAGTTGGGATATTTATTTGATATCCTAAAAGGTCCATCATATCCCAATTCACGGTACATGTTAACGCCTGAAGCAAGAAAGGCATTAAAAATCATTGAAACATATATGGAAAATATGCAATTGGATAGAATTGATATAAGTTTGCCTTTATTATTTATTGTCTACCAACAAAAAATATTCCTACAGGAGTATTTTTGCAAGAAGGTCCATTATTATAGATACATTTATCTTATTCTCCTAACACTATTCTTACTAGGTACCCTGAGGCTATAGGACAATTAATACTCAAAGGAATAAAAGCAGCAAAGTGAGTGCTTGGGATTGCTCCCAATAAAATTATTACTCCACACACTCTGAATCAAATTGATGAGTTAGTTAACGAGTTAAATACTTGGGCAATAATCATGTGCAAATCTAATGTTTCATTTCATAATCACTTACCATCTAATCCTTTATTGTCTTTTTGGTCATCGGATCCTGTAATTTTTCCAAAATTGACAAGAAAAACACCTATCATGAATGCTCCAAATATATTTACTGATGGATCAAATAATGGTACAGCAGCAATAGTTACACCTGATCAAACTTTTACATTTCTAGTACCCAAACAATCAGCTCAAAATGTAGAGCTTAATGCAGTATTACAAGCTTTTGTGATGTTTAAAGATTCTGTATTTAATTTATTTTTGATAGTCAGCATATAGTTAATGCTATAGTATGCCTTGAAGATGCTGGTAGGATTTCCCATTCCTCTACTGTTTTCTCCTTGCTTTCCACTATACAAAGTATAATCTGGGACAGAAAAGATCCATTCTTTATAGGACATATCAGGGCACATACAGGATTGCCTGGAGCCATCAGTTTGGGCAATGATTTAGCAAATAAAAGTACACATGACATACATATTTTCTCTACACTAGAAGAAGCTATAAATTTTCGTAAAAAGTTCCATGTCAAAGCTAATACCTTACAAAAGCCTTCTAAAATAACTAAGGAAAAATCTAGACAAATAATAAAACAATGTCAAAATTGTGTGACCTTTTTACCACAAGTTAATCTTGGAGTCAATCCTAGAGGATTGATACCTAATCATATTTGGCCGATGGACATCACACACTTGCCAGGATTTGGAAAATTAAAATATTTGTATGTTACAGTTGATACTTCTTCTGGATTTTTGATGGGCACCCTTCATGCCGGAGAAAAAACTAAAGATATTATCACTCATTGCTTACAAAATTTTGCCACTGTGGGCGTTCCCAAACAGTTAAAAACAGATAATGCCCCTGGTTATACTTCTACCTCTTTTAAACAATTTTGGTCATCATTTGGCATTACTCATATAACATTAATCCCATACAATCCACAGGGACAAGGCATAGTTGAAAAAGCTCATCAAACTATTAAAAAGTACTTATTAAATCAAAAAAGACGCAATTGGGAAAGGGTATATATTCCCCAAAGACAAACTTAAAATAACCCTTTTTATTCTAAACTTTTAAAATTTGGATTCATCAGGACTTAGTGCTGGGGAAAGGCATATGTGTCCAAAAAATGTGCATAAGCCCAAGGTTCTTTGGAAAGATATTCTAACAGGACAATGGAAAGGTCCTGACCCAGTAATTGTCTGGAGTCGGGGGTCTGTTTGTCTGTTTCCACAGGAAAAACAGTAGCCGATTTGGATTCCAGAGAGATTAACCAAGGTCCTGACCCAATGATTGTCTGGAGCCAGGGGCCTGTTTGTGTGTTTCCACAGAGAGAACAACAGCCGATTTGGATTCCAGAGAGATTAACTGAAGCGATTTCTACAGAACAAAAAGAAGATGATTTGACTCAAGTCCATATCAGCTGATATCCAAAATTCCAGTTTGGCTACCCTTACATCTAAGATAGAACCAGGATGCTTTTTTCAATATCTATTTTATTATTGCCTTTTCCCACATTTTATTTTGTTTTTTTGAGCTCATACATACCTAGTTTAATGTTTTGGTGATCAGTTCTATTTTTTGACAATAGAGTTTTTAAACATTGCAATGGAGATTTCACATGTAAAAAGTTATAAGGCCTTTACTATTAGGTTATGTGTTGTATGTATTATATTATGTGTGCACACTTGTGTTTTGTGTTATATGTTTGAATGTTCATATGTCCATATATCATATATGATGAGGGCTCATGAAAAAATTGATCCAAATATTTTTTATTCACATTATTTAAATGGTTTAATTTAAATTGGGTAAACAGCTGTTGAGGATTGTTTTAAAATGTGAACAAAAAAGGAGGTTAACAGATCTGTTTGTTTTCTTTCACATTTCCTTTTCATTATATTTAATAATTCTCTCCAAGACAATGTAAATTGTTAAGAAAATTGTTTTCTTTCAGTGTTTTCTGGAATGTTACATAATTTTTTCTTTAGCCATTATTGCCAGAATTTCTCTCTTCGTCACAGTGCTGGTGAAATCAAAGATAAAACCAATCTACAGCTTCTGCAATAGCCATCACTGAACTGCTTGCAGAACTTGCCTGGACACATTGTGAACTCACATGTATGCATTGTAAACTATCTGTTTGTGCAGCAACTTGTGGTAGTGTTGGGTTATATTTGCTGATGATGTCATTGGTGGTACAATTTTTTCAAAAGGAGCCGTCAATTGGCTTGGTGTATCTTCCTCCCTTCTGAGATTCCAAAAGTAAGGGACAGGGTAAACACTCCACAACCATGGAGCT